>NC_086317.1:181962953-182670453 GCF_036172605.1 Pelobates fuscus | reverse complement strand
CTATCCCAAGTTGCTGAAGCGGTTAAAACCCCTTCAGTGACTTACTAGAGTCCAGCACCGATGTCCCTCGGCGCTGGGTCAGGCTCCGCCTGCGCTCCTCCCCCGCCAGCTGACGTCTACTGTGAATGTGCGGCCGTCGGCAGGGGAGACCTAATGGCCGTGCACGCGCATTAGACCTCCCCGTAGGAAAGCATTAACCCCTTCAGGACCGGCCTGTTTTTGCGATGTTTGTACGTTAAGGACCAGAGCAGTTTTAACACTTTTGTGGTGTTTGTGTTTAGCTGTAATTTTCCGCTCTCTCATTTACGGTTCCCATACAAGTTATATACTGTTTTTTTCACGACAAGAAGGGCTTTCTTTACATACCAGTATTTATATTATGTCATATATTGTATTTAAAAAAATAATGAAATATGGTGAAAAATAAAAAAAAAAACATGTTTTTGGACTTTTACTTGAAAAATCTTTTACTTATCTACAAAAGCTAATGAAAAAAACTGCTAAATAGATTCAAAATTTTGTCCCGAGTTTAAAAACACCCAGTGTTTACATGCTTTATTGCTTTTTTTTGCAAGTTATAGGCCTATAAATACAAGTAGGAAATTGCTGTTTCAATATATATATATTTTAAATGTATCAATAGTGACATTGTTACACCGTTATCTGTCATAAATCCCCGAAAAAAACCTAACATGTACAGATTTTTTAAAGTAGACAACCCAGGGTATTTAAAATGGGGTATGTCCAGTCTTTTTTAGTAGCCACCTAGTCACAAACACTGGCCAAAGTTAGCATTTATATTTGTTTGTGTGTTAAAAATGCAAAAACCGCTAACTTTGGCCGGTGTTTGTGACTAAGTGGCTACTAAAAAAGGCTGAACATACCCCATTTGCAATACCTTGGGTTGTCTTCTTTTGTAAATGGTATGCCATCATGGGGCTAATTCTCATTCCTTGGCTACCATACGCTGTCAAAGGCAACCTAACCAATCTGACAAATTTCAATAAAAAAAAAAAAAAGTAAAATCAAGCCTTATATTTGACCCTGTAACTTTCACAAACACTATAAAACCTCTACATGTGGGGTACTGTTATACTCAGGAGACTTCGCTGAACACAAATATTAGTGTATCAGAACAGTAAAATATATCACAGCAATAATATCCTCAGTGAAAGAGCTGTTTGTGTGTGAAAAATGCAAAAAACTTCACTTTCACTGACAATATCATCGCTGTGATATGTTTTACTGTTTTGAAACACTAATATTTGTGTTCAGCGAAGTCTCCCGAGTAAAACAGTACCCCCATGTACAGGATTTAGGGTGTCATAGAAAGTTACAGGGTTAAGCACAGTGCTAGCAAATTAAATTATCTGGACTTTTGGCCTGGGTTGGCAGGCAGGTCCCTCAAATTGCAATCATTAAAATTACTTAATTAGGTAAAAATATTACATAAATATGCACGTAGAATTTTAATATATATACATATTTATATATTTGACGTCTACGTGTATATTTATGAAATTATTAATGTAATTTTGTATGTGGACATATGTATATTTTGTATTATTTTTATTTATTTATTTATACATAGATATATATATCATTACATTCTAAGTGTATTTTGATATAAATATATATATATCAATATCAAAATACTGTTAGAATAAAATTGAATATATATATATAATTTTTTTTTAATTATTAAAAATTATTTTTATTTTTTGTTATTTATTTTTATTAACATATTATTTGTATTTTATAATAATATATATATACACCATATATATAGTTATTATATATATTGTATATATTCGTGTGTAATTTAAATATAAGTGTATTTTTATATTAATATACGTATATATAAATATAAAAATACACTTAGTGTGACATTATATATATGATACATATACATATATTATATATATAGATATAATACATGTATATATATCATATATATATACACATATTATTATTTTTTTTACACTGATTGCTATTTTTTTAACTTTATTTTTTTATTTTACACTTGCAGGGAGACTGCCTGTCAGCACAGACAGTCCCCCTGCAGGCAGATACAAAGACCCCTATTGCGGTCATGTGATCGAGTGATCACATGGCCGTGGGGTCCTGATCTGCCGAGGGGGGACTGCCCGGGCAGACAGGCAGTCCCCCTGGACCGGGAGGAGAGCTGATCGCCGCCGTGGGACCGACGGCGATCAGGTAAGTAGCCCAAAACCGTTATGACGGTTCAGGACCGTCAGCGGTCCAAACGCACGTTTTACCGCTGACGGTCCTGAACCGTCAGCGGTCCTGAAGGGGTTAAATAATGCCCTGCAATGTAAATATTTACACTTGCAGGGTTAAGAGTAGTGGGAGTTGGCACCCAGACCACTCCAATGGGCAGAAGTGGTCTGGGTGCCTGGAGTATTCCTTTAACAAAAAACCTGATCTGCAATTTACAAAACGGAATATATGTGAGGGACATACTAAAAGGAATGACAGATTAGAATGCTTCCCATTATACTCTATGGGCATTCCATTGCATCATTTACCTGTCAT
This sequence comes from Pelobates fuscus, assembly GCF_036172605.1. NCBI lineage: Eukaryota > Metazoa > Chordata > Amphibia > Anura > Pelobatidae > Pelobates > Pelobates fuscus. The sequence continues at coordinate 182,667,897 of NC_086317.1, read as the reverse complement.
TCCATAGAAAACAATGTTAATCCCACTTAATCTCAATTTCAAAAATTGCCACTGAATCTGGAGAGTATTGTGGCAAAAGAGTTATTTCATATGTCTAATAGTTTTGTCTCTAATTGAAATATTTTGTTTCCATTATTCTCTATGGGCATTCCTTTTACTTCCATCATTCTCTATGGGCATTCCACTGCCTTGTTAAAGTCTATGGGCATTCCAATCTGTCATTCCTTTTAGTATGTCCCTATATGTGAATATGCACCAAATCAAAAAAAGAGAAAAATCACTGGTGTACAAGCACATAGAAAAAACGGGCAAAGTTGATCTGGTCTTTAATGTATAGCCTTGCTAAAATGCATTGGTCATTAAGGGGTTAATGAATTACATTTACTCTGTACACAGCTGTTCTATCGATTTTAACATAACACCGGCTGTGACACACTTTGACTGCCACTGCACATACACAACTATGAAACTTTTTTGTAACCGTAAACACAAATCTTACAATAAAATGTAATAGTGATTAAAACACATTACAATCTACGATTTTATTGAACATTTAAAACATATTTTACTTTTAGCATCTCACCTGCAAACCTAGATGCAGTAACTTTGGTTTCTAAGAATGACGCTCTTTGATGAAAGGTAAGCTTTAGTGCCCCAGCACAGGATCTCCGAAAAGCTAAGGACGCCATCTCTAATCCTATCTGTCTCCCTGACAGGACAGACCTGCAAAGCAACGCGAGAACCTCGTTGATACGCATGCGGAAGGAAGAGAACTTTGCATGTGTTACAGTGCTGTTTCAGGGATTCTACGCATCACTTGGGGAATAAGGCCACAAAGCGGTAGTGGGCAAATAATAATTGTGTATTTCAAAACGCATACATGATGGAACGACTTTTGCACAAAGTATTACTCTGTTATCTGGCAGATAACAAGGTTACTTGCGTCTCTCTAAAGTGTTAATTGATATAGCAATGTATTTCCCTGAAACTTGTAACTGTCCCCACATTTACATTTTTCAAATATTTTTGGTTTGTGTTCTCCCACATTACATGACACTAGTTGTGTCATGTTTTTGATATTACCTACAAACAGTCATTTTGGTATGTGCGTGATCCAATTCTGGAATGGTAAACTAACATGGCATTAGAGTGAAATTATCCAAAATTGAATTAAATAGTGCAGAAGAACTACCAATCAAAACGCATACTTGCACACTATTCTGGTACTTAAACCCCACCCCGTTGCTATTATATATATTCTAAAGATCCGTGTAAGAATAATGGCTAGGTGGCAAGACATCAAACCAGTTAAAGGTTATCTGTACCTGGAATTAGCAAATTCTTGATCAAATGCACTGTATAAAGGGGTTTATTAACAAAGCACTGAATTGCAGAAAATGTAAAACTGAAATGAACAAGTTGAAGTAACACTGTAATCACCCAGCAGTGAAGTGACCAGGGTGCATTGTTCCTATTCTCTTAAAGTGAACCCGTTAAGAGAAAAGCAACTTACCTTACGTCGCTCCCATAAACGTTGAATACACCATATATCAAAAAGAAACATGGTGTATTCAATGTAAAATTTAAAGATTTACCATCTTTTCCTCCATTTTCTTCGTGTAACACCCACCTCCGGACCGTCCACATCACCTCTCTTCTTCTTTGATTTGCCCTTCTTGGAACATATCCCTAAGCAGGGCAAACGTCAGAACACTGGCTGTGGCGAAAGTAACCTCGCCACTGGTTCTTGGAGGGGCCTGTTTGCCAGCCTCCTACCCTGTGACTATGGCCCCTGTGATAGGACATGGTTAAAACCACTGTTTGGGCCTTTTGGACTTCTGACATTATTTATTCTGTGGCACTTCGAACTCCTGAACGGTCGAAGTGGTTCGAATCGGCACTTCGAACACGTGGTGGCGGCCATCTTAAGCCGCGAGTACAATGAGCGGTGTTTGGTCGTTGAGTTCATGGAACTTATATCGGACACTCGACGGCATTAACACTGCTAACTATTTACCTTCCATGGATGTTTGGCTATTTGAACGGGTGTCGAACGACACTACGTATTTTGTGTGCACTTCGAATCCCCGAAGTAGACCGACCGCACAGCCTAATTCTCTGGAACTGTTTTTGATACCGGAGAAACTGACGGAAGCCAAGCACAGAGAGATGGACACAGGTTTCTTCAGGAAGGAAGAGATTCTTTATTCGATTCACCGACCGGGGCTCAGAGGGACTAATGTCACCAAAATACAGCAAGATCTGAGCCCAGAACTGACTTTGTAAATGCATGATATAGACATATAGCTCCTCCTATAGTTAACTCTACCCACATATACTCTTTACACAATCAGCTGAACAAAGCCTAACTTCCCTTACCTGTTAGACCACATGGCTCACCCAGAACAATGGAGGAGGGGAAGTGTTTTCAGTTTCTGCATTCCTGCATTTGCTCAATACAGTGTTGATTGTATCTTAGCTACGTGTAACTAACTGATACAACATTTACACATATGCCACATGGCAATCTTGTCCTAGTAAATTTATTTTTACTGAGATTCCACCACATTCCCCCCTTTGATGCTTCTGATATTTCACAATTCCAGATGCATCACTTAACCATAGTTTGCTTACACCTCAGGTTGCCATGAATCAGAACAGACCTCGTAAGCATCTTAGCATCCTTACAAATTCCTTTAGCACTCCTCATTCTGATTCTCTCTGGGCTAAGGGTTCATACTTGCAAACAGCCATTACATGCGCAGCTGGTTTCCTTTCTGTCGTGCTCTCTATGACACTCTGTATGGACCTAATTACCAATGGAACCAAACATGGTAGAAAGAGACACACTATAATCAACATGACTCCTCCTACCAATGTCTTGATCCCTCCAAGCTGCTCGTACCTACTTCCAAACCAACTACTAGAATTGTACCTGTTCCAGGCTTAAGTCGGTACATGCGTCAGTTTAGCCATGTGGCTTGTGAGATCAGCCACTGCCTGCCCTTCATCATCTATGTGCAGACAACAGTTGCTGAGATTGAACTTTCCACATACACCTCCTTCTATTTGCACTGGAAGTGAATGGAGGACTTTATCAACAGCCCAACTGGTTTACCTGGTAAGAAGGCTATGTGCTTTACAGAGGAATCCATAATTGCCTGATGGTAAAATGAGGCTTGAATCCCTGTATTAGAATACAATAACACTTCATGGGCATACAGTTTGGCTGTTAACCAGTTCCCTCACATATTACATCCCTCCTATTGGCAATGAAGCGCGCTTAGGTAGCCAGTGCCACTCATTATCTTCCCAGCTACCTACATTCAAGGATGCTAGCTTCTTTTTATGATTCACATCATACACTTTAACTCTCAAGGTCTCTCCTGTTTCAATTGGCAACAAGAAGAAGGATGGTTTGAGCATACCTAATACACATGCCCCTTCCCAGTCCTGTGGCAACTCCGAATAGGCTTTCTTACCACAGATCCAGTACAAATTTGCTGGGGCTCTCCAGGTAGATGTGATGGATAGGTCAAACCACACATCCTTTAAATTGGCGTATCTAGCAAACGGGTTAGATGGTTCTGAGACATTTGAAGCCGACCACCAAGTTGTATTCTTCGTATCATCATCATAAGCTTTTTGCCCTAGACAAGTTAATTCTCCTACAGAAGTATTATACATCATTCCTTTCCTTGCTATGCAAACATAACCTATGATGGAGGTCTTTAATCTCCACTCAGATTTACCTCTAACACTCACTTGATAATCAGTTTGAGAAGATATTAACTGTTCAATTGTCTCAGAACCGGAATACATTACCTCCTTTGCTTCCCAGGGCCATTGGTCTCCCATGTTAGTACCTCCACACACATAGCAGTTGGTGACATTAAGACTACCATCAATGTTTTCGGCTAGATCTATAAATACGTTTTTAGCGTTATGGGGGATCTTATTTTCTACACTCATCTCTTCATAAAAAGAATGGAAAACCTGATGAGTTTGGGATGCTACGGTATCGGTCTCTATCCCTATAAATAATATTGTCCCAGGATCTAAACCCGTCCCATATATTTGGAACCCAAATAAGTTACCGAACCAAATCTAAAAATTGTTCAGGGGGCGGGGCCTGACCGGGGAGCTGATCGGACGCACTATCCGTGAGCTCCTGAGCCTGGACCCGATAATCAACAGAAACAGTGAGAAAACCTAGCAATCCAGACCCACAACTAACCTCAGCGTGAACTGCCAATGCTGGAGAGCAGGAGGATACCACACACACCCGGTTCGCCCAGTGGACCGACGGGTCGCAGGCCTGGGGCCTACACCAAGCTGGGCAGAGGAGAGGCGGCCGCTCTCCCGGCTCAGCAAAGCATACGGCACCCGAAGTATTGGGCTACCCTCCCCCCCCCCCTGGGCCGGTGGGGGTTATCCCGGCCCCAATAGCCAAAACCCGGACACCCACAGGGCTGGTAATCGAGGTGAACAGCCTAAATCGAGTATTAAACCTACAGACCACCCGACACCTAAAGATGGCGGCTGTGCAGCCCAACAACGGCCACGCAGTACCAGAGTACACAGCAACTACGTATCCCTGGAAGCTCGCTTGGGAACGCTGCTTGCACGCTTCTGGGCTAAATTGGAGGCCCGGTACGCCGCCGCACACGCACAGCTACAGGTGAGCGGGAGCAAAGGCGGCGACAACCGGAAAAAACCCGGGAAGCCCTCACGCACAAAACGAAGGGTCATACCTACCCTCACGAGCCCATCCGGGCGGAGGGCCCCAAGAGGCAAAGCCCCGCAGCATCGCCCACATAGGCGGAGACCTGCACACCACAGGCGCCGCAACAGCGCCACAACCTCCAGACCTAGCTCTCCAAGGAAGGACCAGGCTTTCATAAGTCACAGAGTCTGTGGAGGAAAAATGCTGGCCCTACAATGCGCCCGGAATGGGAGGGTGAAGCCGACACGCTTCTGGCTACTCGCCGACACCGGCGACCTCCGTCCGCCACAGGCATATAGAGCCTCCAGGTCGGGCATAGGCTGAGGTCTCACGGACTGACTCCTGAAGAAGCCCGAAGCTCGCAATCCTGCAAGTCACCTAGAGACTCTTTTGCACCTGTTCTTGACCCAGTGCAACTTCTTCAGTGAACACTTATGTTACTGTTTTGTTTATGTTACCAGAAGACCAAAAGACACCCCCATGATGGCCAACTATAAACCCCCGATGGGCATAGGCTGAAAAGGAGGCCCTCAAAAGGCAAGTGGGGCTGAACGTCAGCTTATACCAAGCACCTCACAAGCCCTACCAGCCCCCAGCCTGACGGATCATACGGGACTCTGTGTATAGGCTGATATAATGGAACGCTCTCCCTATGTTTGTATTCCTTGCTCCCTTGTTAACCCAGATGGTTACAGCACACATATCACTGTTTTATATGCCAGTTGAATTCACAGTAACACTACCCTACACGAGAAATTAAGCTGTTTAAAAGGCATACACACATCGATACTTATCTTGGCTGCTCATTTCCTTATTGTCAGTTAGCCTAATCTGTTGTCTCATCATGATATACTATTTCCTGACAAACGCTTTCTTCGTTTTCCTCACTATACATCACAATTGTACCTAGCATGTTCCAACGTAATACAAAAAAAAAAAAAGTGCAGTTTTCACGTGCCTATCCGAATAATCTGTTAACTAATCTATGCGTGCTGTTGTGGCACTCTTGCTATACTTGTAATTTTTATTGCACAGTAAAAATAAAGAATTAATAAAAATTGTTCAGGATTATTTATGAGTATATGGATTGGGTTGCATTCCCTAGACCAGGGGTAGGCAACCTACGGCACTAGTGCCATGCACGGCACTCAAGGTGTCTTTGCACGGCACTCAAGGCTGCTAGAGCCAAACAGGCTCTGGCCTATCAGGAGTCCCAGTAAAACTTCAGATATCTGCTAATAGGAAAAGGTGGTGAAGGACAATCCTCAATGTATGCATTGCAGCACATAGAGGAAGTGATCTCAGAGCACGTAATTCCAGCACTTGTGAATGGGAATCCACACTGTAGTAGAGCAGCTCGCAGTTGCTGTTGCAGCTCCTGTCCTTGACCTGTACCTGGCCAGTCTGGTCCCCACTGGAACCCAGGGAAGCTACTCACACTGCTAGATATACACAGAATTGCACAATAACCCTCCCCTCTTACAAATAATACGAACAGCCCACAAACAAACATACACACAATCCGCACAAACGCAACACCAGTAACAATCCACATACATGCACACGAACCCACATGCAGCCTCTCACATGCAATACCCCAAACAGCCCCCACACACACTACCAAACACACAATGTGACATATCCATCCACACACATACAATTCCACAAGCAGCCCCCATGCACAGCCCACATTCATATGTATCATACACAATACCACAAACTACTAATGAATAGATACAATAGCTCATATACGCACAAATACAACGATACAAAGCAATTACAGTAAAAATAACACAAGCAGAATACGGCAGCATACACCCCTCAATTTAAAAAAAATAGGACCAGCACGCTACGGGACATCACAATCCCATATCGGCACAGTGCTGCTACAAGGTTGCCTACCCCTGCCCTAGACTTACAATATGGCTTTGTAGGCAACTTAGTAACAATCATATCCTTATCTACTGTCTGTCCCCAAGTTGCCCACCCCACACGAGACTAATATGGGCAAAAGTTATATTCCCTATCTGGGCATTTTGGACTTACGTACTTGTTCTTACTACTGGGACAAATATATTTATCATTAGACCCATACGTTCTCTCCCACTTAAGATCCCCACATACATTCCACGGCTTTCTACCACTTGATATTGCTTTACATGCATCAAATAGCAGAACACCCGAAGAATGTATGGTTTCTAATACAGTTTTATTTATTAAGGTCCCCTGTGGATCTCCATTCCTGAGGGTCAACCAAATTGTACGGGGTTGATACTCCGGATTGAAGCACTTAGGTTCTCCTACTCCTAAATGGCATACACTATATTCTATACCTAGATATATACACCTAGACACATCACCTTTACACTCATATTGTGAATGCCAAATTAGGGTCTGGGAAATATGATTACCTGTCTTAGTAGTCTTAATGCAAACCTCACAGCTAGGAGTGTCGGTACCTCTACCTTCCTGAATATAAAAAGACACAAAAATATACATTATCAAAAGCACTTCTTTCGACGTCTTCATCCTCAGTCTTCGTCCGTGCGATGGCACCTCAGCTTCCAGGATGTAAGGGCTGCAGGGAATGGAGTTCTGCTCGTCTTCACAGGGGTCCCTTCGAGACTTTCCTGGCTTTTAATAACACGTTGGTGAGCGGACAGGCGTTATTATGGCCGTCAAAAACACTCACTTGTAGATCTTTGTTGATGTTCCCTTTTAACAATATTATCTTCGCAAAAACCACTTTTAATCCAACTCGGTCACACGCTTCAACTGGATCTTGCAAGGATTCTCTGGATCTATGGTAGCTTGTCAGGAATCTGCCGCTGGTTTTTTTACCCTAGAGTGATGAATCCACGGAGTCACTTCTACAACCTTTACAACTGTTGGGGTAGATAAAAGAACAACATAGGGACCTCTCCACTTGGAACCTAATGGAACAGTGTTCCATTCTTTTATCCACACTTGATCCCCTGGATGGTAAGAATGAACAGGTGGATAAATATTCACAGGTACTTTACACACTTATCCACATAGGTTTGTATATTTTCCTTAGCCCTCTATAATATATGGTACTAACTAAGGCTAACAGGATACGCTCCAAGCTTTAATTCAATGTGTATTGGTGGAATATTGCGAGCAAGTCCTGGAGGATTATTCTCTGTTCATATTCTTGAAATGTCAAATAAGGATTCATCACTCTTAGGGTCTGTATTTTTTATTATAGAGTAGAAGTGCCTTTCTTCTTCCCTTTGCACCGATACTGATATTATGCCTGGTGATCTATTAAACTTCAGAGACGTTGATCCGTTGGGTTTAAAAGTTATCTGGGCTTGAAGCTTTTAATAATAGATCTCGTCCTAGAAGCTGAACTGGACACTCCAGCATATACAGGAACTGGTGCTTAACCAAATGGCCTCCTAGAATACAAGTATGACTCCTGAGAATTGGTCTAGCAGCGCTTTTCCCAGTAGCTCCTATCATAATTATAGTCTTCCTGAAGGAGGAGCAACTAGGTTAGTTACCACAGAGTACTCAGCACCAGTGTCAATCATGAAAGAGCTCCTCTTTCCCTCTATTGATACATCGACCATAGGCTGCACTCGGCTAAAGGGGGATGGAGCCCAGTCGGTATCAATAGTCTTCCTTGACAGTGTCAGCCAGACCGACAAAATCTCTATCTTCTCTATCCCTTAATCTCTGGGTAGGGGAATAGTATCTATTTCCCTGAACACCTCCTCTGTTACTACTGTCATTCCCTCCAAGACTTTCTCTATAGCCACCTCTGTAACCATCTCGTAACCTTCTCTCTTGTCTTATCTATAACTTGCTTTATATTCCCTCTGTGGGCAGTCACTTTTCCAATATCCTTCCTCTCTACAATACACACAGTGATTCCTACTTCCTCCCTTACTCAGCCTATTCTCAACTCCTCTATTCACCTCCCTGTTCATATACACCTGACTTGCAATTTCCATTAACTGTGATATGGACATTCCTACAAATCCCTTTAACTTTAGCAATTTTCTTTTGATATCACCTTGGGTCTGGCTGACAAATGCTGAGTTGTTCATTCGAGAGTTCTCAGGGGCCTCTGGATTAAAAAGAGTATATAATCTATATGACTCCAGCAATCTCTCATAGAAAGCACTAGGTGACTCGTCTGCTTTCGTAAAGGAATTATGGGTCTTCCAATTAAACAGATCAGTCATGGTGAACGGGACATAAACAAATACAGGGTCTGCCAACTGTAATTGACCATTAATATCAATGTGTGGGGGACCAGGGGTAAGCTGCAGTGGCATTTGTAAATGTCAAAGTTGGAGGGCACCGGTCATTTGTCAGGTTAGGGTGGGACTTAGATAGGGTTGTTTAGTCATAGGTTCCGGTCGGGGAGTGGTGAGGTAGGTGGAAATGGATAAATTAATTTTACTGGTCAGTAACTTGGTTAACAAAATGTTTCGGACAGGGCTAGGAGGAGCCTGACCAGTAACCAAAAATGGTAAAAGTGTATTCCAGCGTCCTATACCATTGACCATTTCATCCAGTTGTATTTCAAAACTAATTTACTGTTACTAAAGGCACACAAGGCTCAGTAATTATAGTGTTATGTCAGTGGTTATGGTGTTTTCAGTGATTATGGTATTATCAGTGGTTATGGTATTATCAGTGGTTATGGTGTTTTCAGTAGTTATGGTGTTTTCAGTGGTTATGGTGTTATCAGTGGTTATGGTGTTTTCAGTGGTTATGGTGTTTTCAGTGGTTATGGTAGTATCAGTGGTTATGGTGTTTTCAGTGGTTATGGTATTATCAGTGGTTATGGTGTTTTGTAATTGCTGAGAATTATCTGATTTCAGTGGATTCAGTTACTGTTATTAAGAATTCTCCTCACAATTTTGACTGCTAATAATAAAACTGAATACAAAGAACCAGTTGGGGGGGTAGGTAGGCACAGAAATAGGAGGAAACAGGCATCTGAGAGCCAGAGACAATTAGAGCACAGGGGGACATACCAGCTGCACCAGTTTTTGATAAAGAATTTAGTTGAGGGATGGTCAGATGGGTCAGATTCCATTGAGGATGGACAAACCAGTTTTTAGTAACCATCTAGTAACACAAACTGTGTTAACAGTCAAAAACTGGTCATTCTCTACTACATAAGGTAGTCCCCAAAATCACACACATTAAAGTTATTTAGCATACATTCTAAAGGATCAACAATCTTTAAATTCCGGCGCTGCCATACTTAGCAACGGAGCGTCTAATTCAAAGAAACACAACAAACACACCTCTAACAGTCACACTCGTTTCCCTGGCAACAGCACCATGTGGCACAGTTACTAGGTCAAACTCATACAACAAAACATACAGGGAATTCCCGTACACACACAGCTGTTACACCAGTCAGTAAATAACTAATACTGTGCCCTTTGGCGAAACTATACAGTCACCGACGCTATAATTCCCTATATCTGAATTACCCGTCTATAACATACCCCAGTAACATTGTCTTTACAAACAGTAGTTATAGTACGGTTAGCATAGGTCAAAGTACAATTTAAGGTCACAATACAATTATTAGTGGTTATGGTGTTAGACATGCAATAGACGACAATTATTAGTACTTATATACAGTGTCAGTAAATATACAGGGTTATGGTACCGTGCACTATAATACAGCAACACACTGTTAACACTCTCGCTAGACGGCAGAGCTCACGCTATCTAGCAAGATATACACGTTACTAAACAATCTTTATCACATATACAATTCCCAACTAATCTATTGGCCAGTACCTTGATGGACTACCTAAAACTATCTACATCCGTTTTGGTTAGCCACACTGCCCAAGCACCACATATAGCGAGCTAGAGGACCGAATTTACACAGACGCCTCTTAGTCGATTACTCTATCAAAAATCTAGTGGGTTCCAAATTTACACGCCTTCCCACTTAGCCAAGATAGGTTGAGAGCTAGCGAACTGAATTTACACAGACGCCGCTTAGTCTCCCGGTCCCTTCGACCTAGCGAACAAAATATACACCCTAGAACGCTAGTCTAGACAAGACACCGGTGTCCGGCTAGGGCTATTTACACCAGAACCCCGCCTGACTAACCAAATCAAACGGTCTTACTAAAGAGCGTTCGATTGAGCGGTGCGCCTTCGCTCCTTCCCTCCGACAGAGGGGGCAGATTCCATACACAATTCAAACCCCTTATGGGCCTACCGCACAATCGGTATACCCCTAGTGGGTCCGCCGTCTAAAACAGCAGTCGTCTTACCTCCTCGTTCCTGAACCTGGGTTCACACTCATCGACGGGGACACCCCAGCACTTACTACGTAGAGGCCGATGATCTCCTGGACAACAGACCAGTGGCGCCGAGACGAAGGGAGGTCCACGCAGAAGTTCAGGGGTGCAGCCGTAGAGAACGTGGGCAAAGATAGACCGTCTCACGCCTCTGCCTCTCAGCTACCGTTGAACGATGAGCTTCCCGGCCCAATGCACCAAATGATACCGGAGAAACTGACGGAAGCCAAGCACAGAGAGATGGACACAGGTTTCTTCAGGAAGGAAGAGATTCTTTATTCGATTCACCGACCGGGGCTCAGAGGGACTAATGTCACCAAAATACAGCAAGATCTGAGCCCAGAACTGACTGTGTAAATGCATGATATAGACATATAGCTCCTCCTATAGTTAACTCTACCCACATATACTCTTTACACAATCAGCTGAACAAAGCCTAACTTCCCTTACCTGTTAGACCACATGGCTCACCCAGAACAATGGAGGAGGGGAAGTGTTTTCAGTTTCTGCATTCCTGCATTTGCTCAATACAGTGTTGATTGTATCTTAGCTACGTGTAACTAACTAACTGATACAACATTTACACATATGCCACATGGCAATCTTGTCCTAGTAAATTTATTTTTACTGAGATTCCACCACATTTTGGGTATGGAACCATGCGTGCGGTCGGTCAAAATGTGACTTCCAGGAAATTCCTGAACTGATATGGCTGATTTTAGGATATGTTGGTCACCCAGATCAGGACTATCAGAGGATGTGACATTTGTGGGGATATTATGTGTTTTGGGGTACTTTTTTTAGTTTTTCTGCCTGGAGATAATTGGGTTAATTGAGTCAATTATCTCCAGGCAGAAACAACACACATTCCTATAAAGTCCCAAAAGTACCCCAAAACACATATTATCCCCACAAATGTCACATCCCCTGATAGCCCGGATCTGAGTGACCAACATATCCAAAAATCACCCAGATCAGCAAAGGAATTTCCTGGAAGTCACATTTTGACCGACCACACGCATGATTCCATGCCCAACAGTTCCAGAGAATTAGGCTGTGCGGTCGGTCTACTTCGGGGATTCGAAGTGCACACAAAATACTGAACACCGTTTGAATACCGAACATCCATGGAGGGTAAATAGTTAGCAGTCTTCATGCTGTCGAGTGTCAGATTTGAGTTCCATGAACTCTACGACCAAACCCCGCTCACTGTACTCGCGGTTTAAGGTGGCTGCCGCCACGTGTCGAAGTGCTGCTTCAAACCACTTTGACTGTTCAGGAGTTTGAAGTGCCGCTTCGAAAGTTCGAAGTGTCACTGGATAAATAATGTCAGTAGTCCAAATGGCCCAAACAGTGGTTTTAACCAAGTTCTATCACAGGGGCCATAGTCACAGGGTAGGAGGCTGGCAAACAGGCCCCTCCAAGAACCAGTGGCGAGGTTACTTTCGCCACAGCCAGTGTTCTGACGTATTGACAAGATTTGCCCAGTGACAAGGTTATTTTCACCACATTGGCTTTATTGCCAGCAAGGAAGCTACAGCTAGGGAATTTCAAAGCAACCACAGCGCAAGTGCTGTGGATGCTCTAGGACAGGCTTCCCCAAACTCCGGCCATCCAGATGTTGCTGAACTACGACTCCCATGATTCTCAGCCTATTTAATTCATAGAATCATGGGAGTTGTAGTTCAGCAACATCTGGAGGGCCGGAGTTTGGGGAAACCTGCTCTAGGAGGAGAGCAGTGGGACCTCCCGTGGGAGCTTTTTACTGCTATCCCTTGTCAGTCAATGGATCAGCACGCTGAGACATTGAATGACATCGGAGAGAAAAAAATGTTTGTAAAAAAAGATTGTCTCCTTCTATACATTTTCTAGCAAAATTGTTAGCACAATGTATAGATAAAATCTTATGCTCAATCTAATGCTCATACGTTGTTTAGGGCATGGAGAAGTCCCTTTAACATTATAATGTCAAACATTGCAGGTTTTGAGAAACTGCATTGCTTACATTGCAGGGTTAAAGGGATTCTCCAGTGCCAGGAAAACATATTCGTGCCCCTCTCCCTTGCACCACCCAACCCCTTCAGTGACTTACCAGAGTCCAGCGCCAATGTCCCTCAGTGCTGGGTCAGGCAACGCCTTCTCTCCTCCCCCGCCGACAACAGCCGGCGGGGGAGACCTAATCCTCAATGCTGGAGGTCCTCACATAGCGTGAGGACTGGCAGCGCTGTTTTAAAACACTTTTCATGTTCTAAGAACACGGAAGTGTCCTCTAGTGGCTGTCTAGTGGACAGCCACTAGAGGAGGACTTAACCCTGCAATGTAAATATTGCAGTTTATGAAAACTGCAATAGTTACACTTGAAGGGTTAAGGGTAGTGGGAGTTGGCACCCAGACCACTCCAATGGGCAGAAGTGGTCTGGGTGCCTGGAGTATCCCTTTATGCTCACTTGTAGTGGATGTTAGTGTGAGCCACTAGAGGCACTAACACAAGTGAAACTCATTTGAATGTAGGTTCAGTGCATAATGTACATTACACATCAGATTAGGACCCCAATGCTATGAGAAAGATTGGATTGGACCATGCCAGAGGATTCCATGTATCCTCAGTGGCATTGTGGAGGTTGAAAGGTGAGCAGTACCGAGGGAGTCTTAATGCTGGCAAAATTGGATTAAAATTTGATTATTTTATTTGTATGTTTTACTACACCAGGTGGGGACCCCTGATACAAGCAGGGACTATAATGTTAGGAGTACAGATTTGTATTTCTAATGCTATAATGTTCATTTAAAAACAAAATACCCATGCTCTCTTATAGCTCCTTATAGTGGATAATTTTGGTTAATGGGCTATTTATGTCTAAATTATGCAATTGCTCGAATGTGGATTGCTATTTTTATGAGATCAGAGTCATTGCACCCTATAAACTCTGTTAGTAAGTGCTTTATACTCAGGGGTAAGTTAACGGTTGGTGACTCCTGGGTGCAAGATTGTTTTTTGATTTTTTTTGCTTTAAGAGCATGGTTAATTAACTAATCCCATTTAATACACTTCTCTTATATTCCCCACACAAAACAAACAAAACACTAACAAAAGCAAGCAAACAGGAATACACAGTGACACAGATAGAAACATACAGGAACAGATTCACATTCATGGACAAAGGTGCACACACAGATACTGTAGCACATATACACACACACAAATACACAGTCAGTAATACATTTAGACACATACACTCACAGTTACAAATACACACAGGCATATAAACAGATATAATACAGTTAACCTCTGCTCTTTTCCGTCACACCAACCTGTGTCTCTCAGTGCAAGGAAACATGTAAATGATATTCCCTACAAAAATGTGACCTGTAACTCTACAATGAGAGGTAAATCATATGTACATTATTATTATTGGTATTTATATAGTGTCAACATATTCCACTTTGTTATGTGACTGGGGAGGCTGGGAAGGAAGAGCCTTTTATCTACTAATTTACTTAAATGCATTATTTAAAATCCTGCCGTGACACCTGAAAGGCAGGGATAACCCATTAGTGATGCTATCATGGAAAATGGTCAGGAAAAAAAATTACATAAAATGCATCAAACTGCGATTATTTTTCCCCTAAGGCACATGGATACATTCCTTTAACTATGCAAGAACAATAAATAAAGTTTACCGTACTTTTCACTCAATTATCTTTGGATGAAAAATAGGGGGGGGTGTGTAAATGCAGGACCATATTTACCACGTCCACCTGGGTGATTAGTTACAAAGTAGATATTTTCTGGCTCCAACTCTGAAAATAAGAAGATGTGAATGCAATGCCAGGATTCCTCACTTATAAGATCACTCCAAGCACCATAACCATAACCACTACAGAATCCTGTAGCGATTATAGAGCTATGGCACCCTGTCAGAATTAGTAGTCAAACTGTTTGAGAATGATTTGTTAAATTTGCAGTGTCCTGCCAGACGCCCTTCATCACCGAGAGCTTCAGCTGACTGCTTCCAGTAAATAAGCTTAGGGCTTAGTGTACAGCAAAAAGGACCTAGGTGAATGTTCAATTTTAAACCAAAAATATTGCACAATTTGGCTCTTTTTTTTTTTTTATTCCATTTTAAATCAACTTCTGGAAGTGTTTTGCTGTCACCTTAAGGGCACAGAAATATGCATGTTTAAAACGTTCCTTTGAATGTGAGTTTTTATTCACTCACTTTTAATACTAATTTGTACTTACTAAACTGAATTGCACTTTTATTTGTATTGTACTTCCTTTTATATGTCTACAAACTGCCCCGGTGCATGCTTTAAGGGGTAAGTGTAAAGCGCTACAGAATCTGTTGGCGCTATATAAATGCCAATAACAGTATTAATAAGTGTTATCCCTACACCAGTTTTAGCCCTACACTTGCACTTTGTGGGAGACATTACCTAAATACTGAGTTTGTTTTACTTGTATTTGAAAATTTCAATCTGGTTTTCATAGATTTGACTATTTGACTCAGAGAGGACACTAGCACACTTCTGGCACCAAAAACACTAGTGTTCCTCTAAAATAATTATGCTGATTTCTGTACTACTGAAAACACTGGTAGAAAAACACTCAAAAGAGAGAAGAGATGAGGTAAGGGAAAAAAAAAAAAAAAAAACCTAAAACTACACAAATTATGCAACACTTAACCTCTTAGTGACCAGACCATTTTTTAATTTTCTTACCATTAAGGACCAGGGATGTTTCTGCGGTGTTTGTGTTTAGCTGTAATTTTCATTTTACTCATTTACTGTAGCCACACATATAATATACAATTTTTCTCGCCATTAAATGGTCTTTCTGAAGATATGACGAAAAAATATAGACGAAGGTAGCGCCTAGCTACGCTAATCTTTTCGTGGCCAACTGGGAGGATACTTTAATCTGGTCTAATCCTAACTGGAAATCTAATATTATTTTATACCGCAGGTATATTGATGACCTGTTTTTTTGTTTGTTTTTTTATCTGGGAGGGCACCTAAGATGATCTTAACCACTTTTTATGTTTTTTAAACGATAATGACAGAGAAATTAAACTAAATACAGATATCAATACTAACAAAGTAACATTTTTAGATTTAGACATCGATATGAAAACAACCAGCAGTTCACAAAAACTTTTTTTAAAAAGGTGCACACAAATACGTTCATTGATTCCACCAGCTGACATTAACCCCCATGGCTGAAAAGCATCCCAAAGAGCCAACTTATAAGACTAAAATATAATAATAATGATGAGGTATTTAAAGCACAAGCCCAAGAACTTAAAGAAAAAAACCTTCTGCAACATACTTTCTTTAAAGGGACACTATAGTCACCTGAACAACTTTAGCTTAACCCCTTAAGGACCGGACTGTCTCATCTACAAAAGCGAATGAAAAAAACTGCTAAATAGATTCAAAATTTTGTCCTGAGTTTAAAAATACCCAGTGTTTACATGCTTTTTGCTATTTTTTTGCATGTTATAGGGCTATAAGTACAAGTAGGATATTGCGGTTTCAAAACATACATTTTTAAAATGTATCAATAGTGACATTGTAACACTATTATCTGTCATAAATCGCTGAATAACACCGCACATGTACATATTTTTTTTAAAGTAGACAACCCAGGGTATTCAATATGGGGTATGTCCAGTCTTTTTTAGTAGCCACTTAGTCGCAAACACTGGCCAAAGTTAGCGTTCATATTTGTTTGTGTGTGAAAAAAGTAAAAAACTAAATTGAACGCTAATTTTGGCCAGTGTTTGTGACTAAGTGGTTACTAAAAAAGACTGGACATACCCCATTTGCAATACCTTGGGTTGTCTTCTATTGCAAATGGTATGCCATCATGGGGGTAATTCTCATTCCTGGGCTACCATACGCTCTCAAAGGCAACGTAACCAACCTGGCCATTTTCAATGTAAAAATATTTGACCCATATATTTGACCCTGTAACTTTCAAAAACGCTATAAAACCTGTACATGGGGGGTACTGTTATACTCAAGAGACTTTGCTGAACACAAATATTAGTGTTTCAAAACTGGAAAATGTATCACAACAATTATATCATCAGTAAAAGTGCTGTTTGTGTGTGAAAAATGCAAAAAAAGTCACTTTCACTGACAATATCATCGCTGTGATATGTTTTACTGTGTTGAATCACTAATATTTGTGTTCAGCGAAGTCTCCCGAGTAAAACAGTACCCCCCACGTACAGGTTTTAGGGTGTCGTAGAACGTTACAGGGTAAAATACAGTGATAGCAAATTAAATTCTCTGGACTTTCGGCCTTGGTTGGTTGGCAGGCAGGTCCCTTAAATTGCAATCAATAAAATAACTTAATTATGTAAAAATATTACATAAATACGCACGTAGAATTTAAATATATATGCATATTTATATATTTGAAGTCTACGTGTATATTTATATAATTATTTATGTAATTTTGTATATGGACATATGAATAGTTTGTATTCTTTTTATTTATTTATTTATACATAGATATATATACAATTTCATTCTAAGTGTATTTTGATATAAATATATATATATTAATATCAAAATAGAGTTAGAATAAAATTTCGGATAGATATATAATTTTTTAAATCATTTTTATTATTTATTTTTTTTTAAATTCTTTATTTTCTTAGTGCATGGCTTAATAACATACATGCTTGTCTTGCCACGACAGCTGTGACAAGCAGTCCCACGTATGCATCTAAATACAGTGTCAAAGCATGTGAAAACATTATACAGGTTTATAAGATTGGTATACAAGTTAAACTAAGCACTTTTTTTTTTATAGTAGACAAGTTAGGTGACACGCCCAGGGTTGTGCTGTTGCAGACAGGTGTGGTGGGTTGTGTGTTAGTTCCCTGGGATACTCCAGGTTTGGGTGTCTGTGAATGCTCGTGGTTACCAAGTGTGGCTTTACTTGGGAGCCTAAGAGCATACATGCTTGTTACAGGTTTGGGTCAGGCTTGTGGTGTCAGATGTCAGTGAGTACCTGTCTATGGGCCCCGTTAGGTTCTAATTTGTGTTTGATCAGGTGTGCGTGGGGTTCCACGTTGCTGGGTACTGCCTGTGGCATCTTGACTATTCCCCTTACCTTGGGGGTGGCAGGGAGACGGAGGGGTGTATCTAAGGTGGGTGCCATCAATTTGTCTGTTGCGTAGGTCTGTTTGGTATGGTTGGGTGCATGGGTACCTCATGTAAATAGTGGTAGTGTTTAGGAACAAATTTATACTGGTGTTAACAGGGAAACAAAGTAATAATACGTGCATATACATCTCATGGGGAGGGGGGGGTGCATGGGATGGATTATGCAATGGTGTAGGCACTAGAGGGGATCTCAACCGAGTATCGGTAAAGTCTTGGTCCGCATCGGAAATTGTTCCCGAGGTATATGCGTTGTTTTTAGGCTCAGCCTTTGAACATAGTTAGGTGTTTGTAGATTGTCGGTTTCTCGTTATCTGGGTCGGCGTTAGATCGTCTTCTGGTTCCCGATTTTCTATTTGACTTGCAGGTGCGGGGTTAAGATGCGAAGGTTGCAGTCCCAGTGCAGATAGGAAGGCTGGTGCTCCAGACAGGGTTGTGAGGTTATGGGTAGTCCCATTGTGGTGTACTAGCAGTGAGCCAGTGCGTCCCCATCTGTAGGCTATGTCAGCAGCACGTAGTGAGGCTGTGACTGGCCCGAATGTTTTACGCCTTAGTAGTGTGGCTCTGGTGAGGTCCTGAAAGAAAGTTAATTGAGAGCTCTCGAAGGCCAGAGGCGTTTTACCCTTCAGGGCTGTCATTATCTGTATCTTGTCCTGTATCGACGTGCAGCGCAGGATTACATCTCTAGGTGTGCTGGGGGGGATTTGTACCGTGCTTGTGACCCGGTAGATCCCGTCTAGGACTAGTTTCTTGGCGATAGCTTGAGGGAGGATCGTGGCGAGGAGTCGCCTCGCGTAGTGTGCTAGTTCCTTGGTTGGGACTGTGGTGGGTACTCCCCTGATTTTAATGTGGGTTTGGCGTTGTCTATCCTCAAGGGACATGAGTTGAGCAGCTAGGACATGTTGTTCCATTTGTATTTGTTGGACTGTGTCTTTAAGGCTGGAGACCTCGTCCTGAACGACTTTGATGTCTGCCTCTGCCGTTCCAACACGTTCTGTTACTTGTGATATGTCTGCCTTAACCCTTGCGACATCGGCAGCTAGTAAGTTTTGTATATTTGCCCATAGTGCTTTTAAGTCCCCTTTGGTGGTGGGGGCTGAATCATCTAGGGGTTCTGGTGGTGTTTGGTCTGCCAGAGGGGTCGCCGCTGTGCTCGGCTCTTCTCCGTGCGGGTCGGAGGTCAGGCTGCTGGCGTGGAGTTGAGCGGCCTGGGCCGGTTCAGGGTGTGTAGGCCGGAGGAGCATCTCCCCGATATCCCTACCTTGTGTGCAGTAGCCGGTTGCGGGTTTTTGTGAGCGGCGGCCCATTTCTGTTTTGCTTGCGGCCGCGTTGAGAGGAGGGAGTTCCGGGTAGATCCCGCCGAGGAAGGCCTCTAGGCCCAGGAGTGGAGTGGCGCGGTAGGCCGCAGTTTTGAGTTTGCGTCTGGGTTGTTTGGGTGCCTGAAAGAAAGGCATGAAACGGTGCGGGGTGCTTGCTGGTAGGTGCTGGGTGTTTTTGGAGGGTAGATGGGGCTTGATGTTGTCGATTTTTGGCAGATTGTGGTAGATTTTGGAGGAGCAAGCTTTGATGGTGTCTATTCAGGATGGCTGCCAGGCTCCGCCTTTATTATTATTTTTACATGTTTAATTTAATTTAAATTACTTATTTGTATTTTATAATAATAATAATAATATATATATATATATATATATATATATATATATATACAGGGAGTGCAGAATTATTAGGCAAGTTGTATTTTTGAGGATTAATTTTATTATTGAACAACAACCATGTTCTCAATGAACCCAAAAAACTCATTAATATCAAAGCTGAATATTTTTGGAAGTAGTTTTTAGTTTGTTTTTAGTTATAGCTATTTTAGGGGGATATCTGTGTGTGCAGGTGACTATTACTGTGCATAATTATTAGGCAACTTAACAAAAAACAAATATATACCCATTTCAATTATTTATTTTTACCAGTGAAACCAATATAACATCTCAACATTCACAAATATACATTTCTGACATTCAAAAACATAACAAAAACAAATCAGTGACCAATATAGCCACCTTTCTTTGCAAGGACACTCAAAAGCCTGCCATCCATGGATTCTGTCAGTGTTTTGATCTGTTCACCATCAACATTGCGTGCAGCAGCAACCACAGCCTCCCAGACACTGTTCAGAGAGGTGTACTGTTTTCCCTCCTTGTAAATCTCACATTTGATGATGGACCACAGGTTCTCAATGGGGTTCAGATCAGGTGAACAAGGAGGCCATGTCATTAGATTTTCTTCTTTTATACCCTTTCTTGCCAGCCACGCTGTGGAGTACTTGGACGCGTGTGATGGAGCATTGTCCTGCATGAAAATCATGTTTTTATTGAAGGATGCAGACTTCTTCCTGTACCACTGCTTGAAGAAGGTGTCTTCCAGAAACTGGCAGTAGGACTGGGAGTTGAGCTTGACTCCATCCTCAACCCGAAAAGGCCCCACAAGCTCATCTTTGATGATACCAGCCCAAACCAGTACTCCACCTCCACCTTGCTGGCGTCTGAGTCGGACTGGAGCTCTCTGCCCTTTACCAATCCAGCCACGGGCCCATCCATCTGGCCCATCGAAACTCACTCTCATTTCATCAGTCCATAAAACCTTAGAAAAATCAGTCTTGAGATATTTCTTGGCCCAGTCTTGACGTTCAGCTTGTGTGTCTTGTTCAGTGGTGTTCGTCTTTCAGCCTTTCTTACCTTGGCCATGTCTCTGAGTATTGCACACCTTGTGCTTTTGGGCACTCCAGTGATGTTGCAGCTCTGAAATATGGCCAAACTGGTGGCAAGTGGCATCTTGGCAGCTGCACGCTTGACTTTTCTCAGTTCATGGGCAATTATTTTGCGCCTTGGTTTTTCCACACGCTTCTTGCGACCCTGTTGACTATTTTGAATGAAACGCTTGATTGTTCGATGATCACGCTTCAGAAGCTTTGCAATTTTAAGAGTGCTGCATCCCTCTGCAAGATATCTCACTATTTTTGACTTTTCTGAGCCTGTCAAGTCCTTCTTTTGACCCATTTTGCCAAAGGAAAGGAAGTTGCCTAATAATTATGCACACCTGATATAGGGTGTTGATGTCATTAGACCACACCCCTTCTCATTACAGAGATGCACATCACCTAATATGCTTAATTGGTAGTAGGCTTTCGAGCCTATACAGCTTGGAGTAAGACAACATGCATAAAGAGGATGATGTGGTCAAAATACTCATTTGCCTAATAATTCTGCACTCCCTGTACAATATATATAGTTATTATATATATTATATATATACGTGTGTAATTTAATTATAAGTGTATTTTTATATTAATATATGTACATATTAATATAAAAATACACTTAGTATGACATTATATATATATATATATATATATATGATACATAGACATATATTATATAGGTATAATATATGTCTATATATCATTTATATATATACACATATATAATTATTATTTTTTTATTAACATTAACTTTATTTAATTTTTTTAGGATTTTACACTAGCAGGGAGACTGCCTGTCAGCACAGACAGTCCCCCTGCAGGCAGACACATGGACACCTATTGTGACCATGTGGTCGCCCTGTTGAGCGATCACATGGCCCCAGGGGTCCTAATCCGCCATGGGGAGACTGTCTGGGCTGCAGGCAGTCTCCCCACAACGGGACCAACGCCGATCGCCGCCGGGAGAACGACGGCGATCGGGTAAGTACATTGGACCGTTAGGACGGTTCAGGACCGTCACCGGTCAGCAACGCAAAAATGCCGATGACGGTCCTGAACCGTCCTCGGTCCTTAAGGGGTTAATGAAGCAGTTTTGGTGTATAGAACATGCCCCTGCAGCCTCACTGCTCAATCCTCTGTCATTTAGGAGTTAAATCCCTTTGTTTATGAACCCTAGTCACACCTCCCTGCATGTGACTTGCACAGCCTTCCATAAACACTTCCTGTAAAGAGAGCCCTATTTAGGCTTTCTTTATTGCAAGTTCTGTTTAATTAAGATTTTCTTATCCCCTGCTATGTTAATAGCTTGCTAGACCCTGCAAGAGCCTCCTGTATGTGATTAAAGTTCAATTTAGAGATTGAGATACAATTATTTAAGGTAAATTACATCTGTTTGAAAGTGAAACCAGTTTTTTTTTTTCATGCAGGCTCTGTCAGTCATAGCCAGGGGAGGTGTGGCTAGGACTGCATAAACAGAAACAAAGTGATTTAACCCCTTAAGGACCGGCCTGTTTTTGCGATGTTTGTACGTTAAGGACCAGAGCAGTTTTAACATTTTTGTGGTGTTTGTGTTTAGCTGTAATTTTCCGCTCTCTCATTTACGGTTCCCATACAAGTTATATATTGTTTTTTTCAAGACAAGAATGGCTTTCTTTACATACCATTATTTGTATTATGTCATATATTGTATTTAAAAAAAAATAAAAAATATGGTGAAAAATTAAAAAAAAAACATGTTTTTGGACTTTTACTTGAAAAATCTTTTACTTATCTACAAAAGCTAATGAAAAAAACTGCTAAATAGATTCAAAATGTTGTCCCGAGTTTAAAAACACCCAGTGTTTACATGCTTTATTGCTTTTTTTTGCAAGTTATAGGCCTATAAATACAAGTAGGAAATTGCTGTTTCAATATATATATATTTTAAATGTATCAATAGTGACATTGTAACACCGTTATCTGTCATAAATCCCCGAAACACACCTAACATGTACATATTTTTTTTAACCCCTTAAGGACCAAACCTCTGGAATAAAAGGGAATCATGACATGTCACACATGTCATGTGTCCTTAAGGGGTTAAGTAGGCAACCCAGGGTATTCAAAATGGGGTATGTCCAGTCTTTTTTATTAGCCACCTAGTCACAAACACTGGCCAAAGTTAGCATTTATATTTGTTTGTGTGTTAAAAATGCAAAAACCGCTAACTTTGGCCGGTGTTTGTGACTAAGTGGCTACTAAAAAAGGCTGAACATACCCCATTTGCAATACCTTGGGTTGTCTTCTTTTGCAAATGGTATGCCATCATGGGGCTAATTCTCATTCCTGGGCTACCATACGCTCTCAAAGGCAACCTAACCAATCTGACAAATTTCAATAAAAAAAAAAAAAAAAGTAAAATCAAGCCTTATATTTGACCCTGTAACTTTCACAAACACTATAAAACCGCTACATGTGGGGTACTGTTATACTCAGGAGACTTCGCTGAACACAAATATTAGTGTATCAGAACAGTAAAATGTATCACAGCAATAATATCGTCAGTGTAAGTGCTGTTTGTGTGTGAAAAATGCAAAAAACGTAACTTTCACTGACAATATCATCGCTGTGATATGTTTTACTGTTTTGAAACACTAATATTTGTGTTCAGCGAAGTCTCCCGAGTAAAACAGTACCCCCATGTACAGGTTTTAGGGTGTCATAGAAAGTTACAGGGTTAAACACAGTGCTAGAAAATTAAATTATCTGGACTTTCGGCCTGGGTTGGCAGGCAGGTCCCTCAAATTGCAATCATTAAAATTACTTAATTAGGTAAATATATTACATAAATACGCACGTAGAATTTTAATATATATACATATTTATATATTTGACGTCTACGTGTATATTTATGAAATTATTTATGTAATTATGTATATGGACATATGTATATTTCGTATTATTTTTATTTATTTATACATAGATATGTGGTGGAATCTCGGTAAAAATAAATTTAGTAGGCCGAGATTACCACGTGGCATGTGTACGTGCATATGCTGACGTATCGATCAGTTGGTTGCACGAGGCAAGATACGATCAGTAGTGTACGGAGCATGTGCAAGAATACAGGATGTAGTATTCCCCTCCTCCATTGTGCTGGACAGGCCATGCGGTCAAGCAGGAAGTTAATTCTTATTTGTATTGATTGGTCAAGAGAATGTGCGGGTGGAGCTTAATATGGGAGGAGTTATGTGCCTATATAAGGAGCCTGCACCATTGTCCGGGGCTCAGAACTTGCTGTATTTTGGTGACGTTAGTCCCTCTGAGTCCCGATCGGTGATCCAATAAAGAATCTCTTCCTTCCTGAAGAAACCTGTGTCCATCTCTCTGTGCTTCGCTTCCGTCAGTTTCTCCGGTATCATTTGGTGCATTGGCCGGGAAGCTCATCGTTCAACGGTAGCTGAGAGGCAGAGGCGTGAGACGGTCTATCTTTGCCCACGTTCTCTACGGCTGCACCCCTGAACTTCTGCGTGGACCTCCCTTCGTCTCGGCGCCACTGGTCTGTTGTCCAGGAGATCATCGGCCTCTACGTAAGAAGTGCTGGGGTGTCCCCGTCGATGAGTGTGAACTCAGGTTCAGGAACGAGGAGGTAAGACAACTGCTGTTTTAGACGGCAGACCCACTAGGGGTATACCGATTGTGCGGTAGGCCCATAAGGGGTTATTTGTGTATGGAATCTGCCCCCTCTGTCGGAGGGAAGGAGCGAAGGCGCACCGCTCAATCGAACGCTCTTTAGTCAGACCGTTTGATTTGGTTAGTCAGGCGGGGTCCTGTGTAAATAGCCCTAGCCGGACACCGGTGTCTTGTCTAGACTAGCATTCTAGGGTGTATATTACGTTCGCTAGGTTGGAGGGACCGGGAGACTAAACGGTGCCTGTGTAAATTCAGTTCGCTAGCTCTCAACCTATCTTGGTTAAGTGGGAAGGCGTGTAAATTTGGAACCCACTAGATTTTTGATAGTAATCGACTAAGAGGCGCCTGTGTAAATTCGGTCCTCTAGCTCGCTATATGTGGTGCTTGGGCAGTGTGGCTAACCAAAACGGGTGTATATAGTTTTAGGTAGTCCATTCAAGGTACTGGCCAATAGTTTAGTTGGGAATTGTAAATGTGTTAAAGATTGTTTAGTAAAGTGTATATCTTGTTAGATAGCGCGAGCTCAGCCGTCTAGCGAGAGTGTTAATAGTGTGTTGCTGTATCATAGTGCACGGTACCATAACCCTGTATATTTACTGACACTGTATATAAGTACTAATTATTGTCGTCTATTGCATGTTTAACACCATAACCACTAATAATTGTATTGTGACCTTAAATTGTGCTTTGACCTATGCTAACCGTACTGTAACCGCTATTTGTAAAAGACGATGTTACTGGGGTGTGTTATAGACGGGTAATTCGTATATAGAGAATTATAGCGTGGGTGACTGTATAGTTTCGCCAAAGGGCATAATATTGATTATCTAGTGACTGGTGTAACAGCTGTGTGTGTACGGGAATTCCCTGAGTGTTTATTGTGTTATTGTGTACGTTTCACTTGGTAACCGTACCACGTGGTGCTGTTGCCAGAGGAAACGGGTGTGACTGTTGAATAGTACGCGTGCATAGTATTCGTTGTCAACGACGTTCCATTGATAAGTATGGGCGCGTCGCAGTCAACGATTCCGGATCCCTTAGGTTGTATGGTGAAGAATTTTAAAAAGGGATTCAAAACATGTGATTTTGGGGTTAAAATGTCTCCTGTACGTTTGGTCACTTTGTGTACTAGGGAGTGGCCTACTTTGGTTGCGGCATGGCCGCCACGTGGCAGTTTGGATCCAACTCTGGTACAGCGCTTACACGTGGCTGTATCGGGTAGGCCTGAACTTTACGGGCAGTTTCCTTATATTGATTGTTGGAGACAGGCCGTAAATAACTCGCCAAAATGGATTCAGACATGCCACGAGGAGCAATGTCGCCTCATGGTGGCTAGGACTTGTTTGTCCACTAGGACTGGTGTTAGGCCCATTTTGGACACGCCCCCTGAGTCCGAGATCCCTTTGCCGCCCCCTTACTTTCCTTTAAGAGGAAGTGACGCAAATGCAGGAAGTCCTGCACCCCTTCCCTCATTGCCCTCATCCACTTCCGCTTCCTCCTCCAGTACAGAATCCACCCCCTCTCGTACTAAATCTCCCCTTCCGGAACCAGAGCCAACCCCCATTAGATCTGAATATCCTGATTTGGCGCCACTTCAGACTTCCGGTCAAGCTTCTTCTAGCTCGGCTCGAAGTGTTTTATTTACTAATTTTTCCCAAAACCAAGCTCCCACATCCTCATGTTTTATTACCCCCCGACCGGAACCTCTAACTGACGCCCCTCCACGTAGCCCCATACTAACCCAACAACTGACCGGTACCCAACAATTAAAACATTATCAGATGCCTCTTCGTCTGAATCCCGGGTCAGCCTATATCGATGCCGCAGGTCAAATGGCACATGCTGACCCAGTCTTCGTATATGTCCCGTTCACGACAACCGATCTCTTGAATTGGAAGTCCCACAATTCCTCGTATACTGAGAAACCACAAGCTATGACTGATCTGTTCACCTCGATAGTTCAGACACATAACCCGACATGGGCTGATTGCCAGCAGTTATTAATGACTTTGTTTAACAATGAGGAAAGGACAAGGATTAACCAAGCGGCCATTAAAGCGCTAGAGGATAAAGCCCGTGCTTTGAATCAAGCCAATCCATCAGCATGGGCCGCAACACATTATCCTAACACCGATCCCGACTGGAATGTTAATGGCGCAGATATGGTCCAACTTAAAGCCTATAGAGACGCTATAATTGCTGGCATGAAAGCTGGAGGAAAGAAAGCCATTAATATGTCGAAGACAGTTGAGGTGATTCAGAAAAGTGATGAAGCGCCCAGTGTCTTTTATAACCGATTATTGGAGGCATACCGCTTGTATACCCCCTTTAATCCGGAAGACGCAGATAATTCCCGAATGGTGAACTCCGCCTTTGTCAGCCAAGCTTACGGAGATATTAAGCGCAAGCTACAGAAGTTAGAAGGGTTTGCAGGTATGTCCATCACCCAACTAATGGAGGTAGCGAATAAAGTATACATGAACAGGGAAACAGAAAGTAAGAAAGAGGAAGAGCGCAAGATGCGTAGAAAGGCAGATATGTTAGCGGTAGCAATCGCAGGCGTAGATAGACGGGGCCCAGATAGACGGGGCCCAGATAGAGGCGATAGTAGATGGAATAGGGAGCCTTTGAGTAGGAATCAGTGCGATTATTGCAAGGAAGAAGGGCATTGGAGGAACGAGTGTCCACAAAGAGAGCAGTACGAGAGAGACCAACCCAGGGCAGGTTATGGAAACTTTAGAGGCAGAGCGAGAGGTAGAGGAGGCCCCGGAGGGAGTAATGGTAATAGAGGGAGCAATGGGAACAGAGGAAGTGTTAGGGAAGATAGGTATTTCCCAGCAGCGCAAAGGTCCCGCGATAGAGAAGGCAGGGACTTTGTAGGATTGGCTGACACGGTCATGGAGGACTATTGATACCGACCGGGCTCCATCCCCCTTGGTCGAGCGGATCCTACGGTCGATGTATCAATAGGGGGAAAAAGGAGTGCGTTCATGATCGACACTGGTGCTGAACATTCAGTGGTGACTAATCTAGTTGCTCCTCCATCTGGAAGGACTATTACTGTAATAGGAGCAACTGGAAGAAGTGCTGAAAAACCGGTTCTTAAAAGTCGACTCTGTACATTGGGAGGCCACGTAGTAAAACATCAATTCCTTTATATGCCTGAATGTCCAGTCCAATTGCTGGGACGTGATATGCTATCTAAATTACAAGCGCAGATTACGTTCCTACCAAATGGAACAACATCCTTAAAGTTTAATGGACCTTCAGGTATTATGACATTATCCGTACCAAAGGAAGAAGAGTGGCGACTTTATACAGCGTTGACTAGCCAAAACCCTAGGAGTGATGAGTCCTTATTCAACATACCAGGAGTTTGGGCAGAGAACAACCCACCAGGACTGGCCCGCAATATTCCTCCTATTAAAATTGAACTAAAACTTGGGGTTTATCCAGTGAGCCTAAGACAATATCACATCCCGCAGAAGGCTAAGAAGAACATACAATCTTATCTGGATAAGTTCATACGGTATGGTATCCTAAAATTCTGTACTTCCCCCTGGAACACCCCATTGCTGCCTGTTCAAAAGCCCGGTACAGATGAGTATCGACCTGTGCAGGACTTGAGAGCAGTCAATGATGCGGTTGTTAGTATACATCCAGTTGTACCCAATCCATATAACCTGCTTGCTTTAATTCCGGGCGGGGTTACTTACTTTACAGTCTTAGACCTCAAAGATGCCTTCTTTTGCCTCCGAATTGCCGCAGAAAGTCAATGTATTTTCGCTTTCCAATGGGAAAATGCTGTAACGGGCTCAAAACGCCAAATGACTTGGACAAGACTGCCCCAAGGGTTTAAAAATTCACCTACCCTATTTGGTTCAGCTCTAAGTCAAGATCTACTGGATTTCGAGTCCATCCCAGGAGAGTGTGTATTGTTACAATATGTAGATGACTTGTTGAAAGCAGCAGTTACAAAGGAAATATGTCAGCAAGCAACGCACGATCTACTACACATTCTCTGGAAGGCAGGATACAAGGTGTCTAGAAAGAAGGCTCAGTTGTGTTTGCCAACTGTCAAATATCTGGGATTCCATATCTCTGAAGGTCAAAGAATTATGGGGCCAGAGAGAAAAGAAGCTGTGTGCCAAATACCGATACCCAAGAATAGAAGACAAGTGCGAGAATTCTTGGGGGCAGCAGGCTTCTGTAGGATATGGATTCCCAGCTACGCGATACTGGCAAAACCTCTGTATGCAGCTATCAAAGGTACAGAGCACGACCCCTTCTTATGGACTCAAGAACAGCAAACGGCATTTGAAGATGTGAAGAAGGCTTTGATGAGTGCCCCAGCATTAGGTCTACCTGATCACACACGACCATTCTACCTGTATGTACATGAGCAAAGAAGAATGGCTGTGGGAGTATTGACACAGTACTTGGGATCATGGCAAAGACCTGTTGCCTACATGTCTAAGCAATTGGATGCAGTGGCCAGCGGACTTCCACCGTGTCTAAGAGCCGTAGCTGCAGCCGCCCTGCTAGTAGCTGAAGCCGATAAACTCACTCTGGGTCAAGAACTTTATGTACGAGTCCCACATGCAGTACAGACGTTGTTGGATTACAAAGGAAATCATTGGTTTAGTAACAGCCGTATGACCAAGTATCAAGCAATGTTGTGTGAAAACCCAAGAGTGCATTTAGAGACTGTAAACACCTTAAATCCAGCTACCCTTTTGCCACAACCTACTGAAAGTCAACATGATTGTTTGGAAGTAATGGATGAAGTATTTTCAAGTAGACCAGATCTTCGTGATTTTCCCATCCAGAACCCCGATGTTCAATATTATACTGACGGCAGTAGTTATGTGAAAGAAGGGATCCGCTATGCAGGATATGCAGTAACAACAATAGACAAGGTGATAGAAGCTCGGCCACTGGCGAAAGGAACATCAGCACAAAAGGCAGAATTGATAGCACTGACACGAGCGTTACAATTGGCTGAAGGTTTAAGAGTGAACATCTACACGGACTCCAAATATGCGTTTTTAACCACTCATGCCCACGGAGCTTTGTATAAAGAAAGAGGACTATTGAATTCAGAAGGCAAAGAAATCAAGTACGCAGCTGAAATCCTACAACTATTGGAAGCAGTGTGGGAGCCGAAAGAAGTCGGTATCATACATTGTCGAGCGCATCTGAGAGGAGATGGTGATGTAACTAAAGGAAATCGGATGGCAGACAGTACAGCTAAGCGTGCCGCTGAATCGGGAAGACAGGAATATGTGGGGCATATAGCTGCCCTTATACCAACTCCACTGTCTCAATGGACTCCAGTTTATACAGCTCAAGAAGAGGAGTGGTTAAAGACTGAACCTGGAAAGTATTTGGAGAACAAATGGTATCAGTTAGAAGATGGAAGAATAGTCATTCCAGCATCACTAGCGGTAGAAATTGTCCAAAATTATCACAACGGGACACATTCTGGGAGAGACAGCACAGAAGAATCTCTCAGAAAACATTTCTACATACCAAGATTGTCCAACTTGACTCAGGCCATTGTACGAAGATGTGTAACGTGTGCTAAAAATAATGCAAGACAAGGACCAGTAAGGCCACCAGGAGTCCAGTTTATGGGGGGACTCCCCATGTCCGATTTACAAATTGACTATACAGTGATGCCTAAATCGGGTGGACATCGTTACCTGTTGGTAATTGTGTGCACCTATTCAGGCTGGGTAGAAGCATGTCCTACTCGTACAGAGAAAGCAGGAGAAGTTGTGAGATTCCTGTTACGAGAAATAATACCTCGATATGGACTACCCTGCTCTATAGGATCGGACAATGGTCCAGCTTTTGTTCATCAGTGCCTACAACAACTGACTCATATGCTTGGTATAAAGTGGAGGCTTCATACGGCATATAGACCCCAGAGTTCTGGTAAGGTAGAGAGAATGAATAGAACTATTAAGAATCAGTTGGCTAAAATGTGTCAGGAAACCCAACTTAAATGGAACGTTCTCTTACCCATAGCTCTATTGCGAATCCGCAGTACCCCTACCAGAAGGATGGGCCTCTCTCCTTTTGAAATCATGTATGGGCGACCACCTCCCGTACTTGGTAACTTAAGGGGGGACTTGAGTCAGTTGGGAGAAGGAATTACCCGGCAGCAGGTTGTAGAGTTGGGTAAGACTATGGAGGAGGTACAGAAATGGGTACAATATAGATTACCTGTGAATATTTATCCCCCAGTTCATAGTTACCAACCAGGAGACCAAGTGTGGATTAAAGAGTGGAATAATGTACCGTTAGGGCCCAAGTGGAGAGGTCCTTATGTTGTTCTTTTGTCTACCCCTACAGCAATAAAAGTAGCCGAAGTGACTCCGTGGATACATCACTCCAGGGTTAAACCAGCAGCAGTCGATTCTTGGCAAGTTACAGCAGATCCAGAGAATCCCTGCAAGATCCGGTTAAAACGCACGACTCAGTCGGAGTAACGAGGAACTTTGTGGATTACAAAATTTTATTGTTTCAGGGATTTGGTGCGTGAGTGAGAGGGCCATAATAAAGCCTGTCCGCCCACCGACGTATAGTATATAAGCCAGGGAAAGTCTCGAAGGGACTCCTGTGAAGACGAGCAGAACTCCATTCCCTGCAGCCCTTAAATCCTGGAAGCTGAGGTGCCTTCGCACGGACGAAGACTGAGGATGACGGCGAAAGATGTGTTCTTGATAATGTTTATTTATGTGTATTTTTATATTCAGGAAGGTAGAGGTACCGACACTCCTAGCTGTGAGGTATGCATTAAGACTACAAGAACAGGTAACCATATTTCCCAAACCCTAATTTGGCATTCACAATACGAGTGTAAAGGAGATGTATCAAGATGTAGATACCTTAATATAGAATATAGTGTGTGCCATTTAGGAGTAGGAGAACCTATGTGCTTCAGTCCAGAGTATCAACCCCGTACAATTTGGTTGACTCTCAGGAATGGAGATCCTCAGGGGACCCTAATTAACAAGACAGTATTAGAATCCGTATATTCTTCGGGTGTTCTGCTATTTGATGCATGTAAGGCGATATCAAGTGGTAGAAAGCCGTGGAATGTATGTGGGGATCTTAGATGGGAGAGGACGTATGGGTCTAACGATAAATATATTTGTCCCAGTAGTAAAAATAAATATGTGAGTCCTAGATGCCCAAATAGAGATTATAACTTTTGCCCATATTGGTCTTGTGTGGGGTGGGCAACTTGGGGACAGACAGTAGACAAGGACATGATAGTGACTAAGTTGCCTACCAGCCCATATTGTAAGTCTATGGAATGCAATCCAGTCCATATACTTATAAATAACCCCGACAAGTTCTTAGACAAGTATGGTAATTTATTTGGGTTTCAAATATATGGGACGGGTTTAGATCCTGGGACAGTATTGTTTATAGGGATAGAGACTGATACGGTATCCTCCCAAACTCATCAAGTATACCATTCCTTTTATGAAGAGATGAGCATAGATAATAAGATCCCCCATAATGCTAAAAACCTGTTCATTGATTTAGCCGAAAGTATTGCCGGTAGTCTTAATGTTACCAACTGCTATGTGTGTGGAGGTACTAACATGGGAGACCAATGGCCTTGGGAAGCAAAGGAGGTAATGTCCGGTTCTGAGGCAGTTGACCAATTAATATCTACACAAGCCGATTATCATATGAGTGTTAGAGGTAAATCTGAGTGGAGATTAAAGACCTCCATCATAGGTTATGTTTGCATAGCAAGGAAAGGAATGATGTATAATACTTCTGTAGGAGAATTAACTTGTCTAGGGCAAAAAGCTTATGATGATGATACAAAGAATACAACTTGGTGGTCGGCTTCAAATGTCTCAGAACCATCTAACCCGTTTGCTAGATACGCCAATTTAAAGGATGTGTGGTTTGATCTATCCATCACATCTACCTGGAAAGCCCCAGCAAATTTGTACTGGATCTGTGGTAAGAAAGCCTATTCGGAGTTGCCACAGGACTGGGCAAGGGGCATGTGTGTTGGGTATGCTCAAACCATCCTTCTTCTTGTTACCTATTGAAACAGGTGAGACTTTAGGTGTTAAAGTATATGATGTGAATCATAGGAAGAAAAGGGGACCCATAGAGATAGGCGCCTGGGAAGATAATGAATGGCCTCCCCAGCGTATTATAGATTATTATGGGCCAGCCACGTGGGCAGAAGATGGTACCTTTGGTTATAGAACCCCTATTTATATGCTCAACCGTATTATAAGATTACAGGCGGTGGTTGAGATTATTACTAACGAGACATCACAAGCGCTCAATCTTCTAGCGAAGCATAATACCAGGATGAGGACAGCAGTCTACCAAAATAGATTAGCCTTGGATTACCTTTTGGCAGTAGAGGGAGGTGTATGTGGGAAGTTTAACCTGAGCAATTGCTGTCTTCAAATAGATGACGAAGGGCAAGCAATAGCCGAGCTTACTAGCCATATGGTTAAACTAGCGCATGTGCCTACTCAGGTATGGAAAGGGTATAATCCAAGTAGTTGGTTTGGTAGCTGGTATGAGTGGTTTGGAGGGCTTAAGGCAGTGGTAGGTGGAGTCCTACTGATTTTAATGTTGTGTCTACTCCTGCCGTGTCTTATACCCTTAGTAGTTAGGTCTGTGCAAAGCCTGATAGAAAATATAGCAGAGAGGAAGGCTGCTGCACAGATAATGGCAATTTATAAATATGAGGCTCTAGATCAGGGAGAACCAATGCAGGAAGATGAGTGTTGAAGATTCACATCATAAGTTAAGTCTGGTCTGGTTCAAGGTAACTTGCGGTGTATGCAAACTAAGGTTAAGTGATGCCTCAAGTAATTGTGAAATATCAAGAGGCATCAAAGGGGGAAATGTGGTGGAATCTCGGTAAAAATAAATTTAGTAGGCCGAGATTACCACGTGGCATGTGTACGTGCATATGCTGACGTATCGATCAGTTGGTTGCACGAGGCAAGATACGATCAGTAGTGTACGGAGCATGTGCAAGAATACAGGATGTAGTATTCCCCTCCTCCATTGTGCTGGACAGGCCATGCGGTCAAGCAGGAAGTTAATTCTTATTTGTATTGATTGGTCAAGAGAATGTGCGGGTGGAGCTTAATATGGGAGGAGTTATGTGCCTATATAAGGAGCCTGCACTATTGTCCGGGGCTCAGAACTTGCTGTATTTTGGTGACGTTAGTCCCTCTGAGTCCCGATCGGTGATCCAATAAAGAATCTCTTCCTTCCTGAAGAAACCTGTGTCCATCTCTCTGTGCTTCGCTTCCGTCAGTTTCTCCGGTATCAGATATATATATCATTACATTCTAAGTGTATTTTGATATAAATATATATATATATCAATATCAAAATACTGTTAGAATAAAATTGCATATATATATATAATTTTTTTAATTATAAAAAAATATTTTTATTTTTTGTTATTTATTTTTATTAACATATTATTTGTATTTTATAATAATATATATACCATATATAGTAATTATATATATTGTATATATTCGTGTGTAATTTAAATATAAGTTTATTTTTATATTAATATACGTATATATAAATATAAAAATACACTTAGTATGACATTATATATATGATTCATATACATATATTATATATAGATATAATACATGTATATATATATCATATATATATATATATATATATATATATACATATTATTTTTTTACCCTGATTGCTTTATTTTGCAACTTTATTTTTTATTTTCCACTTGCAGGGAGACTGCCTGTCAGCACAGACAGTCCCCCTGCAGGCAGACACATGGACACCTATTGCGGTCATGTGATCGAGTGATCACGTGGCCGTGGGGTCTTGATCTGCCGAGGGGAGACTACCCGGGCAGACAGGCAGTCCCTCTGGACCGGGAGGAGCGCTGATCGCCGCCGTGGGACCGACGGCGATCAGGTAAGTAGCCCCAGACCGTTATGATGGTTCAGGACCGTCAGCGGTCCAAACGCACGTTTTACCGCTGACGGTCCTGAACCGTCAGTGGTCCTGAAGGGGTTAACTCCTAAATGACAGTGAATTGAGCAGTGAAATTACAGGGGAATGATCTATACACCAAAACTGCTTCATTTAGCTAAAGTAATTTAGGTGACTATAGTGTTCCTTTAATCAACAAAAAGGGTTTTATAAGTCTAAAAGATGCCTGGCATGTAAGAGCACCAAAAAACACCATAACCACCGCTTTTAAATCCAAACACTCATCAAAAGAATACAACTTAATAGATTGTATTACTTGCAATTCAAAAAACGTGAATAATATATAACTATATATTTATATATTAAAATGTCCATGCATCGTGCATACGCGATCACGCAAAAAAAAGGATCTCATAATGATATATAAGACACAACTAATAAATTACTATTAGGTGAACAACATTAAGAATGAGCTAATATTAAGAAAATTATACTCCTAATTAGCAGTCATATTGCTCAATGTCAAATAGTGCACACCAATACAATTAAAGAAGACACTACCAAATGGCTGATTCACATCCTGTTTCTAAAGACAACCCCAATAATGGATAATATATACAATATGAAATGTGAAGTTCAACAAGATTAATTATAAATAATACATTCAATAATATCAAGTGATGGCAAGTTGGTGTCAATGTATAGACTATATCATAAATACATTTCATACTGTAATTGTCCTATTAATGTTATAAACATAATTAAATAATAATTAAGTGAATAATAAATATGAAAACAATAATAAAGTATTTTAGTGAAAAAAAAAAAATATATATCAAAATATATTTAATATTTTCATAATTTAAATTTTACGTGACAAAAAATAATAGATGTCTTCTAATATATATTCACATTTAAGTGTTGTATGTATGTCAGAAAGTCACAAAAAATTTGACTAAATCTGTATATAGTGAGTGTAGTAACTAAAATTAAATAATGTTAAATAATATGATAAAGTGAAAATGAAATAAATTAACCCAAAATCTCTCCAAGGACAATATTTACAATACAGAAAATTTGATTTTAATACAACAAATTTAGTAGTTGGTTATATATCATTATGATATCCTTTTTTTGCGCTTTCGCGCATGCGCAATGCTGCGCGTACGCTTTTTGATTACTTTGTAACTAACTTCTTTGGGTATGAGTACATTGCACATGCGTGAATCAGCGCATGCGCGATACAGATATAGATTTTTGCGCATGCGCATTCACGTGCGGTCGCAATTTGTTCTCACCAGATCAGGTGATTGAATCACGTGATCGGGATGAATAGTTGTATGGAATTGGCTGGTGGTGGTCACTTGATTCAAACCACGTGACTACACCTGGAAATGTAAGTGCCTAGCGTTTCTTTGGTGTTCCCAATTATTTTATCTTAATATAAGTGATTGGGCACAATTTGTTCTCAATGAAATAATTTAACTTAATGACTAATACATTTAGATGTTATTGGCTGAGACATTCTGTATTTCTTGACACCCCTAATAACTGAGATGATCAATGGAGAAACAATTATGTTTTACTTATATGTGTATCATTATTGATTGATAATGGGAGTAACTAATTATTGTATCACATGTTTGTCCACTTGTTAAATCATTGTATACACCTAAATATTGTGAATTTTGTATGTGCTTCAGTAGCATGACAAAAGCCCTAAGGGGCTAAAACGTTGCTGTGTAGTTCCTGGTTCTAATAAATTGCTTTGATTATGGAATCTGTTGAGTGCCTGGATTATTTTCTACATTTACTAAATTCATATTTGGTCCATTTCGGTACTGGGACTTTCCATGGAGCACCCTGGATTCCACAATGAAGGGTTGAGTGCACTTCCATCTCTATATATGTCTATTTAAGTTTTTCTGCAGGCCTGTAAGCATGTTTTGTGTCCCTTTTAGAAGTTGGTGCATGGTCTCCCACAGTTGGTGTTGACACGGTAGGGTGAGTAGTGGAGGGGGGACTTCCTGTGCGGTCTCCGTCTATCGAGGAAATCGGTGAGGTCTCACGGGGTGTCGGGGCCATTGACATGAGGGGGCCAGCAGCATTAGGCTTATGTCATTCAGATTTATTTTTTGAATTTTTTTTACACAAAAACTGCACTTTCACTGGTGAATTCAGTATAACGGAGTCCGTGGAATCTTTTCTTGGCAAGTTGAGACTCTTGGTTGAAAAATCTTTCCATTCCACATCAGCATTGTTTGGAATCTTCCCCATAGTGGCCGCCTACAAAGCATGGGGGTATGAGTGGATAGGGGAAAACTGTCAAGTGCTTCTCTGACAATTAAGCAGCTGGCGATACCACCAATAAAGGCAGATCCTCATCCTTGACAATCATGACTTATTAGACGACTCACCTGGTAGGCAGCTACACTACAATTTTGCATCACCTGGGTACAAATTCCCGGTCATATGTACAAAGCAGCTGACACTTTATCTCGCTTTATTTACAAGACTTCTTTGAAGCCCACCCAACTGCCAACAACAGGCCTGTCTACCCCCCCGCATTTCATGTCTTAATCCTGGACTAACTCGCCTCATGGCATTTAGCAGATTTCTGGATAGAGCTGCCCTCTCCGATAATACATCACAAGCATACAATAGAGATTTCACCTTTAAAACAAGTTTACCAACGATTACCATAATACCAATATTCTTTCCCTAGATGCCATTGTGACACTCCTCTCCTTTTTGCCCCCTCAATTTAAAACTCTCTCTTAACACTACAACTTTACCTGACTGGAATACAACACCATATCTTAAGTGCCTATCCTTGTACCAAACAGTTCACCTCCTCTTACCCTGTGAAGAACGTACGGAGATAAGTTAATATCATACGGACAATATGGTGCCCGGTCAAAATGCTAGACCTTTACAGGTTATCACTCACTGGACTAAACCTTAATATGCCCCTATTTACACTGCAGGTCAAACCACTCACTACAGCTAAATTCATAATGTACCTCAGAACCCTCTTAACTATGCTGGGACTCAACCCCAATGCCTTTTTGGGACACTCGTTCAGAATCGGGGCAGCATCAGCTGCTTCTAGACAAACATCCCTGCTCACATCAGATACATACCACAACCAGAGCTAGAGTTGAGAGTAGACAAGCCTTTATGAATCTTGCAACGTAAAGATATGTAATAAAGTTATTTTATAACATTTTTGCCCTCTTTTATTACAGACCTACCCGATATGTTGGTTTCGACACACCACAACCGACTTGCTCATATATGTAACTTATCATAGATACGGCTTTGGTCCCCGACTACAAATATATATATATATATAAATATATATAATATACGTGTGTGTATACATACATATATATGCACACACACACATTTAATATGTGTGTATATATATATATATTTGTGTTCGGGGCGATTCCAGTAATGGAAATTAAATAAAGATTAAGTCATCTACCTTTAATAAGCAAAGTCGGTTGAGGTGTGCCAATACCGAAGTATAGGCTAGACCTGTAAATAAGTGGACCTTAGATAGAGTTGAATAGAGGGAGTGGAGGGCGGGCCAGAAGTATGTCTGGAACCAATCAGGTAAGTAGGGAAGGGGGGGTGGAGCCCCTTTTAAAGGTACATAGCCCCTCCCACAACTTCAGGCCCAGCCTTCCAATTTGTATTCGTGGCCATTCCAGTACCTTTAATAAGCAAAGTCGGTTGAGGTGTTCCGATACCGACATATGTGGTAGGCCTGTAAATAAGTGAGCAAAAGGAATACCAATCTTGCTCAAAAGATTTTATTATGTAAACCACATGACATCATACCAACATATCTATGAGGACATCTTAACAAATGCGGTTATTTACTGTATTGGTTGAGGTATAGATATCGACAACAAAATTTTCCATTCGCAAACGGCGAACGCGAATTTCCGCAAATGTTCGCGAACGGGCGAACTGCCATAGACTTCAATAGGCAGGCGAATTTTAAAACCCACAGGGACTCTTTCTGGCCACAATAGTGATGGAAAAGTTGTTTCAAGAGGACTAACACCTGGACTGTGGCATGCCGGAGGGGGATCCATGGTAAAACTCCCATGAAAAATTACATAGTTGATGCAGAGTCTGGTTTTAATCCATAAAGGGCATAAATCACCTAACATTCCTAAATTGTTTGGAATAACGTGCTTTAAAACATCAGGTATGATGTTGTATCGATCAGGTAGTGTAAGGGTTACGCCCGCTTCACAGTGACAGACCAAACTCGCCGTTTAACGCACCGCAAACAACTGCAAACAGTCCATTTGCACAACCGCAAACTCCCCATTTGCACAAGGTTGGATACCAAGCTAGCCATATCCCGTTCCTTGTCCTCACTGATGTCATTGAAGATCTCTTCCTCCACCCAGCCACGTACAACACCAAGGGTCCCCGAAAGGTGACAACAAGCCCCCTGGGACGCCTGCTGTGTTTGGTCTTCCACTTCCTCAAAGCCACCTTCCTCCTTTGACTCCTTCTTCAGACTCCTCTCTCTGCGTTGCCTCTCTCTGCGTTATTATAAGGTGTGTTAAGTAGTACTATTCCTATCAGTTTAATCCCTGTTACATCCCCTATCAGGGGACGTGTATATGGCATCGATTTTAGGAACCGGAAGATGGAAAAAGATGCTTGGTCGGTCCTCCTACTTCAAATTTGGGGCACTGTGCGTGCAATCTAATGTGCCACCAGATAGGAGTGGTGTGTTAAGTAGTACTATTCTTATCAGTTTAATCCCTGTTACGTCCCCCTCATCAGGCCTTTTTTAGTCCAATGTATCGCCCACTGTCAGTCCCTTCGGGATCCATCCCTCATTCATCTTAATAAAGGTGAGGTAATCTAGACTTTTTTGACCTAGGCGACTTCTCTTCTTAGTGACAATACCTCCTGCTGCACTGAAGGTCCTTTCTGACAGGACACTTGAAGCGGAGCAGGCCAGAAGTTCTATTGCAAATTGGGATAGCTCAGGCCACAGGTCAAGTCTGCTTACCCAGTAGTCAAAGGTTTCATCGCTCCTCAGAGTGTCGATATCAGCAGTTAAGGCGAGGTAGTCTGCTTCCTGTCGGTCGAGTCGTTCTCTGAGGGTGGACCCCGAAGGGCTGTGGCGATGAGTAGGACTTAAAAAGCTCCGCATGTCCTCCATCAACCACGTCTGTAAAGCGTCCTGTCCTTGCCAACGTGGTCGTGGTAGGAGGAGGATTACTTTCACCTCTTCCCCTGTTAGATTCCCGTTGTGCTGTGACATCACCCTTATACACTGTGTAAAGCATACTTTTTAATTTATTTTGGAACTGCTGCATCCTTTCCGACTTGCGGTAATTCGGTAACATTTCATGCACTTTCTGCTTATACCGGGGGTCTAGTAGCGTGGACACCCAGTACAGGTTGTTCTCCTTCAGCCTTTTTATACGAGGGTCCCTCAACAGGCACGACAGCATGAAAGACCCCATTTGCACAATGTTGGATGCCGAGCTACTCATGTCCCGTTCCTCGTCCTCAGTGATCTCACTGAAGGTATGTTCTTCACCCCAGCCACGTACAACACCACGGGTACCAGATAGGTGACAACAAGCACCCTGGGATGCCTGTTGTGGTTGGTCTTCCTCCTCCTCCTCAAAGCCACATTCCTCCTCTGACTCCTCTTCCTCACAATCCTCTTCCAGTGTTGCCACAGGTCCAGCAAGCGATGCTGATA
This sequence comes from Pelobates fuscus, assembly GCF_036172605.1. Classification (NCBI taxonomy): domain Eukaryota; kingdom Metazoa; phylum Chordata; class Amphibia; order Anura; family Pelobatidae; genus Pelobates; species Pelobates fuscus. Next base: position 182,627,506 of record NC_086317.1, on the reverse strand, counting down.
AGGCTGTTTCTGGTGGTGATGGTGACCACAACTCTTCCTCTTCACGCTCATCTACGGCCTGATCCAGCACTCTTCGAAGGGCACGCTCCAGGAAGAAAACAAATGGTATGATGTCGCTGATGGTGCCTTCCCAGCTCCCCAGAGGCTGTCCTAGCACCCCGGTCATACAAATATTCATTAACAGCTTTTTCTTGTTGGAGCAGGCGGTCGAACATTAGGAGTGTTGAATTCCAACGTGTCGGGCTGTCGCAAATCAAGCGCCTCACTGGCATGTTGTTTCGCTGCTGGATATTGGCAAAGTGCGCCATGGCCGTGTAGGAACGCCTGAAATGGCCACACACCTTCCTGGCCTGCTTCAGGACGTCCTGTAAGCCTGTGTACTTATGCACAAAGCGTTGTACGATCAGATTACACACATGTGCCATGTACACACATGTGCTCTTCCAGCGTTGCTGCAGGTCCAGCAAGCGATGCTGATAAGGCTGTTTCTGGTGGTGATGGTGACCACAACTCTTCCTCTTCCTCTTCACGCTCATCTACAGCCTGATACAGCACTCTTTGCAGGGCACGCTCCAGGAAGAAAACAAATGGTATGATGTCGCTGATGGTGCCTTCGGTGCGACTGACTAGGTTTGTCACCTCCTCAAAAGGACGCATGAGCCTACAGGCATTGCGCATGAGCGTCCAGTAACTGTCGGGATCCCGCGGGCGGCTGCGAGGGGAGGCTGCACTCCGCTCGCAGTACTCACCCTCCAGCCGTCCGTGGTCCCCTCCTCCTTGTGGGCTCAGCGAGCGGCATCCTTCCAGTCTCGGATGCCGCCCGCGTCTTCCTCCACGTCCCCCAGCGGCAGCATGCATGACGCTGCACGCTGGACACCCAATATATTACACGCCGGGGTCAGTCACCTGACCCGGCGTTAAAGGCACAGTGCCTCAATCACAGTGGGAGGTTTAGATATCTCCCACGTGTGATTGTTAATTCTGATAGGAAATTATCCAATCAGAATTAACCTTTTGGTTTAAATACTTACCTTTCCTGTTCCTCCCTGCCCTGTTGTGGTCTTTGATTGCTAGTATTGCTACTGAACTTGTGTTTCTGGTTACGTACTCTCTGGCTTGTTAATCTGACTTTGTGACTTTCTCCTGCCCGAACCCATTCCCACTCCAGTACCCGTTCCTGCTCATGTAGTTCATATGATGCCGCCACAGCGCTACAGCGGTGACCCAGCATTGTGTTGTGGTTTCCTCAACCAAATCGACATCCATTTGGTGATGAATCCACGTTCCTATCCCACTGACAGATCTAAAATCGCCTTTTTGATAAACCACTTGTCCGGGAGAGCTTTAGCATGGGCCATGTGGGAGAATACGTCTCCTATGTCCTTTGCATATTTTCTGACAGCTTTCAAACGCAGTTTTGATCAACCTGGTAGGGTTGCTTCTGCTGGCAAAGCTCTGCTTTGGGTCCGACAGTGTAACAGATCTGTAGAGGATTACACTATCGAATTCCGCACTCTAGCAGCTGAAGTGGTTTGGAATAATGACACCCTTGTAACAGCCTTTCAGGAGGGTTTGGCCGACTCCCTAACCTATTGTACCTGCGTCTCAGATAATAGCTGCTACCCGTTTGGTTGTTTCGTCTCCTTTCCTTGATAGCATTAAGACATACCAAACCCAAGCACCCCCTGAGACGCCGGTTCGTAAACTATACGTTAAAGCAAATGACAGAAAAAAGTAAACTTTATTTCACACCGCCAAAACTGCTGGTCATCCGGGGTTTACCAAAACCTATAAGGGCCTCCTTCAACAGTTCTGGTGGCCTTCACTTAAGCGAGACGTAGTGGATTTTGTACAGGCTTGTCGGGTCTGTACGCAGTGTAAGTCCCCTAATGTGAGACCCCAGGGTCTACTGATGCCTCTATCTATACCCAAGAAACCATGGACCCACTTATCCATGGATTTAATTGTGGACCTTCCTCTTTCTGATGGTCAGACAGTGATATTGACTGTGACGGATAGGTTCTCTAAAATGGCGCACTTTATTCCGCTTAAGAAACTGCCTTCTGCGGTTCAGCTAGCTCAGGTGTTTGCCAAAGAAGTGTTCCGCTTGCATGGGGTACCTCAGGATATCGTATCTGACAGGGGTCCTCAATTTGTCTCTCAGTTTTGGAGGGGCTTTTGTGCTGAGATGGGGGTCTCCTTGTCGTTCACTTCCTCCTATCACCCGCAATCTAATGGTGCGGCCGAACGTGCTAATCAGTCTGTGGAATTGTATTTGCGCTGCTTCACTAATGCGCACCACGTCTCCTTCTGTGGGCTGAATTTGCCAGGAATACAGTGTCTCATTCGTCTACTGGCTTAAGTCCTTTTGAGGTTGCTTATGGGTTTCGGCCTTCTGTCCTTCCCGGTGCGTTCTCTGACAAGGGACTGCCCGCCTTGGACCAGCACCTCGCCTCTTTGCGGAAGATGTGGGATCAGGTCCATGTTGCGCTGTCTCGTTCAGCAGCTGCTCAGAAGAAGTTTGCTGATCGCTGTAGGGTTGCGGCCCCTTCTTATGTTCCAGGCGATAGGGTATGGTTGTCCTCCTGGAACCTCCGTCTCAAGGTTCCCTCAATGAAATTTGATTCCTTGGTCCCTACAAGGTGTTACGTAGGGTTAACCCCGTTTCCTACTCCCTTGACCTGCCTCCTTCCATGCGTATTCCCAACACGTTTCACGTCTTGCTTTTGAAGCCCTTGCTGTGTAAACGGTTCTCTCGTCCCCTCGGGCTACCCGTTTCCCCTTGCGCTGTCCCTAGTGACGTGTACGAGGTGGCTGCCCTTCTCGACTCTCGTGTTTCTAGGGGTCGGCTGCAATATCTGGTGGACTGGAACGGGTATGGCCCTGAGGAGCGGTCTTGGGTTTCGAGCTCTGAATTGCACGCTCCCTCTTCATGCATGCTCCCTCTTCATGCCCGGTTTCCTTTGAAGCCTTCTGCTTCCCGCCCTCCGGGCGGTCTTCGAGGGGGGGTGATATCGGGATCCCGCGGGCGGCTGCACTCCGCTCACAGTACTCACCCTCCAGCCGTCCGCGGTCCCCTCCTCCTCCTGGGCTCGGCGAGCGGCATCCTTCCAGTCTCGGATGCCGCCCGTGTCTTCCTCTACATCCCCCAGCGGCAGCATGCATGATGCTGCACGCTGGGAGACCGCCCAATATTGAGTCCTTCCTTCCTTCCTCCCCCTTCCTTCCTCTTCCTTCCTTCCTTCCTATTTTCTCCCCCTTCCTTCCTTCCTATTTCCTCCCCCTTCCTTCCTTCCTATTTCCTCCCCCTTCCTTCCTTCCTTATTATTTCCTCCCCCTTCCTTCCTTCCTTCCTTCCTTATTATTTCCTCCCCTTCCTTCCTTCCTTATTATTTCCTCCCCCTTCCTTCCTTCCTTCCTTATTATTTCCTCCCCTTCCTTCCTTCCTTATTATTTCCTTCCCCTTCCTTCCTTCCTTATTATTTCCTCCCCCTTCCTTCCTTCCTTCCTATTTCCTCCCCCTTCCTTCCTTCCTATTTCCTCCCCCTTCCTTCTTATTTCCTTCCTTCCTATTTCCTTCCTTCTTATTTCCTTCCTTCCTTCCTTATTATTTCCTCCCCCTTCCTTCCTTCCTTCTTATTTCCTTCCTTCTTATTTCCTCCCCCTTCCTTCCTTCCTTCCTTCCTTCCTATTTCCTTCCTTCCTTCTTATTTCCTTCTTATTTCCTCCCCCTTCCTTCCTTCCTATTTCCTTCCTTCCTTCCTACTTATTTCCTCCCCCTTCCTTCCTTCCTTCTTATTTCCTTCCTTATTATTTCCTCCCCCTTCCTTCCTTCCTTATTTCCTTCCTTCCTTCTTATTTCCTTCCTTCCTATTTCCTTCCTTCTTATTTCCTTCCTTCCTTCCTTATTATTTCCTCCCCCTTCCTTCCTTCCTTCCTTCTTATTTCCTTCCTTCTTATTTCCTCCCCCTTCCTTCCTTCCTTCCTATTTCCTTCCTTCCTTCCTTCTTATTTCCTTCCTTCCTTCCTTATCATTTCCTCCCCCTTCCTTCCTTATTATTTCCTCCCCCTTCCTTTTTCAATAAGGTTTGCCTGCACCCAGGTTTTAAAAATACTCTTCGGAGATGAAAACTTTTGTTTTACCTCATAAAGCACGAAAAATGTTATGGGAAAGCCCCACAAATATTTGATTCCATTAGTTCTTAATATTGTTTTATGATTTGAGTACATTTTTCTTTTTTGTCTGGTCAGCCACGAGATGTCTTGGAAGATTTTCAATGCTTCATATTTCCCTGTAAGTTTGTTGCCGCTTAGCGCGTATAGGATTTGTGATTCAAGTTTGAATGTCATACAACAAATCAATACGTCTCTAGGTAAATTTTCCGGGAGTCCCTTTGGCTTATAAACTCTTCATCATTGGTACCTTGACATCCCAGTCAATATTCAAGTATTTGAACAATTCTTCCAGGTACTTTTCAAGATTTTCTGATTAAATTTCCTCTGGTATTCTTCTTATCCTGAGATTATTTTGTCGTGATCTATCTTCCGAATCTGCTAACTTGTTTTCTAGTTCGGTTAATTAATTTTCCAGCATTTCATGATTATCTTGATGGGTCTTTTTCAGAAATTCCAATATTTCTAGTTTTTCCTCCTGTGCTAGTATTGAAGCAGCAAATGGTACATGACATGATATTAACCTGTAACTCGTGGAGATCGGTTTACATGTAGTAGGGATTGACCAAGTAATACAGTGGATGTTATGATGGATACATAATTTCTGTGATCATGTCTGGCCAAAAACAATTGGAATTGGACATATGAGTATTGGGACGCCCTAGGCAAGGAGTGTCGCTTCTCCAATACTTCAAAGCTCAGAAGGGTACCTGGACCGTGTAAGTGCTCCAGATGGGTGGCTCCCTGAGTATGCCACAGTGTGGCATGGAATGTGGGAATACAATATGCGAAGGACTTAGAATATTATCCTTTAATGTAATTTGTGTAGTAAATGGCACAAATTACAGAGATGTTATTGCTGAGGGCAACAGGGGTTACATCTTTTGAAGCTGGGACCCCCACAGAGGTCAGTTGACAGTTGGCTCCCAGACTTTGTGTCGTCTAGTCCTTGGGGAAGAGGGATTATTATTACGCTGCCTGTGTTTTACCTGCTTTATCCTGACTACCAGCGGAGATACCGTGATTATACTGTTATATAAAAGGCAGCCTATTGAAATAAAGTTATTTACTAATCCAGGTATTTTTATAGCCGTAACCAATGTTTTGCTGGAAGCTATGAATTTCCCGATTCTGGATGTTGCCATAGAAGCTACTAAAAGTGAAAAACTTTTTTCACTGTTATAGTCGTGGGAAGTCCAACACCCACCTAGGTACAACTGCTTTGCGTAGGCACATGATCGCACATCACAATCGCCTATGGGATCAACACATGATCCTCCTGGTCCAGCATCTTCAGCCACGTTAACCACCGCTGTCCTCCTTGCCCCCTCTCAACCATCCGCCACTCCGTCTTCCGCCTTGAGCAGTTCCCGCTCATCTGCCCACAGTCAGGTGTCTGTCAAGGACATGTTTGAGCGTAAGAAGCCAATGTCAGAAAGTCACCCCCTTGCCCAGCATCTGACAGCTGGCTTGTCCGAACTATTAGCCCGCCAGCTTTTACCATACAAGCTGGTGGATTCTGAGACGTTCAAAAAATTTTTAGCTATTGGGACACCGCAGTGGAAGGGACCCGGCTGAAATTTCTTTTCACAAACGACAATCCCCAACCTGTACTCGATTGTGCAAAAGGAAGTAATGGCATGTCTGGCACACAGTGTTGGGGCAAGGGTCCATCTGACCACTGATACCTGGTCTGCAAAGCATGGTCAGGGCAGGTATATCACCTACACTGCGCATTGGGTAAACCTGCTGACGGCTGCCAAGCATGGAATGCATGGATCTGCAGAGGATTTGGTGACACCGCCATGACTTGCAGGCAGGCCTGCTGCCACCTCCTCTACTACTCCTACTCCATCCTCTTCCATAACCTCCTCGGCTGAGTCATCTTCTGCTGCTGCAACTTGCTCCACAGGTACTATTCCACATCCCGGATACGGCAGTGTCACGCCGTCTTAGGTTTGACTTGCTTGAAAGCCGAGAGTCACCCCGGACAAGCACTCCTGTCCGCCCTGAACGCACAGGTGGAAAAGTGGCTGACTCTGCAGCAACTGGATATCGGCAAAGTGGTTTGTGACAACGTAAAAATTTTGTTAGCGGCATTGAAGTTGGCCAAGTTGACACATGTGCCGTGCATGGCACATGTGTGTAATCTGATCGTACAAAGCTTTGTGCAGCAACGCTGGAAGAGCACATGTGTGTACATGGCACATGTGTGTAATCTGATCGTACAACGCTTTGTGCATAAGTACACAGGCTTACAGGACGTCCTGAAACCGGCCAGGAAGGTGTGTGGCCATTTCAGGCGTTCCTACACGGCCATGGCGCACTTTGCCGATATCCAGCAGCGAAACAACATGCCAGTGAGGCGCTTGATTTGCGACAGCCCGACACGTTGGAATTCAACACTCAACGTTCGACCGCCTGCTCCAACAAGAAAAAGCCGTTAATGAATATTTGTATGACCGGGGTGCTAGGACAGCCTCTGGGGAGCTGGGAAGGCACCATCAGCGACATCATACCATTTGTTTTCTTCCTGGAGCGTGCCCTTCGAAGAGTGCTGGATCAGGCCATAGATGAGCGTGAAGAGGAAGAGTTGTGGTCACCATTACCATGATAGATTGACAGAGAGGCTATTTACTGTGGCTGGTGTGGATGACAGGGCGTTGGCTTGGGTGACCTCGTTTCTCCACGACAGGGTTCAAAGGGTAAAATTGGGGACATTTTACTCCTCTAACATCTCCCTGACATGTGGAGTCCCCCAGGGTTCGGCCTTATCTCCAATCCTGTTTAACATCTATATGAGGCCACTGACCCATATCATCCGCCGCCACACGCTTCCCTATCATATCTATGCCGACGATACCCAGTTGTATTTTCGCCTGGCCAAGCAAAAGGAGGATCAAATCAATCTTTCTTCCTGCCTACAGGATATCCAGTCGTGGATGGGAGCCAATTATCTAAAACTTAATGGCTCCAAAACTGAATGCATCATCTTCAGTAACCAGGAGGTGAATAGTATCTTTCCCTCATGGCCGGACTCGTTTTCTCCACCTCCGAGTCCTGCCACCAAGGTCAGAGATCTGGGAGTCATTTTCGACTCCAGGTTGACAATGAAGCCCCAGATTAATCAGGTCTTGCCACTACCACCTGAGGCTTCTGAGGTCTATTTTTAGATTCATTGCCTCCTCTGATCAAATCTCGGTGGTCAACGCCATCATCGGTAGCCGATTGGACTACTGCAATGCTCTGTACCTTGGACTGCCTCAGAACATCATACACAAGCTACAGTTGATACAGAACGCAGCTGCAAGGCTACTTACGGGTGTGGCCCGCAATGACCATATCACTCCATCATTAAGAGCCTTGCATTGGCTGCCCGTTCGTGAACGGGTTCTGTTTAAAAATGGTTGTTTGGTATTTAAGGCAGTCCATGGTATGGGACCAGACTATCTGAAGGATAAATTCACACGCTATGCTCCCAGTCGATCCTTGAGATCGGCTGATTTAGCCTTATTGAAGATTCCAAATTTTAAAAAGAAAAAGTGCGGAGGGAGAACGAGTGAAGTTCAGGGAGCGCAATTTTGGAACTCCCTGCCTCTGACATTAAGACTTGAGAATGATCTACTGAAGTTCCGCCGGAGCTTAAAAACAGCTTTATTTGCTCAGGCGTACGGGATGACATGAAAATTTTTAACCTGGTCCAAATGCATGTGATTATAATGCTGTTGTTTGCTGGATATTGTTTTGTCTGTTTTTTATTGCTGGTATGCGCATCGAGACCCTATGGGTAATAAGACTGCGTTTCTTAAGAATTTTTAATAAATAAATAATACCACCAGAAACAGCCTTATCAGCATCGCTTGCTGGACCTGCGACAACGCTGGAAGAGGATTGTGAGGAAGAGGAGTCAGAGGAGGAATGTGGCTTTGAGGAGGAGGAGGAAGACCAACCACAACAGGCATCCCAGGGTGCTCGTTGTCACCTATCTGGTACCCGTGGTGTTGTACGTGGCTGGGGGGGAAGAACATACCTTCATTGACATCACTGAGGAGGAACGGGAAATGAGTAGCTCGGAATCCAACCTTGTGCAAATGGGGTCTTTCATGCTGTCGTGCCTGTTCAGGGACCCTCGTATAAAAAGGCTGAAGGAGAACGACCTGTACAGGGTGTCCACGCTACTAGACCCCCAGGATAAGCAGAAAGTGGCGGAAATGGAGTCGGAAAGTCGGAAAGGATGCAGCATTTGCAAAATAAATTAAAAAGTATGCTTTACACAGCGTATAAGGGTGATGTCACAGCACAACGGGAATCTAACAGGGGAAGAGGTGGAAGTCATCCTCCTCCCACGACCACGCCGGCAAGGACAGATCGCTTTAAAGACGTGTTGTTGATGGAGGACATGCGGACCTTTTTAAGTCCTACGCATCGCCACAGCCCTTTGGGATCCACCCTCAGAGAACGACTCGACCGACAGGTAGCAGACTACCTCGCCTTAACTGCAGATATCGACACTCTGAGGAGCAATAAACCCCTTGACTACTGGGTGTGCAGGCTTGACCTGTAGCCGGAGCTATCCCAATTTGCGATAGAACTTCTGGCCTGCCCCGCTTCAAGTGTCCTGTCAGAAAGGACCTTCAGTGCAGCAGGAGGTATTGTCACTGAGAAGAGAAGTCGCCTAGGTCAAAAAAGTCTAGATTACCTCACCTTTATTAAGATGAATGAGGGATGGATCCCGAAGGGACTGACACTGGGCGATACATTCGACTAAAAAAGGCCTGATGAGATGAGCTGCCTTGGGCTAAAAATGGTCCACACGCTGCTGTATTTTAGCTCTGAATGCCGGTTGACTTGCGTGACTTATCCGCCACCAACTAGGGTTCAAGCCGCAATGTTTTAGGGCACTTTCTGCCTGTGAAACAAACATCAATTTTTCTGGCAGCGGCTGCAACAATACCTAATTTTTCAGGCATGTGTACATGCCTAATTTTTCGGCCCTCTGGTGCTGCACTGTGGCTTCAAAGACCAAACCAAAAAAAAAGGCACATAGTGACCCTATGTAGGGGGAACAGTCCCTATTCTGCTCTGTGTCCGTGTGTATCAGGGATTTGACTATCTTTATTCAGATTCAAAAATTACAATTCCAGGAAAAATGTAACAAACATTTACAAGAACATGTTATGCACATCATAGAAACAACGTGAACCTCTTTAAAGCCACAATCTTAAGAAAAAAAAAAACGTACACCCAATGTGTAAGGGTTTGAAAGAAAATTCTGAATCCTTACATGTTTACTTTATCGTTTGTTTGACTTTTGTGAACCATATAAAAACTACAAGCAGCGTGAAAACTATAAAAACTCAAGTGGCCATGCTGATCAAATTAAATAGTATGCTTTACACAGCGTATAAGGGTGATGTCACAGCACAACGGGAATCTAACAGGGGAAGAGGTGAAAGTCCTCCTCCTCCCATGACCACGCCATATCTGCCAAGTGACCCTATGTAAGGGGAACAGTCTCTATTCTGCTCTGTGTCAGTGTGTATCAGGGATCCTTAGGATAGGTGTCAATCCATATCTGCCAAGTGACCCTATGTAGGGGGAACAGTCTCTATTCTGCTCTGTGTCAGTGTGTATCAGGGATCCTTAGGATAGGTGTCAATCCATATCTGCCAAGTGACCCTATGTAGGGGGAACAGTCCCTATTCTGCTCTGTGTCAGTGTCTGGGGGGGAGTATCTGCAGTAATACAGAGTGTCTGGAGGGAGTATCTGCAGTAACACAGAGTGTCTGGAGGGAGTATCTGCAGCAACACAGAGTGTCTGGAGGGAGTATCTGCAGCAACACAGGGTGTCTGGAGGGAGTATCTGCAGCAACACAGGGTGTCTGGAGGGAGTATCTGCAGCAACACAGGGTGTCTGGAGGGAGTATCTGCAGCAACACAGGGTGTCTGGAGGGAGTATCTGCAGCAACACAGGGTGTCTGGAGGGAGTATCTGCAGCAACACAGGGTGTCTGGAGGGAGTATCTGCAGTAACACAGGGTGTCTGGAGGGAGTATCTGCAGTAACACAGGGTGTCTGGAGGGAGTATCTGCAGTAACACAGGGTGTCTGGAGGGAGTATCTGCAGTAACACAGGGTGTCTGGAGGGAGTATCTGCAGTAACACAGGGTGTCTGGAGGGAGTATCTGCAGTAACACAGGGTGTCTGGAGGGAGTATCTGCAGTAACACAGGGTGTCTGGAGGGAGTATCTGCAGTAACACAGGGTGTCTGGAGGGAGTATCTGCAGTAACATTTATATGCACAAAAAAAATAATAAATTGAAGAAATAAATTAATGCAGCTTCCGAATTAATCTTAAATGGATGCTGTCCAGGAGGTGGGAGGGTCTGCTGCTGATTGGCTGGAATGTGTCTGCTGAATGTGAGGTACAGGGTCAAAGTTTACTCAATGACGACGAATAGGGGGTGGACCGAACATCGCATATGTTCGCCCACCGCCACGAACACGCTATGTTCGCCAGGAACTATTCGCCAGCTAACCGTCCGGGACATCACTATGGAAGAACTTGGAGATTTCATGGTGGGGGAGGATAAATACGGTGAAATCCTATATCCTTCCTAAATGGATTTATCTGTTCCGTATGGCTCCTTTAGCATGCTCCTTAGACTATGTATGTGTATATAATATATATATATGACCTAAGTATATATAATTTAATTTTAAACAGTTTTAACGTTTTTGTTTTTTTACAGGCAGCAGGGGGAGTACAGGCACTTCCCCTGCTGGCACTGACATGGATGGCTATGCCGTCCATGTGATTGCAAGGTCCTCGCCAGGACCTCGCACTCACATGGCCCAGAGGGGCCGGAATGGACGGAGGGGGACACCCTGGGCTGCCAGGTGAGTCCCCCATACCGCGATCACCGGCGACCAGGTAAGTAGAAAGGACGGCGGGGACGTGCTATGTGGGAAGGTGGATGGACATGTTTACAGAGGTTGTGTTAAAAAATAAAAAATAAAGTATCTACAAACCTCAATTCATAGCATGTCCCTTTAACCAAGATGTAAAGCACACATAATGCAATTGACTTTTCAGCTTATATTTTATAAAAAAAATACAAAAAAATGTTGTAAACATTAAGCAGAATAAAGATGTCAAATGTTTCAATAAAGATGACGCTGAGTTTATTTCAAAAAACTGCACTACAATTTATTAATAGGTTTTACCAAACAGTTACATATTTGGATAATATTAGATGTGAGAATATTCATCTTCAACTCAATTATTGCAATACTTTACAAAAAAACACAAATGGGAAAAGTCCATATTAGAAAAAATTGTGTTTCATGACCAAATTTCCCTCTGAGTCCTGTGTAAACATTATTTGCTTGGAGTCCTTTTCACCGAGTGATTGGAAGACTCTAGCTGGACCTGTAAAGTTTGTCTTGTCCTGAAGTGGGAGAACTGAGTGACATTTCTTTTGCTTGGCTTTTACAGGATTGTGGTTTATCACTCTGTACCCCTGACTGTCCTCAGTAAAGAGATGACTGGCCTGTAAAGAGTGGGAAGAGTCATCAATTTCTTTGCTTGAATCATGATCCAAACACTGAAAGGAAACCGGAAATTCAGCCACAAGACAATAGTCTTTTTTGTTTGCTGCACAAGACTGTAAACCACCTTGCAGTAAGTGCATGTTTTGTAAATCCTTATGTGCACTGAAAAATAAAGGTGTGTCACATAAATTTATTTGGGAGGGACTGCCTTTTTTTCGGGCACAACTTATTTTAACCTGTTCACTTTGTGATTGATTTCCAATGTCCTCGCCATCACAGTTTTCAGAAAATGTGCACTCATCTTCATTATGTAGGCTCTTCATATATTGAGATGATTCTGCCAGAAGGAAAAAAAAATAAAGTTGGTTTATACAACTAGCTGAATATCACCATGCAGCCAGCCCACGAAAGGCATATCTTTATCAGTTTATATTTAATTGTAAAAAGTGTCCTTGTCACTAATGATTCACAAGTGAAAAAGTACTTCCCAAAATGACTATTAAAAAGGTCAACACCATACAAATCTATACAGCATATATAAACATATACTGCAGTATTGAGGTATGTTTAAATACTGGATTCATGCCCCTTAGTCCCTGTACCAGGGACACTGTCTCCCACCCTCTTTTGTAATTATCGATCGAATAGGTTTTAATATCTTTTGAGAACCTCCTTTCTAATCATTGATAAACCAACCTCTCCTATGTTTCCTTTTCCCTTTTTACTTTTTATCACCCATTAAGTGCCAAATTAAGAAATATCATTCCAATAATTAATCTATTGGAACAAATCATTGACCCATATCTAGATTTAGATGAGATTACACAAGTGTTTTCCACTAATCCTTTACCTAAGAACACCACCAGATGTGATCTATTTGGACTTTGCCAAGGCATTTGATACAGTTCCACACAGAAGATTAGTGTTCAAACTCAATGAAATCGGTCTAGATGAAAATGCTTGTTCTTGGGTAGAACATTGGCTTAAAAACAGTACAAAGAGTTGTTGTTAATGGTAAATTTTCAAGCTGGACAGAGGTGGCAAGTGGTGTCCCTCAGGGGTCTGTTCTGGGACCCCTTCTATTTAACATGTTTATAAATGATCTTGAAGACAGCATTGAAAGTCATGTTTCAGCGTTTGCAGATGACACAAAACTTTGTAAAATAATACAATGTGAGCAAGATATTACTTTGCTGCAGAGGGATTTAGATAGACTGGAGGACTGGGCACTCAAATGGCAGATGAAATTTAATGTTGAAAAATGCAAAGTTATGCACTTCGGCGTAAAGAATACACAAGCAACGTATACCCTTAATGGAAGCGAATTAGGGATAACAACACACAAAAAGGACTTGGGAATTGCTATAGACAACAAACTATGCAACAATGTGCAATGTCAATCAGCAGTGGCCAAGGCCAGTAGGGTATTGTCATGCATGAAAAAGGGCATTCATTCTCGGGACGAGAATATAATTTTGCCTCTTTATAAATCACTGGTAAGACCACACATTGAATATGCTGTGCAATTTTGGGCACCTGTTCTAAAGAAGGATATTATGGCACTAGAAAAAGTGCAGAGGCGGGCTACAAAATTAATAAAAATCAGCTATGAAGAAAGGTTAACAAATTTAAACCTATTTAGTTTAGAAAAACGTCGCCTGAGAGGGGATATACAAATATATTCGAGGCCAATACAAACCATTGTGTGGAAATCTATTCACAAACCGGACTTTACATAGGACACGAGGTCATGCGTTTAGACTAGAAGAAAGAAGATTTCGTCTAAGGCAAAGGAAAGGTTTTTTTTTACTGTAAGAACAATCAGGATGTGGAATTCTCTGCCTGAAGAAGTGGTTTTAGCAGAGTCCATACAGATGTTCAAACAGCTACTAGATGCATACTTGCAAAAACAGAATATTCAAGGATATAATCTTTCTATGTAGGGTAATAACTGCTTGATCCAAGGATAAATCTGACTGCCATTCTGGGGTCAAGAAGAAATTTTTTTCCTAGCTTGTTGCAAAATTGGAAGTGATTCAAACTGGGTTTTTTTTATTTTTTATTTTTTTTATTTTTTTATATCCTTCTTTTGGATCAACAGCAAAAAACAAATGTGAGGAAGGCTGAACTTGATGGACGCAAGTCTCTTTTCAGCTATCTAACTATGTAACTATGTAACTGTCCGTTCCTACCCATGGAAAATAAATTACAAAAACAATATAGCAAAATTCAGACAATCTGAAAAATAAGAAAACAGCAAGTTCCAACGTGATTTTAAGGACTTCAAAGACGGTCATATTTTTAAACAACGTCGTAACCGTTACAATAGTAATACTAATTCTACCTCTGCAGAAACGGATTGGTCAGACTCCGGAAGCAGCCCATCCTCTTACTCTAGGTCAGTGATGGCTAACCTTGACAGCATAAATTGTTTCTGGACTACATTTCCCATGATGCTCAGCTAGCTTTTAGATTCTAAAAGCTAGACGAGCGTCATGGGAAATTAAGTCCAGAAAATTTATGGTGTCAAGGTTAGCCATCACTGCTCTAGGAGATCAAGGGCACCATCTAGAAATAGAAGTAGTCAACCAAACAGAGGTGTCTTACGGAACACTGACAAAACTATCTTTTTTAGATACATCAACTTCCACTGAAATCTCAACCTATCCTCGCCAACAGCAGGTGAGACTTCGAGACAGGGAAAAAAATGGACGTACAAAACCAACGAGCGACTGTAATCACATCCCCTAATAGGGTCATCAACCTATCTGACTTCCCACTACTCCGTAAACATTTGTCTCTACTCAACAAAGGCCTTTCATTAATCCCAACTCCTATTTGGGATAAATTTGAATGGTGCCAAGACATCCATCTATTTGGCTGCAAATTTGCCTTAGAAGGAATACATCAAAGACATCAATCTAAAATAGCCAATGAATTAGGTCTAACCACACAAGACTTACTAGGAGTCCAAACCCTAACCGATCTCCTGAATGAAAAAGATCACCATAAACCCATAATCGATCTCAAACCTAAGAGTTGGTTTACACCAAATCTTAAAGAGGTGTCTCAGGTTGACCTATTTGTACAATGCACTACCCAAGAAATGGAAGACAAAATGATGACACCTATCCATAATTTGACTAAAGGAACTCAGACAAGCACACAATATTGTAATCAAATCCTCAGGCAAGGGTGGTAACATTGTGTTACAACAACATACATTGACATGCGTATGACACCTCAGAGACCACCAATGCTATAAAGAATTAACAACGGACCCTACCACCACTTTTCTGCAGGAAAAAATAAAATAAAAAATCTGATGGATACATAGAATAAAATCATGAGTTCACAAGAATTCAAATACTTGTTACCTCATAACCTGACAATTGCAACCTTCTATTGTCTGCCAAAGGTCCACAAAAGCACCAGGCAGACCTATAGTCTCGGGTAACAACATCCTCGCAGAACGACCTAGCAAGTATTTAGAAAACATCCTACATCCACTTGTCAAATCACTACAAGACACCAAGGACACACTGTTAGCATTGAAGAATCTACCAGTCCCACCCGATTCACAACTTGCCAGTCTATATGTTGTGTTATTGTACAGCAACATACCCCACAGCAAAGGTATAATAGCATGTAGACACTACCTAGATCACACAATTTGTACTAACCAAGAATTTGATTTTCTTTTCTTTTAAATCAATTCATCTTTATTGAATATTTGTTTTTTTACATTTTTCTAAATAGACATCCAATCACATTCTTATCATACAATCCAGTGCAAAATTCTGCTTAATCTAGCGTTATTATAGAAGTCAGAGAGAAGACACAACATCCAGTGGAAGAAAATAAATAAATAAATAAATAAATAAGATCCTACACTAGAGTTGGTAAGGTTGCAGGGTATAAGGGCATAACCCAAGGAGTGTAATATAGAAAAGAAAAAGACTGAAAAAAAGGGATTACAGACGGGTCCTCCCAATCATCAGTCTCAATACCCCTGAATAAAGTTGTTCATAATCATGGCTAAAAATTGCCAGTATAGAACATACATGAAATATATGAAAAATAATAAATTTTTATTAGTCCCTTCTAGGGAAGATAAAGAACGACAAAATTTAAAAATAAAGGTGTATATACAGTGAAAAAGTGTGAAAGAATAGGAATCCTCTGTCAAATGCTGGCCTCACAATATACCTTGTTGTCAAAGATAGTTGCAACAATGTTTCAAACGCTAAAAATAGCTATTGATGTGTATCTTAAGAGAAACAGTAGTGTCCCCCTAATTGAGTTGCTAAATAGCAGAGTTGCTAGGGAGGGGAGGGAGAGAACCCCCACTCACAAGGTATGCTAAAGCGATGGAGTATATGTTAAAAAATAAAAAATAATAACGGCACACTCAGACTAGCCCCAGATCGTAAGGCTGATGTAGCATAAACTCCCCCTTTGTAAATCACATACAGTAGACCCCTAATATCGATAGCCCACTGGCTGTAAATAGAGAGCAGAGCTCCACACCCCATGTAACGGGACTGGAGTGACGAGAGCCTGCAAAATCGTTGGCTCCTAATTTTTTGTCACTCAGAATATGCTGCTCATATGCAAAAATAGACCTAAGTCCTGATATGGAGTCTTAAAAGCTGACATAGCGAGATAGATAACTGCCAATCAAATTGCTCAAATAACTTAATCTATTCTCGAACCGATGACAGTTCTACAGGAAAAAAACGCTGCTAATGTAGATCTAAACTCTGGTAGGCAGTCTGGGTGCTAAGTTAGCGAGGTGAGGCAAATACTGGCTGAACTCAAAGTTCTATAATATAGAGGAAAAGGCTTTCCTAGTACTAATATTGCAGAGAGATCCCTAGTCTAATCTCGGACCAAGCGGTCCCGGTAATGGCTCAACGCGCGTTTCGGCGCTTAACATTGCGCCTTTGTCAAGAGCTTACCGGAATGAGTAAGCCCGCCGTAATTTAAACCCCATAAGCTCCGCCCATCGGGCTCCCGACGTCATCCTCACACTCGAGCGGCGTTGGTCGGTGGGCGGGGAATGGATGGTTGAGTGGCATGTGCAACCATCCGGCAAGGGGATAACTAAAAAGTTAACCCTGTATTTGCCAAATCCTGGATGGATGCTAAAACAGGTCCCAAGCAGGGACTATAGTGGAAAATATATTTCAAAGTAAATTAGAGCCTATTACTGCAGGAAAGTGTATAGATATGTGCTATTTTAGAGTTAGAGATGCAGAATCTCTTTGTATTTAAAAGATTGAACAATTGAACGAGTAGAATAAAGCAATATATTCAAAAGTAGATAGAGAAATGATAAATAAATAGAAAAATGAATATATAAATATATGTTACAAATATATACAAGCAGAGAATTTTTAGCTAATACATTGTCTAGATGGCTTCAAGATAGATCCAGATGGTAAATATTGGGGATGTTATTCATATGTTGAAACCATATCCCTAAGAGTGTTAATTCTCATAGGGATGTTAGGTCCCTGAGGGGTCAGTTGGTGAACATATGTAAATACTGGATAAATCTTGGACATTTTTCAAATTTCCAGATGATGACCATATAAAAGGATCACGTTTTCTGGTATAGTGGTAAGGTGAATATTTTCCCATCTTTTTAACACCCTACTATGGACATCTTGGACAGTATTCCAAGTTTCCAGATGATGGTCATATAAAAGGATCGCATTTTCTGGTATGGTAATAAGGTGAATATTTTCCCATCTTTTTTTCCACCCTATTGTGAAGGACCCGTGTGGGGTGCCGCAATGTATTATATAAATGGTGCGAATGAAAACCCTTCATTCAGACCCCTAGGTTGTAAGGTCTTGAGCCTGTATATCCAAAAGCTTTCACGTTGCCTGAGGAATCTGTCGTAGTCACCCCTCCTCTTGTCACGTTTCACTAATTCAAGGCCACAAAAGCGCAGACCATGTGATTTGCCTGAATGTTGTTCCTTTAGGTGACGAGCAATTGGCGTTTCAATAGTTAATTTGGGTGATCTAACGTGTTCCTTGATCCTCTCTTTAAAGGGACGAAAAGTTTTGCCCACGTATTTACAATTACATTCACAAGTGAGTAGATATACCAGGCCTGAGGTGTTGCAATTGAAAAAAGATGCAACACTAAAGGTCTGTTTATTGTCACTATCTGTCACTTTCTTTGAGTCTCGTTTAATATATTTGCAGGCGACACATCGCCCGCATTGGAAAGTGCCAGTGATGGGTCTGTGGAGCCATGTTTTGATCCCTGAACGTACTGGTTGAAAATGGCTGGGAACCAAGAGATCTCTTAGGTTCTTGCCTCTACGTGCCGTGATATCTACTTTCGGACCCAAAATCTTTTTAAGATGAGCATCCCCTGTTAGAAGTGGCCAGAATTTTTGAATTCCGGATTTAACTCTATCCCAACCAGCATCATAGGTTGCAATCAAACGGGGGCTGGAGATGGTGCGTGGTGTAGGTTGACTTGCACTCAAGAGGGTCTCCCTCAATTTCCTGGACTTGACTGTCTCGATTGATAATCAACTGATTCAAACTACACTATTTAAGAAACCGACTGCCTCAAACAGTCTTCTATATTGGGACAGTTTTCACCCAAAACCCCTCAAACAAGGCATCCCCATAGGCCAGTACCTTAGGGCACGCAGAAATTGCAGTACTTTGCAGGAGTTTAAAACTCAAGCTGACATCCTGAGATTACAGTTCAAGGATAAAGGCTACCCTAATCGGTGCTTAAAAAGAGCCTATAGGCGAGCTCTGGAGTCAGAGAGAGAGACCCTCTTGAGTGCAAGTCAACCTACACCACCCACCATCTCCAGCCCCCGTTTGATTGCAACCTATGATGCTGGTTGGGATAGAGTTAAATCCGGAATTCAAAAATTCTGGCCACTTCTAACAGGGGATGCTCATCTTAAAAAGATTTTGGGTCCGAAAGTAGATATCACGGCACGTAGAGGCAAGAACCTAAGAGATCTCTTGGTTCCCAGCCATTTTCAACCAGTACGTTCAGGGATCAAAACATGGCTCCAGAGACCCATCACTGGCACTTTCCAATGCGGGCGATGTGTCGCCTGCAAATATATTAAACGAGACTCAAAGAAAGTGACAGATAGTGACAATAAACAGACCTTTAGTGTTGCATCTTTTTTCAATTGCAACACCTCAGGCCTGGTATATCTACTCACTTGTGAATGTAATTGTAAATACGTGGGCAAAACTTTTCGTCCCTTTAAAGAGAGGATCAAGGAACACGTTAGATCACCCAAATTAACTATTGAAACGCCAATTGCTCGTCACCTAAAGGAACAACATTCAGGCAAATCACATGGTCTGCGCTTTTGTGGCCTTGAATTAGTGAAACGTGACAAGAGGAGGGGTGACTACGACAGATTCCTCAGGCAACGTGAAAGCTTTTGGATATACAGGCTCAAGACCTTACAACCTACGGGTCTGAATGAAGGGTTTTCATTCGCACCATTTATATAATACATTGCGGCACCCCACACGGGTCCTTCACAATAGGGTGGAAAAAAAGATGGGAAAATATTCACCTTATTACCATACCAGAAAATGCGATCCTTTTATATGACCATCATCTGGAAACTTGGAATACTGTCCAAGATGTCCATAGTAGGGTGTTAAAAAGATGGGAAAATATTCACCTTACCACTATACCAGAAAACGTGATCCTTTTATATGGTCATCATCTGGAAATTTGAAAAATGTCCAAGATTTATCCAGTATTTACATATGTTCACCAACTGACCCCTCAGGGACCTAACATCCCTATGAGAATTAACACTCTTAGGGATATGGTTTCAACATATGAATAACATCCCCAATATTTACCATCTGGATCTATCTTGAAGCCATCTAGACAATGTATTAGCTAAAAATTCTCTGCTTGTATATATTTGTAACATATATTTATATATTCATTTTTCTATTTATTTATCATTTCTCTATCTACTTTTGAATATATTGCTTTATTCTACTCGTTCAATTGTTCAATCTTTTAAATACAAAGAGATTCTGCATCTCTAACTCTAAAATAGCACATATCTATACACTTTCCTGCAGTAATAGGCTCTAATTTACTTTGAAATATATTTTCCACTATAGTCCCTGCTTGGGACCTGTTTTAGCATCCATCCAGGATTTGGCAAATACAGGGTTAACTTTTTAGTTATCCCCTTGCCGGATGGTTGCACATGCCACTCAACCATCCATTCCCCGCCCACCGACCAACGCCGCTCGAGTGTGAGGATGACGTCGGGAGCCCGATGGGCGGAGCTTATGGGGTTTAAATTACGGCGGGCTTACTCATTCCGGTAAGCTCTTGACAAAGGCGCAATGTTAAGCGCCGAAACGCGCGTTGAGCCATTACCGGGACCGCTTGGTCCGAGATTAGACTAGGGATCTCTCTGCAATATTAGTACTAGGAAAGCCTTTTCCTCTATATTATAGAACTTTGAGTTCAGCCAGTATTTGCCTCACCTCGCTAACTTAGCACCCAGACTGCCTACCAGAGTTTAGATCTACATTAGCAGCGTTTTTTTCCTGTAGAACTGTCATCGGTTCGAGAATAGATTAAGTTATTTGAGCAATTTGATTGGCAGTTATCTATCTCGCTATGTCAGCTTTTAAGACTCCATATCAGGACTTAGGTCTATTTTTGCATATGAGCAGCATATTCTGAGTGACAAAAAATTAGGAGCCAACGATTTTGCAGGCTCTCGTCACTCCAGTCCCGTTACATGGGGTGTGGAGCTCTGCTCTCTATTTACAGCCAGTGGGCTATCGATATTAGGGGTCTACTGTATGTGATTTACAAAGGGGGAGTTTATGCTACATCAGCCTTACGATCTGGGGCTAGTCTGAGTGTGCCGTTATTATTTTTTAACATATACTCCATCGCTTTAGCATACCTTGTGAGTGGGGGTTCTCTCCCTCCCCTCCCTAGCAACTCTGCTATTTAGCAACTCAATTAGGGGGACACTACTGTTTCTCTTAAGATACACATCAATAGCTATTTTTAGCGTTTGAAACATTGTTGCAACTATCTTTGACAACAAGGTATATTGTGAGGCCAGCATTTGACAGAGGATTCCTATTCTTTCACACTTTTTCACTGTATATACACCTTTATTTTTAAATTTTGTCGTTCTTTATCTTCCCTAGAAGGGACTAATAAAAATTTATTATTTTTCATATATTTCATGTATGTTCTATACTGGCAATTTTTAGCCATGATTATGAACAACTTTATTCAGGGGTATTGAGACTGATGATTGGGAGGACCCGTCTGTAATCCCTTTTTTTCAGTCTTTTTCTTTTCTTTATTATAAAAGTCATATACTAGATAGAATTATACAGATACAATCCTAGTATAAACAAAACAAGCGAAATTGGATGATACGGAGTCTTTCCAAAGGAACGATAATACAGATATTATAGCATCAATTAGCCTGAAACATAGGTCTTAAGGCTCTGTACGGAGGGACAGTCTTGGGGTAGATCATTCACAGGGTAGGGTGGTTCAGAGGATCACTGGCCTGGGTTGACACTTTCATAATATAAAATCCATGTGTGACGGACCGGGTACCTCCGTCAATCGCTTCTTCCTAGAACCAACGAGTACCATAAGCACTACGCTGGAACACCATAACTACTGCAAACACCACGAAACGCCGCAGCTTGGTTGGGATCTCGCCGTCTCCTACCCACCCTGGACCTATGATCAGGATTCAGCTTGCAGTGGGAAGACCTCTTAGTGCCGAGAGCGTAGCAGGAACAAGCTCTAACTAGAGCTTAGTGATTATACTCTGGGGAGTATAGCAATCCCCCAGAGTGTAGTTCTCCAATGCCCCAAACATGAGTCGAAACTTCATGAAGGTGCAAGATGATCTGAGCTTTAACCCCTTAAGGACCAAACTTCTGGAATAAAAGGGAATCATGACATGTCACACATGTCAAGTGTCCTTAAGGGGTTAATGGTTCATGTTGTCTTTTTTACAATTATCCAGGCCAGAGGAACACCCCCCTGGACCTGATGGGACACAGGAACACAAAGGACACAAACTAATCAGAACATACAGTCTGTGACACGCCCATGTACAGCACACAACCCCTCCCCTCTGCTTGGGAGATAATTGAGTAAAGTCCTGTAAGTAACTCAATTATCTCCAGGCAGAAAAAACAATTTTTTAAGTTCAGAAAGTGCCCCAAAACATAAATGTTACATCCCCGGTTGATCTGGGTGAACATCCAAAAATCACAGAACAAACAAACTAACGAAGGCAGTCAACAGTCTTACCCTGGAGCTTAAAAATATAAAAGAAACCAAGGGGAAACTCTTCCTCCTGGATAAATAGGAAGGAAAAGTAATGGTCTAAAGACAGGGGGTATATCCACTAAACAACTGGTGAAACAAATAACACCCTAGGTTGAATAGATAGACAATAAAAGATAAATGCAAGGAGAAACCAGTCTAGTTGCTTTAGCCAGGAGTGGATACCAACACCCAAGAGATACACATACACACACACACACACAAAACTGTCCAGTCCTTGCACTCTGATATATACAGCAGTATTCTGCAAATGTAATTGCCGGGTGCAATAAATAGCCACAACCAAAAAATATACAAAGTGTAAATATTGGCTAGCACTCACGGTCTTGAAGTAAAATAGTACTTTATTGAATAATCTTAAAATCATCGTTTCAGCCCACGACTGGGGCTTTGCTCAGGATCAACAAACAGTAACAATGTGAAAGAATATATAGCCCAAGAAGAAAAACTTAACTCACCGCAGGT
Organism: Pelobates fuscus; assembly: GCF_036172605.1. Taxonomy (NCBI): domain Eukaryota; kingdom Metazoa; phylum Chordata; class Amphibia; order Anura; family Pelobatidae; genus Pelobates; species Pelobates fuscus. The sequence goes on along the minus strand of NC_086317.1, from coordinate 182,604,930 downwards.
GATTCCAGTTAATTGATCGGCGTTCTCCAAGAGCATTTGCGCATACCCGGAAGTGTAGTGCGTGGCGTGATGACATCATCGCGGCCACTTCACATATACGGGTTGCTATAGTAACCATCAAACAACAACAACAAAATACGTAAATACAGTGAAATAATATATTAATAATTAATAGTATATTTTTTTATACTCTTTGGGTGTTGGTATCCACTCCTGGTTAAAGCAACTAGACTGGTTTCTCCTTTCTTTTTATCTTTTATAACCCTGGAGCTTGTTCCCTTCATCCAGACGAATGAGCTAACCGAACAGTGCCCTTCTAAGCTGAATAGAACCGAACGCAGGCGTTGATTGAAGTCCAGCGGTGTTCGGTAGTTTCTGTATCAGATTTTAGTTCCATGCCCAAACACAGCAGCCTGCGTTCATGCGAACACGATGGCCGCCACCTAGTGGTTGTTCATAGGAATCATGGCCACCCAGACGAACAATTAGAACACTGTGGTGAGAAATGTTCCAAGTTGTTAGTAGGTGTTAACAAGCTCCAGGGTGGTCTGTGTTCGTGCGGTTGTTCGGTAAACGAACCATATAGTCCCAATTGCATGAACAGAGCCTGGGCCATAGTCACAGGGTAAAAGGCTGGCAAATAGTCTCTTTCAAGAACCAGTGGCAAAGTTGCTTTCGTCACACCATGGATCCCAAATTTTCTTATATTTATATAGAGTCTTTATATCTTTATTAAAGTATAGTTTTTCTGCCTCTTTCTGAAAGTTAATTTGGGTTCCTATTTCGATCACAGTTGGAATAGTTGTATTTCTCCAACGTCGAGCTAAATACATTTTCACTGCAGCCAAGATGTTAACACATAGATATCTATTGTATTTTCCTGTAGCAGGAAGATCGATATGAAACAGGAAAACTTGTGGCGTAAGAATTAATTCAACCGAAAAGAGGGTTATTAATTGTTCAACAAATTTTTTTGATGTGAGCCTGTGTTGGGCATTCCCACCAGATGTGGATTTTTGTGCCTGGATAGATTTGGAACAGCCAACAAAAGTTATCTAAATTTATATCAAACTTTGCTAGGCATGTAGGAACCATGTACTATCTCTGTGTTAACTTAAAGTATTATTCATGTAAACTAATGCAGTGCATGGCTGTTCGTGTTTCGCCCGGCATTGTTCCAAGTCTCTAAAGAAGCAGTAAAATCACATTCTCTCTCCCATCTAGAAATTGCTTTAGATTTATTTAAGGCAATTCTCTTATTTAGAATTTTGCCAACTCTGGCAATTGTTTGGATGTTGAGTTGTTTATTATGAAGTGTGACTAGTGGTCCTGGATGACTTGTTAATTCAGAAGTAAAAAAAAAGTTTAATCTGAATATAATTTAAATATTTCTCGTGGTGGAAGAGCATACTTTTCCTGTAAGTTGGAAAAAGATCTTAAAGATTCACGATCATAAGAGCTTGGCAGCTGCTTCTAAGTGCTGCTACAAAGTGTATTTGGAGATATTCAAGAGAAACTGGAGGTAGTCTGAAGTACACAGAAGTTTGAAAAAAAAGTTAAAGTAAGATTTGTTTGATTTAAACGCCTCGTCTCATTAATGGCAGACTTCATTCCATGTAATAGTTCTTTTGCATTTGTTTCACGTTCCACTTTTGGAGGTTTGGTTGTTGTCTAATCTGTAGACAATTCTCAAGAGATTGCATTTTTGAAGTCGGAGATTTGCAAATTATCTGGTAAACAATCTCAGGCTTGGACTGTTGCCAATCCACTGTTGCAGAGATGTCCTAGGAATGGCAGATGGATTACTGTAGAATCTGGTAGACTTAGAGATGTGGACAAAGGCATACTGCACAGTCTGTGTCTTTACATAATTCATTTTCTGCACTTTTAGACTTTAGTCGTGTTACGGAGAAAGGCTCAGGCACAGAGTTTGTGGAACCAAAGAAGATTGCCCCCCCAGGACAAAAAGAGGCCTGATACAAAGCAGTTGTTGGGGATTCTATCTTAAGAGGTGTAGAGTTGAATAGTGGCTTTGTGAGATGTCTTCCTGGAGCTATTGCTCACAGAGACAGGAGACATATTTGTAATATTGTTAAGCAATCAATGCAGGAAGCGGTATTAGATGTACTTGTCCATCTTGGGACAAATGATTTGGCTTATGACATTTCTGAGGTAAAGGAAAGGTTCTGTGTTCTTGCCAATGATATACGGCAGGTTGCATCCACACTGTCATTCTCTGAAGTTCTGCCTGTGCATAACACTCCGAATAACAGGCTGATGCGTATTAGGGACTTTAACTTGTGGATTGGTGAATGGTGTCGGGAGCAAGGATTTGGTTTTGTTTCTCATGGTAGCTCTATTTGGAATAGAAATGAACTGTACAAAAAAGATGGTTTGCATCTTTCTCAAAAGGGAACAAATGTTCTCAGCGAGCAGTTCAGAGGTTTTGCTAGGAAGTATTTAAACTAGGAGGAGGGGCAGAGGTGGGCAGGGACAAAAAGGATGATAAAACATCAATCCAATTGCCCCCCAAAACAAAAACAAAGTAACCAACGAGTGTGTTAAAAAATAAGCTTAGAGTCATGTCTACAAATGCTCGCAGTTTAGGGAATAAGATACATCAACTTGGCAATAATGGCAACCGATAATGTAGATTTAGTGGTTGTTACGGACACATGGTATAATGAAAAAAAAAATAAATGACTGGGATATAGCAATACCAGGGTACTCTTTATTTAGAAAAGAGAGAAGGCAAGAGAGGGGGAGGGGTGGTCCTGTATGTGAAGGATAGCATAAAATCTAGCCTAATGAAAGTTAGTGAGGCGTTAGAATTTGGTAATCACACAGTAACTCGGGTAGGTGTTATTTACAGGCCCCCTGGACAAATAGAAGAATAAGATAATCTTCTAGTTGAGGAAATAGCTAAAATTACAAGGGAGGGGGGAGTTATCATCATTGGTGACTAATCTTCCTGATGTGAACTGGAAATCCATAATAGCTGCTTGTGCCAGGAGCACACATATTCTAAACTCCCAACTGGGATTGTCTCTAAAACAACTAGTTGAGGAACCAACTCGTAAGGAGGCCATACTAGATTTAGTGTTTACAAATGAAGATTTGGTATCAGATATTACTGTAGGTGAAAGTTTAGGATCCAGTGATCAGTCAGTGTGGTTTAAGAACAGTGATTGAGTCACACCACACAAAAACAAAAGTTTAAGACTTCAGAAAAACAGACTTTTCTAAAATTAGAATATGCGTAAAGGAGTCCTTGTCAGACTGGAGCAGTTTAAATAGAGTCCAGGAGAAATGGGATTATTTAAAAGTTGCACTGCTGAAGGCAACAGAAAATTGCATTAGGCTTGTCCGTAAAAGCAAAATAATAAAAAAAAAAAAAAAAAAAAAAACTAAAAGTTAGCTTTTAGTAATTATAAAAAAAAAAAAAAAAATGTGAAGACAGACAGATCGATAAGATTAGGCAGAAAGAGGCTAAGCAAGTTCTAAGAGCCTCCAAAGCACACACAAAAGAGAAAATAGTCCATAAAAAAGGGAGAAAACCTTTTTTAGATACATTAATGAGAAGAGGAAAGTAAAACAAGGATTAGTTAGATTAAAAACAAAAGAAGGAAGGTATGTAGATGAGGATAAAGGTCTAGCTGACTGCCTCAATGAATATTTTTGTTCAGTATTTACAGATGAAAATGAAGGAAATGGGCCTCAGTTAGAAAAAGGACAAAAGAGTCATTTGTTACATGTGAGTTCACAGAGGAAGAGGTTCTATTTCAACTGTCAAAAGTAAAGACATAAGTCAATTGGACCTGATGGAATACACCCAAAAGTTATTAAAAGAGCCTGGTGGTGTACTAGCAAAACCATTAACAAATTTATTTAACCAATCATTGGTAACAGGAGTAGTCCCAGAAGATTAGAAAATAGCGAATGTTGTACCCATTCACAAGAAATGTAGTAGAGAGGAGTCAGGCAACTATAGGCCAGTAAGCCTTACTTCCGTACTTGGGAAAGTGATGGAACCCATGTTAAAGGATAGGACTGTTGAACATCTAAAATCACATGGATTTCAAGATCAGAGACAACATGGTTTATTTCAGGGAAATCATGCCAAACTAATCGTATTGATTTTTTTGACTGGGTAACTAAAATAATAGATCATGGTGGTGCAGTACACATTGCTTACCTAGATTTTAGTAAGGCTTTTAACACCGTTGCACATAGAAGGCTTATCAATAAACTGCAATCTTTAAGTTTGGATTCCAATATTGTTGAATGGGTTAGGCAGTGGCTAAATGACAGGCAACAGAGAGTTTTAGTCAACGGAGTATATTCAAAGCAAGGTCTAGTTACTACTGGGGTACCTCAGGGATCTGTACTTTAACATTTTTATTAGTGATATTGCAGAAGGTTTTGATGGTAAGGCATGTCTTTTTACTGATGATACTAAAATTTGCAACAGGGCTGGACTGCAGAGAGGGTGCCAGAAAAGAGATGTGGGACGAAGCCCTGGAGAGTGTCCAGCATCGGCGAGGCGAGCGTCTCCAGGCCCAAGTGGCCCTACGGACGCCTATGATGGGAGAACAGCCCAGGTGGGAGTTGGTAATGCAGCTTAAATTCTCTGGCACGGAGGGAACCGGGGCTCGGCGACGCATACCAGGCGCTACATTGGTATGCAGTTCAGCGTGTTCCCGGGATGGCTACGTGCGACAGACCAGAGGGCGAGGATTACAATGTCCCTGGCCTATTATGGGATGCCATTGCCGGGCCAAGGTTCGGGCACGCTGCAGAGTCACGACTACGAGACATATATGAATCCAGAGCAACCATACTAGATCTCCCTATGGATGAAGACCTAGAGCCAGACCTGTTTGAATTGGCCATCCAGGAATGGGAACTGGAGCAGGATAACCAGTGTGTTCTGCAGGGAGAGGAGGCAGCCGGACTCTCTCTCCAGCGGCAACTTACCCAACAAAGGAGAGACACCAATCTCCCAGATGGGACCGTTGTCTCTGTGCCTGACCCACAGGGATGCTGGACAACCGGGCCAGATCCCAGCTACCATCGCAGGAGTACCAGGAGGAAGGGGTAAGTAATGTCTTCCCTCCCCAGCCAAGTCCACACCAGTCTACCCCAGCAGAAGCGCTTGCATCGGGGCAGAGCGCAGCTAGCTTCTGCCCATCAAGCCCCCACAGCGAGTTGCCCAGTGACCTCAGAGGAATACCCAGGTACAGTAACTTTGTTGTGGGTGGGCTACTCTGGCATTTGTTTATGGTGGGTGGGTTGACTGACAGAAGGTCAGGTGCCTGGTTAGTCTTCCTCCCAAAGGGGAGATGTGTGACGTAGTGCCCTTCGCCACTTTGTCCCGGAGAGGCCTGCTTACCTGCCTCCTCCCCTGCGACTATGGCCCCTGGGAGATTAAGAACAGCATTTGAGCTTATTGCATTTTGAACCACTTTTTCTGCCCCTTTGAATACATGGGAAGGTGTTACCTGCCCCCCCCCCCCCCATTTCCTGTCTATTGTTCTCCAGCAGGGCGTTGTCCCAGGGACACTGCCAGACCAGTTGGAACTTGCTGTTTTGCCCCTCCTCTGTCTCTCATCAGCCCTTGCTATGGTTTAACCCCATGGCGATTTGACTGTGTTCGGATATAGTGAGCGCTCAGATCCAAGCTATCTGAGGATAGCTCACAAGTATATCTCTAACAATATACAGAAAATTAATATAAAAAGCAATAGTACTTAGCTTATAAAGATGTATGACAGCCTCCCTAGGTCGCTACCCAAACAAGCAACCTATATCAAATATAGTGTTGACCAGAAACAAAGAAGATTCGGGATATGGCTATATAAATCTACATAGAAAACATAAAACAAAACATAGTGTGATATGGTTATAAAACAATATTTCAGGCGCAGCAATCTTTGCACTCACAGGATGTAAACGATAAAAGCGCTCTTAGGGTGCCTCTCCCGATGTGAAGGGGGGCTAGCCGGTATTTCTGATCACCTCTGGATCATTGTTTCACCAAAAGACATCCACAGGTCAGGGTTCAGTAGTAAAAAAATGCTTTTTTATTCAAATAAAAAGTGTAGTCACCATTTCAGCATAGGATATAAGTAACTGAAAAGTTGTCCTACGCGTTTCGTTCTATAAGAACTTCCTCAGGGACCACAATTAAAAACAATAACCATGTATCAATGTACAATACACAAATTAATATATCCTATCCAAATCCCCCCCTCCCTGTGCCCTAAAGTCCATTGGTGGATCCAGTGGGTGTATAAAACCTTGTTCCAGATTGGAGGAATAGTTTTCCTATGGCAGCTGTTTTCCGTTTGTCAATTCTCCATAATTTGTAATTCGCGCCCTTTTCGACCGGAACCGGAAGTGATCAAATTTTCCCGAAACCGGAAGTGGCGTCACATGCGTTCCACCGGAAGTGACGTCATATGCGTTCCACCAATAGCATCTCCATAGCAACCGGACACAATCAGATCATTCAGAGATCATATGAAATCAGGGTGAATGAAAAGCCCCATTTTGCTAGAGAAAAGAATATTAAACATGCACAATGTATTCAACTTATATATATATATATATATAAAGTTTCATCCTCCTCAATCATCCTCATAAAACAGTATTAGTCCTCATATTTCAACAGTGATCACAATGCCTCAATATATTATAAGCAAAAGGCTTCGTGTTATAAAGTCATTATAATTATTATAAAGTGTGGGGTTTTTTTTGGATATAACTTTATACCATTTTAGTGAGAAACGGAAAACAGCTGCCATAGGAAAACTATTCCTCCAATCTGGAACAAGGAGGTTTTACACACCCACTGGATCTACCAATGGCCCTATTTAAGGACACAGGGAGAGGGGATTTGTATAGGATATATTAATTTGTGTATTGTACATTGATACATGGTTATTGTTTTTAATTGTGGTCCCTGAGGAAGTTCTTATAGAACGAAACGCGTAGGACAACTTTTCAGTTACTTATATCCTATGCTGAAATGGTGACTACACTTTTTATTTGAATACATTTTTTTTTTTTTTTTACTACTGAACCCCTGACCTGTGGATGTCTTTTGGTGAAACAAGGATCCAGAGGTGATCAGAAATACCGGCTAGCCCCCCTTCACATCGGGAGAGGCACCCTAAGAGCGCTTTTATCGTTCACATCCTGTGAGTGCAAAGATTGCTGCGCATGAAATATTGTGTTTTATAACAATATCACACTATGTTTTGTTTTATGTTTTCTCTGTAGATTTATATAGCCATATCCCGAATCTGCTTTGTTTCTGGTCAACACTATATCTGGGGATAGGTTGAATGTGGGGGTTCTGTTCAATATAATGGGAATTGTGTATTTTTATGTGTTTTTACTGTTGTTGTAAATTGAGATATTTTCTGTATGCTGGAGATAATTGGCTTACCACACCCAAGCCACTTGCAGTCGGTCAAAAAGGGATTTCCAACTAAGTTTTGAACCACTGGACCAATTGGCATGATTTTGGACATATGTTTGTATTTGGAGTATGCGGATTCTGAAAATGTAAGTGAATGTGATGTATACTTTTGGAGTTATGAATATTGTGCAAAACTGTATTTTCCTGACTGTGATAATTACGTTAGCCCATTGTGTTCAGTAATTGTATCACAGACAGAGGGGAGGATTTTGTGTGGGAGTGTATTGATTGGTTGTACTTCAAAACTCTGTGGGCGGTACTATGTTTGTAGAATGGGCATAAAAGCAGTGTTTGAATAAAAGTTCAGTTCTACTTCAACCTCAACACGTAGTCTTGTCTCGTGATTGGAGGGGACAGCAATACTCACACTGGGGATTGCTATGCTCTGCATACTCCCCTGAGCTTTAATCACTTGGCTCTTTTAAGAGCTTGTTCCTGATACACTCTCCTGGAGGAGAGGTCTTCCCCACACGGTCCTGGAGGACAGAAGCTGATCCAGGGTGGACAGAAGACGGCAGGACTCCAGTTAAGCTACTGCGGTTGTGGAGTAGATCTTCTTAATCAGAATGACATTAATCTAAAACTCACTCATGTCATCCATGAATCTGAAATGGTGTTCTTGGATCTAAAGATTTAGGCTCTCCCCGAAAGGGGCCATTCAAATGCAATTATACCAGAAATCTACCTCTACAAACAGCTTTTTGCACTGGGAAAGTCATCACCCCCATAGATTAAAAGGCCTCCATCCCATATGCAAAATATTAAGACAATATTTGCAGGCACGTTGCAATTGTTCAGACGACGTCACCTTCTTCCAGGAATGCCAAGAGCTCAGATCAATATCACTTGGGTACCCGAATAGGATTCTTAAAAAGGGCTTATCAAAGAGTATGCTAGACAGATCCATCAGTATAAGAACCACTAGACCTCCATCCAAAAAATTAACTAGATGTATCGCTACTTTTGATGGTGGCTGGTCCACAATGACAGATACTTTTAAGAAGCACTGGCCCATCTTAAAACATAATCAAGTATTGAAAGAATTGGGGATCGACTGATATTTATTTATTTATTCTTTAGAGCCGATACCGATCATCTGTGAACTTTCAGGCCGATAGCTTACCGATATTCTGCACATTTAGCGTTTTGAGTGGAAACTTTTTTCCACAAATATTTTTTTTTAAGTGTTAAATGCACAAAATATACATGCCACTTAGATTTTCTTTAAGTCTTAAAAAATATCTGTGTGTGTGTGTTGTGGATGCAGTGAGAGAATTGGATGCAATGTGCAGTAGGAACTCCCCCCCCCTCCACCCTAGTGATTCTTCCCCCCCCATCCCCCCCTCCCCTAGTGATTCTTCCCCCCCATCCCCCCCTCCCCTAGTGATTCTTCCCCCCCATCCCCCCCTCCCCTAGTGATTCTTCCCCCCCATCCCCCCCTCCCCTAGTGATTCTTCCCCCCCATCCCCTAGTGATTCTTCCCCCCCATCCCCTAGTGATTCTTCCCCCCCATCCCCTAGTGATTCTTCCCCCCCCATCCCCTAGTGATTCTTCCCCCCCCATCCCCCCTCCCCCCCTCCCCTAGTGATTCTTCCCCCCCATCCCCCCCTCCCCTAGTGATTCTTCCCCCATCCCCTAGTGATTCTTCCCCCCCCATCCCCCCCTCCCCTAGTGATTCTTCCCCCCCCATCCCCCCCTCCCCTAGTGATTCTTCCCCCCCCATCCCCTAGTGATTCTTCCCCCCCATCCCCTAGTGATTCTTCCCCCCCATCCCCCCTTCCCCTAGTGATTCTTCCCCCCATCCCCCCTTCCCCTAGTGATTCTTCCCCCCATCCCCCTTCCCCTAGTGATTCTTCCCCCCCCCATCCCCCCCTCCCCTAGTGATTCTTCCCCCCCCCATCCCCCCCTCCCCTAGTGATTCTTCCCCCCATCCCCCCCTCACCTCCATCCCCCCCTCCCCTAGTGATTCTTCCCCCCCCATCCCCCCCTCCCCTCCATCCCCCCTCCCCTAGTGATTCTTCCCCCCCATCCCCTAGTGATTCTTCCCCCATCCCCCCCAGTGATTCTTCCCCCCCATCCCCCCCCAGTGATTCTTCCCCCCCATCCCCCCCCAGTGATTCTTCCCCCCATCCCCCCCTCCCCTAGTGATTCTTCCCCCCCTCCCCTAGTGATTCTTCCGCCCCCTCCCCTAGTGATTCTTCCCCCCCCTCCCCTAGTGATTCTTCCCCCCCCTCCCCTAGTGATTCTTCCCCCCCCCCAGTGATTCTTCCCCCCCTCCCCTAGAGATTCTTCCCCCCCCTCCCCCCTCCCCTAGAGATTCTTCCCCCCCTCCCCTAGTGATTCTTCCCCCCATCCCCCCTAGTGATTCTTCCCCCCATCCCCCCCTCCCCTAGTGATTCTTCCCCCCATCCCCTAGTGATTCTTCCCCCCATCCCCCCCCTCCCCTAGTGATTCTTCCCCCCATCCCCCCCTCCCCTAGTGATTCTTCCCCCCATCCCCCCCCTCCCCTAGTGATTCTTCCCCCCATCCCCCCCCCTCCCCTAGTGATTCTTCCCCCCATCCCCCCCCTCCCCTAGTGATTCTTCCCCCCATCCCCCCCAGTGATTCTCCCCCCCCTCCCCTAGTGATTCTTCCCCCCCCTCCCCTAGTGATTCTTCCCCCCATCCCCCCCTCCCCCCCTCCCCTAGTGATTCTTCCCCCCCTCCCCTAGTGATTCTTCCCCCCATCCCCCCAGTGATTCTCCTCTCCCCCCCCCAGTGATTCTCCTCTCCCCCCCCCAGTGATTCTCCTCTCCCCCCCCCAGTGATTCTCCTCTCCCCCCCCCAGTGATTCTCCTCTCCCCCCCCAGTGATTCTCCTCTCCCCCCCCAGTGATTCTCCTCTCCCCCCCCAGTGATTCTCCTCTCCCCCCCCCAGTGATTCTCCTCTCCCCCCCCCAGTGATTCTCCTCTCCCCCCCCAGTGATTCTCCTCTCCCCCCCCCAGTGATTCTCCTCTCCCCCCCCCAGTGATTCTCCTCTCCCCCCCCCAGTGATTCTCCTCTCCCCCCCCCAGTGATTCTCCTCTCCCCCCCCAGTGATTCTCCTCTCCCCCCCCCCAGTGATTCTCCTCTCCCCCCCCAGTGATTCTCCTCTCCCCCCCCAGTGATTCTCCTCTCCCCCCCCAGTGATTCTCCTCTCCCCCCCCAGTGATTCTCCTCTCCCCCCCAGTGATTCTCCTCTCCCCCCCCAGTGATTCTCCTCTCCCCCCCCCAGTGATTCTCCTCTCCCCCCCCAGTGATTCTCCTCTCCCCCCCCAGTGATTCTCCTCTCCCCCCCAGTGATTCTCCTCTCCCCCCCCAGTGATTCTCCTCTCCCCCCCAGTGATTCTCCTCTCCCCCCCCCCAGTGATTCTCCTCTCCCCCCCCCAGTGATTCTCCTCTCCCCCCCAGTGATTCTCCTCTCCCCCCCAGTGATTCTCTCCTCCCCCCCAGTGATTCTCCTCCCCCCCAGTGATTCTCCTCCCCCCCAGTGATTCTCCTCCCCCCCCAGTGATTCTCCTCCCCCCCCCCAGTGATTCTCCTCCCCCCCCCCAGTGATTCTCCTCTCCCCCCCCCAGTGATTCTCCTCTCCCCCCCCAGTGATTCTCCTCTCCCCCCCCAGTGATTCTCCTCTCCCCCCCCAGTGATTCTCCTCTCCCCCCCAGTGATTCTCCTCTCCCCCCCCAGTGATTCTCCTCTCCCCCCCCCCAGTGATTCTCCTCTCCCCCCCAGTGATTCTCCTCTCCCCCCCCCAGTGATTCTCCTCTCCCCCCCCAGTGATTCTCCTCTCCCCCCCCCAGTGATTCTCCTCTCCCCCCCCAGTGATTCTCCTCTCCCCCCCCCAGTGATTCTCCTCTCCCCCCCCCCAGTGATTCTCCTCCCCCCCCAGTGATTCTCCTCTCCCCCCCCCCAGTGATTCTCCTCTCCCCCCCCCCAGTGATTCTCCTCTCCCCCCCCCCAGTGATTCTCCTCTCCCCCCCCCAGTGATTCTCCTCTCCCCCCCCAGTGATTCTCCTCTCCCCCCCCAGTGATTCTCCTCTCCCCCCCCAGTGATTCTCCTCTCCCCCCCCAGTGATTCTCCTCTCCCCCCCAGTGATTCTCCTCTCCCCCCCCCCAGTGATTCTCCTCTCCCCCCCCCCCGTGATTCTCCTCTCCCCCCCCCCCCAGTGATTCTCCTCTCCCCCCCCCCCAGTGATTCTCCTCTCCCCCCCCCAGTGATTCTCCTCTCCCCCCCCCCCAGTGATTCTCCTCTCCCCCCCCAGTGATTCTCCTCTCCCCCCCCAGTGATTCTCCTCTCCCCCCCAGTGATTCTCCTCTCCCCCCCCCCCCAGTGATTCTCCTCTTCCCCCCCACCCCCAGTGATTCTCCTCTCCCCCCCCACCCCCAGTGATTCTCCTCTCCCCCCCCACCCACTTTGCTACATACAGGAGTTTGCCGAATAACCCTGAAAAGGTACTTCTTCACATTTTTGAATAAAGAATTTTTTAATAAGAATAAAAAAAATGCTTTAGTGAATAACACGACTAAACCTATTTTTTCCCAACCTGGATTTTATAGCTTACATTTTCAGCTTTCGTTTTTATTTACCAGATTGGTAAGTGTGGCGCCTGGGTGAGGAACTGCAAAACGCAGTCTCCATAGCACTAGTTAGTGAATTGGTCAAAGACACCAAACATTTTTAACTGGGTGAAAAATTGCCAATCACAATGTCGGCTGTCTTCATTGCCAGCCAGGACACTCCAACCATGGATCGAGCCAGGGCTTTGATCCAATTCCACAGCGAGCACAGGCTAGTGGGCGTGGCTATCCTCAACAATAACACTCACTGACTAACTCTCGGCTGTATCGAGAGGACGGAGTCGCGTGGCAGTTTCCATGGTAATGCGGTTTCTTGCGCACTTTGCACCACCGGCCTGATGATGGGGGTTTACGCTGGGGTCTCTCTGCTTTGGCAGCTGAAGCTCCGTGATCTCGTGTCACCGACCACCACGAAACTAAAGTCCTGGTAACTAAAACCGGCTGGAGGAAGGGGAGCAGTGACAGAGGCTCATGGTATAAACCTCTCATTCCTCCCCGTAAATTGTGATCTCACACCACTTTTTGGAAATTGTGACCTCTCATACTGCTGGCTACTCATAAGGGGGGGGGGGGGGGGAGAGAGGGTTATGTTCGGCAGATGTGACCCTTTTTGGGCCAAAATGGGATAGGCCTATTTTAGTCTGAAAATTTTGGCCCATCCCTATTCATTACATCACTGGGCTCATGACCCTTAGCCCCTGTCCCAGGGACACTGTCTCCCACCCTCTTTTGTAATGTTTAAATTCATGAAGGAAAAAAAAAAAAAGCTTGCTAAGAATGATAGACCAAAATGTCAAACTAGAATACTAATTCAAAAGTGTGCCACAAGTGTCCGTTTAACAAATGTATCTGTAGTATTAGAATATGTTGACATACCAGAATTGTTGCAAAGCATCAAATTTTCCCCCAGAGCGAAATCTAAAACAGGTGGTTCTTTATTATTTGTGCTTTGCTCATAATGATCTATTTGAGGCTTCATTTTCTTTTTGCCTGAAAAAAATTAAATCGATGTGTTCAAATTCAACATGTACAAAAATGTAGATGTGATAATTTTAAAGGCATTCTAAAAAGAACCATGTCTCTGTTCTGAACACTAAACAGGTACACATAAAATGTCACTGCACATCTTACCAGGTGGCATGAAGAAAGAATACATAGAGGTCTGCTTGGTGCAAGTCAGAAGTGTTCTTGTTTGGGTGAAGTCAAAAAGAAATGAATCAGTGCTTTTCCTTCTTGAGATTGGATTAAAACGCTTTGAGGTATAAGGGAGCATCTTCTAAAACCAGAAAGTAAACAACCTTAAAATATATATATATATATATATATATATATATATATATATATATATATATATATATAATTACACAGAAAACTGCCAATTACCCTAAAGGAAACACATAAAATAACTAATGTTGAGAACATGAAAAGATTAAAATAAAATAAAATCACTCTTTTCTTCATTTAAACCACTAAGTGTCAAAGGTGCAAATATTAATGAATCTAGTTTTGGTAGATATGAGTGCACTACAATACTCTCACAATTAGGGAGCATGTAAAGTACTTCTCAGGACAATAGAAGCTCCACTGAGTAAAACTTCAACAGCAGCTGCTCCATAGAGAGTGGACCAGATTAGGAGTAACAATTAACCCTTCCAAAAGTAGTAATCTGATTTGACACTTTTCAGCTTCTGAAAAACGGCTTTAGCTATGAGAGAGTGACATGTTTCCTTCTGCGTCATATCCCTGGTTTTTAAACCATACAAATAAAAAGGGAGATGATGAGACTCTCCACACTATCTTAGTGTGTTAGAAGACAAAAAAAAAAAAAAAGTCTATAATTTAAGCAAAGGATGACACTGTGGAGCGGTGTAATACCGCACTTTAAAAAACTTGAAAATGTAGCATATACACTAATATATGCTTATACAAAACATTTGTTCTTTTGTACCAGCAGTAAATGTGAAGATCCTGTAATTTCTCCAGTTCTGACTGTATAGACAAAGCAAATAGTCAAGTGAAAAAACAACTGGAAGGCTTTCCTCGGCTATCAGATACGTTGAGCTCCCTGCAGCAAAAAAAATAATACCCACTATTTACGTTTCATACCTGTTGAGGTCTCCTCTTGAGTTCGGCAGTGTCCAGCCAAACGCCGCACTCCTCAGGATGCAGACTGCGGGACTTCTTCACCTTCATATTCTAATATGGACCGATTAGCTTCCTGAAAGGTGCAGAATTTATCCTGCAGAGAGCCCACACACAAACCGAAAAAAAAACGTGGAGCCTTACACAATCAAATCTCCCGCGGCAGGTGTTCTATCAAAACAGCATAACCAGTGAAAAAGACATACCCTCGTCACTTCCGGTGACGCGACCGCACCGGAAGTGACGTTGGGACGGGGGTGTGCGCCACGGCGCAAGCGCACACCAACTAGGTAGGGATTTTTCACGGGGTAGGAGAAATTAACGCCACCAGTGCGCACGCGCGGCTCAGTACTCCCGTCTGAGGTACAGCGCGCGTGCGCACTAGTGGCAAGGGAGCACTCCACACACCGCGCGTGCGCAGTATAGGGGTAGGGAAATTTGATGGCTATTAATTAGCCCTGTGAAATCTCCCTACCCCTATACTGCGCATGCGCGGACTCTGATCGTCGGATTAAAGCCTCTCCCTGCTCCCTGCTCCCAAAACTCTCAGCCATCCAAGGGGAGGGTAAAGTATGGTGGGGTTTTTTGTGAAGTTAATGGGGGGGTCTGCGCAGTATAAAGGGGGGGTCTGCACTGTATAATGGGGGTCTGCGCAGTATAATCGGGGGGTCTGCGCAGTATCATGGGGGGGTCTGCGCTGTATAATGGGGGGGTCTGCGCTGTATAATGGGGGGGTCTGCACTGTATAATGGGGGGTCTGCGCAGTATAATGGGGGGTCTGCGCTGTATAATGGGGGGGCTGCGCAGTATAATATGGGGGGCTGCGCTGTATAATGGGGGGTCTGCGATGTATAATGGGGGGTCTGCGCAGTATAATGGGGGGTCTGCGCTGTATAATGGGGGGCTGCACAGTATAATGGGGGGGTCTGCGCTGTATAATGGGGGGGCTGCGCAGTATAATGGGGGGGCTGCGCTGTATAATGGGGGCTGCGCAGTATAACGGGGGGATCTGCGCTGTATAACGGGGGGGTCTGCGCTGTATAACGGGGGGTCTGCGCAGTAGAATGGGGGGCTGCGCAGTATAATGGGGGCTGCGCAGTATAATGGGGGCTGCGCTGTATAATGGGGGTCTGTGCAGTATAATGGGGGGTCTGTGCAGTGTATGGGGGGTCTGTGCAGTATTGGGGGGTCTTTGCAGAATTGGGGGGACTTTGCAGTATTCGGGGGTCTGTGCAGTATTGGGGGGGACTGTACAGTATGGGGGGGTCTGTGCAGTATCGGGGGGTCTGTGCAGTATTGGGGGGTCTGTGCAGTATTTGGGGGACTGTGCAGTATTGGGGGGTCTGTGCAGTATCGGGGGGGACTATGCAGTATTCAGGGGTCTGTGCAGTATTGGGGGGGACTGTACAGTATGGTGGGGTCTGTGCAGTATTGGGGGGGTCTGCATTGTATATTGTGGGGGGTCTGCGCACTATATGGGGGGCTGTCTGCGCATTATATGGGGGTCTGCGCAGTATATTGTGGGGGGTCTGTGCTGTATATGGGGGGTCTGCGCAGTATATGGGGGGGGCTGTCTGTGCAGTATATGGGGGTCTGTCTGCGCTGTATGTAGGGGGCCTGCGCAGTATATTGGGGGGTCTGTGAAGTATATTGGGGTGGCCTATGTGTTAGATGTGGGGGGCAGTGTGTTAGATGGAGGGGCTGTTCGTTACATGTAAGGGGGCAATGTATTATATTTGGGGGCTGTGCGTTAGATGTGTACAACCCTAGTTTCACAGAAAAATATTTATTTCCTAGACATCATATACCATGGCATGCTTTTTGCTATGAAACCGCAGCCATCTAGTCACTCGCCAGAGAAGGATGAGAAACTGCACCCCAGCGAGAGGGACTTCCCCACATCTGCAACCAAATCCGTCGGTCATCGAATTCAGTAGTCTCTTTGTCCATTCTGTATGTATGGTACTCCCAATTCTTATATTTAATCCGGTGTGTCTCCCACAATCGTTGTGTCTGTCTGCTGTATGTATGTATTTGTAGTTTTTTCTTTTTGTGTGTGTCACAGCTCTGACAAGCATTCTCCTATGGGACACAAAGTACATGAAGAGGAATGAAGAAGCCCATGTTTGATGCTTGTCTCCAAGGTAGGTAACCTTGGGCAGTCCAGATGCTGTGAATTACATCTCCCATAATACTGGCAAACCATTATGGGAGGTGTAGTCCAAAACATCTGGAATAACGAATGCGTATGAATGAAAAGTATGGTGTGTGTGAATGGTCAGTAACAAGGGTTGAAGCCTTGACGTGGCGTTACTGCTCACATGTGTATTCATGTGCCAATTCAACCAATGTGAGTCACTGTAATACTTATGAGGTAACCATAAATAACGTGACTATGGAGAATTAAACGCCTGTATCACCTAAACACTGCTTATACTGTGACCGTATCTCCTAAACACTGCTCACACTGTGACCGTATCTACTAAACACTGCGTATACTGTGACCGTATCACCTAAACACTGCTTATACTGTTACCGTATCTCCTAAACACTGCTTATACTGTGACCGTATCTCCTAAACACTGCTTATACTGTGACCGTATCACCTAAACACTGCTTATACTGTGACCGTATCTCCTAAACACTGCTCACACTGTGACCGTATCTACTAAACACTGCGTATACTGTGACCGTATCTCCTAAACACTGCTTATACTGTGACCGTATCTCCTAAACACTGCTCACACTGTGACCGTATCTCCTAAACACTGCTTATACTGTTACCGTATCTCCTAAACACTGCCTATACTGTGACCGTATCTCCTAAACACTGCTTACACTGTGACCGTATCTCTGAAACACTGCTTACACTGTGACTGTATCATAAAAAACTGCTTATACTTATCGGGATCCATCAAAGGTGAAATCTAGGGTTATATACTCCATGCCACTTTAATCAGGGGGGGTAATAAAGTGTTCCAGATATAGCGCCCCAGTTTGGTCAGGTTTAAATCATTATATGTGATACTGTTTTCTCAATTCCAGATCAAGTTTCAGTTTGATGAGGGAGGCAGTTTAAAGCATTATACACTAAGTGCGTTTTCTGTATTTTAGATCTAGTGTCCCAGTACGGGATAGAGACCATCGTTCTGTTTAACAAGAGGATAGTTGTGCATCATCTATGACTGGCGGCTCAGCAGGAATTCAACAGGTTCTTGAAATGGAAACCTCTGTTGCATTAGACCCAATTCTGATATTATGACCGAACCCTAAAGCACTTAATATTTTAATGATATTTTATTTATGTATTTTGAATGTTGTGCAAAGACCCCAGATGGTCCCTGTTCCACTTGTATTCCAGTGGCCATGAAGGGCAGGTAAAGGTAGTTTTTATTTTACTTAAAATGTCCTTTGTATGCATCTTCTTTCTCAAGGTCCTCTTCAGCTCCTGGAGCGTTAATCTGCCAGAAGTCAACGGAAGCGCTCTACTCAAGTGTATGCATTTGCTCTGTCTTTTGTCAAAAGTAGAAAAAATACTTAAGATAAAGTTGTTCCTGTTTGCTCTTAATTTGTGGGCGTCGCAGGGATGCTTTAAGTCAAAATTGAAAGCACTCTATCATTCTTTCTATTCTACGCCTCTAATCCTCAACATGGAAATTATAGTTTGTAATAATAGAAAATATGTAGATTGTAATATGCTTTCTGGTTACGTTCTGGTGAGTTTTAACTTAATTTTCTATTTTTACAGCTCCCGAGGGAAGGAGCAAATCGCCTTGAGGAGTCCCTGCATAAGAGACTATTGGATACAGAAGGCTGTACTAAAGGGAGATCTCATCACAGCATCATCCAAGTCGTAATCAGGAGTATGTGAGGCCTCTTAAGAGTAAAGAGCAGCTAACAATATCTGATAATAGGCCACATGTGCAATTATTATGTATGTAATTGATGTACAACATATTTTTTCACTTTTTTGTTACATTAGAAATTAACAAATATTGTTAGACCTTTTGTTTACTGCTGTTTCCTGCAAAAAACCAATATTAAAACTCCAAACAATTTTGAAATGTGCAGTGAAATGTGTATCTGTAATCAACGTTAACCTGCTAATTACTGTGGGACAATGGAGAGCAACCCCAAACTGGTACTCTATCAAACAATCCAGGACTGTTCGGAAATATGGCTTTGTATCAAACTATGATAATTTATGGTGCACATAGGTCCTTTTGTCACTGTGCCTATGGAAAGTTTTGCTTATAACAGTGATGACTTTCAAAAGATAGCAATAAGCAGAGTAAGAAGTTGCTCTTTAAAGGGACACTATAGGCACCAAGACCACTTCATCTCGCTGAAGTGGTTTGGGTGCAGTGCCTATGTCCCCTTAACCCTGCAATGTGAAATATTGCAGTTTCTGAGGAACTGCAATAATTACCTTGCAAGGTTCTCATCCTCTATTGGCTGTCTACCAGACAGGCACTAGAGGCGCTTCAGGTCCTTAGCGGAGACCAACTACGTGAAATGACACTGGACATCCTCACGCTTTGCATGAGGACAACCAGTGTCTTTAAAAACGCTATAGAAAAGCCTTGAGTTAATGCTTTCCGATGTGGAAGCCCAAATGTGTGCGCAGAAGGGACCTGATGTACGCGGAGCCTGACCTAACAATCAGGTAACTGACAAAAAGGGCATTAGGCATTAGGAAGGCAGTATCTTTATAATATAATAGTCTCTCTCTATCTGGGCTGTCCAGGATTATTAATCACTGGAAGATGAAGGTTACCGTATTTTTCGCTCCATAAGACGCACTTTTTTTCCCCTCAAAAGTGAGGGGAAATGTCTGTGCGTCTTATGGAGCGAATATGAAGCTTTACTTACCTGTCTTGCAGCGTTGGCCGGCAGCACAGGGCGCACCGCGGTAGTGGAACTTGAATTTCATGTTCCGGTTTCCGGCGGGACTGAAAGGAAGTGTGCACAAGCTGAGTGCGCACTTCCTTTCAGTCCCGCCGGAAACCGGAACATGAAATTCAAGTTCCACTACCGCGGTGCGCCCTGTGCTGCCGGCCAACGCTGCAAGACAGGTAAGTAATTATGGGACAAGGGGAGGGGGACAGTATGGGAGAGAAGAATATGGGGAGGGGGATGAAGTCTATGGGGAGGGGAGGGAGGGGAGGGGGGGATGAAGTCTATGGGGAGGGGAGGGGGGGATGAAGTCTATGGGGAGGGGAGGGGGGGATGAAGTCTATGGGGAGGGGAGGGGGGGATGAAGTCTATGGGGAGGGGAGGGAGGGGAGGGGGGGATGAAGTCTATGGGGAGGGGAGGGGGGGGATGAAGTCTATGGGGAGGGGAGGGGGGGGATGAAGTCTATGGGGAGGGGAGGGGGGGATGAAGTCTATGGGGAGGGGAGGGGAGGGGGGGGATGAAGTCTATGGGGAGGGGAGGGGAGGGGGGGATGAAGTCTATGGGGAGGGGGGGGGGGGATGAAGTCTATGGGGAGGGGAGGGGGGGATGAAGTCTATGGGGAGGGGAGGGGGGGATGAAGTCTATGGGGAGGGGAGGGGAGGGGGGATGAAGTCTATGGGGAGGGGGGAGATGAAGTCTATGGGGAGGGGGGGGAGATGAAGTCTATGGGGAGGGGGGAGATGCAGTCTATGGGGAGGGGGGAGATGAAGTCTATGGGGAGGGGGTGGATGAAGTCTATGGGGAGGGGGTGGATGAAGTCTATGGGGAGGGGGTGGATGAAGACTATGGGGAGGGGGTGGATGAAGACTATGGGGAGGGGGGGAGATGAAGTCTATGGGGAGGGGGTGGATGAAGTCTATGGGGAGGGGGTGGATGAAGACTATGGGGAGGGGGGAGATGAAGTCTATGGGGAGGGGGTGGATGAAGTCTACGGGGAGGGGGTGGATGAAGACTATGGGGAAGGGGTGGATGAAGACTATGGGGAGGGGGTGGATGAAGACTATGGGGAGGGGGTGGATGAAGACTATGGGGAGGGGGGAGATGAAGTCTATGGGGAGGGGGTGTATGAAGACTATGGGGGGGTGGATGAAGTCTATGGGGAGGGGGTGGATGAAGTCTATGGGGAAGGGGTGGGTGAAGACTATGGGGAGGGGGTGAGTGAAGACTATGGGAGAGAGGAGAAGACTATGGGAGGGGGGGACACTATGGGACAGGGGAGAAAAAAAATATTCTGTACAAACTGTCCCATAGTAAGAAACACTATGGGACAGTTTGTTCAGAATATTTTTTTTCCCTTCAGATTAGAGGCAGTGCTTATACCACAGGGATATCCAATCTGGAGGGAAAAAACAGGCAGGCAAATCTCCAAACATTTAAACCCTCCCCTAATTACCTCCTTTCCCATAAGTAGCAGCTCCTCCTGATCATACCCAGTTCTTTGCCTGCCTCCGGCAGGGGAGGTTAGACAGGAGGTTCTCCAGGAAGCAGGTGAGAAGGGCTGAGGCTCTGGGGGCACTGCTTCCTTCATGTCCGGGTAAGTAGCCTTTAACACGCCGGACGGCGTGGTCCCTCAAGTTTTATGTTGCCGTCTAATGCCGTGCCAGGTGCCGGTCTGACGAAGGACGCAGGCGTGCGTCGGCTGGGAAGTCCTGCGGTGGAACGCACACACAGGTTGCGTTGCGTTCCACTAGGGAGTCGCGGAGCGCTATGCGCATGCGCAATGCGAACCTTGATTCAGGCGCCAAATTTGAACTGGGCGTTCTCTTTGGTTTCAGGACTTATATGAGCATTTACCAGCAGCAACCTCTGTTTGCCAGGAGCTCTCAGATCGGTTGTAAAGAGTGTTATCTCACCTGCCCTCCAACACACTCTCAGGCCATTTAAGGTAAGACTGATTAAGTTTTTAATTAAATGGGTCCTAGCCTGAATCGATAAGGAGAAAAATTTTGATTGTTTTCCCTTTTTTGTTTTCTCTTTTCAGTATGTCTAATCCGGAAAATTTGGATAAAGTTGCTGAAAAGGGGAAATGTTCATCTAAAGCCAAGCATTTAATCTGCTCTGTGTGTAGCCAACCTATGCCAGATGGTTACAAAAAGAAACTTTGCTCAGTGTGTTCTAAAGAAGCTTCAGAGGAAGCAAAAAGAACAGAAATGTCTACTTTCCTCAGCTGGTTGCAACAAAGTATGCAGCAAACATTTGTGGATATGCAGTCGGCTGCATTACAGTCAGTCCAGGCCTCGGTTGCCCAAGATTCGCAAGTTGTAAAACATGCTAAGAAAAGACTGAGATCTTGGGAAGCTTCTGATACTAGTTCAGTAACTAGTGGTTCTGAGTAGGAGGAAATTTCAGGTAGTGATTCTTCAGATGAGGAGTTTGCCTTCCCAGATGAAGCAATTGGGAAATTGATTAAAGAAGTGCAGTGCATTTTTGGAATTGAGGAAACAGGGAAAAAGTCCAAAGTGTTTCCTTTTCTCCCACAGATTAAGGAATTGATTTTAAAAGAGTGGAAATTCCCTAGTCACAAGCCGTTTCTGTCTAGACATTTTAAAATTTTTTTTTCCTTAGCATCGGAACAAGACTGTAAGCTGGATACGGTCCCTGTAGTGGACGTTCCTATTGCTCAAATCTCTAAGAAAACTACTTTACCGATTGGAGACGCAAGCAAGCGGGCTCAAGGATGTCATGGACAAACGCATTGACTCCTCCTTAAAAAAGTTGTTCATATCTTCTGCAGCCCAAGCTAAAGCTTTGATTACGGGGTCATCTGTTGCCAAGGCCCAAAGACTTTGGTTGGAAGAACTAGAAAAAGTTTATACGGGAGAAACTAAGGAAGACCCGGTAAAGCTATTAAAGAATATCAGGATGGCATCTGATTTTTTGGTAGATGCGTCTGCAGAAAGCCTAAAAATTTCGGCCAAGAATATAGGTACTTCAACAGTCGCCAGAAGAGCGCTTTGGCTCAAAAATTGGTCAGCAGATACAGCATCTAAGAATTCACTGTGTGACCTATCCTTTGAACCAGGAAGACTTTTTGGTTCAAAACTGGATGAATTGTTAAAACAGATGAAGGAAGGAAGGAAAGCTTTACCAGAATCATTTAAGAAGCAGTTTAGAAGACGTAAAGCGGAGTCGCTTCCCTCATTTAGAAGTTCCTTTCGTAGAAACTATTTCAGGGGTCAGCATAAAAAAGCCTTTGATTATAGGAAGAAGGAAAGATTTTCTGACAGAAGAAATAAAAAGTTATGACGCCAGGCCTGTGGGTGGAAGGCTGAGTCACTTCCTAGAGCACTGGAAAGGAACAACATCAGATCGCTGGGTTCTCACAGTGATAAAACACGGATACGCTCTAGAATTATCACAAGCCCCAATGGAAATGTTTCTATGTTCCGAGGTTCATTCTCTAGAGATGGAACTCTCTCTAATGCGAGAAGTATCGACTCTATTACTGAAAAGAGTGGTGGAAGAAGTTCCTCTCAAGGAAAGTTTTCGGGGCACCTATTCAAGACTTTTCTTGGTTCCAAAGCCAGATGGTTCGTTCAGACCCATTTTAGATCTAAAAGCCGTAAACAGGTGGATTATCAAAAAGAAGTTCCTCATGGAAACAATAAAGTCCGCTACTCTGCTTATTCATCCAAAAAGTTGGTTTGCGTCCCTGGATTTAAAAGATGCCTATCTTCATGTGCCCATAGCAGAATCCAGCAAAAGTCTTCTAAGGTTCGCTGTGTGCCTCCGATCAGTAATCAAACATTACCAATTCAGAGCATTACCTTTCGGCCTGTCATCAGCACCCAGGGTATTCACAAAGCTGCTAGTAGTCGTTTCAGCTTTTCTAAGAGGTATGGGCATCTCTGTCATTCCATATTTGGACGACTGGCTGTTGATTGCAGAGTCCCAAGGTCAACTACAGCTAGACCTGGGGACAGCGATAGAATCGCTAGAAAAGCATGGCTGGCTAATAAATTTCAACAAATCGGAACTAGTGCCAGTTCAAAGGATCCAGTTCCTGGGTCTGATTTTGGATTCTATCGCAATGAAGATATTTCTGCCAGAAGAGAAGAAACTAAAAATCAAGCGATTAATTCGGAATCTCAGAAGAAAAATTGTGTTTTCAATCAGAGAAGCCATGGGCTTACTGGGTCTGTTTACAGCCTCAATCCCGGCAGTCGGTTGGGCAAAATCCAGAATGAGACCTCTACAAAGAAACATTCTGCAAGTCTGGAATCGACAGGAACTCGGCCTGGATGGGCTTATGAGGTTCAACAAGCTAACTTTGAGAAGTCTGCAGTGGTGGACATCTTCTCGATTCCTGCACGAGGGTCTGTCATTCCGGATGAAGTCCTTCACTATAATTACGACAGACGCCTCTGCCCTGGGCTGGGGGGCCCATCTGGGAGACATCAAGAAGCAGGGGTCCTGGCAAGAGAAGGATATGAAAAATTCCTCGAACTTCAGGGAATTAAAGGCCGTGTGGATGGCACTCTTGGCATTTCAGATGCTTATCAAAGATCGACATATTCAAATCCGCTCAGACAATCGAACGACAGTGGCATATTTGAACAGACAGGGAGGTACGAGATCAACAAAGTTAGAAAGCCTTTGTTCAATGATCATGCTGTGGTCAGAAGTGCACCTGATGTCAATTTCAGCAGTTCACATTTTAGGGAAATTCAATGTGGTGGCAGATGCCCTGAGCAGGCATCATTTGAAACAAGCAGATTGGTCCCTGTCATGCAGAACTTTCAAGTTCATCACAGACCGCTTCGGTGTTCCGGAGATAGATCTGATGGCTTCCAGAATGAACAGGAAGACAAGACATTTTGCATCCCTAAATCCAACAGACAGGCCGGATATCATAGATGCCCTGTCAGTTCCATGGAAGTTCAACCTGGCTTATGCCTTTCCGCCAGTAGTGCTTATTCCCAGAATACTTCAAAAAGTAAGACTGGAAAGTGTACGTATTATCCTTATCCTTCCATGGTGGCCAAGAAGAAGTTGGTTCTCGGTTCTCCTGAATTTTCCAGGGGCCACATTTTGGAAGCTCCCACTTTCAAGAGAAATACTAGAGGACGCCATGGTGCCTCTGCCGACCCTTCGAAGATTCCATTTGACGGCCTGGTTTCTGAACGCCAGATTCTAGAGAGCAACGGTCTGGATACTGAAGTGATAAAGATCCTGTTGGCAACTAACAAGGAATCTACTTCAAAGATCTACGCTAGAATTTGGAAGATATTCTGTCAGTGGTGTTGTAGATTTAAAGTCAACCCTGTTTCCGCATCCATCCAGAAGATTCTAAGTTTCCTTCAGATGGGATTTGCTAAAGGTCTTAAACCTGCTTCATTGAAATTGCAGGTTTCTGCTATCAGTTTCTTCTCCCTCAGATGCTTGGCCTCTAATATTCTGATTTCGAGGTTCTTCAGAGCTCTAACTCGTTTGGTGCCCTATGTTAGGGAAACCTATCCTCCCTGGGATCTTAACTTGGTTCTTTCAGCGCTTTGTGAGCCGCCCTTTGAACCATTGGAGGAAGCTTCCCTGAAGATTATTTCGTTAAAAACTGTCTTTTTGGTGGCTATTACATCAGCTAAAAGAATTTGTGAGATTCAAGCTCTTCGGGCGAATTTTCCTTTTTTAGTTTTCCATCAGGACAAGGTGGTTCTAAAGCTCGATCCTTCTTTTATACCTAAAGTTTTTTCGGTTTCGAACGTCAACCAGGAAGTGGTCTTACCGACTTTTTGTCAGAATCCATCTAATGCCTTGGAAAGCAAATTTCACTGCCTAGACGTAAAGAGATGTCTTTTACAATACCTAAAATCTACGGAATCCTTCAGGAAGGATAATAGTCTTTTTGTCCTATTCAGAGGCACTAGGAAAGGCATGAAGGTTTCGAAGAGTTCTCTGGCTAGATGGCTGAAGGATTGTATTCTGTTGGCTTATTCCAAGAATGGCATGGAACATCCAGGCCCTATAAAGGCCCACTCTACTAGAGCGGTTTCGACGTCTTGGGCTCTCCGAGCAGCTGCATCTCCCTCTCAGATTTGTTCGGCTGCTACTTGGTCCTCTCTCCATACTTTCTCGAGACACTACAAGTTGGACATACTGGCCTCGGAGGATGCTGCTTTTGGGCGCAAGGTGCTTCAAGCTGTAGTGAAATGAACCCGCCCTCAGGATCTGCTTTATTATATCCCTGTGGTATAAGCACTGCCTCTAATCTGAAGGGAAAAACATAAATTTTACTTACCGTAAATTTCTTTTTCCTGAAGATTAGAGGCAGTGCTACATTCCCGCCCCTTTTTTCTAATAAACTCAGTAATTTTGCAGCTATTTGGCTTATGTATTTTCTGGGTATGATCAGGAGGAGCTGCTACTTATGGGAAAGGAGGTAATTAGGGGAGGGTTTAAATGTTTGGAGATTTGCCTGCCTGTTTTTTCCCTCCAGATTGGATATCCCTGTGGTATAAGCACTGCCTCTAATCTTCAGGAAAAAGAAATTTACGGTAAGTAAAATTTATGTTTTTCTGGGTTTCTTCCTCTAAAAACTAGGTGCGTCTTATGGTGAGGTGCGTCTTATGGAGCGAAAAATACAGTACTTCATGTCTGCAGCATGTGTTCCGAAGCAGTCATATGGAAGTTTTCTGTAGAAGAAGGTAATCTCTTCTGTTTCAGCAGGTCTAGGTTAATGGTGGTGGGTTTTTCTCTGGCACTGGAACCATCAGTAAAGGAGTGTAAAATTGAGAGGATCACCTTGTTTTTCCCACAAATCTAAGAAAACTCAGAACAGAAGATTGAGGATAGTGGTTAACAACTTGATGAAACTGCAAACACTAAAACTAACTTGAAAAAAATAACATTCACAGTGTAAGCAGTGTATAGGATATACGGTCACAGTGTGAGCAGTGTATAGGAGATACGGTCACAGTGTGAGCAGTGTATAGGAGATACGGTCACAGTGTAAGCAGTGTATAGGCGATACGGTCACAGTATGAGCAGTGTTTAGATGGTACAGTCACAGTGTAAGCAGTGTATAGGCGATACGGTCACAGAATGAGCAGTGTTTAGATGGTACAGTCACAGTGTAAGCAGTGTATAGGTGATACGGTCACAGTATGAGCAGTGTTTAGGAGATACGGTCACAGTGTGAGCAGTGTTTAGATGGTACGGTCACACTGTAAGCAGTGTATAGGAGATACAGTCACAGTGTAAGCAGTGTATAGGAGATACGGTCACAGTGTAACCGGTGTATAGTCGATACGTCACAGTATGAGCAGTGTATAGGAGATACGGTCACAGTGTGAGCAGTGTTTAGATGGTACGGTCACAGTGTAAGCAGTATATAGGCGATACAGTCACAGTATAAGTCAATGTTTATGTGATACGGTCACAGTATAAGGCAATGTTTATGTGATACGGTCACAGTATAAGGCAATGTTTATGTGATACGGTCACAGTATAAGGCAATGTCTATGTGATACGGTCACAGTGTGAGCAGTGTTTAGGTGATACGGTCACAGTATAAGCAATGTTTAGGTGATACAGGCGTTTAATTCTCCATAGTCATGGTATTTATGGTTACCTCATAAGTATTACAGTGACTCACATTGGTTGAATTGGCACATGAATACACATGTGAGCAGTAACGTGTGGGGATATTTATGGGATAATAATAGTAAACAGTTGAGAATTGCCCACTTTTTCAATTCTCAGATCCCAAAGATCGTTATCGTGTAAGTGAAATGTATTTCATATAAATAAAATCACAATTTGTTATAAAAATAAATACAATTTATTTTTATATTCAAATAATAATAATAAGTAACATGCGTGACAACAATCAATGAAATTTCAGTATAACATGAGTATGCAATACAATATGGTAATATAAAAACATCTCCCAATGGCTAAGACAAGATTTATGACTGTCTTTCACAGAGAAAAAGAAAAGTTTCACACAGAGAACAGAATTCCTCACAGTGCAGCGTAAGGTCGTAAAAACTTTAGCTGACAGTTAGAATAACCCTTTCAATGCTGGCTAGACCTCCTAGGTGATTAAGATCTATTCTCATGTAATTTTTAAATAAAATAACATTTAAACCAGTTCATTAGTCACTTCCTGGATCCATCCAATAAAATAAATCTACTATGTTCTACAAGCTGAATTTTTAACTTGCCTAAAAAAAAGATATTTTATCTTATTAGAGAAAATCAATACACTTGGATAAATATCACGATATACTAACATGTGATATGTCACATAGATACATCATTATTCATTCTATCTGCAGAATAGAAAGTTTAA
This sequence comes from Pelobates fuscus, assembly GCF_036172605.1. Classification (NCBI taxonomy): domain Eukaryota; kingdom Metazoa; phylum Chordata; class Amphibia; order Anura; family Pelobatidae; genus Pelobates; species Pelobates fuscus. The sequence continues at coordinate 182,577,460 of NC_086317.1, read as the reverse complement.
TAATATATACTTCTTAGTTAACTAAGATTTTTGAATATCGAAATCTGATCGTGATTTATCCAGTCATATATCATGCTATTAGAAAATGTTAATTAAATTAGATTTATTAAATGAAACCAGTATATTTACCAGTTAAAGAGATGTTCTCACCAGATGTTCTCAGGTAGCTGAGTGTCAAGGAATGTTTCATGGGTCTCTTTCTCTGCTTGTTTCTTACTAAGCCTGCTTCAGACTTTCTCTGCATTCCCCTGCATTCATCTGCATACCCCTGCTTTCTCTCTTGATTGCCTCTCTCTTCCCTTTGTCTTAAGTTTTTAAAGGGAAAGATTCTCTATTCGTAGACCAATAGAAAAATTGGAGGTGTGGTTACCTTAGATAACCATTTAGGTATTTGGTCTATAGAGGGCAATCTCGTCCCACTAAACATACCTATCCAGGAAAGAGTTAACTTTTCCTGGTGGCTATTTTGACGTCATTTAGGCTTATCTATATGGTTTCTATATTTTATATTCACTTGTCATTTCAAAGGTTTCTTCGGGATTTTTCCAGACCTTATGTCGGCATTTTCTGTAGTAATTCCTAAAATGACAGTTTGTAAACTAATTTTGGCCCCTACTTACAATGGGATCTTGTTAGATATAGAAAGTAAAATTAAATTATTTAATCTTCTCTGTCACAAATGTCTGGGTTTTAGAATTATTTCTATTCCATTACACCTAGACAGTCTTATATTCATCCCCCTGCTTTCATTGTATCACTGGGTTTGTATATACAACGCATTCCTTTAGGTTCAAGCTAAGGTTAGTGTAACAGAGAGGATAGAAATTTCGTGTCTCTTTGTTAACTTGAAAATAAAAAAATGGAGTCTGGTCTGTTCAGAGTGACTCAGAATATACACTTTTAATTTCTATCATAGCACAAAATGTCACAAAATACCGGACCTTAGAATGGCCGGACTAACGTAAGTAGTACAGTATAGAATGGTCAAAGACAAGCCGAGGTCGAGGGTAACAGAAGACAGGTAAGCGAGAGACAAGCCGAATCAAGGGTAACAGAGATAAGCAGAGTAAGGTAAACAAGCCGGGTCAAAACCAAAAGGGATAATAGAATACACAAGCACTGAGTGACTAGAACAAGCTAGAACCACGACAGGGCAATGAGCTAATGAAAGAAGCTCTGTTAAATACCCTGTTCAGAGCAGTAACCACGCCTCCGAGGCGTCTTGATTGGTCCTGCAGCAATTGACTGACAGGTCGTTCCGGGGGAGTGTCCTGATGACTACTTCCTGCCTAGATGCTGTAAAAGGCAGTCACTCCCTCGCGGCCGGCCTAGCATGACCGGATAGACCGCGGGGAAGGGAGCCATCAGACCGTCTGGATGGAGGAACAGCTAAGTCTCTACCTCTTTCGGAGGTACAGACCACAGGTACCCTGACAGTACCCCCCCTCTCAGATACGCCCACCGGGCGGAATGAACCGGGACGAGATGGGAAGCGAGAGTGATACGCCCTGCGGAGACGGGGAGCATGAACATCCTCCTGAGGTACCCAACTCCTCTCCTCAGGACCATATCCCTTCCAATCAACCAGATATTGTACTCTCCCCCGGGAGATTCGAGAATCAATAATAGAGTTAACCTCATACTCCTCCTGACCCTCCACCTGAACGGAGCGAGGAGGGGCTATTGTGGAGGAAAATCTGTTACATATGAGTGGTTTCAGCAATGAAACGTGAAACGAGTTCGGCATGCGTAAGGTATTAGGAAGAGCTAAACGATACGCAACTGGATTGATACGGGTCAGCACCCTGTAGGGTCCAATATAACGAGGAGCGAACTTCATGGATGGCACTTTTAAACGGATGTTCCTCGTGCTCAGCCATACCCTATCACCTGGAACAAAGACCGGAGCCGCCCTTCTACGTTTATCAGCGTGTTTCTTAACCAACATAGAGTTGTGCACAAGGATTTGTCGAGTTTGATCCCACAACTTCCTCAAATTGGCAACATGAACATCAACCGACGGCACCCCCTGGGAGGGAGAATCCGAAGGAAGAATAGACGGATGAAAACCATAATTCATGAAGAAGGGTCTTGAATGAGTAGAATCGCAAACGAGATTGTTGTGTGCAAACTCCGCCCAAGGAATCAAACCGACCCAATCATCCTGGTGTTCAGAAACAAAGCATCGTAAATATTGTTCAATTTTCTGGTTGGTACGTTCAGCAGCTCCGTTAGACTGAGGATGATAGGCAGAAGAAAAGTTTAATTTAATACCAAGTTGAGAGCAGAAGGACCTCTAAAAGCGGGAAACAAATTGGGAGCCTCTGTCCGATACAATTTGAGAGGGTATCCATGTAGGCGAAAAATCTCCTTAGCGAATATCTCTGCCAATTCGGGAGAAGACGGGAGTTTAGGCAGGGGAATGAAGTGTGCCATCTTAGTAAACCTGTCAACCACGGTGAGGATAACAGTCTGTCTTTTAGAGATAGGTAGATCGACAATAAAGTCCATGGCCAAACAGGACCATGGTTTTTCTGGAACCTCCAAGGGGTGCAGGAATCCACATGGAAGCGTATGGGGTTGTTTGGTTTTAGTACAAACTTCACATGCAGCGATGAACTCCTCAATATCCCTCCGTAAAGCAGGCCACCAGAAGTCCTTAGAGATCAACGCGTAAGTTTTGCGAATACCAGGATGTCCCGCCATCTTGCTATTATGTAAACACTGTAAAAGTTCCAGTTGAAGAGCAGGAGGAACGAAATGACGGCCCGCAGGAGTCTGTTTAGGTGCTAGATGTTGCAACTTAATGATCTCGGCCAGTAATGGAGAATGAATCCTGAGATTCGTATTAGCAATGATATTGCATTTCGGAACTATAGAAGAAAGAACTGGTTCAGGTACAGTAGAAGGTTCATATTGGCGAGATAATGCATCGGCTTTAGAGTTCTTAGAACCAGGTCTGTAAGTCAGTACATAATTGAAGTGAGTCAGGAATAAGGACCAACGAGCTTGTCTAGAGGATAAGCGCTTAGCCTCCCCAATATAGGACAAGTTTTTGTGGTCCGTCAAAATCGTAATAGGGTGTAGGGTCCCCTCCAACAAATGTCTCCACTCCTTTAAGGCTTTAATGACTGCTAACAGTTCCCTTTCCCCGATGTCATATCTGCTCTCAGGCCCAGAAAATTTCTTAGAGAAGAAACCACAAGGGTGTAACGGTTTATCCACCCCTAACCTTTGAGACAGAACAGCCCCAACTGCTGTCTCAGAGGCATCGACCTCAAGCAAGAAAGGCAGAGTCGTATCCGGATGGACTAGAATGGGAGCCGAGGCAAAAAGTTCCTTGAGAGTCTTGAAAGCACCAAGAGCTTCCTTAGACCAGAACTTAGTATCAGCCCCTTGTTTGGTCATATTGGTAAAAGGCGCAATGATAGAGGAGTATCCTTTAATGAAGCGCCTATAGTAGTTGGAAAAACCAATAAACCTTTGGATAGCTTTGAGTCCTTTGGGCAAGGGCCAGTCTAAAATAGATTGGAGTTTTACAGGATCCATTTTAAAACCTTCCCCAGAAATCACGTATCCAAGAAAGTCTACCTGAGACTGATCAAAACTGCACTTCTCCAATTTGCAATATAGACCATGTTGCAGCAGCTTGTGTAATACCTTTCTGACCTGTCTATGGTGAGTCTCAATCTCCTTAGAGTGTATTAGTATGTCGTCCAGGTAAACAATAACACAATCATGCTGAAACTCCCTAAGTACCTCATTAATCAAATCTTGAAATACTGCAGGCGCATTGCATAGTCCAAATGGCATAACAGTGTATTCGTAATGGCCATACCGGGTATTGAATGCCGTCATCCACTCGTGACCTTGCTGGATTCTCACCAAATTGTAAGCCCCTCTGAGATCTAACTTGGTGAAGATTTTGGAGCCCTTAAGACGATCAAATAACTCGGTAATCAGTGGGATAGGATAGGCATTTCTGACAGTTATTTTATTCAAGCCTCGGTAATCGATACAAGGTCTCAGCGTGCCATCCTTCTTCTTAATGAAAAAGAACCCAGCCCCGGCCGGAGAAGAAGACCTCCTGATGAATCCCTTTTCTAAATTCTCCCGAATATACTCCTCTAGAACCGAGTTTTCCTGAACAGACAAAGGATATACATGGCCCCTCGGAGGCATAGTGCCGGGTAGAAGCTTAATCTTACAGTCAAATGGCCTGTGTGGAGGCAAAGAATCGGCATTCTTCTTGTCAAACACTGCCCTTAAGTCTAGGTAAAGGTCTGGTATTTGTCTTTCTGTGGACTGAGTAGGATTCTCCGGTATGTTAATATTAGCTAATGGAGAAACCTTGCACAAACACCGATCCTGGCAGCCCTGGCCCCACGAGAGTATCTCTCCTAACTCCCAATCGATAATAGGGTTATGTTTTTTCAACCATGGGTACCCCAGAACTATGGGAACGGAAGGAGACGAAATGAGCATAAGAGATAAATTCTCCACGTGTAGGATACCAACATTTAAATCAATGGGTATGGTCTCACGAAAGATAACAGGGTCTAGTAGTGGTCTACCATCTATGGCCTCAACGGCCAAAGGTGTCTCCGTTAGCTGGGATGGGAAATTGTTCTTACTAGCAAAGGCTTGGTCGATAAAATTCTCAGCAGCACCGGAATCTATCAATGCCATAGCCCTTACTACTTCCTTCCCCCAAGTTAAGGAAACTGGTAGCAGAAGCCTGTGCTCTTTATAATTAGGAGTAGAGGACAAAATAGAAACACCCAAGGCCTGTCCTCTAGAGAGACTTAGGTGCGAGCGTTTCCCGGGCGGTTAGAACAGTTCGAGAGTAAATGACCTTTGGCCCCACAATACATACACAAACCCTCTCTTCTCCTGTGCTGTCTTTCCTCCTCAGAGAGGCGGGTATACCCTATCTGCATAGGTTCAGTAAGCAAAGATATCGTGGAGTCAGGACTTGGAAAAGCGGGAGCTAACCTAAAAGAAGGTCTCTGGTTCCTCTCTCGAGTGTTCTGTCTCTCTCTTAGACGTTCATCTATACGAGAGATGAACGAAATTAAATCCTCTAAATTCTCAGGGAGTTCTCTGGTAGCAACCTCATCAAGGATTACATCAGATAGGCCATTCAAAAATACATCCATATACGCCTGCTCATTCCACTTGATTTCTGCCGCCAGAGACCTGAACTCTAGTGCATAATCCACCAGTGTTCGGTTCTCCTGTCTCAGGCGCAACAGTAATCTGGCTGCATTAACCTTTCTACCTGGAGGGTCAAATGTTCTTCTAAAAGCAGCTACAAATGCGTTATAGTTATAAACTAATGGGTTATCGTTCTCCCATAGTGGGTTGGCCCATCTCAGAGCTTTCTCACTGAGTAGGGTGATAATAAATCCTACTTTTGCCCTATCTGTAGGATAAGAGCGAGGTTGCAATTCAAAGTGGATACTAATTTGGTTTAAAAAACCACGACACTTCTCAGGAGCCCCACCATAGCGTACTGGGGGGGTAATGTGAGAAGAAGCACCCACTGTGGCTACCTCTAGACCTGAACCGACAGGAGAAACAGGGGTATTACGTTTTTCCTCTGGTGGGTTATTGGCACAAGCTAATAGAGCCTGTAGCGCAAGCGCCATCTGATCCATTCTGTGATCCATGGCTTCAAACCTAGGATCAGGAGCAGCCAGCTTACTGTTTGTACTTGCAGGATCCATTGGCCCTGTCGTAATGTCAGGATCGGGACAGGGATCCAACACGCAGAGTACAAACAGTAGCCAGATACGTATACCGGACCTTAGAATGGCCGGACTAACGTAAGTAGTACAGTATAGAATGGTCAAAGACAAGCCGAGGTCGAGGGTAACAGAAGACAGGTAAGCGAGAGACAAGCCGAATCAAGGGTAACAGAGATAAGCAGAGTAAGGTAAACAAGCCGGGTCAAAACCAAAAGGGATAATAGAATACACAAGCACTGAGTGACTAGAACAAGCTAGAACCACGACAGGGCAATGAGCTAATGAAAGAAGCTCTGTTAAATACCCTGTTCAGAGCAGTAACCACGCCTCCGAGGCGTCTTGATTGGTCCTGCAGCAATTGACTGACAGGTCGTTCCGGGGGAGTGTCCTGATGACTACTTCCTGCCTAGATGCTGTAAAAGGCAGTCACTCCCTCGCGGCCGGCCTAGCATGACCGGATAGACCGCGGGGAAGGGAGCCATCAGACCGTCTGGATGGAGGAACAGCTAAGTCTCTACCTCTTTCGGAGGTACAGACCACAGGTACCCTGACACTGCCGATATAAAGACCCTGACATAACCCCCCTTTAGTGCATTTCTTTTTTTTTTAGTTTATATTCTTTATTTCATTTTCAAATTTTATTACAAAGACATCACAAGACATAAAAACTGGACAATACATAATTGGGTTGTACAACATATCATTTTTCATCTCTTTCTTTCTGGTTCATGTTACCCTTATTTTATTTCTCTGTTTGAAAATTCAAACATCTGAATATATGAATTAACCACCCCAAATTAAAACATAAACTTACATTTAAGACCATACAGATCAGGAATTATTTCCTCTATATTATAGTTCGCAATTATCTATTATACTTTATATACTATTTACATTGATTTTAAATTTTTTCAGCCAAGACTCATAAGCGTCTTGTTTTTTTATAATGTTGACCAAGAAAAACACAAAAACACAAAGACGTATACTCATTCACACTCAAAGAAAGAAGAAAAAAAAAAAACATTGCTCCTTGCTGAGAGTTAGTCACGTATTACTCCTGGGAGCCTAAAAAAGCAAAACTTAAGAATCATTCTTTCTACCCAACAGGCTCCGAACAACTATTGCTTTCTTAGAAGTACATGCACAGGTTCCACTACCCCATTTAGAATTCCCAAACGTATAAACCTTAATGTGTGTTAAATCTCACTTCTTCTTCCTAGTTTTACAATCCATTTCTGCCATAGTTCAATTCGTGGATTAAAATAATTATCTTGTCTCAATATCCCTATTTCCATTATACAATTATTCAGGACCTGGTGTTTTATCATCTCCCAGGACGGGGAGTCTGGAGTTTTCCAGAATCTTGCAAGAGTGGCTTTAGTTTCTATAAGGATGTGGATAATTATTTATTTTTTATCCTTTGGAATTATGGGCCAACCAATATGTAATATCATAGAACTACAAGTAAAATCGAGATCCACCTCTATTTCTTCCCTGCAGAATTTCGCTACCTTTTGCCATAGTTGAGATATAATCGGACACGACCACCATATGTGCACATAGTCTGCTCTAGAGGAAGCACACCGCCAGCAGGAATATTGCATTCCTGGATATATTTTTGCTAATTTAGCTGGGACATAGTGCCATCTATTAATAACCTTATAATGACTTTCTGATAGATTTAAACAATGTGAAGCTTTCATTACTGCGCAATTGGCCTTAAGCCATTCGTTTCTCGTAATACTAATTTGTAGGTCTTTTTCCCATGCTTTTAAGGCTGGAAATTCAGGGGTTGACTTAAATTTGCTGCAAATTTTCGTACATTTAGAGACTAAGTTTTTACTGTATCTGATATTTAGTAAATTCAAGAAAATTTGTAATTCCTCAGCTAGCTCCACTATTCTATGCCTCGTTAAAAAATGTTTTATCCTTAAGTACGTAAAACTTTCTCTATATGAGAGGGAGAAAGCTTGTTTGATCTCTTCAAAAGGTCTAATCTGTTGTTGTTGGAATAGCTGATTTATTCTATTAATGCCTTTACTTAACCAAGGTTCGAGATAAAGATCCTCAATGTTAGTGGACAGTACGTACAGGGGTAAATCAATAATAATTTTGTCTATAATTTTAAATCTTTTTTTCCAGATTCTCCATTGGGCCAATAAGTTATTTAAAATTAGACCCATATCGACTCTCTCACACTTATGTACATTCCAAAATAGAGCCATTAATTCCGGAACTTGCACTCATGTAATTTTTAAATAAAATAAAATTTAAACCAGTTCATTAGTCACTTCCTGGATCCATCCAATAAAATAAATCTACTATGTTCTACAAGCTGAATTTTTAACTTGCCTAAAAAAAAGATATTTTATCTTATTAGAGAAAATCAATACACTTGGATAAATATCACGATATACTAACATGTGATATGTCACATAGATACATCATTATTCATTCTATCTGCAGAATAGAAAGTTTAATAATATATACTTCTTAGTTAACTAAGATTTCTGAATATCGAAATCTGATCGTGATTTATCCAGTCATATATCATGCTATTAGAAAATTTTAATTAAATTAGATTTATTAAATGAAACCAGTATATTTACCAGTTAAAGAGATGTTCTCACCAGATGTTCTCAGGTAGCTGAGTGTCAAGGAATGTTTCATGGGTCTCTTTCTCTGCTTGTTTCTTACTTAGCCTGCTTCCGACTTTCTCTGCATTCCCCTGCATTCATCTGCATACCCCTGCTTTCTCTCTTGATTACCTCTCTCTTCCCTTTGTCTTAAGTTTTTAAAGGGAAAGATTCTCTATTCGTAGACCAATAGAAAAATTGGAGATGTGGTTACCTTAGATAACCATTTAGGTATTTGGTCTATAGAGGGCAATCTCGTCCCACTAAACATACCTATCCAGGAAAGAGTTAACTTTTCCTGGTGGCTATTTTGACGTCATTTAGGCTTATCTATATGGTTTCTATATTTTATATTCACTTGTCATTTCAAAGGTTTCTTCGGGATTTTTCCAGACCTTATGTCGGCATTTTCTGTAGTAATTCCTAAAATGACAGTTCGTAAACTAATTTTGGCCCCTACTTACAATGGGATCTTGTTAGATATAGAAAGTAAAATTAAATTATTTAATCTTCTCTGTCACAAATGTCTGGGTTTTAGAATTATTTCTATTCCATTACACCTAGACAGTCTTATATTCATCCCCCTGCTTTCATTGTATCACTGGGTTTGTATATACAACGCATTCCTTTAGGTTCAAGCTAAGGTTAGTGTAACAGAGAGGATAGAAATTTCGTGTCTCTTTGTTAACTTGAAAATAACAAAATGGAGTCTGGTCTGTTCAGAGTGACTCAGAATATACACTTTTGATTTCTATCATAGCACAAAATGTCTGCCGATATAAATACCCTGACAAACGCCACGTCAAGGCTTCAACCCTTGTTACTGATCATTCACACACCATACTTTTCATTCATACGCATTCGGTATTCCAGATGTTTTGGACTAGACCTTCCATAATTCTTTTCCCCAATACACCCCCCCAATACACTGCACAGACCCCTCAATATAATGTACAGAACCCCCCAATATACTGCGCAGACCCCCCAATACACTGCGCAGACCCCCCAATATAATGTACAGAACCCCCCTAATATACTGCGCAACCCCCCCAATATAATGTACAGAACCCACCCCCAATACACTGTGCAGAACCCCCCAATATACAGTAACCTCCCCTCGGATGGCTGAGGGTGTTGGGAGCAGGGAGAGACTGACCTGTTTCCAGATAGGTTTTAATTTGATGATCTGAGTCCGCGCGTGCGCAGTATAGGGGGTAGGGAAATTTGATGGCCATTTGTGTCTGTCCTGTGAAATTTCCCTACCCCACATTGCGCACGTGCGGTCGATTGTGTCCGCGCATGCGCAGTATAGAGGTAGGGAGATTTAAGAGGAGAAATGGCCATGAAATTTCCCTACCCCTATACTGCGCACGCGCGGGTGGTGAAGTGCTCCCTGTCCAGTAGTGCGCATGCGCGCTGTACCTCCGACGGGAGTACTTTGACGCGCGTGCGCACTGCGGCGTTATTTTCCCCTGCTCGCTGTTAAAATTCCCTACCGGAGGTTGTGCGCATGCGCAATGCGGCACACCTCCTCCTCCATTGGATGGACGTCACTTCTGGTGCGGCCGCGTCACCGGAAGTGACGAGGGTATGTCTTTTTCATGGGGTATGCTTTTTTGATAGAACACAGGTCCTCCAGAAACGTATTTATCCTGCCTTAATGACGTCACCTAGGAATATAGCTGCCCAGCACACTGCCTGAAACAATATATTTCCGGTGTTCTGTAACACGATTTCCCTACTATACGTCACATCCTGTGACGTGACTAGCTATTGCCTGTAGTGCGCATGCGTGGTCGGACTCCAGATGGGGTGGAGCATAGACATAAAATACCTAGATGCTGCATTCTAAGGGCTATAAGTGCCCCAAGTCCTTTACTTACCTTTTAGTGAGATGGGCTTTCCAAGGGTTCTTCAAAAGCTTCAGTAGAGCGGTGACCAGTCCAAGATGGCTGCCGCATTTCTCGCCGCTCAGCACAGAATTCCATAGACGTGCGGCATCTATGTATTCTATGGGTAGTTGGACCCTGTCCTTTCTGAGGATAGGAAATAGCTTGCTCAGTTTGAGTAAGCTAATTCCTATCCTTCTAAAGGACCTTTTCACCCCCTTCATGGTCAGGTCCTGTATAGGGATAGGAACTATCCAGCTCACACTGTGAGAGCTAGTTCCTATCCTGCTAAAGGATTTATTGCTCTATAGCAGGGATAGGCAACCTTCGGCACTCCAGATGTTTTGGACTGCATCCCCCATAATGCTCTTACACCCATAGTGCCGGCGAAGCATCATGGGAGGTGTAGTCCAAAACATCTGGAGTGCCGAAGGTTGCCTATGCCTGCTCTATAGTGTTCAGGTCCTCTTAAAGGATAGGACTAGACAGCTCACAGTGAGAAATCTAGTTCCTATTCGGTGTTATATCAAAAAACCCTACCCCGTGAAAATTCCCTGTAAAGGCCCATTGTTAGCTGAAGGTATAGAGGTCGCTTAGCAGTATAGGAAATAGGTATTACTGTCCATGTAAGGGCCTTGTGTTAGCTGGAGTTATAAAGGTCCTTTTGCCAGTGTTCTATCAGAAAACCCTACCCCGTGAAAATTCCCTACCCTCGTCACTTCCGGTGACGCGGCCGCACCGGAAGTGACGTCCATCCAATGGAGGAGGAGGTGTGCTGCATCGCGCAAGCGCACAACCTCCAGGGAATTTCCACAATTAGAGCCGGACGCCACTGCGCATGCACACGGTGCCTCACTAGGGGATACAGGGTAGGGGAAAATAACGGCACAGTGTGCACGCGCGGCACAGTACTCCCTTCGGAGGTACAGCACGCGTGCGCACTAGTGGCCAGGGAGCACTTTATGTTCATCCCATCTTCCTACCCCACACCGCGGAGTATGCGCAGTATAGGGGTAGGGAAATTTCACAGGACAAATGGCCATCAAATCTCCCTACCCCTATACTGCGCACGCGCGGGCTCACACCATCGGATTAAAGCCTCTCCCTGCTCCCAACACTCTCAGCCATCCAAGGGGAAGGTGCAGTATATTGGGACGGTGGGGGTTTCTGTGAAGTATATTTTGGGGGAAGGGGCTTTCAATACAGTATATGTGTATATGGGGGGGTTTCTGCGCAGTATAATGGGGGGGCTGCGCAGTATATAGGGGGGCTGCACAGTATAATGGGGGGCTGTGCAGTATAATAGGGGGCTGAGCAGTATAATAGGGGCGCTGCGCAGTATATTGGGGGCTCTGCGCAGTATAATGGGGGGTCTGCGCAGTATAATAGGGGTCTGCGCAGTATAATAGGGGTCTGCGCAGTATAATGGGGGGCTACGCAGTATAATGGGGGGCTGCGCAGTATATGGTGGGCCTGCGCAGTATATGGTGGGTCTGCGCAGTATATTGGGGGTCTGCGCAGTATATTGGGGGGTCTGCGCAGTATGGGGGGGCAGCGCAGTATATTAAGGGGGCTGCACAGTATAATGGGGGGCTGCGCAGTATAATGGGGGGGCTGCGCAGTATAATGGGGGGCTGTGCAGTATATTGGGGGTCTGCGCAGTATGGGGGGCTGCGCAGTATATTGGGGGGCTGCGTAGTATAATGGGGGGCTGCGCAGTATAATGGGGGATGCGCAGTATAATGGGGGGCTGCGCAGTATAATGGGGCTGCGCAGTATATTGGGCGGTCTGCGCAGTATAATGGGGGTCTGCGCAGTATAATGAGGCAACTGCGCAGTATATTGGGGGTCTGCGCAGTATAATGGGGGTCTGCGCAGTATAATGGGGGTCTGCGCAGTATATTGGGGGGTCTGCGCAGTATATTGGTGGGTCTGCGCAGTATATGGTGGGTCTGCGCAGTATAATGGGGGTCTGCGCAGTATAATGGGTCTGCGCTGTATATTGGGGGTGTCTGCGCTGTATATTGGAGGGTCTGCGCAGTATATGGGGGGCTGTCTGCGCAGTATATTGGGGGGTCTGCAAAGTATATTGGGTGGCCTGCGCATTAGATGTAGGGGGGCTGTGCGTTAGATGCTGGGGGGCAGTGAATTATATTTGGGGGATGTGCGTTAGATGGGGAGCTGTGCAGTACGTGTGGCCTGTGTTAGATGTGTTAAACCCTAGTTTCACAAAAAAATTATTTATTTCCTAGATATCATATGCGATGGCATGCTTTTTTGCTACGAAACCGCAGCCATCTAGTCACTCACCAGAGAAGGATGAGAAACTGCACCCCAGCGAGAGGGACTGCCCCACATCTGCAACCAAATCCGTCGGTCACCAAATTCAGTAATCTCCGTCTTTGTGCATTGTGTATGTATGGTACTCCCAATTCTTATATTTAATCCGGTGTGTTTCCCACAATCTTTGCGTCTGTCTGCTGTATGTATGTCTGCTGTATACTATGCAGCCCCCTATTATACTGCGCAGCCCCCATTATACTGCGCAGTCCCCCCTATTATACTGCGCAGCCCCCCATTATACTGCGCAGACCCCCCAATATACTGCGCAGACCCCCATTTTACTGCGCAGCCCCCAATATACTGCGCAGCCCCCCATTATACTGCGCAGACCCACCATTATACTGCGCAGACCCCTCAATATACTGCACAGCCCCCCCTATTATACTGCGCAGCCCCCCATTTTACTGCGCAGCCCCCCCATTATACTGCGCAGACCCCCCAATATACTGTGCAGACCCCCCTATTATACTGCGCAGACCCCCATTATACTGCGTAGCCCCCCATTATACTGCGCAGACCCCAATATACTGCGCTGCCCCCATTATACTGCGCAGCCCCCATTATACTGCGCAGACCCACCATATACTGCGCAGCCCCCCCATTATACTGCGCAGATCCCCCATTATACTGCGCAGACCCCCAATATACTGCTCAGCCCCCCATTATACTGCGCAGCCCCCCATTATACTGCGCAGACCACCCAATATACTGCGCAGCCCATATTATACTGCGCAGCCCCCCATTATACTGCGCAGCCCCCCTATTATACTGCGCAGACCCCCCAATATACTATGCAGACCCCCCTATTATACTGCGCAGCCCCCCATTATACTGCATAGCCCCCATTATACTGCGCAGACCCCAATATACTGCGCAGCCCCCCATTATACTGCGCAGCCCCCATTATACTGCGCAGACCCACCATATACTGCGCAGCCCCCATTATACTGCGCAGATCCCCCATTATACTGCGCAGACCCCCCCAATATACTGCGCAGACCCCCTATTATACTGCGCAGCCCCCCATTATACTGCGCAGTCCCCCATTATACTGCACAGCCCCCATTATACCAATATACTGCGCAGACCGCCCAATATACTGCGCAGCCTCCCCATTATACTGCACAGCCCCCCAATATACTGCGCAGACCCACCATACACTGCGCAGACCCACCATTATACTGCGCAGACCCCCATTATACTGTGCAGACCCCCCAATATACTGCGCAGCCCCCCATACTGCGCAGTCCCCCATTATACTGCGCAGCCCCCATTATACTGCGCAGCCTCCCAATATACTGCGCAGACCCCCAATATACTGCGCAGACCCCCCATTATACTGCACAGCCCCCCATTATACTGCGCAGAAACCCCCCCATATACCCATATACTGTATTGAAAGCCCCTTCCCCCCCCATATACTGCACAGAACCCCCCCCCCATATACTGTATTGAAAGCCCCTTCCCCCCCAATATACTTCACAGAAACCCCCACCATCCCAATATACTGCACCTTCCGCTTGGATGGCTGAGAGTGTTGGGAGAGGCTTTAATCCGATGGTGTGTGCAGTATAGGGGTAGGGAGATTTGATGGCCATTTGTCCTGTGAAATTTCCCTACCCCTATACTGCGCACACGCGGTGTGGGGTAGGGAGATGGGATGAACATAAAGTGCTCCCTGGCCACTGTGCCATTATTTTCCCCTACCCTGTATCCCCTAGTGAGGCACCGTGCGCATGCGCAGTGGCGTCCGGCTCTAACTGTGAAAATTCCCTACCTGGAGGTTGTGCGCCTGTGCGATGCGGCACACCTCCTCCTCCATTGGATGGACATCACTTCCGGTGCGGCCACGTCACCGGAAGTGACGAGGGTAGGGAATTTTCACGGGGTAGGGTTTTTTGATAGAACACCGGCAAAAGGACCTTTATAACTCCAGCTAACACAAGGCCCTTACATGGACAGTAATACCTATTTCCTATACTGCTAAGCGACCTCTATACCTTCAGCTAACAATGGGCCTTTACAGGGATAGTTCCTATACTGCTAAGGGACCTTTATACCTTCAGCTAACAGTGGTCCTTTACGGGGATAGGAACTAGACAGCTCACAGTGAGAAATCTAGTTCCTATCCAGTTAAAGGACATTTATAGCTCCAGCTCACAAAGATCCTTTAAAGGGATAGTTTTTTTTTTTTTTTTTTTGTTCTTTATTTTTCTGTGCATGAATAACATCTGCTTGTCAGCAATGCCACAACAGCATTTTCAACATTTTGAACATACAGATTGTGAACTGTTTTACAGCATTTAGATGAATCGTACACATTTTAAATGTTAATAAAGCAGGTTAATTACATGTTGGTTAGTCGCATTATTTATGAGTTACATCTTCGCTTGGTTACAGTAGTTTGAAGTTAACATTTCCATTGCATGTCATCGCTTAGTGTCAAGCATTAATATAGGTATGTTTAGCTTGGTTTAAGTGAGGGATATGTGTTTCTTACAATATCAGCCTGTCTAAACAATACCCAGTAGTGAGTGTTACCTCTAAGGTGTTGCTGATAAGTATTTTGTATGCTGTGTTATGCTTTTCTAAGTGTTGAGCTGATATGTCAGGAAAGGTTACAAATGCAGGTATACAGATTGGCTTACTGACATAAAATGACATAGAATAATAAGGCAACAAGCTTAGTCCTATGCATACTACCGCAAGGCATCACAGAGTGGATTAAACACATAAAGCATTGGTCTTGTAAGCCTCTGCAATGGCTGCTTCATTTCGTGCTCCATGTTGATAATTCTTAGTTGGTTCCTCTGCGGGCGGAATAAAAGTCTTTGTGAGGGGCCTAAACTGCGGGCCTCTGGGTGCCCCTGTCGGGTTGCGTCAACCGATGCCCATTTGGCTTGTCTTGCGTGGCAGGGTGAGTGCTACATCGGAGTGCAGCATCCCCGCTGCACCCTGGGCGGCATCGCTGTGCGCTTTGTGGTTTCCCACCTGTGGGGCTGTTCTCTGTCCGTCGAGGGTTGCTGGGGACGCTGTATGGCAGGCAGGTCGGGTGCGCTGGTTGGGCTCTTCTGCAGCTGCATCGGTCTCGGTGTGAGCGCCCAGGTAGGTCCTGCTCTTCCCCTGTCTCCACCTTCCTCTCCTTCGTGTAGCAAGTGATTTGAGGCATGCTGGCTTAGAGGTTTTTGCGGGAACCGCTGCATGTCATTCACAGGGTGGGCATTGGTCGGCCATCTTGGGATCCTATGTACGGACCTCTTTGCTCGGTGTGGCCGGGATGAATGCGGTGTATTTTGCGGTGGCTGCTGCCCATGGATACCGGGATAATCCCCCCGGTCCAGAGGGGGGGGGGAGCGGCAGACCGCCGGCCAGAGAACCGTGAGAGCGGCCGTCTCTCTCGGCTCAAGCTCGTAGGCCTCAGGCCTCGGCCGGGTTACTTTGGCGCCGCAGACGGTACTCTTGGGTATCCCCTGGGTCACGGTCGTCTTGGTGGTGCAGTGAGCACAGTTTCATGCCGGTTTCTCGGCTGTGGCCCTCGGTTGGCTCCGGTTTTCCAGCTCAGAGGCCGGAGCTCAGACAAAGCGTGTCTGATCCGACCGGCGGTCAGGCCCCGCCCCCCAAGGGATAGTTTTTATACTGCTAATGGACTGTAAACCTTCCGCTAATAGTGATCATTTACAAGGATAAGAATTCCCAGTTTTTATACTGCTAATGAGCCTATATTGATTGCAAACTTCTCAGCTAATGATTTTAACTTATGTGGAGCACAAGACAGCACGTACTGAGATCTGAGTTTATTACACGCAAAGACCTGCTACAGCCCTTTTGGCTCATGATGACTAAATGCTGCGGGCCGGTAGGGAGACTGAGTTGGTCCCAACTTTGTAAAGCTGTAGCAGTGTGGAAAGTGGGGGACAGTGCATATGTGGGTGCAATGTCAATTTGAAAGTAAAGGGATGCAATTGCTGGCAATGGAGAAATTGAAGTGAGTGGTATATAGACCCACGTAAGGTGGGGGAGGATATATGGCAACACCCATATTCATGTCATTGCTTTGAAATAAAATTCACTTAAACATACTGAACTGTTAATGCTGAGATTTTCTTTTCTTCTTTTGACTTCCGCAGTGTCATTATATACCTAAATTTATTGTTTAGTTTATGGGTACTGGTCTGGTTCATTTCTGTCTCCAACAATTTTTCATTTGTCGTGGACTTATAGAGGATGATTTTGACCAGGGAGTGTCAGGAAAGTGAGTGTAGGTGTCAGGAAAGTGTCAGGAAAGTGAGAAGAGGTGCTTTGGCTGTTATATTTATAAAATCCATTGCACTGGTTTTATACATTACACAACACATTTGGCTTCTGAAATTGAGATTCTGCCACGCACAGTTTGGTGGAGATTATTAGAGGAATTTTAGGCAAATAGCACCAGAGCAACATGGAAGTTCAGAAACAGCACTAGTAGCACAAACTCCCTACTTTTGTCATGACTTGATTTTGGAAATTGGAGCACACTAAGATTGTGCCACTATTGGGTGCAATTTCTTTCAGCGCCACCTATAAAAATCCCGACACAGTGCCCTTTAACTTTACACCTGTGTGGTCTTTCTAACTATTTACTCACAACCAATCTTCCTCTGAGCTGCTGAAACTCCCAGCTGTCTATAGAAATTTTGTAGAATGTTTGTAAAACTTGGTGTACCACAGTTGTTGCGGAAAATGGCACTACCTCCTACTCAAGTATTAACTTTTTCCAAGTCAACCATATGCTTTACAGATTAAATATGTTTTACATAAAAAACAAAACAAAACAAAAAAAAAACTCCTTTTGCAATGGTTCGCCATTTATAGGCGGGAGTAGGCCATGTTATCGCTTTTTTGGCTGTGGTAGCTTGTTGTTAGTTGGCTGTAGTGACATGATTTTTTTTGATTTTTTTATGGGCATTTTCGTACACTTTGATAAGGACATGTTACCCGAAGATTGTGAAAAATAAAGAAAACTGGTTTATTTTATCTGAAACTTTGTAAAGCAGAATGGACATATGGCACTGTGTTTACTACTCACATCTGCTTGCCACTGTTTTAACCCCTTAACCCCTTAAGGACCAAACTTCTGGAATAAAAGGGAATCATGACATGTCACACATGTCATGTGTCCTTAAGGGGTTAAAGGACCACTATAGTGCCAGGAAAACATACTCGTTTTCCTGGCACTATAGTGCCCTGAGGGTGCCCCCACCCTCAGGGACCCCCTCCCGCCCGGCTCTGGAAAGGGGAAAAGGGGTAAAACTTACCTTTTTCCAGCGCTGGGCGGGGAGCTCTCTGCCTCCGATCCTCCTCCATTCCGCCCCGTCGGCTTAATGCGCACGCGCGGCAAGAGCTGCGCGCGCATTCAGCCGGTCGCATAGGAAAGCATTTACAATGCTTTCCTATGGATGCTTGCGTGCTCTCACTGTGATTTTCACAGTGAGAATCACGCAAGCGCCTCTAGCGGCTGTCAATGAGACAGCCACTAGAGGATTTGGGGGAAGGCTTAACCCATTAATAAATATAGCAGTTTCTCTGAAACTGCTATGTTTATAAAAAAAATGGGTTAACCCTAGCTGGACCTGGACCTGGCATTAAGCTGAAGTGGTCTGGGTGCCTAGAGTGGTCCTTTAAGGACACATGACATGTCTGACATGTCATGATTGCCTTTTATTCCAAAAGTTTGGTCCTTAAGGGGTTAAAGGCAATAAATATAATAGAAAAATTGTTATTTTTTTTTTCATTTTATTTATTCAATATTCTTCCATCTACCCTGGACTCATAGTGCCCTCCCACCTTTAACTGTGTGGTCTTTAAACATCTAGCAGGAGAAAATGCAGTTTTTTGGGGATATTCTACCTTGCTTTTACAATACACAGCTGTGCTAGTTCACACTACCTTTGGACATGTCCATTACACAATACTTTGTAGGCAGCATCCTATGCCGGGGCTCCTATTTCACAAACCACACCTGCTACTATGTGGACTTAATCCGCGGATTGACAAATTCCATTGGAATCTAGGAGCCAGCTGAAAAAAAAGTTAGGAGTCAGGTTGTTGTTTTTTTCTAAAACTAACAAAGGTATATTTCAACAACAAAAATATAATTCTTAAAGGGACACTGTAGGCCCCAGAACCACTACAGCTTAATTAAGTGGTAATTAGGCTTGTACATCGAAAGGACGTCACATACGTAGTATGGCACATGACCATCTATGTTCCCCCTCTTCTAGTAAAACCCTATTGCTACACCCTCCTATTCTAAGAACACCTTGCCTAGTAATGCCCCCTATATAAACTTAGAATCAATTTGTTGCATGCATATTTTATGCTGTCTGTACAACCTGTCCATGCTGTTAGTTAATAGTTGACAATATGTGTTCTGTTTAATACATTTTGGACATTTTCTAAATTCCTTTCTATGGTCTCTCAAGAGTGTCTCCAAGTACTTGAGGTCGTGGTACAGTCTGGATAGAACTATAAGACCATGGCAGGTCTCCGAAAGGAGACGCTTCCCTTGCCTGGTTTAACCCAGAAACCCCGCAAACAGAGACGGTTTGTGACCGTTACCGTTTTGGTTAATATACTTTAAACAGGCTCTGTTCGTGCAATTGGGACTATATGGTTCATTTACCGAACAACTTCACGAACAGAGACCACCCTGGAGCTTGTTAACACCTATTAACAACTTGGAACGTTTCTCACCACAGTGTTCTAATTGTTCATCTGGGTGGCCGCGATTCCTATGAGCAACCACGAGGTGGCGGACATCTTGTTGGGCACGAATCTCATGGAACTAAAATCGGATAGAGAAACTCCCGAACACCGCTGAACTTGTATCATTGCCCGCATTCATTTCTATTCAGCTTAGAAGGGCACTGTTTGGTGAGATCATTTGTCTGGATGAAGGGAACAAGCTCAAGCTCCAGGGTAAGACTATTGACTCAGTTTGGTAGTTTTTTTCGTTTGCAAACTACATAACTAGACCGGCTGCAAGCCCTGATTCTCTGGAACTGTTTGCGGTCGGTCAAAAGATATTTCAAGGAATTTCCTGAACCCCTGCTCTGATCTGGGTTATTTTTGGATATGTTGTTCACCCAGATCAGGGGATGTAATATGGGGATATGTTATGTTTTGGGGTACTTATGGGACTTTATAAAAAAAAAAAATTCTGCCTGTGGATAATTAAGTTAAAGGACCACTCTAGTGCCAGGAAAGCATACTCGTTTTCCTGGCACTAGAGTGCCCTGAGGGTGCCCCCACCCTCAGGGACCCACTCCCGCCCGGCTCTGGAAAGGGGAAAGGGGTAAAAACTTACCTTTTTCCAGCGCTGGGCGGGGAGCTCTCCTCCTCCTCTCCGCCTCCGTTCCTCCCCGTCGGCTGAATGCGCACGCGCGGCAAGAGCTGCGCGCGCATTCAGCCGGTCACATAGGAAAGCATTCATAATGCTTTCCTATGGACGCTTGCGTGCTCTCACTGTGATTTTCACAGTGAGAATCACGCAAGCGCCTCTAGCGGCTGTCAGTGAGACAGCCACTAGAGAATTAGGGGGAAGGCTTAACTAATTGATAAACATAGCAGTTTCTCTGAAACTGCTATGTTTATAAAACAATTAGTTAACCCTAGCTGGACCTGGCACCCAGACCACTTCATTAAGCTGAAGTGGTCTGGGTGCCTAGAGTGGTCCTTTAATGCATTAACTACCTTAATTATATATCAGGCACAGGGGAGGGATTGTTTACTGTGGGAGTGTCGAAATGTTAATTACTGTTTTGTTTGGTTTATGTCCCTTGTGTAAAGACATATGCACGAATACATGAGATACAACACTCAATGATGAGTGGACATTAGATTAGGGTAAAGACTGTAACGGATTACCTGGCACCCCGACTGGGTACCTCCGTTGAAGGATGCTCCTAGCGCTTACTGAGGGCTCCAAGCACTCCAGCCGACACCATAACCACCGTAGACTCCTTCCGTGAGCAAGACATGAACACGCTCTTAAAAGAGCTTATAAGTGATTATCCAAGGGAGCATGCAGAGCATAGCAATCCCTTATAGTTATATAGCAATTCCCCCAATAAGAGACAGGACTCTAGATTGAGGGTGAA
The DNA here is from genome assembly GCF_036172605.1 of Pelobates fuscus. Taxonomy (NCBI): domain Eukaryota; kingdom Metazoa; phylum Chordata; class Amphibia; order Anura; family Pelobatidae; genus Pelobates; species Pelobates fuscus. The sequence continues at coordinate 182,556,704 of NC_086317.1, read as the reverse complement.
GAAGAACTGTATTACTTGGCACCAAAGGGCCTTCTTTTATGCAGGTTTTCCACACATAGTACCACCCACAGGGTTTTTTTCAGAACAACCAATAAACACATTACAACACATACAATGCAAGTACAGCAGCCAATCAGACACAATGGGACAATAGAAACACACCCACCATATTCCTCCTCTCTGCTTAGGAGATAATTGAGTCAATTACTGTATCTACTCAATTATCTCCAAGCTGAAAAGTTACACTTTTTATAAATTTTTATAACTTTGTGAGTTTACATCGTACACACATAAAACTTATATTATTTTAACCAGTATAACTTGGGGACAAACATATCCAAAATTGACAATGTCAATTGAATAGGTTCAGGAGTTTAAAAGTTAGGTCGAAGTCCTTTGTTATCACTTGCAAGCATGGCTTTTCCTGCCCAAATCAGTTCCCACTGGTCTGGCAGTGTCCCTGGGACAACGCCCTGCTGGAAAACAATGGATGTCAATATGTCCATACACTGTTTTTAAAGGGCCAGCACCGTACAATAAAAGTCCATAAGCCCAAATGCTGGTTTAACCCCTTAAGGACCAAACTTCTGGAATAAAATGGAATCATGACATGTCACACATGTCATGTGTCCTTAAGGGGTTAAACGGGTACAATCTCCCAGGGGCCATAGTCGCAGGGCAGGAGGCTGGCAAGCAGGCCTCTCCAGGACCAAGTGGTGAAGTGCACTTCGTCACAAACTAGAGATGTCCCGAATAGTTCGCTGGCGAATAGTTCCCGGCGAACATAGCTTGTTCGTGTTCGCCACGGCGGGCAAACATATGCGATGTTCGGTCCGCCCCCTATTCGTCATCATTGAGTAAACTTTGACCCTGTACCTCACAGACAGCAGAAACATTCCAGCCAATCAGCAGCAGACCTTCCCTCCCAGACCCTCCCACCTCCTGGACAGCATCCATTTTAGATTCATTCGGAAGCTGCATACATTTTTTTTTTAATTCTTTATTTTTGTAGTGCATGGAGGTATAACAAATGAGCATGTGGTACCCCAACGGCATTCCTCATGCTTTTCACGTAACACTGGTAACAATAGGGTATATGTTAATACGTGCACATTTTATATGTTAAATTATTATGAGGTTTGTCAGTCAGATTCAACAACTTGGTAGTGTTTAGACAGGCTTAGACAATTTAAGAACATCTTTGAATTTAAACAGGCTTAAGCTTACGTCATAGTGAATACGTTATATTCAGCAGTGTGTGAGTATATAAATCTACATACTGAGAACCAGGGTGAGGCTATGTCTGAGGTGGTTAACTATGATTGGCCCTGGCATGTTTGTTAGTCTGGCCTGCATGGTTGTCTGGCATGAATAAAAGTAGCATGTTTCAACTATATTAGTAGTTAGACTAGTTTGCATTAAAAAATGGAAGACATCCTAGTAGGAATCGTGATCAACCGCTCTCAGAGACTATGCATTGCGACATGTATATGATGTGGAAAGGTTAACTGTTATGACTGTCTATAGACGAAGTGGCTTTAGCTGCACCTTAAGGATCACCAGTCCGTGGGTGCTATATCTCTGCGGCTGCTATTCAGGAGCCATAGATTGCCGGGTATTGTTGCCAATGCTATTCAGGAGCCATAGATTGCCAGGTATTGTTGCCAATGCTATTCAGGAGCCATAGATTGCCGGGTATTGTTGCTAATGCTATTCGGTGGGTGAGTCTTGTAGCCCCCTGGTGGGCTAGAGTCCATAAAGCCCGGTGCTGGCCCTCCAAAGTCATGGTCCTGCCCAGTCATCCTATGCCCGTTCGGGGCCTGGGTCTGAGGCTGGCGCATGGAGCAGCACTGCAGTGCTTGGTAAGGATGCCGGTCCGGTCTCGTACCTGCAGAAGGGGCTGTAGCATCCTGTGAGGGGTTTGTAGTCTGACAGGGCTCTGGGTCGGCCCCGGTGTTTTCGGCTGCTGGGCCCGGTCGGTCCGTCTCGCGGGTCCGGTCCGGTGCCTCTCGTCTCTCCGCGTGTGCCTCAGAGGCCTTTTAATCATGGGCTTGGGAGCTCGTCTCCTCTGGTGGCGAGGGGTTCGCTTGCGGCATGTGCGGTACATCGGGGTGGGCCCTCTGCCACCCTTACGACTGGGTGAGCTGTCTGTTTGTACAGCAGGAGCTTGGGGATGAAGTGTGCTCATGGTGTGTTGCCCTCCCGTTCCCTGCTCCTTTACCTCCTGGGTTGTTGGGGGTGGCGGTTGTTCCAATCGCTTGTATAGTTTGACCCAGAAGTCATTGAATATCTTGTCAAGGCGTTTGAGCGCATCTTCCATGTAGTTGCCGTCTAGAGGTTGAGGAGTTGGCCTAACCGACCAGGACGCGGCCGCCATTGCCGTTATTTGTCTCGGTGCCGTTCCCATCGACTCCCCGGGGGATGGCAGGATGCGGTATAGTCATGTGCTCTTGGTCGGTGGGGACCGGGATGACCCCCGCCTGTCCATGGGGGGGGGGAACGGGGTTCCACACTGGCATGTTCAGCTTGGTGTGCTGGTCGGGGAGAGAGAGATATCCAGGCCTGGCCATATTAACACGATAAAAATGATGATCCTGCCCCTTATTTTATTTTTATTTAGAACTTTACCAATTGTGTTAACAAATGCTCTTCTAAAAAAGTTTCAAACAACTATTAATGCACATATTTGGAAAAGGAAACCACCGCAGATTGCACAGAATTGCCTTTGGAAACCATATACGAAAGGTGGTCTAAACATACCAAATATTTAATTTTATAATAAAGCAGTTTTCCTTGCACAGGGTATGTCTATTCTTGAGCAGGGCTTAGCCCCAATTTGGTTGGGGTTAGAGAATGCTTGTATTAAGGAGGGCTCAGTGGAACAGTTACTCTGGCTTGGTCCAGGGAAACAAGAAAAATTATGCAATATGTTGCCTGCTACAAAAGCATTGATAAAAATTTGGGGACAAGCTATTTTTAGGCTTAGAATATCTAAGGCGTTGGCATTGGAAGCTCCTTTAAAAATCATGTCATTTTTGAGCCCTGATCTATTTTTAGATACATGGTTGGAGCGAGGGGTAAGACAGATAGGCGATTTATATAATGCAAGTGGAATAAAACCATTTACGGAGCTTCAGAAGCAATTTGCTCTGCCGTCACATGAATTATTTACTTTTTTACGTATTAAACATATTTTGAATAAATTAAGTGGTACTTTAAAAGATAGGATGAATAGTTCCCCTTTTTTAGGCAAATGTGTAGGGAAAATACCAAATAAAAAAGCTCTCTCATTTTGCTATAGCCTTTTAGTTTCTACAGATGTGGATTCTATAGGTTATATGCAAAAATGGGTGAGCGATTTAGATAAGCAAATAACGCAGGAAAGTTGGTATAAGGCCTTAAAAATTACGAAACATGCTTCTAGAAGCTTATCACATTGGGAGGCATTCAGCAAATTAAATATGAGATGGTATATGGTACCCTCCAGAGTAGCTCAACTCTATCCAGGAATATCTACAGCTTGCTGGAGATGCCAAAATGGCATAGGCAACTTGTTGCATATTTTTTGGGAGTGCCCATTGATAATACCAGTTTGTCAGGAAGTGGAATCCTTTTTAAAAAGGGGATTAAAGGTAGATATTACGTGGCAACCAGAAAGCTATTTGCTTCACATGTTTCAGATAACACCTAAGGAGGAAGTATTAACAATAATGATACACTGTTTATTAGCAACTAAAATAGCTATAGCGTATAGGTGGAAACAAATTCAGCCACCTTTGTTCAAAGAGGTTATGGTACGCTTAGACTCCTCAAGTTGCTATGAGAGAATGGCAAGTCGTTTGGCAGGAAGGGAAGGAAAATTCAAACTTTTATGGCAAAAATGGTTTAATGTTAGGAATATGTATATATAGGAGTTGGTTATGGTTAAGAAGGTAGTAGAGAAATTAAATTAATTTAAATAAAATAAGTCATTAGTTAGTGGCGTTATAAAAAGATTTTATGCGCGCAAATAAGCTTTATAGATTGGTTTATGCAATTTATAAAAGAATATATTAAAGTAGCAGTGTACTGGATGGGCGTATAGGAAAAAAAAGGAAAAAAAAAGGGAAGAGAAAGGGAAAAGAAGGGGATATGGAAAAATGTAAAATATGACTGCATTTTCTCTCTTTTTTTTTTTTTTTTTTTTTTTTATATCTTATATGCAAGAATGGTTTAGGAATATAATAGAGATTGGAGTTAAACACCATGAAATAATGTTGATTAGTGATGTGATATGTTTTTGTTGTTTTTTTTATTTTACTTTTATTTTTATTTTCATATTGTGTTTTTTTTTTTTCTTCTTGTGTTCTGTTTTCTGTTTTCTGTTTTTTGTCTATGTAATTGTTGTAGTATGTATATATACTGAAATAAAAATAAATTACAAATATAAAAAAAAAAAAAGATAAATGAGGGATGGATCCCGAAGGGACTGACACTGGGCGATACATTCGATTAAAAAAGGCCTGATGAGATGAGCTGCCTTGGGCTAAAAATGGTCCACACGCTGCTGTATTTTAGCTCTGAATGCCGGTTGACTTGCGTGACTTATCCGCCACCAACTAGGGTTCAAGCCGCCATGTTTTAGGGCACTTTCTGCCTATGAAACAAACATCAATTTTTCTGGCCGCTGCTACAGCAGCGGCTGCAACAATACCACATTTTTCAGGCATGTGTAGATGCCTATTTTTTAGGCCCTCTGGTGCTGCACTGTGGCTTCAAAAACCAAACCAAAAAAAAGGCACATAGTGACCCTATGTACGGGGAACAGTCCCTATTCTGCTCTGTGTCAGTGTGTATCAGGGATTTGACTATCTTTATTCAGATTCAAAAATACAATTCCAGGAAAAAATTTACAAACATTTACAAGAACATGTTATGCACATCATAGAAACAACGTGAATTCTGCTCTTTGTCAGTGTGTATCAGGGGCTTTGAGGACGGGGAACAGTCTCTATTCTGCTCTTTGTCAGTGTGTATCAGGGTCTTTGAGGACGGGGAACAGTCTCTATTCTGCTCTGTGTCAGTGTGTATCAGGGATTTGACTATCTTTATTCAGATTCCAAAATTACAATTCCAGGAAAAATGTAACAAACATTTACAAGAACATGTTATGCACATCATAGAAACAACGTGAATTCTGCTCTTTGTCAGTGTGTATCAGGGGCTTTGAGGACGGGGAACAGTCTCTATTCTGCTCTTTGTCAGTGTGTATCAGGGGCTTTGAGGACGGGGAACAGTCTCTATTCTGCTCTGTGTCAGTGTGTTTCAGGGATCCTTAGGATAGGTGTCAATCCATATCTGCCAAGTGACCCTATGTAGGGGGAACAGTCTCTATTCTGCTCTGTGTCAGTGTGTATCATGGTCTTTGAGGACGGGGAACAGTCTCTATTCTGCTCTGTGTCAGTGTGTATCATGGTCTCTGAGGACGGGGAACAGTCTCTATTCTGCTCTTGCATTTCTATTTCTTCTTAGATAACAAAAAAATTCTGAGACGACGTGGGCTATTCACTTGTGTGATCTGTCATGAATTGTCATTTGAATGTTAATTTGAACTGTGGGGCACAAGAACTTGAATCTGACAATTTTTATTTTATCACAGAACTTGTTCGGGATACAGAAAGGAAAAAAGGGAGGGTAAGCGGTTAAGGTACATCGATCTTATTCACATCTTATACATTCAAGAGCAAACTGGTTATTCATTCTCGTGGGAGTTTTTCCGCTGCCCTTGTGCCTTTGGTCTAGTACCATGTCATGGTTGTCTTTCTCTCCTAAACCTGGGTTTGGTCCGGGGTATGGGAAGGGGGAAACCTGAGGACAGGCTACGGTAGGGGAAGAAGAACGGGGGAAATAGACGTCGGAAGCTCCCTTTGTCTCCTTCTTAGTTAGCACGCTGTGTGCGGTCACCGGGTCTATTCCCTTATACTTAACTATGTACAATGTGGGTGTTTGTTCCGTTATGCCCTGTAGATTGTTTAACCTCAGCTTGGTATACCTCAATGTTGGCTGTTGTACCATGGTGTTTGGATTTGTTGTCTCTCTGCGTCAGAGCAGTTAGGTCTTAGGAGTGGCACTATTCATCCTTCGTGTATATATATATATATGTGATATGTTATTGTTCTAACACGACCCCCTCCTCCTCCTTCCTCAGATACGCCTCCCATATGTTCCTGGCTTCCACTATGTGGTGTGGGGGGTGTAGCCGCTGGCAGGTTTTTGTTTCATATGCTAGGTTTAGGGAGATCTGTTGGAGAAGGCTAGATCTCTCCGGTGGCTGTTGTTGTTTCCACCCTCTGGCTATTAATAAGTTGGCAGCAATCAAAATATGATATGTTAGGTCAGCATGTGCTTTTGGGAATGGGTCAATCGAGATGAAGAGTAGGGCATTTTCTGGTCTCAGGTCCCAGGTCCCATCTTATTTGGTGCTTCAACTACATTAGTTCTGATGCCAACCAACATTCTAGGTCCCCAAGGTTACTGAGCCTGTACATCGGTCGTTAACCTGGATCCCTAATATCAAGTGTCCATTGAGTCCTGGAATGTACATGACTTCATTTCTGCACACCATGTCTACAACAATCCATGCTTGCAACATTGTTTGGAGAGTCTCTGGTTCTGCCCATGATTGGTTGTCTCTCTAATATTATCCATGGCCCTTGTTCTGTCCAACTCTCTGGTTCTGCTCGTGGCCATGGTACCACTAGTGTGAGATGGGGGAAAACTCTAGTTCTCAACCCACTCCAAGTGCTGTTATTTATTTTAATTTTTTTTGGTGAGGCTTTACAGGACAGAGTGCTTCTCCACGGGACATGTTAACTCACGGGCAGCTGGCTCATCAAGGAACCAGAGCAGCTTTCCATGTACAGGTAAGACACGTGCAGCCGGTAAGGGTTCAGGCTCTTCTTCCTGGAGGATACGCTGCAAGACACAAGCATTGTAAGTCTACTTAGAGTTGGTGGATAAAGCAAATACAAAGAACAGTATTCATTGATCAATGCAGACACCTTATATCTTTGTTTAAGCTGCTGATCCTAGATAGGAGACGCGAAAGGTATTAAACTGATCAGAACAATACTAAACTCACCACTCCTATCTGGTGGCACATTAGCTTGCCCGCGCACTGCCCCAAATTTGAAGTAAGAGGACCGACCAAGCATCTTCTTCCATCTCCCTGTTACAGAAATCACTGCCATATCCATACAAATTGTACATAATATCCAGGATAGTTTTCCAGGGACAAATGTTGTCGCCTGTTGAATGAGGTGACCTTGCTCGGGTCCCAGGTGTGCGGTTCCTAAAATGGCTGCCATATACACGTCCACTGATAGGAGACGCGAAAGGTATTAAACTGATCAGAACAATACTAAACTCACCACTCCTATCTGGTGGCACATTAGTTGCCCGCGCAGTGCCCCAAATTTGAAGTAAGAGGACCGACCAAGCATCTTCTTCCATCTCCCTGTTACAGAAATCACTGCCATATCCATACAAATTGTACATAATATCCAGGATAGTTTTCCAGGGCCAAATGTTGTCGCCTGTTGAACGAGGTGACCTTGCTCGGGTCCCAGGTGTGCGTTTCCTAAAATGGCTGCCATATACACGTCCACTGATAGGAGACGCGAAAGGTATTAAACTAATCAGAACAATTCTAAACTCACCACTCCTATCTGGTGGCACATTAGCTTGCCCGCGCAGTGTCCCAAATTTGAAGTAAGAGGACCGACCAAGCATCTTCTTCCATCTCCCTGTTACAGAAATCACTGCCATATCCATACAAATTGTACATAATATCCAGGATAGTTTTCCAGGGCGAAATGTTGTCGCCTGTTGAACGAGGTGACCTTGCTCGGGTCCCAGGTGTGCGGTTCCTAAAATGGCTGCCATATACACGTCCACTGATAGGAGACGCGAAAGGTATTAAACTGATAAGAATAGTACACCACTTCTATCAGTAGGTCCCCCACATTGTGATTTATGCCCCCCACCCACCGCGCAGGGGTGGGGGCCGGGGGGGAGGACAGTAGGTTCCCCCATTGTGATTTATGGCCCCCACCCACCGCGCAGGGGTGGGGGCCGGGGGGGGGAGGACAGTAGGTCCCCCCATTGTGATTTATGGCCCCCACCCACCGCGCAGGGGTGGGGCCGGGGGGAGGGGGGGACAGTAGGTCCAAGTGACCCTATGTAAGGGGAACAGTCCCTATTCTGCTCTGTGTCAGTGTGTATCAGGGTCTCTGAGGACAGGTGTCAATATGTCATATGTCAGGTGTCAATCCATATCCATTGTGATTTAGGAATGTTAGGTGATTTCTGCCCTTTATGGATTAAAACCAGACTCAACTGTGCATCAACTGTGTAATTTTCCATGGGAGTTTTGCCATGGATCCCCCTCCGGCATGCCACAGTCCAGGTGTTAGTCCCCTTGAAACAACTTTTCCATCACTTTTGTGGCCAGAAAGAGTCCCTGTGGGTTTTAAAATTCGCCTGCCCATTGAAGTCAATGGCGGTTCGCCAGTTCGCGACCGTTTGCGGAAGTTCCCGTTCGCCGTTCGATAACCGAAAATTTCGGGTTCGCGACATCACTACTTAAAAACACAATGTAACTCCAAGTCAATCACACTTCTGTGAAATCAAACTGTCCACTTAGGAAGCAACATTGAGTGACAATCAATTTCACATGCTGTTGTGCAAATGGGATAGACAACAGGTGGAAATTATAGGCAATTAGCAAGATACCCCCAATAAAGGAGTGGTTCTGCAGGTGGTGACCACAGACCACTTCTCAGTTCCTATGCTTCCTGGCTGATGTTTTGGTCACTTTTGAAAGCTGGAGGTGCTTTCACTCTAGTGGTAGCATGAGTCTACAACCCACACAAGTGGCTCAGGTAGTGCAGCTCATCCAGGATGGCACATCAATGCGAGCTGTGGCAAGAAGGTTTGCTGTGTCTGTCAGCGTAGTGTCCAGAGCATGGAGGCGCTAACAGGAGACAGGCCAGTACATCAGGAGACGTGGAGGAGGCTGGAGGAGGGCAACAACCCAGCAGCAGGACCGCTACCTCCGCCTTTGTGCAAGGAGGAACAGGAGGAGCACTGCCAGACTCCTTCAAAATGACCTCCAGCAGGCCACAAATGTGCATGTGTCTGCTCAAACGGTCAGAAACAGACTCCAGGAGGGTGGTATGAGGGCCCGACGTCCACAGGTGGGGGTTGTGCTTACAGCCCAACACTGTGCAGGACATTTGGCATTTGCCAGAGAACACCAAGATTGGCAAATTCGCCACTAGCACCCTGTGCTCTTCACAGATGAAAGCAGGTTCACACTGAGCACATGTGACAGACGTGACAGAGTCTGGAGATGCCGTGGAGAACGTTCTGCTGCCTGAAACATTCTCCAGCATGACTGGTTTGGCAGTGGGTCAGTAATGGTGTGGGGTGGCATTTCTTTGGGGGGCCGCACAGCCCTCCATTTGCTCACCAGAGGTAGCCTGACTGCCATTAAGTACCGAGATGAGATCCTCAGACCCCTTGTGATAACATTATACAAATATATTCGGGGCCAGTACAAACCATTATCTGCAAATCTATTCATAAACAGGGCTATACATAGGACACGAGGTCACACATTTAGGCTTGAAGAAAGGAGATTTCATCTAAGGCAAAGAAAAGGTTTTTTTACAGTAAGAGCAATAAGGATATGGAATTCATTGCCGGAAGAGGTGGTTTTGTCAGAGTCTATACAGATGTTTAAATTGCAATTGGATAAATACTTGCAAAAACATAACATACAGGGATACAATTTCTAATTAGTGGGCTAATAGCTGCTTGATCCAAGGAGACATCTGACTGCTATTTTGGGGTCAAGAAGGAATTTTTTCCTAGTTTGTTGCAAAATTGGAAGCGCTTCAGACTGGGTTTTTTGCCTTCTTTTGGATCAACAGCAAAAGCATATGTGAGGAAGGCTGAACTTGATGGACGCAAGTCTCTTTTCAGCTATGTAACTATGTAACTATATGCTGGTGCGGTTGGCCCTGGGTTACTCCTAATGCAAGACAATGCTAGACCTCATGTGGCTGGAGTGTGTCAGCAGTTCCTGCAAGACGAAGGCATTGATGCTATGGACTGGCCCGCCCGTTCCCCAGATCTCAATCCAATTGAGCACATCTGGGACATCATGTCTCGCTCCATCCACCACGGATGCTGCTGTGAATTGTGGGAACCGCGAGGGAGCATGGTAGAGATATGCTCCCTCCCCCTTCAGCCCTCAGCAGTAGGAGTGCAGCCGGACCGGCGAGGCTGCAGTGTGGAACGCGGCCGGCCCCCTGACTCCTCGACTCCTCTAAGGTGGGTGGAGGGGGGAGGGGGGGTGAATAGAGAGAGATACAGAGGGGAGGGGGGGTGAATAGAGAGAGATAAAGGGGGGGGGTAATAGAGAGAGATACGGGGGGTTAATAGAGAGAGATACAGGGGGGGTTAATAGAGAGAGATACAGGGGGGGGTAATAGAGAGAGATACAGGGGGGTAATAGAGAGAGATACAGAGGGGGGGTTAATAGAGAGAGATACAGGGGGGTTAATAGAGAGAGATACAGAGGGGGGTTAATAGAGAGAGATACAGGGGGGGTTAATAGAGAGAGATACAGAGGGGGGGTTAATAGAGAGAGATACAGAGGGGGGTTAATAGAGAGAGATACAGAGGGGGGGGGTAATAGAGAGAGATACAGGGGGGGTGAATAGAGAGAGATACAGAGGGGGGGTTAATAGAGAGAGATACAGAGGGGGGGTAATAGAGAGAGATACGGGGGGGTGAATAGAGAGAGATACAGAGGGGGAGTTAATAGAGAGAGCTACAGAGGGGGGTTAATAGAGAGAGATACGGGGGGGTTAATAGAGAGAGATACGGGGGGTGTTAATAGAGAGAGATACAGAGGGGGGGTTAATAGAGAGAGATACAGAGGGGGGTAATCGAGAGAGATACAGAGGGGGAGGTTAATAGAGAGAGATACAGGGGGGGTAATAGAGAGAGATACAGAGGGGGGGTTAATAGAGAGAGATACAGAGGGGGGGTAATAGAGAGATACAGAGGGAGGGTAATAGAGAGAGATACAGAGGGGGGTTAATAGAGAGAGATACAGAGGGGGGGTAATAGAGAGAGATACAGAGGGGGGGTTAATAGAGAGAAATACAGAGGGGGGTTAATAGAGAGAGATACTGGGGGGGTAACAGAGAGAGATACAGAGGGGGGTTAATACAGAGAAATACAGAGGGGGGGTTAATAGAGAGAGATACAGAGGGGGGGTTAATAGAGAGAGATACAGGGGGGGTTAATAGAGAGAGATACAGGGGGGGGTTAATATAGAGAGATACAGGTAGAGAGAGATACAGGGGGGGTTAATAGAGAGAGATACAGAGGGGGGGTTAATAGAGAGAGATACAGAGGGGGGGTTAATAGAGAGAGATACAGGGGGGGTAATAGAGAGAGATACAGAGGGGGGGTTAATAGAGAGAGAGATACAGAGGGGGTTAATAGAGAGAGATACAGAGGGGGTAATAGAGAGAGATACAGAGGGGGGGTTAATAGAGAGAGATACAGGGGGGTTAATAGAGAGAGATACAGGGGGGTTAATAGAGAGAGATACAGAGGGGGGTGGGGGGTTAATAGAGAGAGATACAGAGGGGGGGTTAATAGAGAGAGATACAGAGGGGGGGGGTAATAGAGAGAGATACAGAGGGGGGGTTAATAGAGAGAGATACAGGGGGGGTTAATAGAGAGAGATACAGGGGGGTTAATAGAGAGAGATACAGGGGGGTTAATAGAGAGAGATACAGAGGGGGTGGGGGGTTAATAGAGAGAGATACAGAGGGGGGTTAATAGAGAGAGATACAGAGGGGGGGTTAATAGAGAGAGATACAGAGGGGGGGTTAATAGAGAGAGATACAGAGGGGGGGTAATAGAGAGAGATACAGAGGGGGGGTTAATAGAGAGAGATACAGAGGGGGTGGGGGGTTAATAGAGAGAGATACAGAGGGGGGTTAATAGAGAGAGATACAGAGGGGGGTTAATAGAGAGAGATACAGGGGGGGGTTAATAGAGAGAGATACAGAGGGGGGTAATAGAGAGAGATACAGAGGGGGGTTAATACAGAGAAATACAGAGGGGGGTTAATAGAGAGAGATACAGGGGGGGTTAATAGAGAGAGATACAGAGGGGGGGTTAATAAAGAGAGATACAGAGGGGGGGTTAATAGAGAGAGATACAGAGGGGGGGTTAATAGAGAGAGATACAGAGGGGGGTGAATAGAGAGAGAGACAGAGGGGATGGGGGGGGTGAATAGAGAGATACAGAGGGGGGGTGAATAGAGAGAGACAGAGGGGATGGGGGGGTGAATAGAGAGAGAGACAGAGGGGATGGGGGGGTGAATAGAGAGAGAGACAGAGGGGATGGGGGGGTGAATAGAGAGAGAGACAGGGGGGGGAGTGCCACAGGGAGAGGGGGGAGAGTGAGACACAAGGGGAGAAAGAGGGGCGAATAGAGAGAGACAGAGGGGGAGGGAGAGTGCCACAGGGAAAGGAGGGAGAAAGAGACAGAGGGGGGAGGGTGAGACACAAGGGGAGAAAGAGGGACGAATAGAGAGAGACAGAGGGGGAGGGAGAGTGCCACAGGGAAACTCTAGCCCTGGAGCTACGGGCTAGAGTTCACTCTCACCACTGCGACCACCAGGGATTCCTGGTGTTCCCAGTGGTGAGAGTGAACTCTAGCCCCATACAAACACTGCCCACACACACCATACACATTCACACACTGCCCCCCCATACACACACACAGACCCCCATACACACATTGCCCTACACACACACACAGCCACCTATACACACATTGCCCCACACACCCTACACACTGAACCTTTCACACACATTGCACCCCTCACACATTGCACCACTGCTCCTATACCCTACTACAGCCCCATATCCCAACGGTTTGACTATTTACTCTGGGAGCGGGTCCCGGCACTCCTGGCACCATAACCACTACACAGAGCTGTAGTGGTTATTGTGCATGGATTATTTCTATAAATAATCTATAAGTGCCCCTCCTGAGATCAGGCTCTGAATCCGCCACTGATTTTATATGTGTATATATATATATATATATATATATATATATATATATAATTATGCCTATAATATTTACACATATATTAATGTACATTTATATATGCATAATACACTAAGAAATGTCATTAATATGTACCATATGTAATGAGCAGATATTGGCCCACTCTTGTTTCTAGGTGCATACTCCAGCACAATAACATATTTAAAGTGAAGAGCGCACCCACAGGACTTCAAAATAAACAAGATAATGTAATTTTTTACAGTTGTGCCCTACATACATTCACTATTTCAGTCCCATTACCAAGCTTTCCTTAATATGTCATGGTAGTTGGACTGAAACATTGGTTATATGCAAAGGCACGTCTGCTTAAAATAAATCTGCACTCTTTTTTTTTAAGCCTATATGTGCTTTTTTTCACGTTGGAGTAATAATTTTAACTTTAAGTAACTCTGTATCTGCACACTATGCTGGCGCGACGCATTATGGGGCTGGTAAATAATTTTTTTCCAGGGCTGCTTTTAATTCCCAGTCCGGCCCTGGAGGAATTCAAAGTTTCACAATTCCTGGTACCTGTAAGGTAGACAGGAGTTTATAGGAAAAAAAAGTGACAGCACCAATGAAAGACCCACTGCCTTCAAGATTATGTAAACCAGTTCTTTCGGCATAGGTCCATATAACTCTGAAACTGAATTCTGTTCTGCACTTAAAAGTACACTATAGTCACCAGAACCACTGCAGCTTAATGTAGTGGCTCTGGTGTCAATAGCATGTCCCTGCTGGCTTTTCAATGTAAATGCTGCCTGTTCTTGGTGCCTATAAATGTGTAGTTTCAGTCACTCAGACTGGCACTAGAGGTGCTTCCTATCTCAGTGCAACACTGGTGTTGAGCGTCTCCACACTCTACATGGAGATTGTAGAATAATACATATTCTACATGTTCCTATTAAAATACATATTAAGGTGTGGATGTCTAATGGGTTAAAAAGAACAGATGGTGTTTGCTTTTCTGTACCATGAGGATTCTGGAATGTATTGTATAGGGAGATTGGGGGTAGGTTCCTTTTATGGGGAGTTTCCTTATATGGCCAGAGTCTAAATTAAAAGTAATGACGTAATTTTGCCTATAAAGAACTGAAGACAAAGGACCACGTTCTCTTTCTCCTACGCCCCGTTCTCCTCTCCTGGTGTGTCCCTGACTTGTTGATACAAAGACGGCTACTTAAAAAGATCTCTCACTCTCTGTAACATAGTTAAGAAATACCATATGTTAAGTATCCCCTTCAGGACGGGTGACGGACGAGGTCCGTCATCCAGGGGATACCCTTAATGACGGATGACGGACCTCGTCCGTCACGCGGTAAAATTAACCCCAGATCGCCGCAATCGCGGCGATCGTGGGGTTAATGGTGCTCCGGTCTGCCTCTGCATTAGAGGCAGACCGGGAGCACCGGATCAGGCTGCCCCTGTACATGTGCCCGCTCTGACAGCATGTCTGAGCGGGCACATGTGCTCTGCATACTCACCTCCGCCTCCCTGCACTTCCGGGTTCAGTGTGAAGTGCAGGGAGACGGATCTTCAGTGATCCTGCCCCCTGGTGTTAAAAAAATAAAGTACAATTAAAATCCCACCCCCATTTACCCCCCCCTTTACCCATATTAATAAAAAATTAACCCCTTCCCTGCCAATTGATCACTGGCTACAGTGATCAATTGGCAGGGATTACATTTTAATATGATCTGATTTTTTTTTTTAACCCCTGAGGGTTAATTCTTTTTTTTTTTAACCCACAGGGGTTAAATTTATTTTATTAATTAATTTAAATATTTAAAAATTATAAATTTAGCTAGCTGGGGATGGTGGAAGTTAGCGGGGAATTGGGGGAATTAGTGTTAGGCTAACTAGGGGTTAACGTTAAAAAAAGTTTTAAAATAAGATTTAAAAGGTTAAAAAATTAAGTAAAAAAAAAAGCTTTAATAACGTTTAAGTAAAAAATTAAAAAAAATAAACCCTTTACCCAGTCCAAATAAAAATTAACCCCTTCCCTGCCAGTCTATCACTGCCTACAGTGATCAAAATACAGATCACAGTATTATACTGTGATCTAATTTTTTTTTAACCCCTGACGATTAACTTTTATTTATTTGTTAACCCTCAGGGGTTAAATTTATTTAATTAACTAATTTAAATATTGTATAATTAAATATTTTGCTAGCTGGGGTGGGTGGGAGTTATGGGAAAATGGGGAATTTACTGTTAGTGCTGCTTACTGCTAGTTAGGGGTTAACGGTAAAAGAAAAAAAAGTTTTAAAAAGTTAAAAAATTAATTTAATAACGCTCATTACCACTACACCTGGTACAAGCTAGCGGAAAAATGATCCCACGCTAAGGTTCAAAATATGCCTTTTGAAATACCCTGGGATGTCTTCTTTAAGAAATGGTATGGCTTTATGGGGTATTTGGATTATATAGCCTGGTAAAATACTCTAAAATGGGACATGGTCACAGCGTAAAAATTTAAAGTTTGAAAAAAAATGGAATGGCTGTGTCCCAAATGTGCCCCTCCGATGTCCACATATACCTGGTAAAGGTACATACGGGGGTATTTTTGTACTCAGCCGACATAGCTGACCAACATATAAAGTATTATAGAGTGGTGGTACACATAAGGTTTGCAAAATATACTGTGCAAACTCACTTTGTGTGTCAAAAAGGCAGAAAAAACGCTTATTACCACTACACCTGGTACAAGCTAGCGGAAAAATGATCCCACACTAAGGTTCAAAATATGCCTTTTGAAATACCCTGGGATGTCTTCTTTAAGAAATGGTATGGCTTTATTGGGGTATTTGGATTATATAGCCTGGTAAAATACTCTAAAATGGGACATGGGCACAGCGTAAAAATGTAAAGTTTGAAAAAAATGGAATGGCTGTGTCCCAAATGTGCCCCTCCGATGTCCACATATACCTGGCAAAGGTACATACGGGGGTATTTTTGTACTCAGCCGACATAGCTGAGCAACATATAAAGTATTATAGAGTGGTGGTACACATAAGGTTTGCAAAATATACTGTGCAAACTCACTTTGTGTGTCAAAAAGGCAGAAAAAACGCTTATGACCACTACACCTGGTACAAGCTAGCGGAAAAATGATCCCACGCTAAGGTTCAAAATATGCCTTTTGAAATACCCTGGGGTGTCTACTTTAAGAAATGGTAGGCCTTTGTGGGGTAGTTTGAATTTAAAACCTGCGAAGATGCTTGGAAATTGCACATAGGCCCAGCGTCAAAATTCAAAGTTCTGTAAAAACTGATATGGCTTGGTCTCCAATATGCCACTGTAGCTTCACAAAATAGTGCCAAAGACATTCATTGGGGATGTCTTTTTACTCAGAAGACTTAGCTGAGCATAATTTGGAGGTTTTGAACTTAGTGGCACATATGAAATATACAAAATGCCCAGCAAAAATGCAATCCGTATGTCAAAAAATGCACAAAATTATTTTTTACCACATACTTTGGCATATATTGGTGAAAAAATGGGGGCATGCTAAGGCACAATATGCACCTTGTGATATACCCTGGAGTGTCTACTTTTACAAATGGTAGGCCTTTGTGTTTTTTTTTTGAACCGTCAAACTGTTATAATACCCCAAATGGAAGCATAGGCTCATTAAATCCGTCTCTCAAAATTCTACTGTGAATACTGAAAAGGACAGGTCTCCTGTATGGCACTGTAGCTTCACGAAATAGTGCCATAGACATACAATGGGGGTGTCCTTTTACTCAGAAGACTTAGCTGAGCATAATTTGGGGGGTTTGAACTTAGTGGCACATATGAAATATACAAAATGCCCAGCAAAAATGCAATCCGTATGTAAAAAATGCACAAAATTATTTTTTACCACATACTTTGGCATGTAATGGTAAAAAAATGGGGGCATGTTAAGGCACAATATGCACCTTATCAGATACCCTGGAGTGTCTACTTTTACAAATGGTAGCCTTTGTGGGGGTTTTTGAACAGTCAAACTGTTATAATACCCCAAATGGAAGCATAGGCTCATTAAATCCCTCTCTCAAAATTCTACTGTGAATACTGAAAAGGACAGGTCTCCTATATGGCACTGTAGCTTCACAAAATAGTGCCAAAGACATACAATGGGGGTACCGTTGTACTCAGCAGAAGTAACTGAACACATAATAAAACTTTGTACAGGAATAGCACACACCAACTTTACAAAATACACATGAGAAGTTCTTTGTTATACGTTTGTGTGCGAAAACCCCCAAAAAACAAAATTTTACTCCAATATTTAGCAGAGGTTGGCGGTAAAATGGCTACGTAGAAAGTGTCAAAACTACCTTTGGTAAATAGCCTGTGATGTCTACTTTATATAAATATATACTTTTGTGTGGCAATTTTGTTTTCTTTTATGGCCATTAGGCTTACAAGACAAACATACCAAATTCTAAAATCGCTCCACATTAAAATTTTATTTTACTCCTTGTGCTTTGTGACCTGTAACTACCAAAAAAAAACTGAAAATCCCAGACACATTATATATTCTGTAAATCAGAACAAATAAATGAATTTATTTTTAATTACTTTCCTTAACCTGCACTAATTAGGCACACATTATGATTGCAAAAACTGTAAAAAAACAAACAATATTTTTCATTATTTTTGCATTTTTCTGTATTTTTTTTTATAATAAGTAAGAATTTATATATATATATATATGTTATATCAAATTAAAGCCCTTTCTGTCCTTTAAAAAACAGTATATAATATGTGCCGGTGCAATAAATGAGAGAGATGCAAATTGCAGTTGAACGCAAACAGCAAGAAAATGCAAAAATAGCTTGTGTCATTAAGTGTAAGTCAAGCTTCTGAAGCTGTGTCCTTAAGGGGGTATATTATTGTTTGCTTTTGAAGTAGAATAAATGCATATTTTGATGTATATTAACCTTTAACCAAAGAAGATATATATATATATATATATATATATATATATATATATATATATATATATATATATATATATATATATATATATATATATATAAAGCAAAGGTGAAGATGGAAAGCACTCCAAGGACTTCGTTAAAATATAACCTTTATTCGATCTCCAAAATAAAACGGTCAACGTTTCAGCCTGATACACTCAGGCTTTCCTCAGGACCTGTATCAGGCTGAAACGTTGACCGTTTTATTTTGGAGATCGAATAAAGGTTATATTTTAACGAAGTCCTTGGAGTGCTTTCCATCTTCACCTTTGCTTTATATTTATATGTTTGGATTTAGCACCGGGCATTATATTATTTTGTTTTGGGTGGAGTGCAGGATTTTTTGGTATTTATATATATATATATATATATATATATATATATATATATATATATATATATATATATATATATATATGAAAGTCAGGCACTCGGGGCGCACAGAGAAGTCGCATGGCACTGCAGCGATTTTTTTTTTATTTCTCGGATAAAAAACAACCAAAACGGCCATAAACCCCAGGCCACAGTGAAGGAACCGACATGGGCCGGAAAAATAAAAAACAAAATCCAGACCAGTCAAGGCCTGGCCTCGACATCGGAGCCATGTGGAGACAGGCTCGCGGAGCGACTGGATCCAAGATGGCCGACTACCCAGAAACTTACTCAGACCTGTCGGACGACTTCTCCCAGGGGGAGGACACGCTTATCCCTCCCAGCTTACCGGCGACTACACCCAAGCCCCCGGATCCCGACAATGCACCTGTCACTACAGCAGTACTTAAGACACTACTGGCAAGCTTACAGACCACGATCCAGACAGAAATGGTGGGCCTTCGCACGGACCTCCAGGGAATAACCAGGAGACTGAGTACCCTGGAAGACACCTCCACCACAACAGCGGCCCAAATTACCTCCATGCAGCAAGAGATACGGGGCCTGCAAAACAAAATGGAGGCTTCTGAGCGTCGGTTCGCCGCACTGGGGGACTCACGTCGAGCGGCTAACTTAAAAATAAGGGGTATACCGGATGACTTGCCAGCGGAGGAACTAACTTACTTTGTGTGTAGCCTCCTAACAGCGCTACCATCATGACAAGGAAAAGTAATAAACCTGGACAGAGTCCACAGGGTTTCTAAATCGGCCAAAGCCCCAACAGCAGCCTCCAGAGATACCATAATCCGATTCCAGCGCAGAGAGGACAGAGCGGCAACAAAAAAACATGATCGGTACTCCTTTGAATCCACGACACTTACCTTTTTTGTGGACTTGACTGGCAGCACTCTGGCATGGAGAAGGTCGCTCAGGCCGTTCACTATGCTTCTCCAACAAAAAGGCACAACATACAGGTGGCACCTCAACTGCTCCCTGCTGGAATACCAGGGCGAGACCACACACAAAGTATTCGACGTGCAGGGTGCGCAAGGCCTGCTAACCACTTTGGGACTGCCTCAAGATGCTATGCACCCTATGGCAAACACAGGGACCAACACGCCAAGGCACAGGTGGGATCCAGAAAAGGTGAACACTTTTGTCCCACGACAGCCCAGTCATGGAGTTAACCCAACGTGAAGACCCAGAGACGCAAAAATCAAGATAAGTTTCTAGCCGGGACTGTTTGACCCAATTACAACAGAGTAAACCTTGTATGAATCAAAGGTTGTTTTGGACGCCCTGCTTACTTTGCTTTTGTTTTTGCATGTTTTGCCTAATCCTACCCACTGCCGAAGTCTTCAATAGCAATACACGAGAGTTGATGCCAGTTATCCACACGCATAGTACATATGCCTATGACACCCATCAGATAAATTCCCACTCTCCCTCTCACCCCCCCATCTGCCCTATAAGGAGCTAAGGCGATATGTACCTACTAATGGCAGACAGACGGGGTCGACCACGCCCTGCACCCGGGTACCTCCCAAGCCACAAAACCACGTTATTGGACACAAAGAGGAAGGTACATCATAGCACGTCACACTACCTTACCTAGCTTACCAACTCATGGAACAGCCCACTAAAAACACAGCGAGGCTCACCCCAGGGCACACACACTAATTGAGTAAACCTAACCTCACACATCAGGTACCAACTGGCTGCACTGACGCCAATTTCATAAGCATTTCTCAAATACACATCAGGCACTCTACATATGCTAACACCACCCTGCATTACCATGTGTACCCAATTTCTTTCTTTCACCAATTATATGTTACTTGCCTGTTATCTATCTAAAATAGCAAAAGTGCAACTTCCTAGAATGTATAAAAGAAAAAATGTGCGATG
Organism: Pelobates fuscus; assembly: GCF_036172605.1. Taxonomy (NCBI): domain Eukaryota; kingdom Metazoa; phylum Chordata; class Amphibia; order Anura; family Pelobatidae; genus Pelobates; species Pelobates fuscus. The sequence goes on along the minus strand of NC_086317.1, from coordinate 182,536,266 downwards.
ATACATGCCACTGTCAAAATCATGCATATGATGTTTTACGTTGATTGCACGCTGTTGTGGCGTCTGAAGTAACTATGTAGCCACCCGCCCTACAAAAATAAAGAATAAAAAAAAAAAATTACAAAAAATTTAAGTCAGGCACTCTACCTTTAAGAATCTGATGAAATAGACCCCAGTGCTGCACAGCGTGGATAGATATGCAAGACGATGAAGAGAGCACTCCAGAGGATTTGTTCAATACATTTTCTATATGGTTCAAAGTGATCAACGTTTCGACCCAAGAGGTCTTTGTCAAGATGTGAATACAAGAAAATAAATTGTATATATATAGGGCATAGATTGTTATAAAATAATCACTTACCCAGTGCAGGTGTGACCCCCAGATCCTGAGTGAACGCTCTACTGTGTGATAGCGATGAAGCGTGCGTTTGAATAAAAGTGAAATCAGAGTAAAATCAGCAAGGAGGATAAACGAAAACGTGTACTAATGGTATATGAACAACCAGGCTGCTAAATTATAGAATAGAGAATGTTGAGCAAGCCCAAACCAATGTAACAGCAGACAGATGGATGAAAGAGAAGTGAATGGAGAGGGAAGGTGAATGTGAGTGAACGTGTGTGAAGGAAATGAGCTGGATGGGAAGTGGATATGGGGATGAAGAAGGGAAATAGCACTGGGTATCAATGACCTAGAAATAAACCTGAAAAAATGTGGAGTGTCCACATGGAGTGGTGTGTAATAAAGTGTGAGAGTGATGGGAGTGAAGATAGCTAAAAATAAAAGGGAAAAAAGTGAATGAATTGTGTTGTGATGAAGCATAGAGGAGGAAAGGTGGAAAGGTGTGGGCTATATACAGGCATGAATACATATATGTATGTACAAAACAAATCAACCAATCAATTGTATGGCAGAACAATAATACAACCAAATAAATATATATATATATATATATATATATATATATATATATATTGCTAATAATTTTTCATTTTTAGGCCACCCATTTGTCCTCATCCATAATGATGTCTCTCTTCTAAATGCTTTTGTAGACTTTTGTGATAACAGCCCTAATATTTGCTTTCTGTATAGATATTCATATATCTTGCCTGAATCTCTTTGTTCTCCTTTGCCAAAATATTAGCAATATATAAATATTTCTTTGGTTGTATTATTGCTCTGCCATACAATTAATTGGTTGATTTTTTTGAACATATATATATATATATATATATATATATATATATATATATATATATATATATATATATATATATATATATGTATTCATGCCTGTATATAGCCCAACCCTTCCACCTCTATGATCCACCACAACACTGTCACGACTGCTAGTGTGGTCCAACACGCAGAAACCATGTAAACATATACGTAGAAAATGAAAATAAAATAAAAGGACAAAACGTAAACCGGTCCTTAGAATGGCCGGACTAATACATTAGAGACAGAGAATGGTCAAAGGGAAAGCCGAGGTCAAGGAAGCCAGAAATATACAAATACCGTTTAAACAAGCCAAGTCAGGGAAACTAGAAATCGGAATAACAAGGAACAGCCAAGGTCAAAATACCAGAATATCAAAATCACAAGGATAAACGCACTCTCGGGAACCAGGAACAGGAAACCACGACAGGGCAAGGTACTGATACCGGAGAAACTAACGGAAGCCAAGCACAGAGAGATGGACACAGGTTTCTTCAGGAAGGAAGAGATTCTTTATTCGATTCACCGACCGGGGCTCAGAGGGACTTATGTCACCAAAATACAACAAGATCTGAGCCCAGAACTGACTGTGTAAATGCATGATATAGACATATAGCTCCTCCTATAGTTAACTCTACCCACATATATTCTTTACACAATCAGCTGAACAAAGCCTAACTTCCCTTACTTGTTAGACCACATGGCTCACCCAGAACAATGGAGATGGGGGGAAGTGTTTTCAGTTTCTGCATTCCTGCATTTGCTCAATACGGTGTTGATTGTATCTTAGCTACGTGAAACTAACTAACTGATACAACATTTACACATATGCCACATGGCAATCTTGTCCTAGTAAATTTATTTTTACTGAGATTCCACCACATTCCCCCCTTTGATGCTTCTGATATTTCACAATTCCAGATGCATCACTTAACCATAGTTTGCTTACACCTCAGGTTGCCATGAATCAGAACAGACCTCGTAAGCATCTTAGCATCCTTACAAATTCCTTCAGCACTCCTCATTCTGAATATATTCTCTCTGGGCTAAGGGTTCATACTTGCAAACAGCCATTACATGCGCAGCTGGTTTCCTTTCTGTCGTGCTCTCTATGACACTCTGTATGGACCTAATTACCAATGGAACCAAACATGGTAGAAAGAGACACACTATAATCAACATGACTCCTCCTACCAATGTCTTGATCCCTCCAAGCTGCTCGTACCTACTTCCAAACCAACTACTAGAATTGTACCCGTTCCAGGCTTAAGTCGGTACATGCGTCAGTTTAGCCATGTGGCTTGTGAGATCAGCCACTGCCTGCCCTTCATCATCTATGTGCAGACAACAGTTGCTGAGATTGAACTTTCCACATACACCTCCTTCTATTTGCACTGGAAGTGAATGGAGGACTTTATCAACAGCCCAACTGGTTTACCTGGTAAGAAGGCTATGTGCTTTACAGAGGAATCCATAATTGCCTAATGGTAGAATGAGGCTTGAATCCCTGTATTAGAATACAATAACACTTCATGGGCATACAGTTTGGCTGTTAACCAGTTCCCTCACATATTACATCCCTCCTATTGGCAATGAAGCGCGCTAAGGTAGCCAGTGCCACTCATTATCTTCCCAGCTACCTACATTCAAGGATGCTAGCTTCTTTTTATGATTCACATCATAAACTTTAACTCTCAAGGTCTCTGCTGTTTCAATTGGCAACAAGAAGAAGGATGGTTTGAGCATACCTAATACACATGCCCCTTCCCAGTCCTGTGGTAACTCCGAATATACTTTCTTACCACAGATCCAGTACAAATTTGCTGGGGCTCTCCAGGTAGATGTGATGGATAGGTCAAACCACACATCCTTTAAATTGGCGTATCTAGCAAACGGGTTAGATGGTTCTGAGACATTTGAAGCCGACCACCAAGTTGTATTCTTCGTATCATCATCATAAGCTTTTTGCCCTAGACAAGTTAATTCTCCTACAGAAGTATTATACATCATTCCTTTCCTCGCTATGCAAACATAACCTATGATGGAGGTCTTTAATCTCCACTCAGATTTACCTCTAACACTCATATGATAATCGGCTTGTGTAGATATTAATTGGTCAACTGCCTCAGAACCGGACATTACCTCCTTTGCTTCCCAAGGCCATTGGTCTCCCATGTTAGTACCTCCACACACATAGCAGTTGGTAACATTAAGACTACCGGCAATACTTTCGGCTAAATCTATGAACAGGTTTTAAGCATTATGGGGGATCTTATTATCTATACTCATCTCTTCATAAAAAGAATGGTATACTTGATGAGTTTGGGAGGTTACCGTATCGGTCTCTATCCCTATAAATAATATTGTCCCAGGATCTAAACCCGTCCCATATATTTGGAACCCAAATAAGTTACCGAACCTATCTATGAATCGTTCAGGATTATTTATGAGTATATGGACTGGGTTACATTCCCTAGACTTACAATATGGCTTTGTAGGCAACTTAGTAACAATCATATCCTTATCTACTGTCGGTCCCCAAGTTGCCCACCCCACACAAGACCAATATGGGCAAAAGTTATATTCCCTATCTGGGCATCTCGGACTTACATACTTGTTTTTACTACTGGGACAAATATATTTATCATTAGACCCATACGTTCTCTCCCACTTAAGATCCCCACATACATTCCACGGCTTTCTACCACTTGATATTGCTTTACATGCATCAAATAGCAGAACACCCGAAGAATGTACGGTTTCTAACTCAGTTTTATTTATTAGGGTCCCCTGAGGATCTCCATTCCTGAGGGTCAACCAAATTGTTCGGGGTTGATACTCCGGATTGAAGCACCTAGGTTCTCCTACTCCTAAATGGCATACACTATATTCTATACCTAGATATATACACCTAGACACATCACCTTTACACTCATATTGTGAATGCCAAATTAGGGTCTGGGAAATATGATTACCTGTCTTAGTAGTCTTAATGCAAACCTCACAGCTAGGAGTGTCGGTACCTCTACCTTCCTGAATATAAAAAGACACAAAAATATACATTATCAAAAGCACTTCTTTCGACGTCTTCATCCTCAGTCTTCGTCCGTGCGATGGCACCTCAGCTTCCAGGATGTAAGGGCTGCAGGGAATGGAGTTCTGCTCGTCTTCACAGGGGTCCCTTCGAGACTTTCCTGGCTTTTAATAACACGTTGGTGAGCGGACAGGCATTATTATGGCCGTCAAAAACACTCACTTGTAGATCTTTGTTGATGTTCCCTTTTAACAATATTATCTTCGCAAAAAAAAAAAAAACACTTTTAATCCAACTCGGTCACACGCTTCAACTGGATCTTGCAAGGATTCTCTGGATCTATGGTAGCTTGTCAGGAATCTGCCGCTGGTTTTTTTACCCTAGAGTGATGAATCCACGGAGTCACTTCTACAACCTTTACAACTGTTGGGGTAGATAAAAGAACAACATAGGGACCTCTCCACTTGGAACCTAATGGAACAGTGTTCCATTTTTTTATCCACACTTGATCCCCTGGATGGTAAGAATGAACAGGTGGATAAATATTCACAGGTAATCTATCTTGTACCCATTTCTGTACCTCCTCCATAGTTTTACCCAACTCTACAACCTGCTGCCGGGTAATTCCTTCTCCCAACTGACTCAAATCCCCCGTTAAGTTACCAAGTATGGAAGGTGGATGCCCATACATAATTTTTCAGCAGTACCCCAGAAACAAAAGAAAGCATCTTTGAGGTCTAGGAAGGTATAGTAGGTTGCCCCACCTGGTATTAAAGCAAGCAGATTATAGGGGATGGGTACCACTGGGTGTATATTGACTACTGCATTATTAACTGCGTTTAGATCTTGTACAGGATGATACTCATCTGATCCCGGCTTCTGAACAGGTAATAATGGAGTGTTCCAAGGGGAGGTACAGAATTTTAGGATGTCATACTTTGCACACTTATCCACATAGGTTTGTATATTTTCCTTAGCCCTCTATAATATATGGTACTAACTAAGGCTAACAGGATATGCTCCAAGCTTTGATTCAATGTGTATTGGTGGAATATTGCGAGCAAGTCCTGGAGGATTATTCTCTGTCCATATTCTTGAAATGTCAAATAAGGATTCATCACTCTTAGGGTCTGTATTTGTTATTATAGAGTAGAAGTGCCATTCTTCTTCCCTTTGCACCGATACTGATATTATGCCTGGTGATCTATTAAACTTCAGAGACGTTGATCCGTTGGGTTTAAAAGTTATCTGGGCTTGAAGCTTTAATAATAGATCTCGTCCTAGAAGCTGAACTGGACACTCCAGCATATATAGGAACTGGTGCTTAACCAAATGGCCTCCTAGAATACAAGTATGACTCCTGAGAATTGGTCTAGCAGCGCTTTTCCCAGTAGCTCCTATCATAATTATAGTCTTCCTGAAGGAGGAGCAACTAGGTTAGTTACCACAGAGTACTCAGCACCAGTGTCAATCATGAAAAAGCTCCTCTTTCCCTCTATTGATACATCGACCATAGGCTGCACTTGGCTAAAGGGGGATGGAGCCCAGTCGGTATCAATAGTCTTCCATGACAGTGTCAGCCAGACTGACAAAATCTCTATCTTCTCTATCCCTTAATCTCTAGGTAGGGGAATAGTATACTACTGTCATTCCCTCCAAGACTTTCTCTATAGCCACCTCTGTAACCATCTCGTAACCTTCTCTCTTGTCTTATCTATAACTTGCTTTATATTCCCTCTGTGGGCAGTCACTTTTCCAATATCCTTCCTCTCTACAATACGCACAGTGATTCCTACTTCCTCCCTTACTCAGGCTATTCTCAACTCCTCTATTCACCTCCCTTCCCTGTCTCTCTACACTTATGATAGCTACAGCTAGCATATCTGCCTTCATCCTCATTTTACGTTCTTCCTCCTGCTTTGTTTCAATCTCCCTGTTCTTATACACCTGAACTGTGATATGGACATTTCTACAAATCCCTTTAACTTTAGCAATTTTCTTTTGATATCACCTTGGGTCTGGCTGACAAATGCTGAGTTGTTCATTCGAGAGTTCTCAGGGGCCTCTGGATTAAAAGGAGTATATAAACTATATGACTCCAGCAATCTCTCATAGAAAGCATTAGGTTACTCGTCTGCTTTCGTAAAGGAATTATGGGTCTTCCAATTAAACAGATCAGTCATGGTGAACGGGACATAAACAAATACAGGGTCTGCCAACTGTAATTGACCATTAATATCAATGTGTGGTGGACCAGGGGTAAGCTGCAGTGGCATTTGTAAATGTCAAAGTTGGAGGGCACCGGTCATTTGTCAGGTTAGGGTGGGACTTAGATAGGGTTGTTTAGTCATAGGTTCCGGTCGGGGAGTGGTGAGGTAGGTGGAAATGGATAAATTAATTTTACTGGTCAGTAACTTGGTTAACAAAATGTTTCGGACAGGGCTAGGAGGAGCCTGACCAGTAACCAAAAATGGTAAAAGTGTATTCCAGCGTCCTATACCATTGACCATTTCATCCAGTTGTATTTCAAAACTAATTTACTGTTACTAAAGGCACACAAGGCTCAGTAATTATAGTGTTATGTCAGTGGTTATGGTGTTTTCAGTGATTATGGTATTATCAGTGGTTATGGTATTATCAGTGGTTATGGTATTATCAGTGGTTATGGTATTATCAGTGGTTATGGTGTTTTCAGTAGTTATGGTGTTTTCAGTGGTTATGGTATTATCAGTGGTTATGGTATTATCAGTGGTTATGGTGTTTTCAGTGATTATGGTATTATCAGTGGTTATGGTATTTTCAGTGGTTATGGTATTTTCAGTGGTTATGGTATTTTCAGTGGTTATGGTGTTTTCAGTGGTTATGGTGTTTTCAGTGGTTATGGTGTTTTCAGTGGTTATGGTGGTTTCAGTGATTATGGTATTATCAGTGGTTATGGTATTATCAGTGGTTATGGTATTTTCAGTGGTTATGGTATTATCAGTGGTTATGGTATTATCAGTGGTTATGGTATTTTGTAATTGCTGAGAATTATCTGATTTCAGTGGATTCAGTTACTGTTATTAAGAATTCTCCTCACAATTTTGACTGCTAATAATAAAACTGAATACAAAGAACCAGTTGGGGGGGTAGGTAGGCACAGAAAAAGGAGGGGACAGGCATCTGAGAGCCAGAGACAATTAGAGCACATGGGGACATACCAGCTGCACCAGTTTTTGCTAAAGAATTTAGTTGAGGGATGGTCAGATGGGTCAGATTCCATTGGGGATGGACAGACCAGTTTTGATAACCATCTAGTAACACAAACTGGTCATTCTCTACTACATAAGGTAGTCCCCAAAATCACACACATTATATCCCTTTTTAAAGTTATTTAGCATACATTCTAAGGGATCAACAATCTTTAAATTCCGGCGCTGCCATACTTAGCAACGGAGCGTCTAATTCAAAGAAACACAACAAACACACCTCCAACAGTCACACTCGTTTCCCTGGCAACAGCGCCATGTGGCACAGTTACTAGGTCAAACTCATACAACAAAACATACAGGGAATTCCCGTACACACACAGCTGTTACACCAGTCACTAAGTAACTAATATTATGCCCTTTGGCGAAACTATACAGTCACCCACGCTATAATTCTCTATATATGAATTACCCGTCTATAACACACCCCAGTAACATCGTCTTTTACAAATAGCGGTTACAGTACGGTTAGCATAAGTCAAAGCACAATTTAAGGTCACAATACAATTATTAGTGGTTATGGTGTTAAACATGCATTAGACGACAATGATTAGTACTTATATACAGTGTCAGTAAATATACAGGGTTATGGTACCGTGCACTATGATACAGCAACACACTATTAACACTCTCGCTAGACGGCTGAGCTCGCGCTATCTAACAAGATATACACTTTACTAAACAATCTTTAACACATTTACAATCCCAACTAAACTATTGGCCAGTACCTTGAATGGACTACCTAAAACTATCTACATCCGTTTTGGTTAGCCACACTGCCCAAGCACCACATATAGCGAGCTAGAGGACCGAATTTACACAGACGCCTCTTAGTCGATTACTATCAAAAATCTAGTGGGTTCCAAATTTACACGCCTTCCCACTTAGCCAAGATAGGTTGAGAGCTAGCGAACCGAATTTACACAGACGCCGCTTAGTCTCCCGGTCCCTCCGACCTAGCGAACGTAATATACACCCTAGAACGCTAGTCTAGACAAGACACCGGTGTCCGGCTAGGGCTATTTACACCAGAACCCCGCCTGACTAACCAAATCAAACGGTCTTACTAAAGAGCGTTCGATTGAGCGGTGCGCCTTCGCTCCTTCCCTCCGACAGAGGGGGCAGATTCCATACACAGATTTAAACCCCTTTTGGGCCTACCGCACAATCGGTATACCCCTAGTGGGTCTGCCGTCTAAAACAGCAGTTGTCTTACCTCCTCGTTCCTGAACCTGGGTTCACACTCATCGACGGGGACACCCCAGCACTTACTACGTAGAGGCCGATGATCTCCTGGACAAAAGACCAGTGGCGCCGAGACGAAGGGAGGTCCACGCAGAAGTTCAGGGGTGCAGCCGTAGAGAACGTGGGCAAAGATAGACCGTCTCACGCCTCTGCTTCTCAGCTACCGTTGAACGATGAGCTTCCCGGCCCAATGCACCAAATGATACCGGAGAAACTGATGGAAGCCAAGCACAGAGAGATGGACACAGGTTTCTTCAGGAAGGAAGAGATTCTTTATTCGATTCACCGACCGGGGCTCAGAGGGACTTATGTCACCAAAATACAACAAGATCTGAGCCCAGAACTGACTGTGTAAATGCATGATATAGACATATAGCTCCTCCTATAGTTAACTCTACCCACATATATTCTTTACACAATCAGCTGAACAAAGCCTAACTTCCCTTACTTGTTAGACCACATGGCTCACCCAGAACAATGGAGGAGGGGGGAAGTGTTTTCAGTTTCTGCATTCCTGCATTTGCTCAATACGGTGTTGATTGTATCTTAGCTACGTGAAACTAACTAACTGATACAACATTTACACATATGCCACATGGCAATCTTGTCCTAGTAAATTTATTTTTACTGAGATTCCACCACAGTACTGGGTTGAATCAGGGATTTAAATATCCCTCTCTAGGCTCTGATTGGTAAAGAGGGTGACCTGTGACCCCAGAATGTGCGCGTGCGTTGACGTTGTGTCATCGTATAATTATGGGGGACGGAGCCATCGATGGACACGACCGCATGGTCTGCGCCATCTTGGATTCGCCGGGACAGCGTGGAGGAGCGGTTCCCGGCTCGCCGCCGAGCAGGTAAGCTCAGCAATGTGACGCGGTCGTGCCAGTTGGGCACAGACGCGCTTTGCAGGGAGGCGTGACAAACACACTTCATTCACTTCATTCACTTTTTTTCACTCTTGTTTTTAGCTATCTTCATTCCCATCACTCTCACACTTTATTATACACTTTATTAGGACACTCCACATTTTTTCAGGTTTATTTCTAGGTCATTTATACCCAGTGCTATTTCCCTTCTTCATCCCCATATCCACTTCCCATCCACCTCATTTCCTTCACACACGTTCACTCACATTCACCTTTCCTCTCCATTCACTTCTCTTTCATCCATTTATCTGCTGTTCCATTGGTTTGGGCTTGCTCATCATTCTCTATTGTATAATTTAGCAGCCTGGTTGTTCATATACTATTAGTACACGTTTTCGTTTATCCTCCTCGCTGATTTTACTCTGATTTCACTTTTATTCAAACGCACGCTTCATAGGCACTCATTCTCTTTAATACCGCATTACCATGGTAACCGGACACTTTTCCGACCTCTCGGTCGCGTTATGATGACGTCACCACACCCATGCCGTCACATACGCGCGATCACCATCACACAGCACAGCGTTCACTCAGGGATCTGGGGGTCACACCTGCACACTGGGTAAGTGATTATTTTATAACAATCTATACCCTATATATACAATTTATTTTCTTGTATTCACATCTTGACAAAGACCACTTGGGTCGAAACGTTCATCACTTTGCACCATATATAAAATTTATTGAACAAACCCTCTGGAGTACTCTCTTCATCGGTTTTTATATATATATATATATATATATATATATATATATATATATAATATAAAAATTCCTTGCACTCACGCTTTCCTGATAGATGCCGGGTGCAAACGCCTGCTGGCTCATTCACAAAGAGTATCCACAAAGAAGGCTGCAATTCTCGGTCTTCATTAAAATCCAAATAACTTTTATTGAGTATACATTCAAAAATTATCAACATTTCAGCCCCACATTGGGCTTTCTTCAGGATCAATAAACTAACATGTTTTGATCCTGAAGAAAGCCCAATGTGGGGCTGAAACATAGCAGGCAAGACTTGTATATGCACAAGATAGTTGACTTAGGCATCAAGTACGGAGGGTCCTCATTCTATGACAACCATAAGTCAGTGTCAGCCAAAGCAGCAACTCATCTGGCACAATTTAACATAAAATTGACTGGTGCCAGATGGACACAGAACTTTTTTGCTGTCACTTTGCCGGTTTGAGGCCCCCATCCTGTGCCTCTTGTAGTTCCACTTCTCACTCCACCGACTTGTGCCATTGCGAGGCAGATCCTTTCACTTCCACTTCTCATCACTCCTTCACCCCACACACTAGACAAGAAGGGACAAGCTGGGCAGACCCATTTCATTCCTGGGCAAGGCGCAGGTGTGCAATAACTTTAATGCATATGCATATTTTAATTGCAAACAATATATGGGTCAGGAGATATTTTTGACTCTTAGCTTGAGAAGGGAAGTCTATATTAAAACGAAACAGTTGAGGACTGATTTATTTTACTTCTGAAAATAAGGAACTTATAAGTCCAAACACTTGAATTTTAATATTCCTTAGACCCATAAATTCCCACCACAAATGACACCTAGATCCTACCTCTACCCCACATATCCAACATTCCCTGGGATAAACAGATGAAATTTTGTGAAGTCTCACCGGGACCATATTAGGGATCGACGATATTGATTTTTTTAGAGCCGGTACCGATAATCTGTGAAATTTCAGGCCGATAGCCGATAACTTACCGATAGAGATGTCGCGAACATAAAATTTTCCGTTCGCGAATGGCGAATGCGAACTTCCACAAATGTTCGCGAACGGGCGAACCGCCATCGACTTCAATAGGCAGGCGAATTTTAAAACCCACAGGGACTCTTTCTGGCCACAATAGTGATGGAAAAGTTGTTTCAAGGGGACTAACACCTGGACTGTGGCATGCCGGAGGGGGATCCATGGCAAAACTCCCATGGAAAATGACATAGTTGATGCAGAGTCTGGTTTTAATCCATTAAGGGCATAAATCACCTAACATTCCTAAATTGTTTGGAATAACTTGCTTTAATACATCAGGTAGTGTAAGGGTTACGCCAGCTTCATAGTGACAGACCAAACTCCCCGTTTAACGCACCGCAAATAACCGCAAACAGTCCATTTGCACAACCGCAAACTCCCCATTTGCACAAGGTTGGATACCAAGGTAGCCATGTCCCGTTCCTTGTTCTCAATGATGTCATTGAAGGTCTCTACCTCCACCCAGCCACGTACAACACCAAGGGTCCCCGAAAGGTGACAACAAGCCCCCTGGGACGCCTGCTGTGTTTGGTCTTCCACCTCCTCAAAGCCACCTTCCTCCTCTGACTCCTCTTCTTCAGACTCCTCTCTCTGCGTTGCCTCTCACAAATTTTTGGAACGCCTCAGACTCCACCAGCTTGTATGGTAAAAGCTGGCGGGCTAAGAGTTCAGTCAAGCCAGCTGTCAGACGCCGGGCAAGGGGGTGACTTTGTGACATTGGCTTCTTACGCTCAAACATGTCCTTGACAGACACCTGACTGTGGGCAGATGAGCAGGAACTGCTCAAGGCGAGAGACGGAGTGGCGGATGGTTGAGAGGGGGCAAGGAGGACAGCAGTGGTTGATGTGGCTGAAGATGCTGGACCAGGAGGAGGATGGCGGCTTTGAGTTTGTGTGCTGCTTGTACTCATGTGTTGATCCCATAGGCGTTTGTGATGTGCGATCATGTGCCTTCACAAAGCAGTTGTACCTAGGTGGGTGTTGGACTTCCCACGACTCCGTTTCTTTTGGCACAGGTTGCAAATGGCATCGCTGTTGTCAAAGGCAGACACACACAAAAAATGCCACACTGCTGAGCTCTGCAATGACGGCATTCTGGTGGTGGCAAAAGCATGCGTTGATTGGCGTGCTGTCTGGCTGACCCCGGGTGCCGATGCATGCTGTAGGACTGTGCCACTAGCTCCTTGCGACGACCTCCCCCTGCTTCCAACTCGTCTCCTCCTCCTCTCTGTCTCCCCATCTGAACTTTCCCCCTGACCTTCTTCTCTTCTAGCGGGCATCCACGTGACATCCACGGACGCATCATCATCATCAACCGCTTCACTTGTATCTGACAACTCAGCAAAGGAAGCAGCAGCGGGTACAACATCATCATCATCACACCGTATGTCCATGTGTGTAATGCTGCCTGACTGAGACATATCCCTGTTATCTACATCCTCTGGCAATAATGGTTGCGCATCACTCATTTCTTCCAACTGATGTGTAAATAACTCCTCTGACAGATCAAGTGAAGCCGCTGTGGTGCTAGTGTTGGTGATGGCGGCAGGCGGGCGAGTGGTAACTTGAGAGAAACTAAGCTGGAGGAGGATGGTGCGTCAAGGTTCCGAGCGGAAGCTGTAGAAGATTGGGTGTCCTGTGTTAGCCAGTCAACTATGTCCTCAGAACTTTTTGAGTTCAGGGTACGTGGCCTCTGAACACTGGGCATTATTCTAGGGCCAAAGTGTAGCGGTACTTACCTTATCCGGGGGCCGGCCGCGGTCCTCTCTTCAAGCCGCGCGCGGTCCTGCGGCTGCACGAGCCGCGCGCGGCTCATCCGACTCTCCTAACAGGAAGACGGGCAGTGACCGCGAGATGCGGTCACGTGTCCCGCCTGCAGCTAAGAGCGCGCCGCGAGTCTCGGGCGTGCTCTTAAAGAGACAGTGGTAGCCTAAATTGCAAAAAGGCTCCCATTGGCTCCTGTCATGCCAATCACCCCATACACTTACCTGTTGGGGGTGTGGAAGTGACAGGAGCCAATCACATTAGTTTGAAGGCTACTTATACTCACCCTTTTCCCTTAGTTCCTTGCCCGATCGTGGTTTCTGCTACAGTTCCCTTTAGTGCTTGTTGTGTTCAGTTGTGTTTCTCCGTATTTGACCTTGGCTTTGTATTCTGACTTCGTTTTCGCTTTATCCTTGTCTGTACTGTTTGCCGGCTTGCTGATTCCTGTGTACCAGACCCCGGCTAGTTTTCGTTTACGCTGTCTCTTTGTGCCCTTGACCTCAGATCGTTCCTGACTCTGTCTTCTCCTATTACGTCGAGTCCGGCCACTCTAAGGTCCGGTAGACGTATCTCTCCTCTGTGCTGTCTTCTGTTTGGCTGGATCCTGCGTGTAGGGGTATATACTCGTTACATTACGATAGGGCCATGGACCCCGCAGATTTAGCTCAACAGATGGCGTCCCATGAGGCTAGATTTGTAGAGCAGGATCACCGTATGGATCAGATAGCTCAGGCTCTCCAGACGCTCTTAGCTAGAACCATTCCAGCAACCGCACCTAACCCTCCTACACCCCTGCTTCCTGAAGTATCGACTGTGCCTAATGCTACGGCCCATTTAACGCCTCCTCCTAGGTATGGAGGGGATTCTAAGACATGCAGAGGGTTCATTAACCAAATAGAGTTTCATTTTGAGATGTATCCACGTTCATTTCCCACAGAGAGGTCTAAAGTTGGGTTCTTTATGCACCAACTTACCGACAAAGCACTTGAATGGGCAAACCCTATTTGGGAGGCTAATGGACCTATGGTGCATGACTTTCACAGTTTCCTTACAGCTTTTCGCAGAACTTTTGATACTATGAAAAGGTCTAAAAATGCAGCGAGAGCATTAATGAGGGTTAAACAGGGTTCTAGGCCTGTGGCTGATTACGCTATACAGTTTCGTACCCTTGCCTCACAGGTCGATTGGACCAACAATGGGTTAACTACTGCCTTCATGGAAGGCTTATCAGACTCTATATTGGATGAGGTAGCAGCTAAGGAGCTTCCTATTGCCTTAGAGGACCTTATTGACTACCTCATCGATATAGATAATAGGATTCGTGACAGGCTCTATACCAAGAACAGGAATAGACGTTTTGTTACACCTATTCACCCCAGAGTTAATACACCGGAGAGTGTAAAAGTATCTGAAGAGGAACCCATGCAATTAGGGGTTGCCAAACTCTCTGATAATGAAAAATTACATAGGAGAAGGAAGGGACTCTGCCTATATTGTGGTAGGAGAAACCATATGGTAAAGGAGTGTCCTTTGCTCCCGGAAAACTCTCGCACCTAAGACCTTATAGGGGACTGGCCTTGGGTGTGATTTCTAAGTCTCCTACATTGTCTCCTAACCGACTGCTTCTCCCTGTTTCTTTACATATGGGAGAGAGTTGTATAGTTGAAAATATATACGCCCTGGTTGACTCTGGGGCAGCTGAGAATTTTATAGACTCTGGTTTTGTAAAGAAAAACAATATTCCCATCAGGGAGAAGGAGATACCCTTGAGGCCATAGATGGTAGACCATTAATATCTCCAGTTGTTACTCACGAGACTGCACCGCTACATATGTACACAGGGGTTCTACACTATGAAACCATTCGGTTCCAGGTCATCACCTCTCCCTCTTCACAGTTGGTGTTAGGGTATCCATGGTTACGTGCCCACAATCCCATTTTTGACTGGGAGACAGGGCAGATAAAATCATGGAGTGAAGCCTGCCATGAGTCATGTACTATTGAAGTCACGCCTGTGAATTCTATTAATGTTCCTACCATTCCTCCTTTGTCTACGGCTATACCCTCTCAGTATTTATCTTTAAAGACTGTCTTTGATAAAAGAGAGGCTGACAAATTACCGCCTCACAGACCCTACGATTGTGCTATTGACTTGTTGCCTGGCACTATACCTCCCAAGGGCAGGGTGTACCCCCTATCGGTTCAAGAAAACCGTGTCATGGAGGAGTACATTAAAGAATCATTAGACAAGGGATTTATTAGGAGATCCTCTTCTCCGGCTGGAGCGGGGTTCTTCTTTGTATCAAAGAAAGAAGGTGATTTAAGACCTTGCATTGATTATAGAGGTCTTAATAAAATCACCATCAAAAATGCTTACCCTATACATTAATAACAGAATTGTTTGACAGGCTCAAACATGCTACGGTATTCACCAAATTAGATCTTAGAGGAGCATACAATTTGATACGTATAAAAAAGGACCACGAATGGAAGACAGCCTTTAACACTAGGTCAGGTCATTATGAGTATACCGTCATGCCATTTGGGCTTTGCAATGCCCCAGCAGTATTCCAAGAATTTATTAATGATGTCTTAAGGGACTTTATTCACTCATTTGTTATTGTGTACTTGGATGACATTTTAATATATTCTACAGACTTACACACTCATCACAGACATGTTACGACAGTTCTGAAGACCCTTCTTGCTAATGGTCTTTATTGCAAACTAGAAAAATGTCTATTCGACCAATCCGAGGTCCAGTTTTTAGGGTATTTGATTTCCGCTAAGGGTTTTCGGATGGATCCCCAGAAGCTCGCTGCGGTCATAGAATGGCCTCTGCCGCAAGGTCTGAAAGCCATCCAGCGTTTTCTGGGTTTCTCTAATTATTATATAGACGTTTTATCAAAGGTTTTTCGTCTATCGTAGCACCTATTACTCGTATGACTAAAAAGGATGGCAATACACGTGCCTGGTCTACCGAGGCACTTCAGGCTTTTGACTTTCTTAAGACTACGTTCGCCTCTGCACCTATTTTACAGCATCCTGTCCCCTCATTGCCATATATACTTGAGGTTGATGCTTCCGATATAGGGGTAGGTGCTGTCTTATCCCAAAGAGAGTCTCCTGACAAGCCATTGCATCCTTGTGGCTTCTTTTCTAAACAAATGTCCAAAGCAGAAAGGAATTATGATGTGGGTAATCGCGAACTCCTTGCTATCATTTTAGCACTCAAAGAATGGAGACATTAGTTAGAGGGCACTAAGGATCCTATCCTCATATTTACGGATCATAAGAACCTATCCTACCTTAGCGAAGCTAAAAGATTGTCTTCAAGGCAGGCTAGGTGGTCACTGTTCTTGTCTCATTTTAATTATATAATCACCTATAGGCCAGGTGATCGGAACACTAAAGCGGACGCTCTGTCCAGACAATTCGAGACTATTGACAAACAGGAGATTGATGTCACTCCTGTCATTCCCCCAGACAGGATAATAGCAACTACTATATTGTCTATTTCCTCATCCCTCTTGCAGGCCATACAAGCGAAACAAAGCATGGCACCTAGCGAGAGGCCTAATGATAAATTGTTCGTTGACGTTCCCGAGAGACGGGATATTCTGTCACTGTATCACGATACTAAGACTACTGGACCTCCTGGTATTTCCAAAACAGTGTCAGCCGTTTCTCGGTATTTCTGGTGGGATACCTTACGTAAGGATGTTACTGACTATATAAGTGCTTGTACTACTTGTGCATGTATGAAATCCTCTCGTAGAGTTCCTTGTGGGCTGTTGCATCCGTTACCCGTTCCCGAGAGACCTTGGTCTAATCTATCAATGGATTTTATTGTTGAATTACCCCCTTCGAATGGTAACACAGTCATCCTAATGATAGTAGATCGGTTTTCCAAAATGGCTCACTTTGTGTCTCTTCGCAAGTTGCCCACATCCAAGGAACTGGCTCTTATCTTCGCTAGAGAAGTATTTCGGTTACATGGTATTCCCTTATCTATTGTGTCCGATAGGGGTAGCCAATTTATTTCCAGGTTCTGTAAAGCATTTTGTTCGGAAATGGGTATTTCTCTCTCATTTTCTTCCGCTTACCATCCCCAGTCTAATGGAGCTGCTGAACGTGCCAACCAGTCTCTGGAGCAGTACCTCCGTTGTTTTGTGTCTCACCATCAGGACAATTGGTCTGACCTGCTTCCTTGGGCTGAATTTGCTCGGAATAACGCCACTCATGATTCTTCCGGCAAAAGCCCTTTTTACGTTGTCTATGGCCAGCATCCCGTGGTTCTTCCGGCTGCATTCTCCTCACAGGGCATGCCAGTTCTGGATGAGCATTTGGCTGGTTTGCGTAATACTTGGGAGCAGGTTCAGCGTTCTTTGGTGGACTCTGCTGCCCGCCAGAAGGCTCAGGCTGACAAGCATCGCAGAGCGGCTCCTTCCTATGTTGTGGGGGACAGGGTTTTGCTTTCCACACGGAATATTCGCCTCCGGGTGCCTTCTATGAAATTGGCACCCCGCTTCATTGGTCCTTATCGCATTATACATAAGGTTAATCCCGTTTCTTATGCCTTGGGTCTGCCTAAGAATCTGCGTATACCTAATGTATTTCACACCTCGTTGTTGAAGCCTTACGTACGCAACCGCTATACCCGGCATACTCCCCCTCCCCCTCCTGTCTCTGTGGAGGGTCATGAGGAGTTCGAAGTGTCTGCTGTTATTGACTCTCGTTTCCTTAGGGGTCGGCTTCAGTACTTGGTACATTGGAAGGGTTATGGGCCTGAGGAGCGCAGTTGGATTTCTGCGGATGCTGTTCATGCTCCCCGCCTTGTACGTTCTTTCCATTTGCGTTTTCCTGCCAGGCCTGGTCCTGCCCGCCCGGAGGGCGTGTCCTCGGGGGGGGTACTGTAGCGGTACTTACCTTACCCGGGGGCCGGCCGCGGTCCTCTCTTCAAGCCGCGCGCGGTCCTGCGGCTGCACGAGCCGCGCGCGGCTCATCCGACTCTCCTAACAGGAAGACGGGCAGTGACCGCGAGATGCGGTCACGTGTCCCGCCTGCAGCTAAGAGCGCGCCGCGAGTCTCGGGCTCGCTCTTAAAGAGACAGTGGGAGCCTAAATTGCAAAAAGGCTCCCATTGGCTCCTGTCATGCCAATCACCCCATACACTTACCTGTTGGGGGTGTGGAAGTGACAGGAGCCAATCACATTAGTTTGAAGGCTACTTATACTCACCCTTTTCCCTTAGTTCCTTGCCCTATCGTGGTTTCTGCTACAGTTCCCTTTAGTGCTTGTTGTGTTCAGTTGTGTTTCTCCATATTTGACCTTGGCTTTGTATTCTGACTTCGTTTTCGCTTTATCCTTGTCTGTACTGTTTGCCGGCTTGCTGATTCCTGTGTACCAGACCCCGGCTAGTTTTCGTTTACGCTGTCTCTTTGTGCCCTTGACCTCGGATCGTTCCTGACTCTGTCTTCTCCTATTACGTCGAGTCCGGCCACTCTAAGGTCCGGTAGACGTATCTCTCCTCTGTGCTGTCTTCTGTTTGGCTGGATCCTGCGTGTAGGGGTATATACTCATTACACAAAGGGAATCACAGCACCACGACCACGACGGCCCCTGTGGGGTGGCCTGCCTCTGCCTGTCATTTTTTTTTCGATTAGTGGTAGTATGCGTGCAAGCTACTGTGACAACAGATATGAGTGGCACTGTGCACTGGCAGAAGTTGGCAGAGTAGACGCTGTAGGCCTGACACACACGCTTGCAGACAACTAACTGCTATTCAATCTAATACAGTCCAAATTGTATTTTTTTTTTTTAAATATACACTACTGTTACACCAGATATGAGTTGCACTGGTGTGACACTGTGCCCTGGCAGGCCCTGAAACGCACACGCGTGAAGGAACCTGACTGATATTATTTCACAGTCAAATTTCTAGTTTTTTTTTAAATATACACTACTGTTACACCAGATATGAGTTGCACTGGTGTGACACTGTGCCCTGGCAGGCCCTGAAACGCACACGTGTGAAGGAAACTGACTGCTATTATATTACAGTCAAAAAAGTTTTTGTTTTTTTTTAAATGCAAGCTATTGTGACACCAGATATGAGTGGTGGCACTGGGCAAGTGGGCACAGTATACGCTGTGAGCCTGACACATACGCTGGCAGGCAGGAAACTGAAATTAGATTACACAGGAAAAAAAAAAAAAAAGCAGACTGATGTTCTAGCCCTAAAAAGGGCTTTTTGGGGTGCTGTCCTTACAGCAGAGATCAGGTGAGTCCTTCAGGACTGTAGTGGACACTGAATACACTAGCCTAGCTATCGATTTCCCTATTAAATCAGCAGCAGCTACACTGTCCCTCCTCTCACTAAGAATGCAGCTTCCGGGGGGCGGGGCCTAACTGCAGAACTGAACAGACGTGCTTGTCTGGGGCTCCAGCACTGCTAAGCCCAATCTTGTGTAATCTGCACTGACCAAGGCCAAAACCGGACTCAAATTGCAGCCCAAACGACAGATGACCGGGAGTACTATATGTAGATACCAAACATGTGGTGTTACTCACCGGACCCACGAACTTGGAAGCCGCGGCCTACCAGCAGGGATGGTGTGCCATAGACTTCAATAGGCAGGCGAATTTTAAAACCCACAGGGACTCTTTCTGGCCACAATAGTGATGGAAAAGTTGTTTCAAGGGGACTAACACCTGGACTGTGGCATGCCGGAGGGGGATCCATGGCAAAACTCCCATGGAAAATTACATAGTTGATGCAGAGTCTGGTTTTAATCCATAAAGGGCATAAATCACCTAACATTCCTAAATTGTTTGGAATAACTTGCTTTAATACATCAGGTAGTGTAAGGGTTACGCCAGCTTCACAGTGACAGACCAAACTCCCCGTTTAACGCACCGCAAACAACCGCAAACAGTCCATTTGCACAACCGCAAACTCCCCATTTGCACAAGGTTGGATACCAAGGTAGCCATGTCCCGTTCCTTGTCCTCACTGATGTCATTGAAGGTCTCTTCCTCCACCCAGCCACGTACAACACCAAGGGTCCCCGAAAGGTGACAACAAGCCCCCTGGGACGCCTGCTGTGTTTGGTCTTCCACCTCCTCAAAGCCACCTTCCTCCTCTGACTCCTCTTCTTCAGACTCCTCTCTCTGCGTTGCCTCTCACAAATTTTTGGAACGCCTCAGACTCCACCAGCTAGTATGGTAAAAGCTGGCGGGCTAAGAGTTCAGTCAAGCCAGCTGTCAGACGCCGGGCAAGGGGGTGACTTTGTGACATTGGCTTCTTACGCTCAAACATGTCCTTGACAGACACCTGACTGTGGGCAGATGAGCAGGAACTGCTCAAGGCGAGAGACGGAGTGGCGGATGGTTGAGAGGGGGCAAGGAGGACAGCCGTGGTTGACGTGGCTGAAGATGCTGGACCAGGAGGAGGATGGCGGCTTTGAGTTTGTGTGCTGCTTGTACTCATGTGTTGATCCCATAGGCGTTTGTGATGTGCGATCATGTGCCTTCGCAAAGCAGTTGTACCTAGGTGGGTGTTGGACTTCCCACGACTCAGTTTTTTTTGGCACAGGCTGCAAATGGCATCGCTGTTGTCAGAGGCAGACACACAAAAAAATGCCACACTGCTGAGCTCTGCAATGACGGCATTCTGGTGGTGGCAAAAGCATGCGTTGATTGGCGTGCTGTCTGGCTGACCCCGGGTGCCGATGCATGCTGTAGGACTGTGCCACTAGCTCCTTGCGACGACCTCCCCCTGCTTCCAACTCGTCTCCTCCTCCTCTCTGTCTCCCCATCTGAACTTTCCCCCTGATCTTCTTCTCTTCTAGCAGGCATCCACGTGACATCCACGGACGCATCGTCATCATCAACCGCTTCACTTGTATCTGACAACTCAGCAAAGGAAGCAGCAGCGGGTACAACATCATCATCATCACACCGTACGTCCATGTGTGTAATGCTGCCTGACTGAGACATATCCCTGTTATCTACATCCTCTGGCAATAATGGTTCCGAGCGGAAGCTGTAGAAGATTGGGTGTCCTGTGTTAGCCAGTCAACTATGTCCTCAGAACTTTTTGAGTTCAGGGTACGTGGCCTCTGAACACTGGGCATTATTCTAGGGCCAAAGGGAATACACAGCACCCGAGATATGAGTTGTACTGGTGTGACAATGTGTCCTGGCAGGCCCTGAAACGCACACGTGTGAAGGAAACTGACTGCTATTATATTACAGCCAAAAAAGTTTTTGTTTTTTTTAAATGCAAGCTATTGTGACACCAGATATGAGTGGTGGCACTGGCCAAGTGGGCACAGTATACGCTGTGAGCCTGACACATACGCAGGCATGCAGGCAACTGAAATTAGATTACACAGAAAAAAAAAAAGCATACTGATGTTCCAGCCCTAAAAAGGGCTTTTTGGGGTACTGTCCTTACAGCAGAGATCAGAAAAGTCCTTCAGGACTGTAGTGGACACTGAATACACTCACTAAGAATGCAGCTTCCGGGGGGCGGGGCATAACTGCAGAGCTGAACAGACGTGCTTGTCTGGGGCTCCAGCACTGCTAAGCCCAATCTTGTGTAATCTGCACTAACAAAGGCCAAAACCGGACTCAAATTGCAGCCCAAACGACAGATGACCGGGAGTACTATATGTAGATACCAAACATGTGGTGTTACTCACCGGACCCACGAACTTGGAAGCCGCGGCCTACCAGCAGGGATGGTGTGAGGGAGACAGCCGCTCCCCGACCAGCACACCAAGCTGAACATGCCAGTGTGGAACCCTGTTCCCCCCCCCCATGGACCGGCGGGGGTCATCCCGGTCCCCACCGACCAAGAGCACACGACTATACCGCATCCTGCCATCCCCCGGGGAGCCGATGGGATTGGCACCAATACAAATAAAATGGCGGCCGCGTCCTGGTCGGTTAGGCCAACTCCTCAGCCTCTAGACGGCAACTACGTGGAAGATGCGCTCAAACGCCTTGACAAGATATTCAATGACTTCTGGGTCAAACTATACAAGCGATTGGAACAACCGCCACCCCCAACAACCCAGGAGGTAAAGGAGCAGGGAACGGGAGGGCGACACTGTCAGGGTACCTGTGGTCTCTACCTCCGAAAGAGGTAGAGACTTAGCTGTTCCTCCATCCAGACGGTCTGATGGCTCCCTTCCCCGCGGTCTATCCGGTCATGCTAGGCCGGCCGCGAGGGAGTGACTGCCTTTTACAGCATCTAGGCAGGAAGTAGTCATCAGGACACTCCCCCGGAACAACCTGTCAGTCAATGGCTGCAGGACCAATCAGGACGCCTTGGAGGCGTGGTTACTGCTCTGAACAGGGTATTTAACAGAGCTTCTTTCATTAGCTCATTGCCCTGTCGTGGTTCTAGCTTGTTCTAGTCACTCAGTGCTTGTGTATTCTATTATCCCTTTTGGTTTTGACCCGGCTTGTTTACCTTACTCTGCTTATCTCTGTTACCCTTGATTCGGCTTGTCTCTCGCTTACCTGTCTTCTGTTACCCTCGACCTCGGCTTGTCTTTGACCATTCTATACTGTACTACTTACGTTAGTCCGGCCATTCTAAGGTCCGGTATACGTATCTGGCTACTGTTTGTACTCTGCGTGTTGGATCCCTGTCCCGATCCTGACATTACGACAGGGCCAATGGATCCTGCAAGTACAAACAGTCAGCTGGCTGCTCCTGATCCTAGGTTTGAAGCCATGGATCACAGAATGGATCAGATGGCGCTTGCGCTACAGGCTCTATTAGCTTGTGCCAATAACCCACCAGAGGAGATACGTAATACCCCTGTTTCTCCTGTCTGTTCAGGTCTAGAGGTAACCACAGTGGGTGCTTCTTCTCGCATTACCCCCCCAGTACGCTATGGTGGGGCTCCTGAGAAGTGTCGTGGTTTTTTAAACCAAATTAGTATCCACTTTGAATTGCAACCTCGCTCTTATCCTACAGATAGGGCAAAAGTAGGATTTATTATCACCCTACTCATTGAGAAAGCTCTGAGATGGGCCAACCAACTATGGGAGAACGATAACCCATTAGTTTATAACTATAACGCATTTGTAGCTGCTTTTAGAAGAACATTTGACCCTCCAGGTAGAAAGGTTAATGCAGCCAGATTACTGTTGCGCCTGAGACAGGAGAACCGAACACTGGTGGATTATGCACTAGAGTTCAGGTCTCTGGCGGCAGAAATCAAGTGGAATGAGAAGGCGTATATGGATGTATTTTTGAATGGCCTATCTGATGTAATCCTTGATGAGGTTGCTACCAGAGAACTCCCTGAGAATTTAGAGGATTTAATTTTGTTCATCTCTCGTATAGATGAACGTCTAAGAGAGAGACAGAACACTCGAGAGAGGAACCAGAGACCTTCTTTTAGGTTAGCTCCTGCTTTTCCAAGTCCTGACTCCACGATATCTTTGCTTACTGAACCTATGCAGATAGGGTATACCCGCCTCTCTGAGGAGGAAAGACAGCACAGGAGAAGAGAGGGTTTGTGTATGTATTGTGGAGCCAAGGGTCATTTACTCTCGAACTGTTCTAACCGCCCGGGAAACGCTCGCACCTAAGTCCCTCTAGAGGACAGGCCTTGGGTGTTTCTATTTTGTCCTCTACTCCTAATTATAAGGATCACAGGCTTCTGCTACCAGTTTCCTTAACTTGGGGGAAGGAAGTAGTAAGGGCTTTGGCATTGATAGATTCCGGTGCTGCTGAGAATTTTATCGACCAAGCCTTTGCTAGTAAGAACAATTTTCCATCCCAGCTAAGGGAGACACCTTTGGCCGTTGAGGCCATAGATGGTAGACCACTACTAGACCCTGTTATCTTTCGTGAGACCGTACCCATTGATTTAAATGTTGGTATCCTACACGTGGAGAATTTATCTCTTCTGCTCATTTCGTCTCCTTCCGTTCCCATAGTTCTGGGGTACCCATGGTTGAAAAAACATAACCCTATTATCGATTGGGAGTTAGGAGAGATACTCTCGTGGGGCCAGGGCTGCCAGGATCGGTGTTTGTGCAAGGTTTCTCCATTAGCTAATATTAACATACCGGAGAATCCTACTCAGTCCACAGAAAGACAAATACCAGACCTTTACCTAGACTTAAGGGCAGTGTTTGACAAGAAGAATGCCGATTCTTTGCCTCCACACAGGTCATTTGACTGTAAGATTAAGCTGCTACCCGGCACTATGCCTCCGAGGGGCCATGTATATCCTTTGTCTGTTCAGGAAAACTCGGTTCTAGAGGAGTATATTCGGGAGAATTTAGAGAAGGGATTCATCAGGAGGTCTTCTTCTCCGGCCGGGGCTGGGTTCTTTTTCATTAAGAAGAAGGATGGCACGCTGAGACCTTGTATCGATTACCGAGGCTTGAATAAAATAACTGTCAGAAATGCCTATCCTATCCCACTGATTACCGAGTTATTTGATCGTCTTAAGGGCTCCAAAATCTTCACCAAGTTAGATCTCAGAGGGGCTTACAATTTGGTGAGAATCCAGCAAGGTCACGAGTGGATGACGGCATTCAATACCCGGTATGGCCATTACGAATACACTGTTATGCCATTTGGACTATGCAATGCTCCTGCAGTATTTCAAGATTTGATTAATGAGGTACTTAGGGAGTTTCAGCATGATTGTGTTATTGTTTACCTGGACGACATACTAATACACTCTAAGGAGATTGAGACTCACCATAGACAGGTCAGAAAGGTATTACACAAGCTGATGCAACATGGTCTATATTGCAAATTGGAAAAGTGCAGTTTTGATCAGTCTCAGGTAGACTTTCTTGGATACGTGATTTCTGGGGAGGGTTTTAAAATGGATCCTGTAAAACTCCAATCTATTTTAGACTGGCCCTTGCCCAAAGGACTCAAGGCTATCCAAAGGTTTATTGGTTTTTCCAACTACTATAGGCGCTTCATTAAAGGATACTCCTCTATCATTGCGCCTATTACCAATATGACCAAACAAGGAGCTGATACTAAGTTCTGGTCTAAGGAAGCTCTTGGTGCTTTCAAGACTCTCAAGGAACTTTTTGCCTCGGCTCCCATTCTAGTCCATCCTGATACGACTCTGCCTTTCTTGCTCGAGGTCGATGCCTCTGAGACAGCAGTTGGGGCTGTTCTGTCTCAAAGGTTAGGGGTGGATAAACCGTTACATCCTTGTGGTTTTTTCTCTAAGAAATTTTCTGGGCCTGAGAGCAGATATGACATCGGGGAAAGGGAACTGTTAGCAGTCATTAAAGCCTTAAAGGAGTGGAGACATTTGTTGGAGGGGACCCTACACCCTATTACGATTTTGACGGACCACAAAAACTTGTCCTATATTGGGGAGGCTAAGCGCTTATCCTCTAGACAAGCTCGTTGGTCCTTATTCCTGACTCACTTCAATTATGTACTGACTTACAGACCTGGTTCTAAAAACTCTAAAGCCGATGCATTATCTCGCCAATATGAACCTTCTACTGTACCTGAACCAGTTCTTTCTTCTATAGTTCCGAAATGCAATATCATTGCTAATACGAATCTCAGGATTCATTCTCCATTACTGGCCGAGATCATTAAGTTGCAACATCTAGCACCAGACTAGCAACAGACTCCTGCGGGCCGTCATTTCGTTCCTCCTGCTCTTCAACTGGAACTTTTACAGTGTTTACATAATAGCAAGATGGCGGGACATCCTGGTATTCGCAAAACTTACGTGTTGATCTCTAAGGACTTCTGGTGGCCTGCTTTACGGAGGGATATTGAGGAGTTCATCGCTGCATGTGAAGTTTGTACTAAAACCAAACAACCCCATACGCTTCCATGTGGATTCCTGCACCCCTTGGAGGTTCCAGAAAAACCATGGTCCTGTTTGGCCATGGACTTTATTGTCGATCTACCTATCTCTAAAAGACAGACTGTTATCCTCACCGTGGTTGACAGGTTAACTAAGATGGCACACTTCATTCCCCTGCCTAAACTCCCGTCTTCTCCCGAATTGGCAGAGATATTCGCTAAGGAGATTTTTCGCCTACATGGGATACCCTCTCAAATTGTATCGGACAGAGGCTCCCAATTTGTTTCCCGCTTTTGGAGGTCCTTCTGCTCTCAACTTGGTATTAAATTAAACTTTTCTTCTGCCTATCATCCTCAGTCTAACGGAGCTGCTGAACGTACCAACCAGAAAATCGAACAATATTTACGATGCTTTGTTTCTGAACACCAGGATGATTGGGTCGGTTTGATTCCTTGGGCGGAGTTTGCACACAACAATCTCGTTTGCGATTCTACTCATTCAAGTCCCTTCTTCATGAATTATGGTTTTCATCCGTCTATTCTTCCTTCGGATTCCCCTTCCCAGGGGGTGCCGTCGGTTGATGTTCATGTTGCCAATTTGAGGAAGTTGTGGGATCAAACTCGACAAATCCTTGTGCACAACTCTATGTTGGTCAAGAAACACGCTGATAAACGTAGAAGGACGGCTCCGGTCTTTGTTCCAGGTGATAGGGTATGGCTGAGCACGAGGAACATCCGTTTAAAAGTGCCCTCCATGAAGTTCGCTCCTCGTTATATTGGACCCTACAGGGTGCTGACCCGTATCAATCCAGTTGCGTATCGTTTAGCTCTTCCTAATACCTTACGCATCCCGAACTCGTTTCACGTTTCATTGCTGAAACCACTCATATGTAACAGATTTTCCTCCACAATAGCCCCTCCTCGCCCCGTTCAGGTGGAGGGTCAGGAGGAGTATGAGGTTAACTCTATTATTGATTCTCGAATCTCCCGGGGGAGAGTACAATATCTGGTTGATTGGAAGGGATATGGTCCTGAGGAGAGGAGTTGGGTACCTCAGGAGGATGTTCATGCTCCCCGTCTCCGCAGGGCGTATCACTCTCGCTTCCCATCTCGTCCCGGTTCATTCCGCCCGGTGGGCGTATCTGAGAGGGGGGGTACTGTCAGGGTACCTGTGGTCTCTACCTCCGAAAGAGGTAGAGACTTAGCTGTTCCTCCATCCAGACGGTCTGATGGCTCCCTTCCCCGCGGTCTATCCGGTCATGCTAGGCCGGCCGCGAGGGAGTGACTGCCTTTTACAGCATCTAGGCAGGAAGTAGTCATCAGGACACTCCCCCGGAACAACCTGTCAGTCAATGGCTGCAGGACCAATCAGGACGCCTTGGAGGCGTGGTTACTGCTCTGAACAGGGTATTTAACAGAGCTTCTTTCATTAGCTCATTGCCCTGTCGTGGTTCTAGCTTGTTCTAGTCACTCAGTGCTTGTGTATTCTATTATCCCTTTTGGTTTTGACCCGGCTTGTTTACCTTACTCTGCTTATCTCTGTTACCCTTGATTCGGCTTGTCTCTCGCTTACCTGTCTTCTGTTACCCTCGACCTCGGCTTGTCTTTGACCATTCTATACTGTACTACTTACGTTAGTCCGGCCATTCTAAGGTCCGGTATACGTATCTGGCTACTGTTTGTACTCTGCGTGTTGGATCCCTGTCCCGATCCTGACAGACACACCATGAGCACACTTCATCCCCAAGCTCCTGCTGTACAAACAGACAGCTCACCCAGTCGCAAGGGTGGCAGAGGGCCCACCACGATGTACTGCACACGCCGCAAGCGAACCCCTCGCCACCAGAGTAGACGAGCTCCCAAGCCCATGATAAAAAAGGCCTCTGAGGCACACGCGGAGAGACAAGAGGCACCGGACCGGACCCGCGAGACGGACCACCGGGCCCAGCAGCCGAAAACACCGGGGCCGACCCAGAGCCCTGTCGGACTACAAACCCCTCACAGCATGCTACAGCCCCTTCTGCATGTACGAGACCGGACCGGCATCCTTACCAAGTACTGCAGTGCTGCTCCATGCGCCAGCCTCAGACCCAGGCACCGAACGGGCATAGGATGACTGGGCAGTACCATGACTTTGGAGGGCCAGCACCGGGCTTTATGGACTCTAGCCCACCAGGAGGCTACAGGACTCACCCACCGAATAGCATTGGCAACAATACCCGCCAATCTATGGCTCCTGAATAGCATTGGCAACAATACCCGGCAATCTATGGCTCCTGAATAGCAGTCGCAGAGATACAGCACCCACGGACTGGTGATCCTTAAGGTGCAGCTAAAGCCACTTTGTCTATGGACAGTTAACCTTTCCACATCATATACATGTCGCAATGCATAGTCTCTGAGAGCGGTTGATCACGATTCATACTAGGATGTCTTCCATGTTTTAGTGCAAACTAGTCTAACTACTAATATAGTTGAAACATGCTACTTTTATTCATGCCAGACAACCATGCAGGCCAGACTAACAAACATGCCAGGGCCAATCATAGTTAACCACCTCAGACATAGATAGCCTCACCCTGGTTCTCAGTATGTAGATATATATACACTCACGCACTGCTTAATATAACGTATTCACTTTGACGTAAGATCAAGCCTGTTTAAATTCAAAGATGTTCTTAAATTGTCTAAGCCTGTCTAAACACTACCAAGTTGTTGAATCTGACTGACAAACCTCATAATAATTTAACATATAAATTGTGCACGTATTAACATATACCGTATTGTTATACCTCCATGCACTACAAAAATAAAGAATAAAATAAATAAATAAATAAATAAAAAATCTATGCAGCTTCCGAATGAATCTAAAATGGATGCTGTCCAGGAGGTGGGAGGGTCTGGGAGTGTCTGCTGACTGTGAGGTACAGGGTCAAAGTTTACTCAATGATGACGAATAGGGGGCGGACCGAACATCGCATATGTTCACCCGCCGTGGCGAACGCGAACAAGCTATGTTCGCCAGGAACTATTCGCCAGCGAACCGTTCGGGACATCTCTACTTACCGATATTGTGTACATTTACCATTTTGAAAAAAATAAACTTTTTCTAAAGGTAAATGCACAAAATATACATGCCACATGTAGTGGATGCAGTGTGTTTAGACAGGGGAGCTGTGTGTGCTTGTGTAGTGGATGCAGTGTGTATTTGTGTAGTGTGTGTATATAATGAATGCAGAATGTTTGTGTAGTGTGTATAGTGAATGCATCGCGTGTTTGTGTAGTGTGTATATAATGAATGCAGAGTGTGTGTATAGTGAATGTAGTGAGCAGTGTGTATAGTGAATGCATTGTGTGGCTAGTGTGCATAAAGTGAATGCAGTGCTTGTATAGTAAATGCAGTGTGTGTAGTGTGTGTGTATAGTGAATGCAGTGTGTGTATATAATGAATGCAGAGTGTGTGTGTGTGTTTGTGTAGTGTTTGTATAGTTAATGCAGTGTGTGACAGACCTCCTTGCCTCTGGATTATCACTTAAAAACTTGTTTCGTCTGTTTGTTTGTCAGTTCCCGGTTGTTTGTCTATTTCCCTGGTTTCATTCACTAAAACTAACTACCGAATGGCTGACCGACCAGGAGGGAAGTGTGCTGCTTGTTAATCTTTTTGACCTCTCTGACACTTACATCTCCCGAATGGTTGGCTGGGTGTTGGTTGTTCGTATGAACGAACACGTAGTGGCGGCCATATAAAACTATCGAATGCCAAGCTGTTTTTTCGTCGACCGCATTGAAATATTTTCGGTCACTGGTTCACACGAACAACGCTGGGACTTCCAGACTTCCATCATTTTGTTTAGATTCATACGAACGCAGTGGCATTCGGTACTTTTAAACTTACGAACCAGACCGACCCTGAGGACTAAAAACCATGGAACTGATTCGATACGGATTTATGCGGAACGGTCGATGAAAACACTTAAACCCCATGGCGATCTGACTGTGTTTGTGGCATCTAAACGCTTTTCGGACATATTGAGCGCTCAGCTATCTGTGGATATGTCGAACATGGGAGTTTAATTATGGGAAGATATTTTAATGTGTTTTTGTTACAGTTTTAACTTAGGAATATTTTCTTTACCTGGAAATAATTAAGTTTTCTACGGCCACTTAACCCAATTATCTCCAGGATAGAGAGGAGAAATTTTACTGTTTATGTGGGAATGTTTCACATTGTATTGTATTATGATTGGTTACTGTAATTGTATTTCAGTCCTCCACAAGGTCCCTGTGGGAGTATCCCTTGCTGGAGGACCTGCATAAAAGGCCAAGCTGTGGCCACCATTAAACAGTTAATGCTTGACCCTCAACACAGAGCCTTGTCTCGTGCTTGGGGGGATATTTCTTCAAGGTTCCTGTTCCACGCATGGAATTATTCGGTAGCAGGCTTCTTACTTGGGGGAAAGCACATCTTTTGACGGCGTTAACCCCTTCTCATACTCGGGGTGCCGTCACATCTGGTGGCAGCGGCGGGATGGTTCTTTCACCCCAGAAGGACAGCTACAAGGCGACCTAAGCGAATAGAGGCATATTATGGGCAACTAAAGAGATCTACCCTCAAGGATTTACTAGAGAGTCATGGCCAACCAACTAGCAACTGCCAAAAGAAGGACATTATTACTGAATTGCTTGAAATGGATCAAGCTGAAAATATTATCGAGCCAGCGAGGACAACCGAAGAGGTGCACTTCGACCGGGCTGTTCGGATGAGGTTAGCACACTATGGGCCGAAACCCTCAGCCGAAATAGTAACACAAGTAATGGCTGCTGTGGATGCTGACGCTTGGGACAGGCGCCAGAATCAAAAAAGAGGTGCTGCAGCAGCAGAGGTACCAGCTTTTTCCGGTGGAGAAAAGGAAAGTACATTTTACAGCTTTTAAAAATTTCATGGAAGCTGAAGGGGAAATTGATGGGTACCTTGCTGACTTCGAGCAGTCACAGTCCTGGAGGAGCTCGGGTGGAGGGAATCCTCGTCCTTCAACCCCTGCTGCCCACTGCATTGAGGTGGGGAACACAGCAGAAGAGCACTGGGAAAACAGCCAATAGACTAAGGGACACCGGAGCCACTCTGACTTTACTTCAGCGTCACTTGATTCCCGAGAGCGAATACATGGGGCACACTGTCGCAGTCCGAGTAGCTGGGGGAGCTGTATATCGCCTGCCCACTGCCCGCGTTCACCTGGTGTAGCGGTACTTACCCTTTCCAGGAACCGTCCGGGGTCCTCTGTTCGAGCCGCACGCAGCTCATCCTACGGCTGGAACAGGAGGGCGGGCAGTGACCGCGAGAAGCGGTCACGTGTCCCGCCTGACTCTAAGAGCGCGCCGCGAGTCTCGGGCGTGCTCTTAAAGGGACAGTGGGAGCCTAAATTGGAAAAGGCCTCCCATTGGTCCCTGTCATATCACACTCCCCATACACTTACCTATTGGGGGCGTGGAGATGACAGGGGCCAATCAAAATAGGTGTTTAGTTATTTATACTCACCTTTTTCCCTTAGTTCCTTGCCCTATCCTGGTTTCTGTTACAGTTCCCTTTAGCGCTTGTTGTGTTCAGTTGTGTTCCTTCGTACTTGACCTTGGCTTTGCTTTCTGACTACGTTATCTCTTTATCCTTATCTGTTCTGTTTGCCGGCTTGCTGTTTTCTGTGTACCAGACCCTGGCTAGTCCTAGTTTACGCTGTCTCTTTGTGCCCTTGACCTCGGATCGTTCCTGACTCTGTACTTCTCCTATATATGTGTCAGGGTGGTAGTCCGGTGCCCGGAACCCAGACACAGTGTCCAGGTGGCGGGGCATGGACCGGGACCCATAATGCCTGATGAAGTGGGAGTCTTCAGCGTGGAGGTGGATTAGCAGGGTCTGGTGCAGGGTAACCGCACGCCCCCTGGTGTTGAGCACCAGCGTTTGTGCAGCCACAACCAGAACCCTGATTCAGCTTTTGCGGATCCAAGGAACTAGGAGCTAGGAAATAAGCAGACCTCCCAGGAGCTGTATAGGGAGGCTCTGCAGCAAGGGTGTATCCAGTACTAGAAACAAGACAAAGCTAGAACAGGCACCAAACATGAAAACAAGACATAACTAGTAGAACCCAGAACCAGAGAAGGATAGGAAGCTAAACCCAGAACATGACACAATACATAAGGGAACATTAACTAAACATGGGCATGACGGGACAGGGCTGAACATGGACAGGTATATACAAACTAAGACACGACAAGATAACATAGGCAAAACAAGAGGAGAAATAACTAAGTACTACATATGGAAATCATGGGGGTTTAGTCACACTATATGATCATACATTGCATAAGCCTGCCAACAACGCCAATGTACCCCATATCTGGCAGGTCCTACACTGCCTAAAGTATGCTAAAACAACCACAGATTAAGAACACATATATAGCACTTACCTGCAAGAAAGGACAGAAGCTTTGAGCCACTGCCTGCAGGAACTCCAACACATAATGAAAGCTGGAAACATAAGGGTGTGGCACATAAAACAAACATTTAAAGGAAACCTGGAGACTGGGAAATCCAGGGACGAACTATAGGAATGAACCCAGAAATCCCAGCATAAAGAAAACCAGACACAGAATAGAAAACCAAAAACCAAGAAATATTAAACAAGAATAGCAAAAGGAGTACTGGATACCAGAAGCCATTACCAGAATGATCCGCAACCAGGAACAGAACGTGACAATATGTCGAGTCCGGCCACTCTAAGGTCCGGTAGACGTATCTCCCCTCTGTGTTGTCTTCTGTTTAGCTGAATCCTGCGTGTTGGGGTATACTTTCGTTACACCTGGATTGGGGAGTTGGTTCTGGACACGTGAATGTGGGCATCATGAAGGACTTACCGGCTGACGTCCTATTGGGGAATTATTTGGCCCCCCTGGTTTCTGCCTACGCCCCGCAGGACACAGCTGAAGCTAACCGGTGACCACCCGTGCCCAGACCCGTGCTGCTGGAACCTGCCAACCTGTTGCGGAGACCCAGATAAGGACACCCACCCCGACTATTACCTTAGGCTGGGATACCCCTGAGGCATTTGGGAGGGAGACCCGGGAGGATCCAACCCTTCAGAAATATAGAGTTAAGGCAGACACCCAGGAGAAGGGAGCAGATGGGGAAAGCTATGAGTGGATGGGGGATAGGTTATGTAGGATTCCCCAGGAACCTACAACAGATAGGGCCCCTTCACGGAAACAACAGCTGGTAGTACCTAAGAAATACCAGCTGGAGATTCTGCGAATCGGGCATGATGTCCCTCTAGCAGGACATCTAGGGATACGCCGCACGGCCCACAGGATTACCCAAAATTTCTTCTGGCCAAGTTTTAACAGGGACGTGCAACAGTATTGCCGGACCTGTGACACTTGTTAACGGGTAGGAAAGCGGGGGGACCACCCTAAGGCCAGATTAATGTTGATTCATATTATTGGGGAACTCTTTTACTGCATAGCTGTTGACATTGTGGGTCCACTAGCCAGACCTAGTCCATCCGGGAAGGATTACATTCTTACCAGATATCCGGAGGCAGTAGCTCTGTCTAATATTGAGGCAGAAACGGTAGTCGATGCCCTAGTTAAAATATTTACCCAAATGGGGTTCCCTAAGGAGATCCTGTCGGAACAAGGGACCAAATTAACTGCTGTTCTCACCCAGCAGTTGTGGAAGGTGTGCAACATTAAGCCCCTGTTGAGTTCACCTTACCACCCCCAGACTACCGGTCTCTGCAAGCGCTTTAATGGGACCCTCAACTAAATGGTGAGGACCCTTACTGATGCCTGCAGAGACTGGGAAAGATTTCTGCCTCACCTATTGTTTGCGTACCGGGAGGTAGCCCAGGAATCTACAGGGTTCTCTCCATTCGAGTTGCTTTATAGGAGAAGGGTACGAGGACCCCTTGATATCATCAAGGGCCACTGGGAGGGAAAGACAGAGCAGGAGAGGACCCCCATAGTACCATACGTTCTAGAACTTCGGGACCGCATGGAGCAACTGTCTCTGATGGTAAGAGAGAACCTCCAGGCGCCCCAAGATGGTATGATCGGGGTGCCCAGAAGCGCACTTGCCAGCTTGGGCAAAAGTTGTTAGTGCTCAAACCTGTGAAAACTGACAAACTCCAGGCATCTTGTCAGGGTCCTTATAAAGTAGTAGTCCAAGTCTGTGACACTACCTACGTTATTGCCAGCTGTGCAGATGAAAGGATACAGCGGTCCTTTCATGTGAACATGCTGAAGGAGTACAAGGAAAGGCAGGAAGATATCGCTGCAGTATGTTCCCCTGCTGCAGACGACTCTGCGAGTTTACCCCTCTCTGATCTAGTGAAGTTAGGAGATTGTTTAAGCCCCACAGAAACGGAACAAGCCAAATAGCTCCTGTAGGAGAAACAAGCTACCTTTTCCCAAGAACCAGGATACACTACCCTGGCAGTACATAAGGTAGATACCCGCGGACAAGCGCCCCTCAGACAACCACCTTACCATATCCCTGAAGCAGTCCGGGAAGGAATGCGGAAGGAGATACAGGAAATGACTCAGTTAGGAGTCATTGAGCACTCAGACAGCCCCTGGGCCTCACCTGTAGTCCTTGTACCCAAGAAAGATGGAACCAACAGGTTTTGCGTAGACTGCAGGCGACTCAATAAAAAGACTACCACTGACACCTACCCGATGCCCAGGGTAGACAAACTGCTGGATTGCATAGCCAGGGGACGTTATTTTACTGCAATAGACCTGGGTAAAGGCTATTGGCAGATTCCCCTGGCCGAGGAAGCTATCCCCAAGTTGGCATTTGTCACCCAGTTTGGCCTGTACCAGTTCAGGGTCATGCCATTCGGGATGAAAAATGCCCCGACTACCTTCCAACGCATGGTGGATAAGCTCCTCGATGGCTTCCAGGATTTTGCGTGTGCATACCTGGATGACATTGCGATCTACAGTGAGTCTTGGGAAGAACACCTGGTTCATGTAGGGGTAGTTCTGGACAAGATTTGGGTCGCAGGCCTGACCTTGAAGCCAGATAAGTGCCACTTAGGTATGGCTGAAGTGCAGTATTTGGGTCACCGAGTGGGGTGTGGGAACTAGAGACCAGAACCGGCCAAGGTGGAAGCGGTAGCTAACTGGCCTACACCTCGCAAGACCCAGGTACTAGCTTTCCTAGGGACTGCAGGGTATTACAGACGCTTTGTCCCTGACTACAGTACTAAAGCCAAGCCCCTGACTGACCTGACCAAGAAGAATTTACCTAGGCAGGTCCTGTGGTCTCCAGCCTGTGAATCTGCATTTCAAGCCCTCAAGCAAGCACTTATTTTGGCTGCCCCAGTACCTAACAAACATTTCCTTGTCCACACAGACGCTTCCATGTTTGGACTGGGGGCAGTGCTGAGCCAAGTCAGGGAAGACGGAGGAGAGCACCCTGTCGCATATCTCAGCAGAAAGCTACTTCCCAGAGAAGAGAGTTATGCAGCAGTGGAGAAGGAATGCTTGTCACTGGTTTGGGCGCTTAAGAAACTGACCCCATATCTTTACGGACAAGAGTTTTCCCTGGTCACTGATAACAACCCATTGGTCTGGCTTAACCGGGTCGCAGGTGACAATGGCCGGTTATTACGGTGGAGCCTGGCACTGCAACCTTATAACTTTACCATCAGTTACCGACCCGGTAAGCAGAATGGCAATGCCGATGGGTTGTCCCGGCAAACAGACATTCCTTCAACTCCCTAGTTCCGGACATCCCACAGTTGACACGAGAAGGATCAAGCCAGGTCTGCCGGAGTGTCCCATAAGGAGGGAGTCATGTGACAGACGTGTCTCTGGATTATAACTTAAAAACTTGTTTTGTCTATTTGTTCGTCAGTTCCCGGTTTTTCGTCTATTTCCCTGGTTTCATTCACAAAACGAACTAACTACCGAATGGCTGGCCACCCAGCAGGGAAGTGTGCTGCTTGTTAACCTTTTTGACACTGTGGTTAACCGCAGCCACTTCCATCTCCTGAACGGTCGGCTGATTGGTTGTAGTTCGTATGAACAAACACGTGGCATCGGCCATCTTAAACTATCGAACACCCAGCAGTGTTTTGACGTCGACCGCATGGAACTATTTTCGGTCACTGGTTCATACGAACATCGCTGGGACTTCCAGACTTCTATCATTTTGTTTAGATTCATATGAACGCAGTGGCGTTTGGTACTTTTAAACTCATGAGCCAGACCGACCCTGAGGACTAAAAAACATGGAACTGATTCGAGACGGTTTATGCGGAATGGTCGGTGAAAACACTTAAACCCCATGGCGATCTGACTGTGTTCGTGGGATCTGAGCACTTTTCGGACATATTGAGCGCTCAGATCCAAGCTATCTGTGGATATGTCAAACATGGGGTTTAATTATGGGGAATATGGGTTATGTAGTTTATTGTGTTTTTGTTACAGTTTTAACTTAAGAATATTTTCTGTACCTGGAGATAATTAAGTTTACTACGGCCACTTAACCCAATTATCTCCAGGAGGGATTTTACTGTTTATGTGGGAGTGTTTCACATTGTATTGTGATGTAATTCCAGTAAAATACAAGTTTAGCAGGCTAAGATTGCCACAAGGCATATGTATGTATATGTGTTTGTAGTATCAGTTAGTTAATAACACGTAGCTAAGATACTGTCATCACTGTACTGACCAGGTGCAGGAATGTAAGAACTGGAATTACGCGTCCCTCTCCTTTGTATCAGATGAGCCACGTGGTTAGACCGGATGGATGAGTTTAGACTCTATTCATTAAATAGGTTAAGGGTATGTGTGGGTGTAGTTAATTGTGGGAGGAGCTACAGTGCTATATAAGGAATGTACTCTATGTATTCAGTACTCAGACTTTGCTGTATTTTGGTGACGCTAGTCCCTCTGAGTCCCGATCGGTGATCCAATAAAGAATCTCTTCCTTCCTGAAGAAACCTGTGTCCATCTCTCTGTGCTTGGCTTCCGTCAGTTTCTCCGGTATCATTTGGTGCATTGGCCGGGAAGCTCATCGTTCAACGGTAGCTGAGAGGCAGAGGCGTGAGACGGTCTATCTTTGCCCACGTTCTCTACGGCTGCACCCCTGAACTTCTGCGTGGACCTCCCTTCGTCTCGGCGCCACTGGTCTGTTGTCCAGGAGATCATCGGCCTCTACGTGAGAAGTGCTGGGGTGTCCCCGTCGATGAGTGTGAACTCAGGTTCAGGAACGAGGAGGTAAGATAACTGCTGTTTTAGACGGCAGGACCCGCTAGGGGTATACCGATTGTGCGGTAGGCCCAAAGGGGTTTTTGAATCTGTATCTGCCCCCTCTGTCGGAGGGAAGGAGCGAAGGCGCACCGCTCGATCGAACGCTCTTTAGTCAGACCGTTTGATTTGGTTAGTCAGGCGGGGTCCTGGTGTAAGATAGCCCTAGCCGGACACCGGTGTCTTGTCTAGACTAGCGTTCTAGGGTGTATATTACGTTCGCTAGGTCGGAGGGACCGGGAGACTAAGCGGCGCCTGTGTAAATTCGGTTCGCTAGTTCTCATCCTATCTGGGCTAAGTGGGAAGGCGTGTAAATTTGGAACCCACTAGACTTTTGATAGTACGACTAAGAGGCGCCTGTGTAAATTCGGATCTCTAGCTCGTTGTATAGTGCGACTAAGAGGCGCCTGTGTAAATTCGGTTCTCTAGCTCGCTATGTATATGTGGTGATTGGGCAGTGTGGCTAACCAAAACGGGTGTATATAGTTTTAGGTAGTCCATTCAAGGTACTGGCCAATAGTTTAGTTGGGAATTGTAAATGTGTTAACGATTGTTTTAGTAAAGTGTATATCTTGTTAGATAGCGCGGGCTCAGCCGTCTAGCGAGAGTGTTAATAGTGTGTTGCTGTATTATAGTGCACGGTACCATAACCCTGTATATTTACTGACATTATATAATAAGTACTAATCATTGTCGTCCATTGCATGTTTAACACCATAACCACTAATAATTGTATTGTGACCTTAACTTGTGCTTTGACCTATGCTAACCGTACTGTAACCGCTATTTGTAAAAGACGATGTTACTGGGGTGTGTTATAGACGGGTAATTCGTATATAGAGAATTATAGCGTGGGTGACTGTGTAGTTACGCCAAAGGGCATAATATTGATTATATAGTGACTGGTGTAGCAGCTGTGTGTGTACGGGAATTCCCTGAGTGTTTATTGTTATTGTGTACGTTTCACTTGGTAACCGTACCACGTGGTGCTGTTGCCAGAGGAAACGGGTGTGACTGTTGAATAGTACGCGTGTATAGTAATCGTTGTCGACGACGTTCCACTGTTAAATATGGGTGCGTCGCAGTCAACGATTCCGGATCCCTTAGGATGTATGGTTAAGAATTTTAAAAAGGGATTCAAAGTTTGTGATTTTGGGGTTAAGATGTCCCCTGTACGTTTGGTCACTTTGTGCACTAGGGAGTGGCCTACTTTGGTTGCGGCATGGCCGCCACGTGGCAGTTTGGATCCAACTCTGGTACAGCGCTTACACGTGGCTGTATCAGGTAGGCCTGAACTTTACGGCCAGTTTCCTTATATTGATTGTTGGAGACAGGCCGTAAATGACTTGCCAAAATGGCTCCGGACATGCCACGAGGAACAGTGTCGCCTCATGGTAGCTAGGACTTGTTCGTCCACTAGGGCTGGTGTTAGGCCCATTTTGGACACGCCCCCTGAGTCCGAGATCCCTTTGCCGCCCCCTTACTTTCCGGTAAGAGGAAGTGACGCAAATACAGGAAGTCCTGTAACCCTTCCCTCATTACCCTCATCCACTTCCGCTTCCTCCTCCAGTACAGGATCCACCCCCCCTCGTACTAAATCTCCCCTTCCGGAACCAGAACCCACCCCCATTAGAAACGAATATCCTGATTTGGCGCCACTTCAGACTTCCGGTCAAGCTTCATCTAGCTCGGCCCGAAGTGTTCTATTCACTACCTTTTCCCAAAACCAACCTCCCACATCCCCATACCCTATATCTCCCCGACCGGAACCCATGACTGACGCTTCCCTACGTAGCCCCATCCAAACCCGACAGTTGACTGGTGCCCAACAATTAAAGCACTATCAGATGCCTCTTCGCTTAAATCCCGGGTCAGCTTATATCGATGCCGCAGGTCAAATGGCACACGCTGACCCTGTCTTCGTATATGTCCCTTTCACCACTACCGACCTTTTAAACTGGAAGACCCATAATTCCTCGTATACTGAGAAACCACAAGCCATGACTGATCTGTTCACCTCAATAGTACAGACACATAATCCGACATGGGCTGATTGCCAGCAGTTATTAATGACTTTATTTAACAATGAGGAAAGGACAAGAATAAATCAAGCAGCCATTAAAGCATTAGAGGATAGAGCCCGTGCTTTGAACCAAGCTAATCCAGCAGCATGGGCCGCAACACATTATCCCAACACTGATCCCGATTGGAACGTAAATGGTGCTGATATGGTTCAACTCAGAGCCTATAGAGACGCTATAATTGCTGGCATGAAAGCCGGAGGAAAGAAAGCCATTAACATGTCGAAGACAGTTGAGGTGATCCAGAAAAGCGATGAAGCGCCCAGTGTCTTTTATGACCGATTATTGGAGGCGTACCGCTTGTACACCCCCTTTAATCCGGAAGACGCAGACAATTCCCGAATGGTTAACTCCGCCTTTGTCAGCCAAGCTTACGGAGATATTAAGCGCAAGCTACAAAAGTTAGAAGGGTTTGCAGGTATGTCAATCTCCCAACTAATGGAGGTAGCTAATAAGGTCTATATGAATAGGGAAACAGAAAGCAAGAAAGAGGAGGAGCGCAAGATGCGTAAAAAGGCTGATATGCTAGCGGTAGCGATCGCAGGCGTAGATAAACGGGGTCCAGATAGAGGCAATAATAGATGGAGTAGGGAGCCTTTGAGTAGGGATCAGTGTGCGTATTGCAAGGAAGAAGGGCATTGGAGGAACGAATGTCCGCAAAGAGAGCAGTACGAGAGAGACCAACCCAGGGCAGGCTACGGAAACTTTAGAGGCAGAGCGAGAGGTAGAGGAGGTCCCGGAGGGAGTAATGGTTATAGAGGGAGTAATGGGAACAGAGGAAGTGTTAGGGAAGACAGGTATATTCCAGCAGCGCAAAGGTCTCGCGATAGAGAAGGTAGGGACTTTGTAGGATTGGCTGACACGGTCATGGAGGACTATTGATACCGACCGGGCTCCATCCCCCTTGGTCGAGCGGAGCCTATGGTCGATGTATCAATAGGGGGGAAAAGGAGTGCGTTCATGATCGACACTGGTGCTGAACATTCAGTGGTGACTAATCTAGTTGCTCCTCCATCTGGAAGGACTATTACTGTGATAGGAGCAACTGGAAGAAGTGCTGAAAGACCGGTTCTTAAAAGTCGACT
The DNA here is from genome assembly GCF_036172605.1 of Pelobates fuscus. Lineage (NCBI taxonomy): Eukaryota > Metazoa > Chordata > Amphibia > Anura > Pelobatidae > Pelobates > Pelobates fuscus. The sequence continues at coordinate 182,495,752 of NC_086317.1, read as the reverse complement.
CTGTACATTGGGAGGCCACGTAGTAAAACACCAATTCCTTTATATGCCTGAATGTCCAGTCCAATTGCTGGGACGTGATATGCTATCCAAATTACAAGCGCAGATTACGTTCCTACCAGATGGAACAACATCTTTAAAGTTTAATGGACCTTCAGGTATTATGACTTTATCCGTACCAAAGGAAGAAGAGTGGCGACTTTATACAGTGTTGACTAGCCAAAACCCTAGGAGTGATGAGACATTGTTTAACATACCAGGAGTTTGGGCAGAGAACAACCCACCAGGACTGGCCCGCAATATTCCACCAATAAAAATTGAACTGAAACATGGGGTTTATCCAGTGAGCCTAAGACAATATCACATTCCGCAGAAGGCTAAGAAGAACATCCAATCCTATCTGGATAAGTTCATACGGTATGGTATCCTAAAATTCTGTACTTCCCCCTGGAACACCCCATTGCTGCCTGTTCAAAAGCCCGGCACAGATGAGTATCGACCTGTGCAGGACTTAAGAGCAGTCAATGATGCGGTTGTTAGTATACATCCAGTTGTACCCAATCCATATAACCTGCTTGCTTTAATTCCGGGCGGGGCTACTTACTTCACAGTCTTAGATCTCAAAGATGCCTTCTTTTGCCTCCGAATTGCCGCAGAAAGTCAATGTATTTTCGCTTTCCAATGGGAGAACGCTGTAACGGGCTCAAAACGCCAAATGACTTGGACAAGACTGCCCCAAGGGTTTAAAAATTCACCTACCCTATTTGGTTCAGCCCTAAGTCAAGATCTATTGGATTTCGAGTCCATCCCAGGAGAGTGTGTATTGTTACAATATGTAGATGACTTGTTGATAGCAGCAGTTACAAAAGAAATCTGTCAGCAAGCAACGCACGATCTACTACACATTCTCTGGAAGGCAGGATACAAGGTGTCTAGAAAGAAGGCTCAGTTGTGTTTGCCAACTGTCAAGTATCTAGGATTCCATATCTCTGAAGGTCAAAGAATTATGGGGCCAGAGAGAAAAGAAGCTGTCTGCCAAATACCAATACCCAAGAATAGAAGACAAGTGCGAGAATTCTTGGGGGCAGCAGGCTTCTGTAGGATATGGATTCCCAGTTATGCGATACTAGCAAAACCTCTGTACGCAGCTATCAAAGGTACAGAGCACGACCCCTTCTTATGGACCCAAGAACAGCAAACGGCATTTGAAGATGTGAAGAAGGCTTTGATGAGTGCCCCAGCATTAGGTCTACCTGATCACACACGACCATTCTACTTATATGTACACGAGCAAAGAAGAATGGCTGTGGGAGTATTGACACAGTACTTGGGATCATGGCAAAGACCTGTTGCCTACATGTCTAAGCAACTGGATGCAGTGGCCAGCGGACTTCCACCTTGTCTAAGAGCCGTAGCTGCAGCCGCCCTGCTAGTAGCTGAAGCCGATAAACTCACTCTGGGTCAAGAACTTTATGTACGAGTCCCACATGCAGTACAGACGTTGTTGGATTACAAAGGAAATCATTGGTTTAGTAATAGCCGTATGACCAAGTATCAAGCAATGTTGTGTGAAAACCCAAGAGTGCATTTAGAGACTGTAAACACCTTAAATCCAGCTACCCTTTTGCCACAACCTACTGAAAGTCAACATGATTGTTTGGAAGTAATGGATGAAGTATTCTCAAGTAGACCAGATCTTCGTGATTTTCCCATCCAGAACCCCGATGTTCAATATTACACCGACGGCAGTAGTTATGTGAAAGAAGGGATCCGCTATGCAGGATATGCAGTGACAACAATAGACAAGGTGATAGAAGCTCGGCCACTGGCGAAAGGAACATCAGCACAAAAGGCAGAATTAATAGCACTAACACGAGCGTTACAATTGGCTGAAGGTTTAAGAGTAAATATCTATACGGACTCTAAGTATGCGTTTTTAACCACTCATGCCCACGGAGCTTTGTATAAAGAAAGAGGACTACTGAATTCAGAAGGCAAAGAAATCAAGTACGCAGCTGAAATCCTACAACTATTGGAAGCAGTGTGGGAGCCGAAAGAAGTCGGTATCATACATTGTCGAGCGCATCTGAGAGGAGATGGTGATGTAACCAAGGGAAATCGGATGGCAGATAGTGCAGCTAAGCGTGCTGCTGAATCAGGAAGACAGGAGTATGTAGGGCATATAGCTGCTCTTATACCAACTCCACTGTCCCAATGGACTCCAGTTTATACAGCTCAAGAAGAGGAGTGGTTAAAGACTGAACCGGGAAAGTATCTGGAGAACAAGTGGTATCAGCTAGAAGATGGAAGAATAGTTATACCAGCATCGCTAGCGGTAGAAATTGTCCAAAATTATCACAACGGGACACATTCTGGGAGAGACAGTACTGAAGAATCTCTTAGAAAACATTTCTACATACCAAGATTGTCCAACTTGACTCAGGCCATTGTACGCAGATGTGTAACGTGTGCTAAGAATAATGCAAGACAAGGACCAGTAAAGCCACCAGGAGTTCAGTTTATGGGGGGACTCCCCATGTCCGATCTACAAATAGACTTTACAGTGATGCCTAAATCGGGTGGACATCGTTACCTGCTGGTAATTGTGTGCACCTATTCAGGCTGGGTAGAAGCATGTCCTACTCGTACAGAGAAAGCAGGAGAAGTTGTGAGATTCCTGCTACGAGAAATAATACCCCGATATGGACTACCCTGTTCTATAGGATCGGACAATGGTCCAGCTTTTGTTCATCAGTGCCTACAACAACTGACTCATATGCTTGGTATAAAGTGGAGGCTTCATACTGCATATAGACCCCAGAGTTCTGGTAAGGTAGAGAGAATGAATAGAACTATAAAGAACCAGTTGGCTAAAATGTGTCAGGAAACCCAACTTAAGTGGAACGTTCTCTTACCCATAGCTTTATTGCGAATCCGCAGTACCCCTACCAGAAGGATGGGCCTCTCTCCTTTTGAAATCATGTATGGGCGACCACCTCCCGTACTTGGTAACTTAAGGGGGGACTTGAGTCAGTTGGGAGAAGGAATTACCCGGCAGCAGGTTGTAGAGTTGGGTAAGACTATGGAGGAGGTACAGAAATGGGTACAAGATAGATTACCTGTGAATATTTATCCCCCTGTTCATAGTTATCATCCAGGAGATCAAGTGTGGATTAAAGAGTGGAATAATGTACCGTTAGGGCCCAAGTGGAGAGGTCCTTATGTTGTTCTTTTGTCTACCCCTACAGCGATAAAAGTAGCAGAAGTGACTCCGTGGATACATCACTCCAGGGTTAAACCAGCAGCAGTCGATTCTTGGCAAGTTACAGCAGATCCAGAGAATCCCTGCAAGATCCGGTTAAAACGCACTACTCAGTCGGAGTAACGAGGAATTATTGTGGATTACAAATTTTATTGTTACAGGTGTGAGTGAGAAGGCCATAATAAAGCCTGTCCGCTTACCATCACATAGTGTATAAGCCAGGAAAGTCTCGAAGGGACACCTGTGAAGATGAGCAGAACTCCATTCCCTGCAGCCCCTCACATCCTGGAAGCTGAGGCGCCATCGCACGGACGAAGACTGAGGATGACGGCGAAAGATGTGCTTTTGATAGTGTTTATTTATATGTGTTTTTATATTCAGGAAGGTAGAGGTACCGACACTCCTAGCTGTGAGGTATGCATTAAGACTACGAGAACAGGTAACCATATTTCCCAAACCCTAATTTGGCATTCACAATACGAATGTAAAGGAGATGTATCGAGATGTAGATACTTAAATATAGATTATAGTGTGTGCCATTTAGGAGTAGGAGAACCTAAGTGCTTCAGTCCGGAGTATCAGCCTCGTACAATTTGGTTGACTCTCAGGAATGGAGATCCTCAGGGGACCCTAATTAATAAAACGGTGTTAGAATCCGTACATTCTTCGGGTGTTCTGCTATTTGATGCGTGTAAAGCGATATCGAGTGGTAGAAAGCCGTGGAATGTATGTGGGGATCTTAGATGGGAGAGGACGTATGGGTCTAACGATAAATATATTTGTCCCAGTAGCAAAAATAAATATGTAAGTCCTAGATGCCCAAATAGAGATTATAACTTTTGCCCATATTGGTCTTGTGTGGGGTGGGCAACTTGGGGACAGACAGTAGACAAAGACATGATAGTGACTAAGTTGCCGACTAGCCCTTATTGTAAGTCTATGGAATGCAACCCAGTCCATATACTCATTAATAACCCCGACAAGTTCTTAGATAAGTTTCAAATATACGGGACGGGTTTAGATCCTGGGACATTATTGTTTATAGGAATAGAGACTGATACGGTATCCTCCCAGACTCATCAAGTATACCATTCCTTTTACGAAGAGATGAGTATAGATAATAAGATCCCCCATAATGCTAAAAACCTGTTCATCGATTTAGCTGAAAGTATTGCCGGTAGTCTTAATGTTACCAACTGCTATGTGTGTGGAGGTACTAACATGGGAGACCAATGGCCTTGGGAAGCAAAGGAGGTAATGTCCGGTTCTGAGGCAGTTGACCAATTAATATCTACACAAGCCGATTATCATATGAGTGTTAGAGGTAAATCTGAGTGGAGATTAAAGACCTCCATCATAGGTTATGTTTGCATAGCAAGGAAAGGAATAATGTATAATACTTCTGTAGGAGAATTAACTTGTCTAGGGCAAAAAGCTTATGATGATGATACAAAGAATACAACTTGGTGGTCGGCTTCAAATGTCTCAGAACCATCTAACCCGTTTGCTAGATATGCCAATTTAAAGGATGTGTGGTTTGATCTATCCATCACATCTACTTGGAGAGCCCCAGCAAATTTGTACTGGATCTGTGGTAAGAAAGCCTATTCGGAGCTGCCACAGGACTGGGAAGGGGCATGTGTGTTGGGTATGCTCAAACCATCCTTCTTCTTGTTACCGATTGAAACAGGTGAGACTTTAGGTGTTAAAGTGTATGATGTGAATCATAGGAAGAAAAGGGGACCCATAGAGATAGGCGCCTGGGAAGATGATGAATGGCCTCCCCAGCGTATTATAGATTACTATGGGCCAGCCACGTGGGCTGAGGATGGTACCTTTGGTTATAGAACCCCTATTTATATGCTCAACCGTATTATAAGATTACAGGCGGTGGTTGAGATTATCACAAATGAGACATCACAAGCGCTCAATCTTCTAGCGAAGCATAACACCAGGATGAGGACAGCAGTCTACCAAAATAGATTAGCCTTGGATTAACTTTTGGCAGTAGAGGGAGGTGTATGTGGGAAGTTTAACCTAAGTAATTGCTGTCTTCAAATAGATGACGAAGGGCAAGCAATAGCTGAGCTTACTAGCCATATGGTTAAACTAGCGCATGTGCCTACTCAGGTATGGAAAGGGTACAATCCAAGTAGTTGGTTTGGTAGCTGGTATGAGTGGTTTGGAGGGCTTAAGGCAGTGGTAGGTGGAGTCCTACTGATTTTACTGTTGTGTCTACTCCTACCGTGTCTTATACCCTTAGTAGTTAGGTCTGTGCAAAGCCTGATAGGAAGTATAGCAGAGAGGAAGGCTGCTGCACAGATAATGGCGATATATAAGTATAAGGCTCTAGATCAGGGAGAACCAATGCAAGAAGATGAATGTTGAAGATTCACATCATAAGATAAGTCTGGTCTGGTTCATGGTAACCTGAGGTATATGCAAACCAAGGTTAAGTGATGCCTCAAGTAATTGTGAAATATCAGAGGCATCAAAGGGGGGAATGTGATGTAATTCCAGTAAAATACAAGTTTAGCAGGCTAAGATTGCCACAAGGCATATGTATGTATATGTGTTTGTAGTATCAGTTAGTTAATAACACGTAGCTAAGATACTGTCATCACTGTACTGACCAGGTGCAGGAATGTAAGAACTGGAATTACGCGTCCCTCTCCTTTGTATCAGATGAGCCACGTGGTTAGACCGGATGGATGAGTTTAGACTCTATTCATTAAATAGGTTAAGGGTATGTGTGGGTGTAGTTAATTGTGGGAGGAGCTACAGTGCTATATAAGGAATGTACTCTATGTATTCAGTACTCAGACTTTGCTGTATTTTGGTGACGCTAGTCCCTCTGAGTCCCGATCGGTGATCCAATAAAGAATCTCTTCCTTCCTGAAGAAACCTGTGTCCATCTCTCTGTGCTTGGCTTCCGTCAGTTTCTCCGGTATCAGTATTGTATTATTATTGGTTACTGTAATTGTATTTCAGTCCTCCACAAGGTCCCTGTGGGAGTATCCCTTGCTGGAGGACCTGCATAAAAGGCCAAGCTGTGGCCACCATTAAACAGTTAATGCTTGACCCTCAACACAGAGCCTTGTCTCGTGCTTGGGGGGATATTTCTTCAAGGTTCCTGTTCAGTGCTTGAGATTATTGGGTAGCAGACTTCATACTTGGGGGAAAGAACATCTTTTGATGGCGTTAACCCCCTTCTCATACCCGGGGTGCCGTCAAACAGTGTGTGTATATAATGAATGCAGAGTGTGTGTGTTTGTGTAGTGGTTGTATAGTGAATGCAGTGTGTGTTTGTGTGTGTTTATAATGAATGCCGTGTGTTTGTGTACTGTGTATATAATGCAAAGTGTGTGTGTTTCTGAAGGTATGTAATTTGTGTAAAATGGGGAGAGAAGGGGGGCCTTTTTATTTTAATTTTTAAATCTTTAATTTATTATTATTATTTTGTCCCTGCTTGTTACCTGGCCAGGGAGGGGTTGATTTAGCATTCCATGGTGGTCCAGTGACATGGACTGTGCTGAGGGACCTGTCACGTATTCATTTGCACATAAAAATGTGATTAATGACATTTACTGTCCTGACAGGAAAAGTTGTGCCGAGCAGCAATCAATCCACAGGAGAGTTTGCGCTGAGCAGCAATCAATCCACAAGAGGGTTTGTGCTGAGCAGCAATTATGCAGATAGGAACATGGTAACTGCCTTTGGGGTCAAAGGCAGGTTCCAACCAATCAGATCCACAGGCAGGGTATTTAGGCCCAGTTCTCCTCTTGCTCTGGGCCCTGTCGTGGTTTCCCTTGTGGTTGTCCTAGAGTGCGTTATTGATTCTGGTTTTCCTGGTTATTTGACTTTGGAATTGATATTAACTTCCCTGTTTTCTGGCATCCCTGAGCCCTGGCTTTTCCTTATCGTTGTGTCTCTTTCTGTATCCCTTGACCTCGGCTATTTCTGACTATTCTTTGGTACGTTAGTCCGACCATTCTAAGGTCCGGTATACGTTACCTATCATTCCTCTGTGTTACACAATTCTACGTTCTGGATCATACTGTAATCCTGACATTACGACAGGGCCATAGTTCCTGTAGAATTGTGTAAGCATATAGCTGCTTGTGAAAGGAAACTGGAGGATAATGATCACCGTATGGATCAATTTGCCCAGGCCTTCAGTACGCTTCTTACCCGCGGCATCACCTCCACCTATGGTACACAAGGCACCTACTATCTCCCTAACTGCTCCCTGGCATTTTGATGGTAATATTCAAGAATGCCAGGGATTTATTAAACAACTGGAGTATCATCACCGGGATCTTTTCCCACAGACAGAGCTAAAATTGGTTACCTAATGAATCAGTTAAAAGGTTAAGCTTTAGCTTGGGCCAATCCATTATGGGAGAGTAATAGGAGTGTGACACACAATTACCAGGAGTTCCTTACGGAATTCAAACTTACGTTTGAACCGTTAGGCAGAGAGGATGATGCCTCTAATGCATATCAGACAAGGGAACCGGTCTATCTCGGAATATGCCATAGAATTTCGCACCCTAGCTTCCGAGGTAGACTGGACTAATAGTGGGTTAATCTCTGCATTTAAAAAGGTACTATCTGAAACTATGCTAGATGAAATTGCCGCCAAAGACCCAAAAAGCTTAATGAATCACTTTTGTCATGCAGATTGATAATAGATTAAGAACCAGAGAGGCTACTAGAAACCAGACCAGACGCATGACTATGCCATTTCTCCAGACCTATTGTCCCTGAAATTCCTGTACAGTTCAAACCCGAACCCATGCAGTTGGGGGGTCACTAGACTGTCGGAGGCAGAAAGACAATATAGGAAAAGAGAAGGCCTATGTTTATACTGGTAGAAAGGGACATATGAGAAACAATTGTCCCATACATCCGGAAAACTACCGCACCTAAGCACCTTAAGGGGACAGGTGTAATAGAGACGTCCTATAGAAAGAATAAAATTAGATTTCTCCTTGATATTTCTGTCGCGTTTAACAAAAAGAACTTTTCATGCAAAGCCCTGATGGACTCAGGTGCTGCTGGAAACTTCATCGACGTTCAATTTGTCAGGGGTAATACTATACCTATCAAGGAGAGACTATCACCCCTAGCTGTTTGAAGCTATTGATGGATGACCACTCTCACAACCATTGATAACGCATGAAACCTTACCCATTAATATTTCCATTGGTACCTTACATAAGGAAGAGATTACATTTCAGTTGATTGCATCTCCTTCTTGTCCTACATATTAGGATTTGGCTTAGCAAGCATAACCCTCACATTGACTGGGCTAATGGGAAATATTAGAATGGGGTAAGGAGTGCACTGAAAGGTGTATATTGCATGTCACCAAAAGAGTGGGCACTATTGAATTACCCACTAGTACACCTCGAAATCCCGAGATCCCTGTACAATACCGAGACATTAAAGTATTCAGCAAGACTCAGTCTAATACTCTACCTCCTCACAGACCATATGACTGTTCCATTAAACCCGGCGCAAGGGAGCATTCTATGCACTATCTCCTCAGGAGAGTAGTGTAATGGAGGAATATATTAAGGATTCATTGAATAAAGGCCATATACGAAAATCATCCTCGCCTGCTGGTGCAGGATTCTTTTTTGTATCTAAAAAGCATGGTGAGTTGCGCCCATGTATCGATTACAGGGCATTGAACAAAATCACTATTAAGAACGCCTACCCCATTCCTCTTATTGATGAATTATTTGAAAGACTCCAGGGCGCTAAAGTGTTTACTAAGCTTGACCTTAGAAGCGCGTACAATTTAGTGAGAATCAAGGAAAACCACGAGTGGAAGACTGCATTTAATACCAGAAGTGGACAATATGAATATCTAGTGATGCCATTCGGGTTGTGCAACGCTCCAGCGGTTTTCCAAGATTTCCTTAATGATGTACTCAGGGATTACATTTACTTGTTTGTCTTGGTCTATCTGGATGATATCCTTATTTATTCTCCAGACCTCCAGTCTCACCACGATCACGTTAAACAAGTTCTGCAAACCTTGTTAAAAAAAACAACTTTATTCTAAATTGGAAAAATGTATCTATGACTTGTCTGAAGTAAAGTTTTTAGGATATAATATTTCTGCCTCTGGGTTTCAGATGGATCCTAAAAAACTAGAGTCTGTTCTACAGTGGCCTTTACCCATTGGGTTAAAAGCCACTCAAAGGTTAATTGGTTTTGCCAATTATTACAGAATATTTATAAAGGGATTTTCTTCAGTAACAGCCCCCATCACCAATATGACACGCAAGGGGGCTAGTAGTACGATATCGTCTAAGGAGGCTATTGAAGCCTTTGAAACTCTCAAACAGCAGTTTGCCTCCGCCGACATATTGATACATCCTGACACCAGTAAGCCTTTCATACTGGAGGTTGATGCTTCAGAGACAGGGGTAGGGGCAGTTCTCGCCCAGAGGGAGAGCCAGGAAACTCTGTCACATCCTTGTGGTTGCTTTTCTAGAAAGTTTTCTTGTGCTGAGCGCAATTACGATATTGGCAATAGAGAATTGTTGGCCATTATTCTAACTCTCAAGGAGTTGCGACATCTTTTAGAGGGTTCCAAGGACCCCCTTTTGATCATTACTGATCACAAAAACCTGGCTTACATAGGAGATGGCAAGCAATAATCTTCTAGAAAAGCTAGGTGGTCTCTATTTCTTTCTCGCTTTAATTTTCTTATCACTTATAGACCTGGTTCTAAAAATGTCAAGGACGACGCCTTGTCCAGGCAGTTTGATACCGAGGCTATACTAGAGCAAGAAGTGTCTCATATCATTCCCCCGGAATATATCATTGCGTCCACTGTCCTTTCATTGTCCTCTCCACTGCTCAGGCGCCCTGCAGTAAACCTCAGGACAAACTGTCCGTTCCATTGGGGGAAAGGGTTAATATCATCAAGGTGTTTCCTGACAAAGTGTCTGCTGGTCACCCAGGTATTAATAAATCCACTTCTGCTATCATGAGGTCATTCTGGTGGGATTCCCTCAGGAAGGATGTTAAGGAGTATGTGCAGGCTTGTTCTGTTTGTGCGGTTTCCAAAGTGCTTCATAAACTCCTTTGTGACTTGTTGCAACCTCTTTCTATTCCTGCAGTCCCATGGTCCCACTTGTCCATGGACTTCATTGTTGAACTTCCTAGTTCTAATGGTTACACCACTATTCTCATGGTTGTGGACCGTTTTTCTAAAATGGCTCATTTTATTCCTCTCAAGAAATTGACGTAATCTCAAGACCTGGTACTAATCTTTATACGAGAAATTGTCCATCTGCATGGCATTCCTCACACTATAGTATCTGATAGAGGTTCTCAGTTTGTGTCCTGGTTTTTGAGGCCCTTCAATAAACAATTAGGGATTGAATTGTCTTTTTCATCCTCTTACCACCCCCAGACCAATGGTACAGCTGAGAGGGCTAACCAGTCCTTGGAATTATATTTGCGTTGTTTCGTTAATAGCACTCAAGATAATTGTTCCGAATTACTACCATGGGCCGAGTTTGCTAGGAACAATGCTGACCATGACTCCTCTGGGCATAATCCATTTTTTGTTAATAATGGCCGGCATCCTACTGTCCTACCGGCTGTTTTTTCTGATACAGCTATTCCTGCATTGGATGACCATCTGGCTTCCATCCGTGATACCTGGGTCAAAGTTCACTCTGCTCTGGGTACTGCTGCTGACCATTTCAAGCATTATACTGATACACCTCGAGGTGCCAACCCTGTTTACCAAGTGGCTCAAAGTCCCTAGCATGAAATTTGCTCCTAGGTTATTTGGACCTTTTCATGTCCTTCGTAGGCTCAATCCTGTTGCATTCTCTCTGGCCCTTCTGGCCTCCTTGAAAATTCCTAATACCTCTTTACTCAAACCTCTTGTTTGCAATAAATATACTGTCTCAAGTATCCCTCCTCATCCCTGGACAGGACGAGTATGAGGGTTTGTGCTGAGCAGCAATCATGCAAATAGGAACCTGGTAACTGCCTTTGGGGTCAAAGGCCGGTTACAACCAATCATATCCACAGGTGTGGTATTTAGGCCCAGTTCTCCTCTTGCTCTGTGCCCTGTCGTGGTTTCCCTTGTGGTTATCCGAGAGTGCGTTATTGATTAACTTCCCTGTTTTCTGGCATCCCTGACCCCTGGTTTTCCCTTTCGTTGTGTCTCTTTCTGTATCCCTTGACCTCGGCTATTTCTGACTATTCTTTGGTTCGTTACTCCAGCCATTCTAAGGTCTGGTATACGTTACCTATCAGTCCTCTGTGTTACACAATTCTACGTGCTGGATCATACTGTGATCCTGACAGGGCCCCAGCAAGCTCTTACTTACCTTCCCAGCAACTCCCTTCAGCTACCCTGTGTAAATCTTGTGGCCTGTGTGCCGCGCAGATCGTTGCCATGGTAGCCCATGGCAACACTCTAATGGCCGCGGGACTCGCAAGATTTACACAGGGGAGCTGAAGGGAGCTGCTGGGAAGGTAAGTAAGAGTGTGCCGGGCCTCCCAGGACCTTGATGGTGGCCTTGTTCTGCATTATCGGCAATATCGGTATCTTTATTAGCTGATACCGATATTGCCGAAAATACCGAATATCATCCGATAATATCAGCCGGACCGATAATCGGTCAGTCCCTAGACCATATACCACCTTTATATTATCTATAGGTGTATTTCAAAAAAGGGATACGCTATGGATACAACGCTTAACTAATAGTGTGGCTCTGGTCCATTCCGAGAGAGAAAAAGCTCTACCAAGATCATGTTTCCATTTCATAAATGGGGCTATTTGGGATTCTTGTTCCATTGACTCTAACAGTTTAATGGATCTAGAGATCACTCCCTTTGTTTTATATAAAATTATAAAGGGATCTATATTGTGATTATTGAGTATTGTTTTCGACATTACAAAGTTTTTAATCCTTAAGTACTGAAAGATCTCTAGATGGGAGATTATATTTTACCTGTAATTGTGCAAATGGGACAAGTTTAGTCCTATCACATAAATCTGAAATCTTCAGTATACCATAAAGAATCCACGATTGGACATTTATGTCCTCTATTGCATATTGTAATAATTCTAGTGGGGCACCCAAAACTAGTTTATCATCTAGTTTTAATTTCTTACTAAGAATATTGGAAGTATTAATTAAATTTATAAGAATTTTATAAGAGTATACCACAGTATCCAACTCTCCTTGTTTTAAAATGCCAATTCAGAAAAGAACATATTGTTTATGTCTGGGACTATCCTCCTGTTCTAGTGAATTTCAGAATTTAGCCACAGTAAAAGATGTAGATTCATAGACATCCGGAAAGGCTATACCCCCCTTTAGATATCCTTTTCGAAGAGTATCATATGCTAACCTAGGCTGTTTATCTGACCAGATATACTTAGAAAGTAAATTTTGAAACTGGCCAAGAACATGTTTTCCTAGTCTATAGGGTATCGCTCTAAAATGATACAAAAGTTTTGGTATAAAAAATGCTTTAATCATATTTAATCTGCCTATCCAGGAAACCTCTATCCTCCTCCATTTATCCACCTGTTGTTGCAATTTCTTTAACCCCTTAAGGACCAAACTTCTGGAAATAAAGGGAATCATGACATGTCACACATGTCATGTGTCCTTAAGGGGTTAAAGGACCACTATAGGCACCCAGACCACTTCAGCTCAATGAAGTGGTCCGGGTGCCAGGTCCATCTAGGGTTAACCCTGCAGCTGTAAACATAGCAGTTTCTCTGAAAAACTGCTATGTTTACAATAGGGTTAATCCAGCCTCTAGTGGCTCATTGACAGCCGCTTGAGGCGCTTCCACGCTTCTCACTGTGAAAATCACAGTGAGAAGATGCCGACGTCCATAGGAAAGCATTGAGAAATGCTTTCCTATGGACTGATTGAATGCGCGCGCGGCTCTTGCGCATTCGGCAGATGACGTCGGAAGAGGGAGGAGAGAGAGAGAAAGGGAAGCGTTTAATCCCTTCCTCCCCCTTCAGCCTGGCAGGAGAGGGACCCTGTGGGTGGGACCTAAAGACCCTATAGAGCCAGGAAAATGAGTTTGTTTTCCTGGCACTATAGTGGTCCTTTAATAATGTATCATAGTTAATTTGTATCAGCTTTTCAATATCAAAAGAGATTTTAATTCCTAAGTAATCTATACATCTAGAAAATGTTTTTTAAAAGATGGCGGAAAAGCCTTCAGGGCCAGGCGCTTTATTTGATTTAAGGTTATCTATTGTCTCTGTGACTTCAGACAACAAAAATGGAGCATTCAATATACCGTAACTAATTTCTTTTGATTTATTTTTGGGAGTTTAAGAGCAATTAAAAATTGATCTATTTCCTTATTGCTTTTCTCTACGTCCTTTAAATTATATAGGGATCTGTAAAAATCTACAATCGCTTTAGCAATGTCATTTGGTGAAGTTAACTGTTTATCACCTATAAAACATTTTTAATGGGCTTCTCTTTAAGATGGTTCTTAATTTTATTTGAAAGATATTTATTTATTTTATTGTTATTATTCCTTTGCTTAAGGAAGGCTATATTTTTGTTAACCGTATCGTATATTCTTTCTTTAATAGTCTCCATTAGAATGGCTATTTCTTCCATTAGTTCATTATTTATCCTAATTTTATTTAACCGTTCTTTATTTTCCAATTTAATCCTTAACTCCTGCAGATATTCTCCCTTCTTCCATTTTAGTTCTGAGCTTAGCTTTATCAACAGTCCCCTTGTGTAACTTTTGAGGGTACACCATAGCGTTGCAGTGGACACTTCCCCATTATCATTAGTAATCATAAAGTTCTATTGAGTCTCCATCTTGTCCTTGGCCTAAAACTCTCTTTTAACTTAACATTAATAAATACTGGGGCATGGTCTGATAAAACTATAGATCCAATATTCGATTTAATAATTGATCTTAGAAGCCCTGCCTTCACCAAAAACATATCTATACGAGAGTAGCTCTGATGAACATGTGAGAAAAAGGTATTATCTTTCTCAGTGGGTTTCAAAGTCCTCCAACAATCATATAAATAATTCCTATTTAGAAGTTCTGAGAAGTCAGACAAGTTAGATTTTTGAGGCTTCTGTTCTGTAGTATTTTTATAACTTTTATCCATTCTTGGGTCCACAATTAAAATCTCTGCTAACTATAATATTACCACATGCCAATTCATACACCTTTTCCGTGATCTCATCCAGGAAACACACCGGGCTGTAGTTTGGTGCATAGATGTTAACAAAAGTATATAAAGCTCCATTATTTTTTTAAATAAGAATCAGATATCTACCGGTCGTATCTTTAGATAAGTGAATGAGTTCAAAATTAACTTTATTAGAAATAATAATAGCAATACTTTTTTTCCGTTTCCCTTCCATATTTGAGCAAAATATTGATGGAAATTTCTTAAATTTCTTAAACTTCCAAAGTCTATCTGGGGAATCAATCCAATGTGTCTCCTGAATGAAGGCGATATCTATATTTTTCAGACCCTGGACATTCCATGATATCAAATTAAGTGCAATCATAACACCTATTATCCATATTTGGCCCCATGTCGAGTATCAGTTCAATAGCAAAAATAACATAAATAAAAAATAATAAAATTTTTTTTTAAATAAAACGCAAAGAATATTCCAAAATAGGGGAGAATTTCCCCCCTAATAGTCGAGTAAGGAAACATACGTACATGTATCCCCCAAGACAAATCCTGCCAAAAATTGCAGGGATGAGCATTATGGGGAGAGAAGGGAATACTTCACTGATGCCAAGGCAAAACGCTAACTTAGAACATCGATTTAACAATATATATTCCCAGTCCCCAGGCTTTGTTGAGATTGCCTATATTATTGATTTGAATCTTCCACTTAGCAAACTACCAACCATTATTAAGGGGGTGGGACTATTATGGTTGCCACTTCTTAAAGTACACTCTATATTAAAAATTTGTAATCATAAAAGACCAAAATATATCATGCATACATCCTTTAGGTCCTTCATATGACCATTCAACATAACAAAATTTCAATCTTATCACGGTCCGGCTCTATCATCCTTAACCGTTTCCTTTCTATACTATCTATCCATTTGTGTTCATATGCAACATATAGATTGGAGTAACAGACATATATCAACCTTTACCACAAGTGAAGGCCACACTAAAGGGTATAGCCTAAAAAAGAAAAAAAAATGACTCAATAGTGTGACTCTAAGATTCTCTTTATATTACTGCTGGCTTAAACTCTCTTTATATTAAAAAAAAAAATACTTCCTCGTGAAAAATATAGTATTTGAAAAAAGAACGTTCTCCTCAACCAAATTATTACCTATCTATTAATAATACCTCCAGAATACAAAACTTATGGTTCCATTTCATAGTGACAAGGAAACCTTAGCCTTCGGGATTTGTTAAGATTATTTAAATTTATCACAACTTGCTAAATCATGTGTAAGTGAAAAATTACAACTAAATCTAAATAGGCACGCTCAGATCTGCAAATAGACCAACATATCAAAGCTCCATATTTTATACAGTGTTATAATACCCCTAATTACATAGTGCTACAATGCTCCATTAATTAAATATTCCCCAGCCCTAATCAATACCTTCCACTCATCGTGCAGCCTTTTGCTTACAAAAAAGATACTGGTAAATAAAAATATGATTATTACATGTGTACCTCTCATTTCCAACCTACATGTGAACATCAGCAGGGAATACTCCTAATATGCCATTAAACATACCAGCCATATAATATAGCATAAAATCTTAATGGCATAATATTATTTCTTTACGCCAGATCGTGTATTTGTTCCATTATATATAATTGAGATTTTATCATTTGTTCCCTAAACAGGATTAGACAAAAATATACCAACGCCCTTTAAAATGAACTCTAAACAATACCAAGTTAGCTATTTAATTTCCCTCTTTCTCTGTAGAGGCCAAGGGTTTACTAATTTTTCTTATTCAATATACATTATGTTTTCTGAAGGTTCCAAGATTGAATTGCTTCTTGCACGGCGGCTGCTTCTTTAAAGAGATAGTACTGATTTTGAAAGAATACAGTTAATGCCGTAGGAAAGTTCCATTTGTACTTAATACTATGAGATCTCAATATACCAATCTGAACCGCAAAGCTCTTTCTTGCCTCCGGAGTCGTTAAAGATAGATCTGAGTAGAGCTTAATATCTTTAAATTGTGGATCTGAAATTTAATTCTTCTGTGCCAATTGCATTATCAGGTTTTTAATATAATTATTAGAAAAGCAAACAATAATATCCCTTGGTATGTTGTCGACAAATTCTTCGGTCTGTATAGTCTATGATATCTTTCAAATGGAAATTCTCCCATAGACTTTTCAGGGATAAAGTGTCATGATTCTGGGAACCAAACACGCTAACACACACACAGAAAAGGTGCAGTACCGGACCTTAGAGTGGCCGGGCTAAGCACACAAAGAATAGTCAGGAGACAAGCCGAGTAAGGGGAACCAGAAAACAGAATAATGAGAGACAAGCCGAGGTCAAAGGGTAGGAGAAAGTCGCAAGGTCGGATAAACAAGCCAGAGAGTACGTAACCAGAGAAAAAACACAAGTAGAACAGCAATACTAGAAAGCAAAGACCACAACAGGGCAGAGAGAGACATGAAAGGTAAGGTAAGAGACAGGAAAGGTAAGTATTTAACCCCTTAAGGACACTTGACGTGTGTGACATGTCATGATTCCCTTTTATTCCAGAAGTTTGGTCCTTAAGGGGTTAAACCCATTGATTAATTCTGATTGGATAATTTCCAATCCGAATTAACAATCACACGTGGGAGATATCTATACCTCCCACTGTGATTGAGGCACTGTGCCTTTAACGCCGGGTCAGGCATGCTGCCGGTGGGGGACGAAGAGGAAGACACGGACGGCATCCGAGGCTGGGAGGATGCCGCTCGCCGAGCGTACGACGAGAAGGGGATCGCAGACGACTGGAGGGTGAGTGCCGCGAGCGGACTGCAGCCTACCCTCGCAGCCTCCCGCGGGATCCTGACATAAAGTTTGAAAAGAAAGATCCGAGAAATTGGTCCATCTGATCATAATTAACTGATTCTGGGACACCTCTCAATTTTATGTTGTACCTTCAAGACCGATCCTCCAGATCAACTACCTTTGTCTCCAATAATTTGAACTTCCCTTACAGCTGATTATACTTTAAGGTTAGATCCTCATTGGTCGCTTGAATTTTTTCAAGAATATCAGATTGCATTTGCAGTATAGAAGATGGGTGGGATAATTTCAACCTTAGAATATTAGACCTATCAAAATCCTGTTTTAATCTAAGATATAATGCATCCAGTGCTTCATTAAGTATTTGTTGTGTGATATACTGAGAGGTTGTCAAATGGGCTTCCTGAGTTAGGATTAAAGGAACAGATTATCTGCGATCCCCTATAGATGGCCTTTTAACTAAGGAGTGGTCTTGAGATTTAGGGGAATAAAATAAATTTATATTTTTACTCTTCTCCGTATTTACAGATGTAGCTTTATCTTTATCCCTTTTGGGAGACATTTTGGCTATGATTCCAAAGAATTCTTTATATTTATATAGTCCCCACTTTCTGCCCACAAGCAGAACAGCAAAAATTAAAATAAAATAAAAGATAAGGGAAAAATAAAAATGTACCACCGCCTTAGGAGCTTGGTTTCAAACTTCTAAGCATTCACCCCTTATTAACCTTCATCCAGGGCTTTGAAGGGCGGTTATCGTTTTCAGGATATAGGTGTATACTATCGCTTGTCCCAGAGAGTAAGTACTGCTCGTAGGTCACAGTTTGCCAGCCTCCATTTCCAGGCCCCACTGCCGCAACTCACCGCTAGTGACTTCACATAAGGTTAAATTAACTATATAGAGAGGGAGCTTGGCGAGCAGATAGCACATTCCTCGAAGGTCGTAAGTATGCCTTCAATCTTCTTTTCCTCTTATCCTTTACCGGTTTACAGATTTAACATTGACGGCTGCATTCACGGTCAGCATTCGAGCATGGATACTGATTTCAAGGATCTCCTCCTCTGCCCATATCCTCGTTGCGACGGGCGTGTGAATGCTCACGTGT
Organism: Pelobates fuscus; assembly: GCF_036172605.1. Taxonomy (NCBI): domain Eukaryota; kingdom Metazoa; phylum Chordata; class Amphibia; order Anura; family Pelobatidae; genus Pelobates; species Pelobates fuscus. The sequence goes on along the minus strand of NC_086317.1, from coordinate 182,477,347 downwards.
CATGTCATCCCCATGTCCCCGGGAAGTCAACACTAATTGTATACATTTCTATGAGGACATGCTAATGCACAGTAATCTCTCAATGATTTCCCAAGAGAAAGCATCGGATGGGCTGATATCAAGATTGCTGATCTCAGCCATGGAGGTGAGGCCAGCAGCAGCTATGGGGAAAAAAGTAAATGTAAAACTTTTTTACTCCACAGGGTGTGACTTAAATATCTGTTTCAGCACTATAGTGTTATGAATACATTTGTATTCTAGCAACCCTTCCCCATGTTAGGCGTGCTATGCCGTCCTAAATGAGGACTTTAATGCCGTTAGAGTGATCTTATCTGATCGGCTTAGAAAAGGAATAGTACTGCAACTAATTGTTACTCCAGGTCTTGACAAATTCCAGGCACCAGGTTGCCATGGTGACTAGAAATGTTGCCCTGGCCCCTGGGATTTGAAGCCCTTTAGCTAAAGGCAGGATGGAGGAACAATGGAGCCGGTCAGTTGCCCTGGGAATCATGGAGGCGGCCACCCTAGGGATCATGAAGGCAGCAGGCTGGGGCAGTGCACCAGGGAGCAGTTATTTTCCTGCGGCTCTTCTCTGCTCCCTCGCGCTGTATAGTGATACCGGGAGCTGGAATATGACGTCTTTCCAACCCTGGCATCACTAAAGGGAGCAGAGAGGAGCTGCAGGTAAATTACTGCTTCCTTGCATGCAGGATGAGAGCAGCCCCACTGTACCCCAGAGAAAGATCAACTCAGCTCTCACAAACGTAGGTTGGATTAAAATGGAAAATGTAAATTGGTGTGTGTGTGTGTATGTCAGTGTGTGTCTCTCTCTCTCTCTGTGTGTCAGTGTGTGTGTCAGAGTGTGTCTTTCTGTGTCTGTTTAGGTACCTGCACCCCTCCGATCACGAGAGGTGTTTTTACTCCGCTTCTTTCCCACGCCGTGCTAGTATTCCGCGGCTTATCCTGCCTTCATGGCTGAGATAATCAATCTTTAAGATCTCGGCTAAACCAATGCTTTCCTATAGGAAAGCATTGGGAGGATATTGCTCATGTCTTCTTTCCCACGCCGTGCTAGTATTCCGCGGCTTATCCTGCCTTCATGGCTGAGATAATCAATCTTTAAGATCTTGGCTAAACCAATGCTTTCCTATAGGAAAGCATTGGGAGGATATTGCGCATGTCCTCTATGGGTAACATTCAGCACCTCAATGCAGTGTGTGGAAACTCTGACACAGGATTTCTCTGTAAAGGCAGCGTTTACATTGAAAAGGCTACAGGAACAGGCTAGAGGCATCAGAACAACTACATTAAGCTGTAGTGATTCTGGTGACTATAGTGTACCTTGAAGAATTGTAAATTTCTCGTAAATTAAACTTTACTAGTTTTAAAAAAAAAAAACTGGCTCCTAGATTCCAAACAAATTTGTCAAACCCTGTGATACTCAATTGGGTACCAGTTAGTTCTAGAAATATTCCTTTTTTTAAATCCTTCCCGAACGCGGACGTATCAGGTACGCCCGACAAAAAAACGGTCCTTATGGACCGCGGATGTACCTGATACGTCCACGGCTATTTTGAGCGCTGGAAGCGATCGTGATCGCTTCCATCCACTCTGATAGTATCGCAGTGATGCCTTGATGTTGAGGCATCGTGCAATACCTCTTATTTCTGCCGGGCACCCGGAGAGCACCAGGTAATCGCTCCCCCCGGAGCGAATACTTCCAGGTTGCTCCACGTGGCGCTCGGCATAAAGCAGAGCATTGGAAGCCATCGGGAAGGCGAGGGGTCAAGGCACTCAGTGAAGAATTTAAAAAATAAAATAATAAAAATAAACTAAAATAAGTCCTATTAACCCCCATACCCCCACGAGCCATGTGGCTCCCAAGATGGCGCTGTCTTTCTAAAGGCAGTGCATCATGAGGCTACTGGGGGTGTCCCTAGCCTGTATTGTTTTGATACTGTAGCTTGCGGTACAATAAAAAAAAGAACAGCTCAAGTTTCCCAGGACAATTTGCACGCACCCAGCTACGAAGGGTGGAAACCTCAGCTCTGCGCCAAGAGGAGCTGTTGGCAGTAAAGTACAGAGACAAGAAGGATGTATACCTTTTTACCACCATCCACACTGAGAGGACTGTGGATGTCCCTGTAGGTGGCAGAGCTGAGAGCACAAAGAAGCCAGTGTGCATCAAAGCTTATAACCGGTATATGGGTGGGGTTGATCTAGCAGATCAGCTACTGCAGCCCTACCTAATTATACGCAAGACAAGGGTCTGGTACAAAAAGGTTGCAATTTACTTAATGCAGATTGCAAACCACAACGCTTTTTTGTTGTTCAAAAAAGCAAACCCCTGATTGCAGCTGACTTTTACACAGTTTCAGCTCCAGATCATTTCGGGGATTTTATACCGTGATGCACTTGCTCCCTGGACGGTGATGGGAGAGAGCAGAGTTTGGGGCTACACATTTTTAAAATCCCCCCCTACTGCGGCAAAGCAGAATCCCCCAAAAAGATGCAGAGTCTGTTTTAACAGGGGGCAGAGAAAAGATACCATATATCACTTTCATGATTGCCCTGGACAGCCTGGACTCTGCATTGGGGACTGCTTCAAATGATACCACACACCGTTCCATTTTACATTTTTTTAACATTTGCCATTCAGTTGTTTTTTGGGTTACGTTTACCCTATGTATGGAGGGCATGGGTGTAATCAGGAGGCCTTGCAGAAAACAACTTGGAGTGTTTTCTTGCAATAATCAACAGGCTCTCCTAAATCGCAGTCAAAAAGCAATGTGTGTGTAAAAATTTAAATTGAAAAATTACCACCACACACTTTCTCCACTTTTTTGGGCTAAAACAGTTGAATCAAAGCACTCCATATACAATACCTCGGGGTGTCTACGTTTCAAATAGATACACTTTCATTGCAATAAATAAAACTAGTGTGCATGATAAGCCCCAAGCTAAAGATCAGAAGAAATACTCTCAATCACTGTATTTAGGAGATGTTTCTAAACACATATTGGGGTGTTCTTTGGCAGTAACCCTTAAAGTTCTCTGTACATGTATTCTTAAATTACTATGTGTGTCAAAAAATCACCAATTATTTTTTCTAATTTGGCATAGATTGGTGGTAAAATGGTTGCATGAAAAGATTCAATATACCCCAAGTTACTTTAGGTTGTGTTTTTATATACATGTGAAAGGTTATTCAGGGATTCCTGACATATCAGTGTTACACTGTAACTTGCGTTAATGTTTTAAAAAATGGTTTGGAAATAGCAAAGTGACTTGTACTTGTAGCCCTATCACTTTCCAGAAAAAAAAAAAAAGCTAAGAACATGTTAACATTGGGCATTTCTAAACTCAGGACAAAATGTAGAAACTATTTAGCATAGGTGTTTTTTTTTTTTTTTGCAGTTGTAGATGCATAACAGATTTTGGGGGTCAAACTTCGAAAAAGTGTGTTTTTTTTTTTTACTTTTTGTCAGATTTAAAAAAAAAATTATAGTAAATTATATGTTGAAAATAATGGTATCTTTAGACAGACCATTTAATGGCGAGAAAAAAGGTATATAATGTGTGGGTACAGTAAATGAGTAAGAGGAAAATTACACAAACACATCGCAGAACATCGCAGAAATGTAAAAAAAGCCCTAGTCCTTAACGGTAAGCAAATTGAATAAGGGTCTGGTCACTAAGGGGTTAAACATGAACTTTTATGATTAGCTCTATACCTTTTTATTTGTTTAATATCAAAATATATAAGTATTTTAGAGCAGTAAACGTATAATGATGATGACATCAGTGAAAGTGCAGTTTGTGAGTGAAAAATTTAAAAAACAAAATATGAGCACTAAATTTGGCCAGGGTTTGTAACCAAGTGGCTACTAAAAAAACACTCGACAGGGGGGGCGGAGCCAACTGCCGAACCGACAGGTCGCATCTGCAGTGAGCTCCCGACGAAATCGACCTAAAAGACCCCAAAAACCTGAAATATCACCCCCCCAAAAGCGGACCAGACACCCAAGTAGGCAGTGGATATGGGCAGGAAGAGCAAGAAGCCTAAACCCGATCCGCCCCGGGTAGGCACCAGCATAGGAGACCTGTGGCGGCGAGCGCATGGCGCCCCAGAGCCTGTCATGGCCGCTTACATGGACGGCTTCGAAGATTCTGACGACCTGCTCTCTGAGCCAGACGAGATATGTATGCCCACGATGCGGGCACCGGAGAAACCTACTGCAAAACCTGCTACACAGCCCGACTCAGCTCCGGTCACGAAATCTGAAATGAAGGAGCTGCTGGCAGAGCTCCGTCGGAACATTCAGGAGGATGTGGCGGGCATGCGGAGAGACATAAAAGGCCTCACTGACCGCGTGGCAACAGTGGAGCGAGACTCCCACACGCATACTAGGCAGCTTGCCTCACTCCAGCAGGAGATAAAACTAATGCAACAACACATAAAGGTGGAACAGGCCATGGCAGCAATGGAAGACGCAAGACGTGCCCAGAACCTCAAGGTCAGAGGCATAGCTGAATCTGTCCCAGAAGCTGAACTCCCCCACCTCGTGAGGCGCCTGGTGAGCACTATACTGCCGCCAAAGCAGGCCAAAGGAGTGGGCCTCGAGGGCATATTTCGGATCCCTAAACCACCAACGGCCCCACCAGCAGCAACCAGGGACTTAAATCATCAAATTCCAGAAGCGACAGGACAAAGAAATAATAATGGCCGCAATTCGAAACACCGCGCGATCATCTTTGAGAACATGACATTATCGATTTACTCTGACTTATCAAGGGGGACTATGGCCTGGCGCTCTACTCTTAGGCCTTTCACCACCCTGCTCCGCGAGCGCGATGTCAAATACAGATGGCGCTCACCCTGTAAACTCCAAGTGCTTCATGGAGAGGCCACGCACCTTGTAGCGGACTTACAGGAGGCTGAAGCCCTCCTCCCCACCCTGGGCCTTCCAGCGGAAGCCATGCGGCGACCTCCCGCGACCCGCAAGCCACACAAGTGGAATCCGGCTACCTCCGAACCCTTTGTTCCAGGTGGACCCACCCGCACTACGCAGACTGTAACCACCACCTGAATCATTCAGAAGGGGACTGTCAAACCTCTATGGCTGCTCATAATATTGCTGCCTTATCTTTCGCCTTTATCTATCTCTTTTATCCTGCTTACCGCTTTCAGATAGCGTTTAATTGTGTAATCTGTATATAATGTTATGATTTAAACGTGTGTTTGGGGGATGCGCCCCGGGAACATACCCGCCACAAAGGCTCCAATATGCACCATATGTCATGCCTTAGACTATGCACGCACAGCCCCATTGCATGCTTAAACCGAGCCTCTAGGCCACCGCTCGACTACACCCATGCACAGACAAAATTAGTGTGCTAACGTATCGGACTTAGCATAGTAATCCAAACGCATACACGAGTCTATATCCGCAGACTAATTTTATTCATAAGTCTAGTCCCGCCAGTTTAGTAAACGACACACATAGTGGACCCATGATGTGTTTAGCGCGACAAGTTTTGTTGACCTTATTATGGCCCACCTTATTATGGCCCGCGCACCAGACAAGCGAAACCGCTCTATATTCTGAAGGGCTATAGATTTTACTTTGTTTTTAAGATTTTATGTTGTTATTAATTTGATATTAACCTGTTTCACTGTCTAGACTAGCCTGTGTCTCAAGTACTACATACTTAAAGCGGCACTGTCATGCCGAACTTACCTTTCCTCAATCTCTTCCTCTTCTCCCCCTCTCTCAGGATCTGTTATTCTTTTCTTCCTGTCTTCTTTAGTTTTCTTTAAAATCATAAGACAAAGTAGGGACTCTGTCTTATGGAGGATTCCTCCGCTTGACCAGCTCTGACCAGCGGAGGAGCAAAGTGTGCTTCATTTCCGCTGGTCAGAGCAATTTTCCCATGATCCCTAGCTTTCCTCCCAGTTCCCACAATGCTTCCTGTCAGTATTGCCGAACGTCCTGTCACTTAGACAGAACGCCGGCAAAACTGCCGAATTGCATCCTAACAGAATGAGCACTGTTTCTCCATTGGTGTTAGGATGCAATTCGGTACTTTGTTCGGATCGGAATTTCATTCTGATGAATGAAACCCCGATCCTATTCATTGCTGTGGCTGCATCTTGCAGCCGCTTAGTAGATAACTTCCTAATTCCCACGGTATCAGGGAGCTATCTACTAAAAGGCTGAAAGACCTAAACTGGTCTTTCAGCCAACTTTACTAATACTAAGTAAAGATTACTTAGTATTAGTAAATAATATGCCCCTACTCGCTATACCGCGAGTAGGGGCATGTCTAATAAGCAGTGAGCAGCCTGTGGCTGCTCACTGTAAAAAAAAAAAAAAAAAAAAATATTGCCCCCCACCCCTAAACGACGGGTGGGGGCTGTAAAGTAAAATAAGGGAGGGAGACCTATTGTCCCCCCCCCCGGCCCCCACCCCTGAGCGGTGGGTGGGGGCCATAAAGATAATGAGGGGGGGGGGACCTACTGTCCTCCCCCCCCGGCCCCCACCCCTGGGCGGCGGGTGGGGGCCATAATGGTAATAAGAGGGGGGGGGGACCTACTGTCCTCCCCCCCCGGCCCCCACCCCTGGGCGGCGGGTGGGGGCCATAATGGTAATAAGAGGGGGGGGCCTAGTGTCCCCCCCCCCCGGCCCCCACCCCTGGGCGGCGGGTGGGGGCCATAATAGTAGTAGGGGGGGGGACCTACTGTCCTCCCCCCCGGCCCCCACCCCTGGCCGGCGGGTGGGGGCCATAATGGTAATAAGAGGGGGGGGCCTACTGTCCTCCCCCCCCCCGGCCCCCACCCCTGGGGGTCGGGTGGAGGCCATAACAGTAGTAGGGGGGGGGGACCTACTGTCCTACCCCCCCCGGCCCCCACCCCTGGGCGGCGGGTGGGGGCCATAATAGTAGTAGGGGGGGGGACCTACTGTCCTCCCCCCCGGCCCCCACCCCTGGCCGGCGGGTGGGGACCATAATGGTAATAAGAGGGGGGGGGACCTACTGTCCTCCCCCCCCCCGGCCCCCACCCCTGGGCGGCGGGTGGGGGCCATCATAGTAATAAGGAGGGGGGAGGGCCTACTGCCCCCCCCCCGGCCCCCACCCCTGGGCGGCGGGTGGGGGCACTAAGTAAAATCCCCCCCATCAAGGTGACTAGTAATAAGGGGGGGGGACCTACTGTCCTCCAGCCCCCGGCCCCCACCCCTGGGCGGCGGGTGGGGGCCCTAATGGTAAAAGGGGGGGGGGACCTACTGTCCTCCCCCCCGGCCCCCACCCCTGGGCGGCGGGTGGGGGCCATAACGATAATGGGGGGGACCTACTGTCCTCCCCCCGCCCCCACCCCTGGGCGGCGGGTGGGGGCACTAAGTAAATTCCCCCCCCCCCCCATCAAGGTGACTAGGGGTGCCCAAGCCCCTAGTCACCCACCCCCCACCCAAATAAAAAATGCCCCTACCTACCCCCCTCACCCTAAAAAATAGTGAGGGGGGAATAAAATTGCTAACCTGTAAAGTAAAATTAAACTTACCATTCGACGTCTTCTTTTTTCTAAAATCTTCATTTTTCAGCCCCAAAAAAGGCCAAATAAAAAACCATCATAGCCGTCGAACTAAAAATAAAATAAAAAACCCGAGCGCAAAAAAAAAAAAACCTGACGAAAAAGAAAAAACCCGAGCGCACATAAAAATAATCCATCTTCACCCATGGAGGGCTCCGCGCAGACTGAGCTCCGCAGGGCGGGGCAAGGCTTATAAAGCCTTGCCCCGCCCTGCAATTAGCCTAAGAACACTCTGATTGGTGGGTTTAAGCCAATCAGAGTGCTCTTTGTAATTTTACAAGCGTGGGAAAGTTCTTTGGAATCTTCCCACGCTTGTAAAATGACACAGAGCACTGTGATTGGATGGATTTCAAGCCATCCAATCACAGTGCTCTGTGTCATTTTACAAGCGTGGGAAAGTTCTTTGGAATTTTCCCACGCTTGTAAAATGACACAGAGCACTGTGATTGGATGGCTTGAAATCCATCCAATCACAGTGCTCTGTGTCATTTTACAAGCGTGGGAAAGTTCTTTGGAATTTTCCCACGCTTGTAAAATGACACAGAGCACTGTGATTGGATGGATTTCAAGCCATCCAATCACAGTGCTCTGTGTCATTTTACAAGCGTGGGAAAGTTCCAAAGAACTTTCCCACGCTTGTAAAATGACACAGAGCACTGTGATTGGATGGCTTGAAATCCATCCAATCACAGTGCTCTGTGTCATTTTACAAGCGTGGGAAAATTCCAAAGAACTTTCCCACGCTTGTAAAATGACAAAGAGCACTCTGATTGGCTTAAACCCACCAATCAGAGTGTTCTTAGGCTAATTGCAGGGCGGGGCAAGGCTTTATAAGCCTTGCCCCGCCCTGCGGAGCTCAGTCTGCGCGGAGCCCTCCATGGGTGAAGATGGATTATTTTTTTGTGCGCTCGGGTTTTTTCTTTTTCGTCGGGTTTTTTTTTTGCGCTCGGGTTTTTTTATTTTATTTTTAGTTCGACGGCTATGATGGTTTTTTTATTTGGCCTTTTTTGGGGCTGAAAATGAAGATTTTAGAAAAAAGAAGACGTCGAATGGTAAGTTTAATTTTACTTTACAGGTTAGCAATTTTATTCCCCCCTCACTATTTTTTAGGGTGAGGGGGGTAGGTAGGGGCATTTTTTATTTGGGTGGGGGGTGGGTGACTAGGGGCTTGGGCACCCCTAGTCACCTTGATGGGGGGGGGGGGATTTACTTAGTGCCCCCACCCGCCGCCCAGGGGTGGGGGCGGGGGGAGGACAGTAGGTCCCCCCCATTATCGTTATGGCCCCCACCCGCCGCCCACGGGTGGTGGCCGGGGGGGAGGACAGTAGGTCCCCCCCCCTTTTACCATTAGGGCCCCCACCCGCCGCCCAGGGGTGGGGGCCGGGGGCTGGAGGACAGTAGGTCCCCCCCCCTTATTACTATTATGGCCCCCACCCGCCGCCCAGGGGTGGGGGCCGGGGGGGAGGACAGTAGGTCCCCCCCCCCCTACTACTATTATGGCCCCCACCCGCCGCCCAGGGGTGGGGGCCGGGGGGGGAGGACAGTAGGTCCCCCCCCTTATTACTATTATGGCCCCCACCTGCCGCCCAGGGGTGGGGGCCGGGGGGGGGAGGACAGTAGGTCCTTTGGGGAGATTTTAATCTCCCTTGTGCTATTATGGGGGTCATATTGACCCCCATAGAGTGAGGAGGGGACCTGGGGGGCTTATGAAGTGGTGGGGAGCACTGCTCCCTGCCGCTTCTGTCTTTACATATTGCAAGGAGGGAGCTGCACGCCGGTAGCTCCCTCCTTGTAATAAACCGAACAAACAAACGAACACTGATACACAGTATTAGTTTGTTCGTCTGATTTTTTCTATTCATTCATTCGTCTGTCTGATGAATGAATGAATAGATGAAATTCCCGTTCGCATGTCCAGATGTTTCACTGGGCATGTGCGGGAATCTCAGGGCTATCTAGTGTGGGTAGAAGACGTGTCCCACAGGGACTTCACCTACCCACACAAAGATGGCGGCGCCCTGAATATAGATCGGGGCAGAAAATAAAGAATAAAAAATAGGTAATGTGGGGAGCATAGGGGCATTTGGGGGTGACTAGGGGGTCGATTGGATGTAGTTGAGGCGGGAGGGGGGTTAAAAAAAAAACGGAATTCGGCATGACAGTGCCGCTTTAAAAATGTGCTGACACCTCTATGCCATAGAAGCTCAATTAATGTGTCTTAGTTGGGACAACACAGCATACAAATATGTGTTTTATTGCAGGTCAATGAGATTCAGTTAAAAATGCTATGCTGAACTTGGAAAATAACATTACTTAATTTCTCTCAATTTTCTTTTTTAGATTTTATTCATATTAAACTGTGTTCCATATATAAATATTTGATGTGAAATTAAACCCCTATTTCTCTTGAACACAATCCTATATAATAAGCATGGGTGCACTTAATATGAATTATTATTGGTATTTATATGGCGTCAACTAATTCCGCAGCGCTTTACAATTTTTATGAAAGGAGGGGAAATAGAGGAGGTGGGGTAATAAACATAACAGGGCGGCAAGCGTGGCAGCCACCAAACAACGTGGGAAAAATAGCAGAACTTGAGGTGAGAGTGGAGTGTGGCTCTTTAGGAGAGTGAGAGACAGATATGGGTAAGTACAAATAACTCTGGGAGTCCATAAGCATTTCTAAACAGATGTGTTTTGAGGGACTTTTTAAACAATTGAAGACTGGGGGAAGAGTCTGATGGGGGTAGGTAGGCTGTTCCAAAGGAAGGGAGCCACCTGCGAGAAGTTCTGCAAGCACGGTTTAGCAGTAAGGGTGCAAGCAGCGGACAGGAGAAGGTCCCAAGCAGAATAGAGAGACTGAGAAGGGCATATCTATGAATCAGTGAAGGAATGTAACAGTGGCTAGAGTTGTTTAACCCCTTAAAGACCAAACTTCTGGAATAAAAGGTAATCATGACATGTCACGTGTCCTTAAGGGGTTAAAGCTTTATAGGTAAGGGTTAGTATTTTGAATTGACACCTACAGGATATGCGTAAGAATCGACAGAGGGGTGAGGTATGGGAGGAGCGACGGGTGAGAAAGATTAGCATTCATTACAAATTGTAGCAGGCAGTTTAGCTTCTGGGGAGACCAACTAGGAGAGCATTACAGTAATAGATGCAAGAGATTACCAGAGCATGAACAAGCTCCTTGACAGCATCTTGCATGAGAAAGGGGCAGATGCGGGCAATGTTTTTAAGGTGGAATCGACATGTTTTAGCAACATACTGGATATGAGGCACAAAGGTGAGGCCAGGATGAAAGAGAACACCAAGACAACGAGCTTGCAAAGACGGACTAATGCAAGTACCATCAACTTGCAAGGAAAGCAAAGGAGGTAAATTACGGTTGAATGGACATATAGCTCAAATTCAGTTTTGTTTTAGAACTTAGACAATTGGGTTAGTCCTTAAAGGGCTAAAGTAGCAAGAGTTGAATAGAGAGGAGTCACAATCTATAGTGTTTTGAATTGTGGAAGTCCTTTATTTCACCAAACGTTTTAATATATACATCTGCTTCAAAGAGCTCTAGATTTATGGAAAAATAAAACATTTTTTTTTTTTGCTGGGAAACAGGGCAAAGTACTCATTAGATCAAAACCAATACAGCTGGCTGTAGTGGTTATTATCGTTGTTGTAGCCCTTTAACCCCTTAAGGACCAAACGTCTGGAATAAAAGGGAATTGTGACATGTCAGACATGTCATGTGTCCTTAAGGGGTTAAAGGGACACTCCGGGCACCCAGACCACTTCTGCCCATTGGAGTGGTCTGGGTGCCAACTCCCACCACCCTGCAAGTGTAATTATTGCAGTTTTCATAAACTACAATAATTACCTTGCAGGGTTAAGTCCTCCTCTAGTAGCTGTCTATCAGACAGCCACTAGAGGGACTTCCGTCATATGAGGACCTCCAGTGTCGCCGAAATCCCGATAGGAAAGCATTGAATAGTGCTTTCCCATGGGGAGGTCTAATGGGTGTGCGCAGTCATTGCCAGGCATGCGCATTAGGTCTCCCCCGTCTGCTGACGGCGGGGGAGGAGAGTATGTGGAGCCTGAACCAGAAACTATGGGATGGGTGGTGGGAGGGAGAGGGGCATTGCAGAGTTCTGAAGTGCCAGGAAAACATATGTATAAAAACAAAAATTTATGTATTTCGATCATTGAAAAATAGGTCAAATTCTGTCCCCTGGTGCCTCAATTTCTTTGTGCATATATAATTGAAAACAACACAAAGTAACATGGGGCCAAGGAATATTATATTTAACATGGAGTTATTTATTTTGTAACGCTTCAATTTCATAACTACATCAAGTACATATTTTGGAAATCAGTTTTTGCAAATTCATCATTACTACTAGTTGTAATCCATGAAAATGAAACAGTCCAATAAAATGAGTGGTCAGTTCATGATAAATTATCATATTACTATACACTACTCCTGGAGTGGGCAACCTTCGGCACTCCAGATGTTGTGGACTACATTTTCCTTGATGCTTTGCCAGCATTATTATGGCTGTAAGAGCATTAAGGGAGGTGTAGTTCACAACTGCAGTTCCGAAGTTTACCTACTCCTGCACTACCAGTGCTCTTCATCTTCCATGTGCGACCTCACACCCTCTCCGGGTGTTCAGGCAAGGCTTTCCAACTCCTGCAGCAGCTCCTTTTTTTCAATCTCCAATTCCTGAACACGCTGCCGGTTCTGCTGCAGGCGATCCTCCAGCCACTGCAAAAGGGGACCGCTGACTGCTGACATCTGTCCACATAGATTTTTGGTGAAAACGGAACCATTGTGAATCTTGGTAACGGAATCCAGGTGACCCAGGCTGTGTATCCTGCGGTAAGCATCTTGCTCTTCCTGACATAGGATTTTTGGAAGTTCCACAGCGGATTCCAAACAAACCTTCCTAATGGTGTCATGCGGGACAACGTGCAGCGGCACCTCGATCCTCTCATACTCTGAGCCCTTCTGTGCCTGCAGTGACTGGAAGCAGGTGTAGAGGATCCTTCCAGTCTTGGTATTCTTGTCCTCGATGAAGCAGGAAAAGATCAACCCCACAAACCCACTGTCCATCATTTGATACATAGCCTGAGTGCGCACATCCACGTGTGACGGCCATACAGTAATATGTGGGTGTGAATGGTACCAGCCAACCACTCGCATAGGGCGCCCGGTAATCTCCGCCAGCCGGTCTGCCTCTATGGTGGCGGCAGACAGCTGCTCGGGCGAAATCTCCACTCGGTCCTTCCGCTTGTCTGAGCGCCGCAGGATGATCACAGAGTAAATATGGACAACCTTCTGTGTGTCCACTTCCCCGATACACAAACCCATGACCTCCTCCCTCTCCGTACTCAGAGAGTGGGTCACACAAACAAGGAAGGCATCCCCCTGGAGATGCACAGCCTGCACGGCCATTTTCCCAGTCTATATCCGGGTTGTTGCGTCACTTCCTTTAATCAGGTCGCTTTTTCCTGTCTCAATAACACACTAGCTCTATGGCCACTTTTTTTCCCCCTCCCAACTGTCCCTTCTGCATTTATAATGCCAAGAACTATACGCTTGGCTGGCCATCAAAATCCTCACAGTTGGTCAGCTTACTGAAAAGCAACAATACACAGAACGCAGAGCTGAGCACTGAATAAGAGCCACACATAGTATGATGCTTTGGGTTACAATGGTACACCCCCCCCACCACCTTAAAGCGGCACTGTCATGCCGAATTCCGTTTTTTTTTTTTTTTTTTAACTCCCCTCCCGCCTCCACTACATCCAGTTAACCCCTTAGTCACCCCGAAATGCCCCTAAGCCCCCCATATTACCTATTTTTTATTCTTTATTTTCTGCCCCGATCTATATTCAGGGTGCCGCCATCTTTGTGTGGGTAGGTGAAGTCCCTGTGGGACATGTCATCTGCCCACACTAGATAGTGCTGACATTCCCGCACATGCCCAGTGAAACACCTGGACATGCGAACGGGAATTTCATCTATTCATTCATCAGACAGACGAATGACTGAATAGACAAATACGTTTGTACGTTTGTTCGTTCAGTTTATTACAAGGAGGGAGCTACCGGCACGCAGCTCCCTCCTTGTAATATGTAAAGACAGAAGCGGCAGGGAGCAGTGCTCCCCGCCACTTCATAAGCCCCCCATGTCCCCTCTCAGTCTATGGGGGTCAATATGACCCCCATAATAGCATAAGGGAGATTAAAATCTCCCCAATGCCCCTACTCGCTATACCACGAGTAGGGGCATGTCTACTAAACAGTGGGAAAAAACTGTAAAAAAAATCCCTACTATCCGGCCCCCACCCCTGCGTGGTGTGTGGGGGCCATAAATGACAAAAAGGGGGGCGGACCTATTGTCCTCCCCCCGCCCCAACCCCTTGAGCGGCAGGTGAGGGCCATAAAGATTAGGAGGGTTGGGGAACCTACTGTTCTCCCCCCAGGCCCCCACCCCTGGGCGGCGGGTGGGGGCCATAAAGATAATGAGGGGGGGACCTACTGTCCTCCCCCTCTACGGCCCCCACCCCTGGGCGGCGGGTGGGGGCCTTAAAGATAATGAGGGGGGACCTACTCTCCTCCCTCCCCCGGCCCCCACCCCTGGGCGGCGGGTGGGGGCCATAAAGATAATGAGGGGGGGACCCACTGTCCTACCCTTCTCCGGTCCCCACCACTGGGCGGCGGGTGGGGGGCATAATGATAATGAGGGGGGGGACACCTACTGTCCTCCCCCCCCCGCCCCCCCTCTGGGCAGCAGGTGGGGACCCTAAGTCAAATAACCCCCTTCCATCAAAGGTGACTAGGGGTCCCCAAGCCCCTAGTCACCCACCCACCCACCCAAATAAAAAAGCCCCTACCTACTCCCCTCACCTTAAAAAATAGTGAGGGGGAAATAAAATTACTACCCTGTAAAGTAAAATTAAACTTACCATTCGACGTCTTCTTTTTTCTAAAATCTTAATTTTTCAGCCCCAAAAAAGGCCAAATAAAAGTCCATTATACCCGTCGAATTTAAAATAAAATAAAAAACCCGAGCGCAAAAAAAACGGCCGAAAAAGAAAAAACCCGAGCGCAATAAAAATAATTCATCTTCACCCATGGAGGGCTCCGTGCAGGCTGAGCTCCGCAGGGCGGGGGAAGGCTTATAAAGCCTTGCCCCGCCCTGCAATTAGGCTCAGAGCACTCTGATTGGTGGGTTTAAGCCAATCAGAGTGCTCTTTGTCATTTTACACAACGTGAGAAAATTCCAAAGAACTTTCCCACCTGTGTAAAAATCCATCCAATCACAGTGCTCTGTGTCATTTTACACAGTGTGGGAAAGTTCTTTGGAATTTTCCCACGCTGTGTAAAATGACACGGAGCACTGTGATTGGATGGCTTGAAATCCATCCAATCACAGTGCTCTGTGTCATTTTACACAGCGTGGGAAAGTTCTTTGGAATTTTCCCACGCTGTGTAAAATGACACGGAGCACTGTGATTGGATGGCTTGAAATCCATCCAATCACAGTTCTCTGTGTCATTTTACACAGCGTGGGAAAGTTCTTTGGAATTTTCCCACGCTGTGTAAAATGACACGGAGCACTGTGATTGGATGGATTTCGATTGGATGGAGTCCGGCCACTCTAAGGTCCGGTAGACGTATCTCCCCTCTGTGTTGTCTTCTGTTTAGCTGAATCCTGCGTGTTGGGGTATATTTTCGTTACAATTTCAAGCCATCCAATCACAGTGCTCTGTGTCATTTTACACAGCGTGGGAAAGTTCTTTGGAATTTTCCCACGCTGTGTAAAATGACACAGAGCACTGTGATTGGATGGATTTCAAGCCATAAAATCACAGTGCTCTGTGTCATTTTACACAGCGTGGGAAAGTTCTTTGGAATTTTCCCACGCTGTGTAAAATGACAAATAGCACTGTGATTGGCTTAAACCCACCAATCAGAGTGTTCTTTGCCTAATTGCAGGACGGGGCTAGCCTTTATAAGCCTTGCCCCGCCCTGCGGAGCTCAGTCTGCGCGGAGCCCTACATGGGTGAAGATGGATTTTTTTTTTTTGCGCTCGGGTTTTTTCTTTTTCGTCTGGTTTTTTTTTTGCGCTCGGGTTTTTTATTTTATTTTAAGTTCGACGGGTATAATGGATTTTTATTTGGCCTTTTTTGGGGCTGAAAAATGAAGATTTTAGAAAAAAGAAGACGTTGAATGGTAAGTTTAATTTTACTTTACAGGGTGGTAATTTTATTCCCCCCTCACTATTTTTTAAGGTGAGGGGGGCAGGTAGGGGCTTTTTTATTTAGGTGGGGGGGTGAGTGACTAGGGGCTTGGGGACCCCGAGTCACCTTTGATGGGGGGGGATTTGACTTAGGGCCCCCACCCGCCACCCAGGGGTGGGGTCAGGGGGGGAGGACAGTAGGTATCCCACCCCCCCTCATTATCATTATGGCCCCCACCCGCCGTCCAGGGGTGGGGGCCGGAGAGGGGGAGAACAGTAGGTCCCCCCTCATTATCTTTATGGCCCCCACCCGCCCCCAGGGGTGGGGGCCGGGGGGAAGGAGAGCAGGTCCCCCCCTCATTATCTTTATGGCCCCCACCCGCCGCCCAGGGGTGGGGGCCGGGGGGGAGGACAGTAGGTCCCCCCCCTCATTATCTTTATGGCACCCAACCGCCGCCCAGGGGTGGGGGGAGGACAGTAGGGCCCCCCCATTATCATTATGACCCCCACCCGCCGCCCAGGGGTGGAGGCCGGAGTGGGGGAGGACAGTAGGTCGTCCCCCCTCATTATCAATATGGCCCCCACCCGCCGCTCAGGGGTGGGGGCCAGGGGGTGGACAATAGGTCTCCCCCTTATTTTACTTTAGTGCCCCCACCCGTCGTTTAGGGGTGGGGGCCAATAGGTTTTATTGGTTTTTTACAGTGAGCAGCCATAGGCTGTTTATCAGACATGCCCCTACTCGCGGTATAGCAAGTAGGGGCATAATTTACTAATACTACGTAATCTTTACTTAGTATTAGTAAATTTGTCTGAAAGACCAATTTAGGTCTTTCAGCCTTTTAGTAGATAACTCCCTGATACCGTGGGAATTAGGGAGTTATCTACTAAGCGGCTACAAGATGCAGCTACAGCACAAATTGAATTGGAGTTTCATTCATTCAAATGAAATTCCGACATGAACAAAGTGCCGAATTGCGTTTGGCTGGCTCTGCTTCTTCTCCCCAACTCCTCAGGTTCAGTCCTTGGTCCCCTCCTGTTCTCCATCTATACTGCCTCCCTTGGTAAACCTATTAGCTCCTTTGGCTTCCAATATCGTTTCTATGCAGATGACACGCAAATCTTCCTGTCCTCTCCTGATCTCTCCCCGTCCCTCTTGACTAGTGTCTCTGACTGCCTCTCTGCTTTTTCTAATTGGATGGCTGCCCATCTGAAATTCTGGTCTTTCCTCCCTCAAGTGTTGTTACTCCTGTGCCTGTCTCCCTCCAAGTCAACGGTGCTACCATCAGCTCCACCACGCAGGCCTAGGTGTTCTCTTTGACTCCGACCTCTCCTTCAAGCCTCATGTTCAGTCTATCGCCAAATCCTGTCATTTCCATCTCAAAAACATTGCGCGCATCCTACTTAACGCCAGATGCGACTAAGGTGTTGGTCCATTCCAGGTGTTGGTCCATTCCACTGTCCATTCCAGGTGTTGGTCCATTCCACTGTCCTTTCTCGCCTTGACTACTGTAATCCGCTTCTCAGTGGTCTTACGTGCTCCCAACTTGCGCCGTTACAGTCAATAATAAATGCGGCGAGGCTCATCTTCCGCTCTGCCCGCACCTCCCATGCCTCATCCTTCTGTTAGTCCCTACATTGGCTTCCTATAAAATATAGAGCTCAATTTAAAATTCTGGTTCTTGCTTTCAAATCGCCAGATAATGTTGCTCCCACCTATCTATCCTCCCTAATACATAAGTATGTCCCATCTAGGCCCTTACGATCTGCTGAAGACTTACGTCTATCTTCTGTCCGTACTCCCACTTCTGATGCTCGCCTTCAAGATTTCTCAAGGGCTGCACCGTTCCTGTGGAACTCGCTTCCCTCCTCCGTTAGATGCTCACCCAGTCTCCACTCCTTCAAAAAATCGTTAAAAACCCACGTTTTCATAAAAGCGTATCAATTAAACTGTTAATAGCTCCTGACTGATTCCTCTTCTGCAACTGTCACTAGTCTAATACTATCCTTACCTTTTGTGTCATTTTACCCCACTCCCTCTATCATGTAAGCTCATTGAGCAGGGCCCTCAACCCCTCTGTTCCTGTGTGTCCAACTTGTCTGGTTACAACTACATGTCTGTTCGTCCACCCATTGTAAAGAGCTGCGGAATTTGATGGCACTATATAAATATCATAATAATAATAATAATGAGGTTGTTCAGGTGAGATCTATAGCTCCCTGCAGCCTTTCCCATGTAAACACTGTATTTTCTGAGAAAATACAGTGTTTACATTTAAAGCTAGGAACACCTCCAGTTGCAGTCACTCAGACTGCCACCAGAGGGACTTCCGAGTTGATTGAGGCATAAAACGCCTCAATCCACTCAGATCTGCTGTCAACAGAACACAGGGCAGACAGGTCAGCACTGTGCATGAGCATTCTGTCTACCCTGAGGCTGTAAGCAGAAGCAGCAGCGCGTGGGAGTCGGCACAAGCTGACAGGCTGAAGGCAGAAGGATGCAGAGATCTGACTTCAAACTGTAAGTACACTTATTTTAAAAATTTAGATTGAGTGAGAGAGAGAGAGACAGTGAGTGTGTGAAAGAGATACTGAGTGTGAGAGACAGTGAGTGTGAGAGAGACTGAGTGAGAGACAGACAATGAGTGTGAGAGACAATAAGTGTGTGAGACTGTGAGTGTGTGAAACTGTGAGTGAGGGTTAGCGTGTGAGTGTGAGCTGATGATTGAGTGTGTGAGTGAGTGTGGGTTATTGAGCGATTGTGAGTGTGGGCTGGCGACTGAGTGTGGGCTGTGAGTGAGTGATTGTGAGTGGAGGTGACTGAGTGATTGTGAGTGTGGGCTGGCGAGTGAGTGTGGGTTAGTGAGTGAGTGTGAGTGTGGGCGGGTGACTGAGTAATTGTGAGTGTGGGCTGGCAATTGAGTGTGGGTTAGTGAGTGAGTGATTGTGAGTGGGCGTGACTGAGTGATTGTGAGTGTGGGCTGGTGAGTGAGTGTGGGCTGGCGAGTGAGTGTGGGTTAGTGAGTGAGTGATTGTGAGTGTGGGCAGGTGAGTGATTGTGAGTGGGGGTGACTGAATGATTGTGAGTGTGGGCTGGCGAGTGAGTGTGGGTTAGTGAGTGAGTGATTGTAAGTGTGGGCGTGTGACTGAGTGTGGGCTGGCGAGTGAGTAAGTGTGAGCAGGTGACTGAGTGATCGTGAGTGTGGGTTGGCGAGTTAGTGTGGGTTGGTGACTGAGTGATTGTGAGTGTGGGCAGGTGACTGAGTGATTGTGACTGTGGGTGGGTGACTAAAAAAAATGGAATTTTTATAAATGCATTCTTTTCCGGTTACAAACTTATCAGATGATAAATTTCTCATGCAATGAAACTGCTATTTGCAATTTCATATTATATTATGTGGGAGTGAGAGAGTGGGAGTGAGGGAGTGAGAGATAGATAGCGATAGAGAGAGATAGATAGATAGAAAGAGATAGAAATAGATAGATAGAAAGAGATAGATAGAGATAGATAGATAGAAATAGATAGATAAATATAGATAGAAATAGATAGGTCGATAGAAATAAATAGATATAGATAGATAGAAAGAAATAGATAGAGATAGATAGATAGAAATCGATGGATAGATAGAAATAGATATATATAGATAGATAGGTAGAAATAGATATAGATAGGTAGAAATAGATAGAAAGATAGATAGAAATAGATGGATAGAAATAGATAGATATATAGAAATAAATAGATATAGATAGAAAGAAATAGATATATATATAGATAGCTAGATAGATAGAGATAGATAGATAGAAATAGATATAGATAGAAAGAAATAGATAGACATAGATAGATATAGATAGATAGATAGAAATAGATAGATAGATAGATATAGATAGAAAGAAATAGATAGATATAGATAGAAATAAATAAATAGATAGATATAAATAGATAGATATAGATAGATAGATAGAAATAGTTAGGTAGAGATAGAGATGGAAATAGATAGAGATAGATAGAAAAAGGTTGAAAGAAATAGAAAGATAGAAAGAAATACATAGATATAGATAGAAATAGAAAGAAATATATAGATCGATAGATAGATAGAGATAGATAGAAAGAAATAGAGAGATAGAGATAGATAGATAGAAAGAAATACATAGATAGAAATAGTTAGGTAGAGATAGAGATGGAAATAGATAGAGATAGATAGAAAAAGGTTGAAAGATAGAAAGAAATAGATAGATAGATATAGATAGAAAGATAGAAATAGAAAGAAATAGATAGATAGATAGATAGAAAGAAAGAAATAGAGAGATAGATAGAGGTAGATAGAAAGATAGAGATATATAGAAATATAGAGATAGATATATATAGAAGAAATAGATAGAAAGAAATAGATAGATAGAGATAGATAGATAGAAAGAGATAGAAAGAAATAGATAGATAGAAATAGATAGATAGAAAGAAATAGATTGTAGCGGAGAGCTGGTCTTTCACAGGTTAACTCCACTAAAGATCCCAGTGAGGCTCAGGAACAAGTAATAAAATACCACAGAATAATAATCACAGCAAGCAAGGTAATCCACAAATATCCCAATACGGATCCCAATGACTGGACGACACACAGCATCAGGAGCAGAACTAATTTTTAATCCACACAACCACCTTTTAAAGCATTCTCCCATGCAAGGGAGGGATTTACAATAATTATTACAGTAGCCAATAATATAACAGTTACCTCCCACACATCTCCTCCCCTCAGTGTGACACATAATCGTATTAAACATACTGTAGTTTTCCCCGAATTCTGGATGTACCCCAAAACAAGCAGCTAGAATAATACTTTGTGTACCCCCTGGTAGCCCTGATCTGGGTGACTAACATATCCAAAATTCACCCAGATCGGACCAGGGGTTTGGGAGTTAGGTGGAGGGTGTAATTTGACCGACCGCACACGAGGTGGTATCCGAAAAAGGCTCCATGTGTTTTGGCCCTGCGGTCGGTCTCTTTTCGGGAGTTAAAATACATAGAAATACTTGCCATCCACCGCTAATCTTCCATTCCTATTAATTCCCTTGTTCGGGACATTGATTTTACCGAACGAGGGGCTGACTAGTCCCTCCGTTTGGGAGTTATGGAGCTCTGGAGGTCTCAGCAGTGTTCGGTTGTTTGAGTGTCCGATTTGAGTTCCAGACACTCGACCACCAAACACCGCTGAGATTTTCTTGCGTAAGATGGCCACCGCACGTGGTTCGTATGCCGAACGGCGACCACACAGGCACAAACAATGTATCAATTAAGCTGCGGTTTCCAGAGTGTGAACGCTTAACGAGGCGCACACTTCTCACTGGGGTGGTCTGATTTTTTGGGGAGCCCTGCGATTTCGTCATTTTGACGAAAAAGGAGGCGTGGCCTGACGGGGATCTCGGCGCTGGAACCGAGGTAAGTTTATATTATAAAAAGGGCCCGAAAATTATTTTTAATAGGGGCAAGTTCATAGAAAAGCAAGAAAGAAGGCTGGGGGACCTGTCTTTCTTGCTTTTATATGTAGACTATAGTGTCCCTTTAACACAACTATATTTATACACAAACAATCTAGGATACAGCTGATATTTCAAAAATTAAAAAAAACAGTTTGATACTGTCACAATATAAATAAGTGACACTGATAAAATGCACTCACAAGCATGTAGAATTTCAAGAGCTACAAAGGTGCCTCCCCTGAAGGTGATGGAAGATGTTATAGCCTGCTTTTTCTTGTAGTCACCACTATTAGCCAGGAAACAAATAGGGATCTATATAGCAGGCAACGAAAAATGCTTTATTACAGCAATAAAATAATAGTAATAAAAACAATATGGTATGCATTTTGTTCCAGCAGTGAAACTTCTTTAGGGTGGTCACCGTTCGTCTACAATTGACCAAGCAGGATACCGAACCAACTCACGAAAGAACTGTCGAACGATGACCACCTAGATCCCGGCGTGTGTCTCCAATTCAGCTGTGGTTTCTGCGGTTAACCGCAATCTAAGTACTTATCCCAAGGTGGTCGCCGTTCCTATGCCGAACACCAGGCGGCGGCCATCTTTTGTCGTCGAATGCTTGGCGGGACCTAAACGTAAAACCCCTGGAACTATAATCGGCTCCTGGTTTGCACGAACCCCGCTAAGGTGCCGGTTGTCCCATCCGTTCGTGCAAAACCATACGAACAGACTTTAATTTCGTGTCTCTTACACACCGTTCGAGAGATCTGAGCGCCATTCGTATATTTTGTACGCTCAGATCTGAGCTATACAGAGAATGGTTGAATGGGATATTTTAGTATTAAAATATAAAAGTTATGCATTTTTATGTTATTTTCATGTGAGTAATAAAACGTGTTATTTTCATGTGAAAGAAAAAAAGAAGGAAACCGCGCCCTCAATATAAATACGTAAAAATATGTAAGTATACGTACACAATGGTAATAACAAGTAGTCTTCTTATACAATTGACCTCAAAGAAAACATAAAACATAAAAACAGTAATAGTGTAGTATATTAGATATAGTGGGTGGATAATTAGTAATAAGTAATCCACACTCCCATGGCCCAGAGCTAACTTAGAGCTCAGCTGTTAATACGCCTGGACGGAACAATCCCCGCCTAAGGATATGTAGTTGTCTTCACAGTCTCAGATAGGCGATATATGGAAAGATAAAATAACTCCAAATAGTGCAGTGTGTATAGATAAAAATATGTGAATAAGTAATAAAGTATTGTACTCACATTTGCTAGAGCAGAACTTGCTCTAGTCTTAATAGCTTGGGTGGTATGGTCCCCACCAAGGAACAAGTTGGTAGCCAGGAATGAAAAAATAATAAAAATCCAAATATAATAAAAAGGATAATTTATTAACAAAAATATATTAAAAGTAGGTAAAATATAAGTATATAGTCTCTAGTAATCCACTTGACGCGTTTCACCTGTAAAAGACTTCCTCAGAAGTGTGGAGAATGCCCTGGTACCAATCGTTTATATAGCAGTCCTAATAATGGTAATTACTTCCTGCTTTGTGTAATTCTTGCTTCCTGTAACCACTGGTGAACCGCACGCGTCATACCGGAAGTGACGCGGCGCAATGTGTTTGTGGTTATATCCGTGTTCCATATATGGAACACACACAAAACTATATTAGTGATGTTGCGTTCCATTAGGATAGATAAGGTATAAAGTCCATTGAAGACATGTATAAATCTTATTCCCGTGATATACTCGTTATAAGGTCTTTCAGGTGCGTCTGACGTAACTTCCGGTGTCGCCCCGGAAGTGACGCGACGTAAGGGATCATGAATGTATTATGCATTCCACCTGTGGAACGCAAGTGATGCCGGAACTATTCCGGTTTTTATTCTTGTTAAGAGGGGCGATCTTCAGGGCAATAATCTCGATAGAGGGAAGTGTACATCTTATAAATAAATACCAAGTAGTGCATATATGAAAATACAAATGTATATACATATAAGAATATATGTATAAACAGGGAAGATGTAATAGCCCATAAGGGGTACAATAATGTATATACAGGGGAATAAACCCAAGTGGGTAATATAATAAATAGAAGTGTACAATATAAGTGTTCAATCAGCTTAAAAACAACAACAAAAAACACTGAACTGAATATAAGGAATATGTAATAATCAATATCAGTGAATATAGAATCTAAGTAAAAACAACAGATAAAAATGTCAATGTTTCAAAATAGATGGCTTTACAGGTCTATAGGCTGTATAAGCAACTAGAACATAGATGAGACAGCGTACAATAAAATTACATTAAAATAGGAAAAAGAATAAAATATGAGAAAATATACATAAAAAAGCATGCAACGCTTGATGTTACAAATGAGAGGATGGGGAGACTGATTAAGATGCAAGATATGGAATGGATAAACTATAAAAGAAAAAATGTATTGAATGTATTGATAATAAAAGATTATAAAAAATTGAATAAATCAAATTCTATATTTAATCCGTTGGGATGGAGGGTGTCCATATTGAAAACCCACTCCATCTCTTTTTGTCCTATTTTTTTAATCAGGTCTCCACCTCTCCAGTCATTTGTTACTGTGGCTATTCCCATAAACGTAAGATGTTTTGGGTCATTATTATGTATACTAAAGTGGGATGCCACTGAATGATTGATGTAGTTCTTTTCGATGTTTCTGCAGTGTTCCGCTATACGAGTTTTTAGTGATCTTATTGTGCGTCCAATGTACTGGAGTCCACAGGGACATTCTAATAGATAGATTACATTCTTGCTTTCGCAGGTAATAGTTTCTTTTATTGTATAAAGTTTACCCGTATTGTTAGATTTAAATGTGGTTCTTTTTTTATCAGTAATTTTGGTTTTTCTACAAGCTGCACAGCTGTTACATCTATAAAACCCTTTACCTAAGGACAAAAAATTGTCTTTGATGAGATTAGGTTTGGTTTCCCTAGTAAAATTTTTTATAAGGTGCATTTTTAAATTTGGTGCGCCTCTAAATGTAATTTTTGGTCTTTCTGGGATTATATCTTTTAAAATTGGGTCTTCTTTTAAAAGGTGCCAGTGTTTGTTCATAATCTTCTTTAGATGTCTATTTTTGTCGTTGTAGTCTAATATTATAGGGAGTGTAAGGTCTTTTTTGGGGGGGTTGTTGTAATTTTTCTTTATGTATGAGATCTTTTTGACTGATTTCAAGATTTTGTGATATGGTAGATTCTATCAGTTTTTCGTTGTATCCTTTATTAATCAGACTGCTTTTTACTTTATTTGTTTGTTCGATAAAGATGGTATTATCAGAACAGTTTCTTCTTAATCTTGTGATCTGGCTTTTCGGGATGATGTCAAGCCAGATTTTATTATGGCAGCTTTTAGTATCTATGTAGTTATTTACGTGTACATTTTTAAAGTGCGTTTTAGTGTTGATAATATTATCCTTTATATAAATATTTAGATCTAAATATGTGATTTCGCTATTGCTTATTTCAGAAGTTAAAACTATACCTTCCTGGTTGGAATTTAAAAACCTTATAAAATCTTGTGCTTCTTAAATGGAACCTTTCCAGATAAAAATGAGGTCGTCGATATATCTAGAGTAGGACACCAGGTTCTCTGCCCAGCCATGACCATTCCAAATGTATCTTTCTTCCCATTCGGCCATATACAAGTTGGCATAGCTGGGCGCGAACCTGGTGCCCATAGCTGTACCTCTGTTCTGTAAGTAAAATGAGTCCTGAAACCAAAAGTAGTTGTTATTAAGAATTAGTTCGATGCCTTCTATTAAAAAATCAATCTGATCCTGCAACATAGAATTATCTTTTTCTAGCATTTTTTTAACTGCTTTACATCCTTTGTTATGTTGGATGGTGGTGTACAATGATTGTACATCGCAGGTGATAAGCAGATAGTCATTTTGCCAGCTGATTTTTTAAAAAGATCTATGGTATCTTTGAGGTAGGATTTAGTTTTAGTTACATAGGGTTGAAGTAGAATATCTATGTATTCTGATAAATTGGAAAGAGCAGACCCAATACCCGAGACGATTGGTCGTCCTGGGGGTTTGGAGAGATTTTTGTGTATTTTAGGGAGGAAGTATATTACCTGAATTTTTGGGTGGGCAATGTTTATATATTGTGATTCCTTTTCATTCAGAATACCGATTTTTAATCCTTTGTCTAGATACAGTTCAAGTTCTTTTTTGATTCTAGTAATAGGGTTATTGAGGAGTTTGGTGTAAGTAGTAAGGTCATTTAATTGTTTGTAGGCTTCTTCCTCATACTGTTCTTTGGACAGAATGACAAGGCCTCCACCTTTGTCAGCAGGTTTGATGACAATCGAATTATCGTTATATAAATCTTTTAGGGTTTGTTTCTCTTTTTTGTTTAGATTAGCTTTATCTTTATATTTATTGTTGTTCTCTAGGATTCTAATATCTTTTCCCACTTTCTTTTCAAAGATGTCTAAGGCGCTGGATTTGCAGTGAGCAGGATATAATTTTGATTTATTTTTTAGGTTGCTATTAATATATTGGTCAGTTAGGGTATTTAGATGGGCATTGGTGGTGTTACTCTGATTTTTATTGGTATTGATAGAAAAAAAACTTTTTAAGGTGGCATTTCTAACGAATTTGCCAATATCGATACAGGGTCAAAAAAGAATTGTAAGGTTTGGTTGGTGCAAATTTGAGGCCTTTCTTTAAAAGTGTTATTTTCATGGACCTGGAGATAATTAGGTTAGTGTAACCGTTGAGACCAATTATCTCTAGGGTAGGGGGGAGTGTTTTCATAGGATGCACTTTACTCTTATTGGTTGAGACATTGCATTGTCCAGTGTACCATCAGGTCCAAAGGGGTTGTTCTCTGGCCTGATAACTTGTATAAATTACCGTGCATGAGTGCCATTAAAACAGTTCGTTTTACCCTCAACTCGCAGCTGTGGGGAAAGGTGTATCCTAGCTTTGCTATAGCTAGTGGGAGATTCTACATTTGCAGGAATTAACACTACATGCTGATTGGAGCGGCGCTCTCCCTCTCCAAGTTCAGGAACCAGGATATCCAAGCGGTCCAACTTCCAGCCAGCCTGGAGACAACTGTAACATGAATCTTTATATAATTTAAGGAAAAATGCAAATGTACATCATAAAGAGAACCTTATAAAAAAAATTTCCTTCAAAGATGTCGCCTTCCAAAAATTACTTCACACAATTTGGAGATATTAAATAAACCTTCAAATTTAGGTTGCAGATGTTCTAATGATATTGGTACAATATATCATATGTGGTGGGAGTGTGAAAGATTGCAAGAAATTAAAACCAGGATCTCCGATACTATTCCTTTTTCATTTGGATTTTCCAAGGTGTAATCTTCAACAAAAAACATTAACAATGCACATACTTTTGGCTACAAAACTAATAATAGCTAGAAACTGGAAATCATCAATAACCATCTTATGGTTAGATATATTTAATCAAATCAACTATCACATTCAAATGGAAAAGGGGTTTTATAGAAAGGCTAACATCTGCCTACATAAATTGATACAGTTAGAATAGGCTAAGTTTAACTAAACCCTGTAAACCTATCTGGGCACCATAGGCGTACACACCGGGTGTGCCTGGGCACACCCTAATCATGCCTCCGTGCTGCACTGCCTTAGGGCAGACTAACATGTTGGAGGGGGCCCTGCAGCTTGCTCACAATGCCGCCGGGTGCGAGGCCCCTCCTGTCAGTCTGCCCTGACGGAGATCAAGCCTTCAGTCTGCAGCTCCGCCAGAAGTGTCCCGCGATCTCCAGCCTGTCAGAGCGTTGCAGCGGGTTACCACGGCAACGCTCTGACTGACTAGAAATCGCGAGACTCACCATGTGGTCTGCAGCTCACTCCCACCTGAGCTGCAGACTGAAGAGAGAGGGCGCCCACTGGACCACCAGGGAATGTATTTATAACCCCCCTTTACACCACCTACCCTCTGTCACTGCCACTCCACCCCCTCAACCCCTGTCACTGCCTTCCTACCCCCTGTCACTGCCCCACTACCCCCGTCACTGTCCCTCCATCCCCTTACCCCCTGTCACTGCCCCTTTATATAAAAGTTCCAGTCACTGCTCCTCTACCCCCTGTCACTGCCCCTCCACCCTCATACCCCCGTCACTGTTCTTCCATCCCTTACCCATGTCACTGGCTGTCATGCCTTAATTCTGGTATCCTCTTACTTCCGGGTTCCACGGAGCTTAGCCACACCCCCTTATGACACGGTCTCCTTACTTAATGCGACCGCACCAGCTGATAGACGCTGGATTATTGAACTACGTACCGCACTCACGAACCGGCTACAAACTTCTCTGTGAAAGCCATCTGTTACCGGACCGGATTGGAAGACTACTCACGTCCCCTTCACCTCTCCTCATCCTCGACTAAAGCCTGAACTCTCTACACACATATCATTGGATATAACCGCCTCTGAGGAGAACTAGGGAACCTGTTTTCTCTTTACCGGAAGCTAAGTAACATTAAACCTCTGTGATAAGAGTTACATATCTAAAGCCTTTATTGCCTGTTACCAAAGTCTTATTATCAATCAACCCAGCTACAGCTATCTTCAACCTATCCACTATTCAAGTTAGCTGCACCTGTCTTGCTTCAGAACAAACTATTGTAATTGCTTATCACCTAACTTGTTAACTCAACAAACAGACTCTAAATGATTCAGAACCTGCTAATTGCAACCGTTTATTATTTAAAGCTACAGTGCCTGTAATTCTGGACTTAAGCAACCGTTTATTATTTAAAGCTACAGTGCCTGTAATTCTGGACTTAAGCAACCGTTTATTATTTAAAGCTACAGTGCCTGTAATTCTGGACTTAAGCAACCGTTTATTATTTAAAGCTACAGTGCCTGTAATTCTGGACTTAAAGTCACAATATCTTCTAATTGTTCTAATAAATATTCAAGCTCTAAGAAATCTGCAGTTGTGTTCCTTCATAACAAATGTTAAACGTGACAGAATAATCCAGCCCTTGTAATGGATCCAGCAGATTTCGATTCTACGATAACTACGCTGAATCAACGAGTCGATACACTAGCCCAAGGTGTGCAAGACCTGCAAGTTACTAATGAAAGAATTCTCACTTATGTCAGAGACTTACAAACTCATACTCCTCATACTGTTCTGCACTCAGCTAGCGATCCTGCTGTATGTAACCCTGAAAAGTTCTCTGGAGATCGTTCTAAATATAGGGAGTTCCTTAATTCTTGCAAATTATTAATTGCTTTAAAACCTAGATCTTATCCTACAGAAAGAACTAAAGTTTGTTCAGTTATCTCCTTTCTAAGAGGTGAACCTATGTCATGGGCCCATTCCTTTTTGGAAAACGATGACCCCATCTTAGACTCACTGGATGAATTTTTTGAAGCCATGTCTATTCTCTATGAAGATCCTAACAAACAAGCTACAGCTGATTTAACAATCAGAACCCTACAGCAAAAACATAGACCCGTTGAAGATTACATTGCTGAATTTAAAAGATGGGCAGTAGAAACGCAATGGAATGACATCACATTGCGCAACCAGTTTCAAATTGGCTTATCTGAAGCTGTAAAAGATGAACTATCCAGAACAGAACTCCCTACTACTTTGAACGCTCTGATTCACCTATCAATCAGCATTGACAGAAGACTTAGAGAAAGAAAGGCCGAAAAAGCCCTCTCAAGTTCAAAAGAAAGAAAACCTTTCACTCCTTCAAAGACTCCTGAAAAACCATCCTTACCAAGCGAACCTATGGAAATAGGGGTAATAAGAAGTCCTCTCACTCCTGAAGAGAAGAACCGAAGACGTCTATTAAACCTCTGCATGTATTGTGCCTCTCAAGATCATTTGGTCCCTGATTGTCCTTTGTTGAAACGGACAAAGGGCGGTAGGCAAGTCTATGCCTCTGCTATCCTAAGTGCACTCCCCTCTACACCAACCACTCAATTCACTCCTATAATTCTCATACTACAGTGGGATAAGGAAAGAATTATGACTGCGGCCATCATCGATTCTGGTGCAAATGGGGTGTTCATCGATTCAACCTTTGTAACAAAGAATAAAATTCCTTGTGTTCGTAAAAACACTTCTGTTCCTGTTAGAGTGATTGACGGCTCCCTTATCTCCTCGGGACCGATTCTTCATGAAACCATCCCTCTAAAAGTAACCACCAATCATATTCATACTGAATATCTAATATTTGATGTTATTCCATCACCCCTCTATCCCGTTATAATAGGGATCAACTGGTTAAGGAACCACAACCCTCAAATTTCTTGGTCGCCCTTCTCTCTCACCTTTAACTCCAATTATTGTAAGGAAACATGCTTACAACAAATTCCAATCTTTCAGATCTCCAAAGAACCAACTATACCTTCTTGTTATTCAGACTTTTCAGACGTATTCAGTAAAAAGGAAGCTGAAACGCTCCCACCTCATCGTTCCTACGATTGTCCTATAGACCTCATACCTGGTGCCCCCGTACCTTTCGGGCACATCTACCCTCTCTCTGAGTCTGAATTACAAATTCTCAAAAAATACCTGGATGAAAACCTACGGAAAGGGTTCATTAGACCCTCCAGTTCACCTGCTGCCTCAAGTATGTTTTTTGTGAGAAATAAGGACCAGACTATACGTCCCATCATTGATTACAGAGCTTTAAACAAAATAACAGTTAAAAATCGTTATCCTCTTCCCCTGATCAATGAACTGGTTGAACGATTAAAAACTGCTACCATCTACACTAAGCTTGACCTTCGCTGGGCATATAACCTCATCAGAATAAAGGCTAACGATGAATGGAAAACTGCTTTCCGAACAAGATATGGCCTCTACGAGTATCTGGTGATGCCTTTTGGCCCCTGCAACTTTTCAACATTTTATAAATGACATCTTTAGAGATCTATTGGACGTCTGTGTTATCATTTATTTAGATGACATTCTCATATACTCCAACACTCCTGATGAACACAGAAAACATGTCAGATGGGTGTTATCCAGACTCAGAACTCACAAACTATTCGCTAAACCCGAAAAATGTATTTTTCACGTCAATGAAATAACCTTTTTAGGTTACGTTATTTCCCCTCATTCAATAAGCATGGATAATTCAAAAATCGATTGTATCATCAATTGGCCTGTTCCCTCTACAGTAAAAGAATTGCAGCGGTTTCTAGGGTTCGCCAACTTCTACAGAAAATTTATTAAAAACTACTCGGAGGTAGCTCACCCACTCAATCAACTTAACAGTAAAAATCATCCCTTCAATTGGAACGAGAAGGCTCAAACTGCCTTCGATGAATTAAAGAGAAAGTTTACAACAGCTCCTGTTCTTTAACTTCCAAACCCCTCATATCTTTATGTCCTTGAAACGGATGCTTCGGAAACTGCAATTGGAGCTGTCCTCTCTCAACATAAAACTCCTCAAGAACCTCTTCATCCAGTCGCCTTCTTCTCACGCTCATTATCTCCTGCCGAAAATAATTATCCTATAGAGGAAAAAGAATTATTAAGTATCAAAGTAGCTTTAGAAACTTGGAGACACCTTCTTGAGGGTGCTCAAACCCCTTTAATTGTGTACACTGACCATAAAAACCTTGAATATCTTCACTCCAACAAGACTCTTTCTGCTCGACAAGTAAGATGGAATCTCTTTTTTTCCCGGTTCAATTTCCAAATCGTCTTTAGACCTGGATCTAGGAACAAAAAGGCAGATGCCCTTTCCAGGATCCATAAAGACACTGAATTGGAACCTCCTCCGCATACAGTCGTTGGAATCTTATCTTCCCTTATTGACGACATTAAAGACCTCAGTGAAGATGCTCTTGAACTTCCTAAATCAGTTAAATTATCCAAGAAAGACAGTCTCTACTATTTCAATGACCGGATTTACGTACCTCCCTCTTTCAGAACTAAAATACTCGAATTTATTCATGATTCACCTCTGGCAGGTCATCCAGGTATAAAAAAGACCCTTGAATTGTCTAAGAGATACTATTGGTGGCCTCGCCAAGACAAAACCATTGAATCTTATGTCAAATCTTGTTCTACCTGCCAAAGATCCAAACATGAACATCATCACCCATTCGGTCAATTATTGAATCTACCGATTCCTGAAAGGCCTTGGCAATCCATTTCTATGGACTTCTTGGTGGAACTACCCCCTTCTCAACATCATACCACCATTTTAGTGGTAGTGGACCGCTTCACGAAAATGTCTCATTATATTCCTTTAACCCCTTAAGGACCAAACTTCTGGAATAAAAGGGAATCATGACGTGTCAGACACGTCATGTGTCCTTAAGGGGTTAAAGAAGTTACCCTCATCCTCTGAACTCTCAAAAATATTCCTCGACAATATAGTGAAACTTCATGGACTGCCAGACGAAATCATTTCAGACCGAGGAACTCAGATTACCTCCAAATTTTGGAACGCATTATGTGCTTCTCTTCATATCCAACGTAAACTGTCATCCGCATATCATCCTCAAACTGATGGACAAACTGAAAGAGTCAACCAATGCTTAGAGCAATATCTATGATGTTATTGTTCTCACTTACAAGATGATTGGATAACATGGTTACCCATGGCAGAATTTGCATACAACAACTCTTTTCATACCAGTAGCAAAATGACTCAATTTTTCTCCAATTATGGATTTCATCCCTCCTCATTTCCTGCTCAAACAGTTTCTTCATCCAACCCCTCCGTTTCAAATCAAATCTCTCACATGTCCTCTTTATTCAAGAAATTACATGAAAATCTGGAATTGGCGTCATCCAATCAAAATAAGTTTTTTGATACAAAAAGACAACCTCCTCCCGCTTATGTAATTGGTGATCTTGTCTGGCTTTCCTCAAAAAACATCTCCACAACCCGTCCATCAAAGAAGTTAAGTTCCCTTTTTCTTGGTCCTTTTCCAATAATATCGATTATCAACCGTAATGTTGTTAAATTGAAGCTTCCACCTACTTTGAAACTCCATCCTGTTTTCCATGTGTCCTTGCTTAAACCTCATCATCCTGACCCTTTCCATAGAGATGTCACTTCTTCTCCTGATCCTGTATTAGTCCAGGGTGAAGAAGAATACGAAATTCAAAAAATTCTGGATTCAAGGATTCATCGTGGCTCTTTACAATACCTCATTAGATGGAAAGGATATGGAATTGATGAAGATACTTGGGAAAACTCCTGCTGACAAATTAATTTCCGCTTTCCACAAACGCTACCCTTCTAAACCATGTTAATAGCACCCAGAGGTTGCTCATTACGGAGAGGGTACTGTCATGCCTTAATTCTGGTATCCTCTTACTTCCGGGTTCCACGGAGCTTAGCCACACCCCCTTATGACACGGTCTCCTTACTTAATGCGACCGCACCAGCTGATAGACGCTGGATTATTGAACTACGTACCGCACTCACGAACCGGCTACAAACTTCTCTGTGAAAACCATCTGTTACCGGACCGGATTGGAAGACTACTCACGTCCCCTTCACCTCTCCTCATCCTCGACTAAAGCCTGAACTCTCTACACACATATCATTGGATATAACCGCCTCTGAGGAGAACTAGGGAACCTGTTTTCTCTTTACCGGAAGCTAAGTAACATTAAACCTCTGTGATAAGAGTTACATATCTAAAGCCTTTATTGCCTGTTACCAAAGTCTTATTATCAATCAACCCAGCTACAGCTATCTTCAACCTATCCACTATTCAAGTTAGCTGCACCTGTCTTGCTTCAGAACATACTATTGTAATTGCTTATCACCTAACT
This sequence comes from Pelobates fuscus, assembly GCF_036172605.1. Classification (NCBI taxonomy): domain Eukaryota; kingdom Metazoa; phylum Chordata; class Amphibia; order Anura; family Pelobatidae; genus Pelobates; species Pelobates fuscus. Next base: position 182,444,199 of record NC_086317.1, on the reverse strand, counting down.
TGTTAACTCAACAAACAGACTCTAAATGATTCAGAACCTGCTAATTGCAACCATTTATTATTTAAAGCTACAGTGCCTGTAATTCTGGACTTAAGCAACCGTTTATTATTTAAAGCTACAGTGCCTGTAATTCTGGACTTAAGCAACCGTTTATTATTTAAAGCTACAGTGCCTGTAATTCTGGACTTAAGCAACCGTTTATTATTTAAAGCTACAGTGCCTGTAATTCTGGACTTAAGCAACCGTTTATTATTTAAAGCTACAGTGCCTGTAATTCTGGACTTAAAGTCACAATATCTTCTAATTGTTCTAATAAATATTCAAGCTCTAAGAAATCTGCAGTTGTGTTCCTTCATAACAAATGTTAAACGTGACACTGGCCCTCCACCCCCCCCCCTTAAGCTCCTGTCACTGCCCCTCTACCCCCTGTCACTGCTCCTCATCACCCATTCTCACAGCCCCTCCACCCCCGCAGCCCCAGTCACAGCCACTCTACCCCCCACCCTGTATCCCCCACCCACACCCTGTCACATCCCCCCACACACACACTGTCACAGCCCCCCTTCACACACCCCTTCACAGACCCTGTCACGCCCACACCCTATCATCCCCACGCACACACACAGTCACCACATACACAGCATCAGCATCGCCAAACACTTTCAGCCCCCACACGGCAACGCTCAATTCCACGTGGTGCCGGGACTCACAAGAAGAGTCTTCACCGGTGGAGCTGCAGAGGTGAAGGATGAGAGCCCCTACAGTGCCACCGGACCAACCGGGAATATGCTGACCACCCCTCCTCCATGGATGCAGGTAAGAAACAAGGAGGGAGGAGAGGGGGCTTAACACTAAAAAAAAATTAAAATAAGTATAATAAAATTAGAAAGCTGCTCCCCTCTCAGACCCCTATCCTAGCCTGCAAAGCTTCTCTCACACTACAACCCACCCCTCACAATCACACACAATGTACCACACACACTGCACCCTCCACAATCACACACACTGTACCCCTTACAAACTGCACCCCTTACACGCTGCACCCCTCACAATCACACACACTGCACCCCATTTATATTTGTATATATATGTGTGTATGTATTGTGATAAAGTGAAGGCAGAGAGGCCTTTTAACACCAGGGGAAGTACGTGTAGTTAGTGTTGTAGACAACACAAAGCTATGTTTAGTTATGGGCCCCTGGGGTGAAGCATTTGGAGAGAAGGGTGGGCCAATGCTCCACTCCTCAGTTTAGACACAACTGGGAGAAATAAGGTCCAGGTCAGAGTTTTTTGGAACTGTCTCCAACCCACTGCTCAGCTGCAGATAATCAGCTGTAGCAGTGGGAATAAACCACTCCTTGCTAGGCAGGTACAGGGGGATTGCTGGCTTCCTCCCAGGAAGCAGGTAGGAGAGAGGCTGTTCTCTCCAGTGAGAGAGTCAAGGAGACTAGGCACTGGGAGTGCAGAAAGGAAGCAGTCAAGGCTGGCTTGGAGCACTAGGAGTGCAGAAGGAAGCAGTCAAGGCAAGGCTGGCTTGGAGCACTGGGAGTGGAGAAAGGAAAGCAACAGGCTAGCTAGCAGAGTGTTGCTATCTAATAAGGTTGGTGCGATATGTTTTTGTTAGTTTAACCCTGATAGTGTGGTGGAATTTCAGTGAAATGTAAATTTAGTAGGCCGAGATTTCCACGTGGCATATGTGTATGTTGTGTCAGTTAGTTAGCTACACGTAGCTAGGATACTGTCATCAATGTACTGAGCATGTGCAGGAATGCAGGAACTGAAATTGCACTTATTTCTCCTTTGTCTTGGATGAGCCATGTGGTCTGACCAGATGAACAAGTCTATACTCTGCTCATTGATTTGTTAAGGGTATGTGTGGGTGTAGCTATTAATGGGAGGAGCTATATTGCTATATAAGGAATGTACTTCATGTGCTCTGGGCTCATACCTTTTGAACACAAGTTCAGTGTGAGACCCGATCGGTATGTTAATAAAGACTTCTTACTTCATGAAGACCTGCATCCATCTCTCTGTGTTTGGCTTCTGTTAGTTTACTCTGCAACATAATTGGTGCATTGAGCCAGGAACTTCTCATCTCACGGAAGCTGGCGCAGAGATTTGAGACGGTAAAGCTTTTTACCAGCGTTCTCCACGGCAGCACCCCTGGACCTCTGCGTGGACCTCCTTTCGTCTCGGCGCCACTGGCCTTTTGTCCAGGAGATCATCGGCTTCTGCGCAGTGAGTGCCGGGGTGCCCCGTCGATGATTGTGGAACCCAGGGCCAGGAACGAACAGGTAAGACTGATACCGTTAGAGCGGTAGACCCACAAGGGGTCGTTTGAAGGAATTTGGGGGCCCCAAGCAAAACGGACATGGAGGCCCCCCCAAACTCCAACCCCCCCCACCCCCCACATGCACGCAAGGCCTACAGGGCGCCTGCACCTGGGTCCTTCCCCCCCTCCCCCACCCCCCGAGTCCGCCCACAGGGATGCAGTGTCTGCAGGACCGGTGCAAGGATTTTTGCCGCCCTAGGCAAAAGTAAAGTTTGCCGCCCCCCATGTGACATCACAGTGCCCCACCCATATGATCTGCCATGTTAACTAACACAGTGCTGCAGTGCCGCCGTGTTTACAATAAAAGGCCTGCAGGGACAGGCTATAGACACCAGAACCACTACATTAAGCTGCAGTGGTTCTTGGGAATATAGTGTCCCTTTAATGTGAGGTAAATTAGAGATTAGTGCCACGAATAATATAGTAGATTGCCTACTTACAACCAGATGAGGATGATGATGGGCTTCAGCTGCCGTCTGGCTCCACTGGTCTGGTGTAGAACAGGCTCACTGGAGGCGGTTTGTAACTGTGGTCACAAAAAATCAATGTTCTGAGAGAACGGGAAGCAGCTCCATTTTTTGAGGGCCATTTACACAGCTCAAGGTCTGGGTCCCATTGTCCACCTTCATGTTCCACCAATGAGTTTGTTCACAGGGGTGTGTGTGTGTGGGGGGGATGTCCTGATGTGTGTAAGGAATGCATTGTGTGAATCTGTGTTTGTATGTGTAAGGGCTGCAAGGTGAGTTTGTGTATGTATGGGATGCGGTGTGTGTGTCTGTAAGGCAGTGTTTCCCAACCCAGTCCTCAAGGCACACCTACCAGTCCAGGATTTAAGGATTACCCAGTTTTGTCTGAGGTGTTTTTAGAAAAAAAAGAAAAAACACCTTAGACACAACTGGGTCACCCCTAAATCCTGGACTGGTAGGTGTGCCTTGAGGACACGGGTTGGGAAACACTACTGTAAGGGATGCACTGAGTGTGTGGAAGGGGTGCATTGTGTGTTGCTGTGTGTAAGGGATGCATTGATTGTGTATGTGTGTCTGTGTGTAATGCATTGTGTGTTTTTCTGTGTGCAAGGGGTGCATTGTGTGTGTGTGTGATGGATGTCAATCTCTCCCCCTACCCCCGTCAATTTCCTTCTTCTCCCCCTCTCCAATTTCCTTCTTCTCCCCCTCCCTCTCATTGCCTTCTCCCCCCTCCAATTTCCTTCTTCTCCTCCTCCCTCTCATTTCCTTCCTTCTCCCCCCTCCAATTTCCTTCCTCCCCCTCCAATTTCCTTCCTCCCCCCTCCAATTTCCTTCCTCTCCCCCCTCCAATTTCCTTCCTCCCCCCTCAAATTTCCTTCCTCTCCCCCTCCCTCAAATTTCCTTCCTCTCCCCCTTCCTCAAATTTCCTTCCTCTCCCCCCTCAAATTTCCTCCCTTCCTCTCCCCCCTCCCTCAAATTTCCTCCCTTCCTCTCCCCCTCCCTCAAATTTCCTCCCTTCCTCTCCCCCCTCAAATTCCTACCTCTCCCTCCCCTCCCTCAAATTTCTTTCCTCTCCCCCCTTCAAATTTCCTCCCTTCCTCTCCCCCCAAATTTCCTTCTGCTCCCCCTTCAAATTCCCTCCCTTCCTCTCCCCCCCAAATTTCCTTCCTCTCCCCCCCAAATTTCCTCCCTCCCTCTCCCCCCACTCCCTCAAATTTCCTCCCTCCCTCTCCCCCCACCCACTCAAATTTCCTCCCTCTCCCCCCCACCCACCCACTCAAATTTCCTCCCTCTCCCCCCCACCCACTCAAATGTCCTCCCTCTCCCCCCCACCCACTCAAATTTCCTCCCTCCCTCTCCCCCCCACTCCCTCAAATTTCCTCCCTCCCTCTCCCCCCATCCACTCAAATTTCCTCCCTCCCTCTCCCCCCCACTCCCTCAAATTTCCTCCCTCCCTCTCCCCCCCACCCACTCAAATTTCCTCCCTCCCTCTCCCCCCCACTCCCTCAAATTTCCTCCCTCCCTCTCCCCCCCACCCACTCAAATTTCCTCCCTCTCCCCCTCCACCCACTCAAATTTCCTCCCTCTCCCCCTACCCACTCAAATTTCCTCCCTCGCCCCCCCGCCCACTCAAATTTCCTCCCTCGCCCCCCCACCCACTCAAATTTCCTCCTTCCCTCCCCCCCCCACTCCCTCAAATTTCCTCCCTCCCTCTCCCCCCACCCACTCAAATTTCCTCCCTCTCCCCCCCACCCACCCACTCAAATTTCCTCCCTCTCCCCCCCACCCACTCAAATGTCCTCCCTCTCCCCCCCACCCACTCAAATTTCCTCCCTCCCTCTCCCCCCCACTCCCTCAAATTTCCTCCCTCCCTCTCCCCCCATCCACTCAAATTTCCTCCCTCCCTCTCCCCCCCACTCCCTCAAATTTCCTCCCTCCCTCTCCCCCCCACCCACTCAAATTTCCTCCCTCCCTCTCCCCCCCACTCCCTCAAATTTCCTCCCTCCCTCTCCCCCCCACCCACTCAAATTTCCTCCCTCTCCCCCTCCACCCACTCAAATTTCCTCCCTCTCCCCCTACCCACTCAAATTTCCTCCCTCGCCCCCCCGCCCACTCAAATTTCCTCCCTCGCCCCCCCACCCACTCAAATTTCCTCCCTCGCCCCCCCCACACACTAACCCACTAACAACTGTTGTCTTATGTTATATGTATAATACCATAACTGTTACTAACTGATCTGTGACTTTAAAACTGTATTATAACCACTTACTAACTGTACCATAACCACTGACTGTAAAGATGAGATTACTAGAATGTGATATAGTTGGTTAGTTAAAAGTTGATTTATAGTACGGATAATTGTAGAGACGATTTATAGTTACAGAGATAAGTATCTGGTGTTTGGTAAATCTTTGTGAGTGAGACGTCGTGATATCACCGTCTGTATGAGAATTCTCTGCGTGTTATCGTGTGTATGTTTGGCTTAGCAACTGTGCCACATGGTGCTGTTGCCAGGGAAACGAGTGTGACTGTTGGAAGTGTGTTTGGGGTATTGTGTTTCTTTGTATTAGACGCTCCGTTGCCAGTATGGGTGCGTCTGACTCAAAGATTGTTGATCCCTTGTCGTGTATGATGAAAAACTTTATAAAGGAATATGCTGTTTGTGATTATGGTGTAACACTGTCCCCCAAAAGATTAAAATACTCTGTGTAGCAGAGGAAGGCCTGTTCTGGTAACCAGTTTTCCTGTGGATCCTTGATCCAGATTTAATACAGCGGGTTTACATTGTTATAAATAATATGCTGGGGCTACACAGTAGTTTCTGTATACAGATTGTTGAAACACTGCTAAATGGATCAAGCTGTGCTAAGAGGAACAATGGAGTCCATGGTAACCAGAACCTGTTTGTCCACTAAGGCCTTAATTTCACCTAGTTTGGACACCTCCCCCCTTGCATCTGATTACCAACCCCCTATTCATCCTCCAGAGCCAGAGTAGCCATTCCCCCACTCGTCCTCCCAAGCTAAAACTGGTATAGCTAGTATTTGCATTCCCCCTGCTCTATTGTCCACGCCTACCCACATACCTATCTGTTCTTTTGTTTCAAACAACCCCCACTGATTCTTTGTAAATTTAAACTGACTTCCTTTTTGGTAGGAGTTTATTTTAGTATTGAATTTTATTAACGTTAAATTGTGAGGAGAATTCTTAATAACAGTAACTGAGTCTATTGGAGTAGATAATTCTCAGCAATGACATTGTACCATAATCATTGAAATAGCACTAAAACTATTGAACACAGTGTAAAATACAACTGGAAGAAATGATCAATGGTATAAGATGCTAGAGTACACTTTTATCCTTTTTTAGTTACTGGATGGGCCCCTCCCAGCTTTGTTCAAAATATCCCCTTTACTAAAATACAAACTGAGATGTTTAATTTACCATAGAACTAAAGCTTTACTCAAGCCTAGATATTAGGGTGAACAGTGATTAAAATAAGCAATAATAAAATAAGCACATAATTGAAGTTTATCTGCTTCATTAGACTTTAGGGAGGCACTCTAGGACCACCTACTGGCTATCTTCGGGAGGTACATTGATTTACATTGTTAAAAATATTAATGACGTATAATCATCTTTAACTCTATACTGACATACAATAGACAGAAGTAGGATTGATTACCCTATTTTAATATATTTATTGCTATAAGGTTTTATTTTATGTATAAATATATTAAAAGTTATGTTTTATTATTAGACCCATAAAGATTATTTTGATACAATTATTTACCCTTTGGTGACACCTACTGGTAGGTTTTTGTTTAACATTTTTTTTTTTTCATCCGCCAAATGCTGACTAGTAGAATTAGCTCACCCCCTTCCACCTACCTTACTACCCCTAGACCGGAACTTATTATAAAACAGTCTCGCTGAAGTCCCATATTAACCCGACAGATGACTGGTGCCCTTCAACCCTGACATTTTCAAATGCCCCTCCGACTTACACCGGGCCCAACACATGTGGATGAAAATGGCCAAATACAACGGGCAGATCCAGTGTTTGTATATGTCCCCTTCACTACAATTGATTTATTTAACTGGAAGACTCATAACTCTTCATATACTGACAAACCTCAAGTTATGACAGATTTGGTTATTTCTATTATCCAAACACATAATCCCACCTGGGCCGATTGCCAGCAATTATTATTAACTTTATTTAATTGTGAGGAAAGGACCCGGATTAATCAAGTGGCTATTAAAGTGCTTGAGGAAATGGCCCGTACTCAAAATCAGGCCAATCCAGTTGCATGAGCTTCAGCCCATTATCCAAATGTTGATCCAAATTGGAATGTGAATGGTGCTGATATGCCCCAATTAAGGGCTTATCGGGAAGCCATAATTGCTGGCATGAAGGCAGGAGGAAAGAAGGCAATCAATATGTCAAAGACGGCTGAGGTGCTGCAAAAGGTTGATGAGTCACCTAATACCTTTTATGAGAGATTATTGGAGTCATATAGATTGTATACTCCTCTTAATCCGGAGGCCCCTGAGAATTCTAGGATGATTAACTCAGCATTTGTCAGCCATGCCCAAGGTGACATTAAAAGAAAATTGCAAAAGTTAGAGGGATTTGTAGGGATGTCCATATTACAGCTAATGGAGATTGCAAATAAAGTATATATGAATAGGGAGATGGAGGTAAAGCGGGAGGAAGAACGTAAAATGAGGAAAAAGGCAGATATGCTAGCAGTAGCTATCACAAGTGTAGAAAGACAGTTAAGGGAAATGAATAGAGGAGACGAGAATAGGCTGAGCAAGGGACCTTTAAGTAGGAATCAATGTGCGTATTGTAGAAAGGAGGGACATTGGAAGAGGGAGTGTCCACAGAGAGAGCAGTATGAAGGTGATAGACAAGGAGAGAGAAGGGTACGAGGAGGTTATAGTGGTAGTTATAGAGGAAGAAGAAGTTTTAGAGGGAATGGTGGGAATAGTAGAGGAAGTGTTCAAGGAGACAGATACTATCCACCCACACAGAGACTTAGAGAAAGAGAGGATAGAGATTTTGTGGGTCTGGCTGACACTATCATGGAAGACTATTGAAACCGACCGGGCTCCATCCCCCTTGGCCGAGCGGAGCCTATGGTCGATGTAGCAATAGGGGGAAAGAGAAGTTCTTTCATGATCGACACAGGTGCTGAACATTCCGTGGTGACTAAGATGGTGGCTCCGCCTTCGAGGAAGACTATAACTGTGATAGGAGCTACTGGGAGAAGCGCAGCTAGACTGGTTCTTAAGAGTCGCACTTGTATTCTGGGAGGCCATTTGGTGAAGCACCAGTTCCTATATATGCCGGAGTGTCCAGTTTAAATTCTAGGACGAGATCTATTGGCAAAGCTTCAAGTTCAGATGACATTCTGCCCAATGTATCAACGTCTCTGAAATTTAATGGATTACCAGGCATAATGGCGGTATCGGTGCCAAGAGAAGAAGAATGGCGCTTCTACTCCATAGTGACAAGTGTTATCCCTAAGAGTAATGAATCTTTATTTGACATTCCAGGAGTATGGGCAGAGAATAATCCACCTGGACTTGCCCGTAATATCCCACTGATATATGTTGAGTTAAAGCTTGGGGTATATCCTGTTAGCCTCCCTATGTTGTTCTTTTATCTACCCCAACAGCTGTAAAGGTGGCAGAGGATTCATCATTCTAGTGTTAAACCAGCATCAGACTCTTGGCAAGCTATCCCAGATCCTGAGAATCCTTGCAAGATCCGGTTAAAGCGGGCAACTCAGTCGGAGTGAGAAATAATACGAGGAGATATTGGGACATCTTAGTTGAAAGTAACAACAGATATCAGCAAGTAGGTGTTTTGACGGCCATAATAAAGCCTGACCACCTACCTACGTGTCATAGCCAGAGTGTCTCAAAGGGATCTCTGTGAAGAAAAGTGAGGATCAGAAGAACGACAATCCATGCAGCCCTCACAAACGGGAAGCTGAGGTGCCATCGCACGGTCGAAGAAAAATGAGGATTTCAGGAATAATGTGTTTTATTATGTGTCTTAGTATTTTTATGATTTTTCAGGAAGGTAAGAGTACAGACATACCGAATTGCGATAGTTGCATTAAGACTACGAAAACAGGTAATCAAATATCCCAAACTCTCATCTGGCACTCACAGTATGAATGTAAGGGATCTGTATCTAAATGTAGATATTTGGATATTGATTACAGTGTGTGCAAGCCAGTATCAGGAGAGTCTAAATGTTTCGATCCCCAATTCCAACCCCGTACAATTTGGTTGGTAATTCGGAACAGTAATTCCCAGGGAACTTTGATAAATAGGACTGTGATAAATACCATACATTCTACGGGCATTCTGCTATTTGATGCATGTAAGGCGATTTCTGGTAGTAGAAAGCCTTGGAATGTATGTGGTAATCTTAAATGGGAACGAACTTATGGGTTTAATGATAAATACTTATGTCCCAGTAAAAGATCTACTGATCCTGATGGCCCGAATAGAGATTTTAATTTTTGTCCCTATTTGTCTTGTGTAGGGTGGGCAACCTGGGGAAAAACAGTGGATCAAGATATGATTATCGAAAGGTTGCCTACCACACCATATTGTAAAACTATGGAGTGTAACCCTGTGCATATTACCATTTCTAATCCCCAGCACTTCATTGATAAGTTTGGGAATCTCTTTGGGTTTCAAAATATATGGTACAGGAGTAGATCCAGGAACGATAATATATGTAGGACTTGAAACTGAGACAGTAGTAACTCAAACTCATCAGGTTTTTCATTCCTTCTATGAGGAGATGAGTGTTGAGGATAAAATTCCCCATAATGTTAAGAACCTATTTATTGATTTGGCTGAGAGTATTGCAGGTAGTCTTAATGTAACTAGTTGCTATGTGTGTGGAGGTACTTATATGGGAGACCAATGGCCATGGGAGGTAAAGGAAATATGGTACCTTGGCTCTGAGACATATGAACAACAGATACCTTTTCAGTCTGATCATCAAGTAAGTACTATAAGTAAATCGGAATGGCGGTTAAAAACCTCCATTATAGGTCATGTATGTTTAGCCAGGAAAGGGACAATGTATAACACGTCTGTAGGTGAGTTAATTTGTTTGGGACAAAAAGCCTATAATGATAATACTAAAGATACTACTTGGTGGTCAGCTTCAAATGTCTCAGAGCCTACTAATCCGTTTGCCAATTACACTCATTTAAAGGAGGTATGGTTTGACTTACCTGCTACATCCAATTGGAAAGCCCCAGCAAATCTATACTGGATCTGTGGTAAGAAAGCATATTCAGAGTTACCACAAGATTGGGAAGGGGCATGTGTATTAGGTATGCTCAAACCATTCTTCTTATTGTTGCCAATTGAGACAGGAGAGACCTTGGGAGTTAAGGTTTATGATGAAAATCATAAAAAGAAGCGAGCATCCTTGAATATAGGTAGTTGGGAATATGATGAGTGGCCTCCCCAACGTATCATAAATTACTATGGACCTGCTACTTGGGCAGAAGATGGCACCTATGGATATAGAACCCCAATATATATGCTCAACCGTATTATAAGATTACAGACAGTGGCTGAACTTACCAGTCACATGGTTAAACTGACGCATGTACCGACTCAGGTCTGGAATGGGTATAATCCTAGTAGTTGGTTTGTAAGTTGGTATGAGCAGCTTGGAGGGATTAAGGCGTTAGTAGGAGGAGTAGTGTTTATCATATTCTTATGTCTCTTTCTGCCCTGCCTAATTCCATTAGTGGTCAGATCTTTACGTAGTATCATAGAGAGTACTATAGAAAGAAAGACAGCTTCTCATGTAATGGCTGTCTATAGATATGAATCCCTAGCCCAAAGAGAATATATTCAGAATGAGGAATGTTGAAGGAGTCTTTGCTAAGATGCTTACAAGGTCTGCTCTGGTTCAATGGCTACTTGAGAGGTATTGGTAAACTATGATTGGTGATGCATCTGGAATAATTTGTATCAGAGGCATCAAAGGGGGGAATGTGGTGGAATTTCAATGAAATGTAAATTTAGTAGGCCGAGATTTGCACGTGGCATATGTGTATGTTGTGTCAGTTAGTTAGCTACACGTAGCTAGGATACTGTCATCAATGTACTGAGCATGTGCAGGAATGCAGGAACTGAAATTGCATTTATTTCTCCTTTGTCTTTGATGAGCCATGTGGTCTGACCAGATGAACATGTCTATACTCTGCTCATTGATTGGTTAAGGGTATGTGTGGGTGTAGCTATTAATGGGAGGAGCTATATTGCTATATAAGGAATGTACTCCATGTGCTCTGGGCTCATTGCTTTTGAACACAAGTTCAGTGTGAGACCCGATCGGTATGTTAATAAAGACTTCTTACTTCCTGAAGACCTGCATCCATCTCTCTGTGTTTGGCTTCTGTTAGTTTACTCGGCAACAATAGAGAGGGATATTAAAAGTGAGTCAGTGCTCAGATGAGCTAGGTTTTTGTTTAAAGGGGAAACCTGTTATATTTATGTTTTAGTTGTGATGCTGTGTAAACTTGCAAATAAAGTGCCTGGAATGAAGTTGCATTAAAAGTACCACTGCCTCCTGTTATATATGGGTGGTTGTGGATATTTTACTGTATTTATATTTTTATTACTGTATTGATTTATTTGTTTAGAGGGTATTTTTGCACCTACCTACTTAGTGCTGTAGGGGTTGATTTATTTAGCTATACTGTATTGTCTTCACCTAACTGCTTAGTGCTCTAGTGATTGATTTATTTAGCCATACTGTGTTTTCTACACCTACCTGCTTAGTGCTCTAGTGATTTATTTATTTAGCTATACTGTATTTTCTGCATCTACCTTCTTAGTGCTCTAGTGATTAATTTTTTTTAGCTATACTGTATTTTCTGCATCTACCTTCTTAGTGTTGTAGTGATTGATTTATTTAGCTCTACTGTATTTTCTACACCTACCTGCTTAGTGCTCTAGTGATTGATTGTTTTAGCTGATCTGTATTTTCTTCACCTACCTGCTTAGTGCTGTAGTGATTGCTTGATTGATTTATTTACTCTGTTTTTCCGCATCTACCTTCTTATGGCTGCAGGGATTTATTTGTTTGGAATGTGTTTACCTTCCTACTGCCATTATGATTTATTTATTTAGATTGTATTTTTCTGTCCCTACTTTTTTGCTGTAGGGATGTATTTTCTCTTATGACTTTTCTGCATTTTCCTGTTTTGGGACCCCCTGTCTGGGGATCGTTTTTTTTCTCGGGTTTGGGGGGTTTCCTTTTTCCCTCCATGCCTCTACCTTTTCTGTGTGGCTTTGCCCCCTTCACTTTTCGTCCGTTTGCGGCCGCCGGAAAGCAGTTCTCCGACCACTTTCCATTGCCGACCGCCGGGACCACGGAGTAAGACTCCGGCGGTCCCACGTGTTGGATCCTGCCCGCCGGCTCCGTCCGCCGAGCGAGATCCTTTGCTTCCACCCCCCACCCGACCCACGCTTTTGCTCTCGGTATAACTGCTCCCACGGCATGGGTGGGGGGGTTACCTTCCCATGCAGTGCGGTGGCCCCGAGCATCCACTTCCCCGCAACCGCATGGTCGGCCAGTTTCCAGACTTACCGCATAAGTTCCGTCGATGGCAGACACATGTGCTGTAGCTTTGATTGGGACTCAGCTTTGACTTGGGTGCATTGCACCCTCAGGCTGACCTGGCTTTGTGCCCCATGTGGCTGGCAGCTTAGGCTACTGGGGACCATAGTGGATGGTATAGATCACAGGCTTGCTATATAGAGCTGTGCACAACCCCTCAAGGGTTACAGGCACAGCTGGCAGTGTTACCACTTATACTCATCCCCCCCTTTTTGTTTGTTCAGATGATTGCTTGCAGTGCTCTGTTTTATCATATTGACCAATGGAGCACCTCTTGTGAGGTAACTCAGTTGGTGAGTTCCCTGACTACAGGTGTACTCAATATGCAAGTTCACTATTTACGGAGTGTCAGGCACTATTTAACTGAAGTGTGTTATCTACAGTTACACAATGGAATGCTAGGTACAGTCACACAGTAGAATGCTATGTACAGTTACACAGTAGACGGCTATGTACAGTTACACAGTAGACGGCTATGTACAGTTCCACAGTAATATACTATGTACAGTTACACAGAAGAATGCTATGTACAGTTACACAGGAGAAGGCTATGTACAGTTACACAGAAGAATGCTATGTACAGTTACACAGGAGAATGCTATGTACAGTTACACAGAAGAATGCTATGTAGAGTTACACAGTAGAATGCAATGTATGTACAGTTACACTGAAGTGTGTTATGTATGTACAGTTACACAGAAGAATGTTATGTATGTACAGTTACACGGAAGAGTGTTATGTATAGTTACACAGAAGAGCATTAGGTACGGTTACACAGAAGAACGTATTGTGTGTTTACACAGAAGAAGGTTACGTACAGTTACACAGAAGAAGGTTACTACAGTTACACAGAAGAAGGTTACGTACAGTTACACAGAAGAGTGTTAATTACAGTTACACAGAAGAGTGTTAATTACAGTTACACAGAAGTGTGTTAATTACAGTTACACAGAAGTCTGTTATGTGCTATTAATCTTAAGAAGTGTTATGTACATCTTATCTGAAGAATGGAATGCGCAGTTCCTCACCTGTACATCTCTGAAGGTCCTGACTTGTCTGTATCCCAGGACTTGGCCGGCTTTGTCTGTGCCTTACTGATTGGCCGGCTTTGTCTGTGCCTTTCTGATTGGCCGGCTTTGTCTGTGCCTTTCTGATTGGCCGGCTTTGTCTGTGCCTTACTGATTGGCTGGCTTTGTCTGTGCCTTACTGACTGGCCGGCTTTGCCTGTGCCCCATTGATTGGCCTGCTTTGTCTGTGCCCCATTGATCTGGCCTGTGCTGTCTGTGCCAGAATGTCTGCATGCCAAGCCTACTGCCACATACTCACGCTTGTGCATTGCATGCACTGCCCAACTTGCCTCGGTCACTATATGGGGTGCTGCCCCTATCTCCCTGCCGGTGACACTTGTCCTCTATACTCCTTGAGGTTGCTTTGCCTGGGACCGTTGCACAGGAGAACCCTTATCCGGGTTAACAGCGCAGACAATGACTACCAGGGTCCTCCCTTAAGCTTATCAGGAGCGTAACGCTAGAGGGCCCACCTTTAAAACGGCAGGCGACTTGAATGAGTCAGACTCTCCTAGAGGAGAGCAGGCAAGGGCACATAAGCGCTACTGGAAGGGGGAAGGCCCTGAACCAGACACCCGGAAAGATAAGACTCTGAGGAGCGGCTAGCCCCTCTGCAAGCGGCCAGACGACACTGCCTATATGGCCCGGGGGAGGCTATGACCACCGGACGCGGCAGTGACCACCTTCTTAAAAAGGAAGACGACTTGAAGGAGTCAGACTCTCCGAGTGGAGAGCAGGCAAGGGCGCATAAGCACTATGGGTAGGGTGAAGGCCCGGAACCAGACGCCTGGAAAGATTAGACTCCGGAGCAGTGTCTAACCCTGATACGATCGGCCTTGACGGCCAGATGACACTGACTATGTGGCGCAGAGGTGAAGATCCCCGTAATTCCCCCTCCCCACCCACCATGGCCGCCCTAGCTGAAAGGCGGGCGGACCAGTTCCCCTCGGAAGGCGAGGACGATGGGGGTGTGGATTATGATGAAGGCCCCTAGTGGCACCATGAGATGTAGAACAAAGTCCACTACAGGGGCCCCGACGACCGTGTAAGAAGAGGTCGTCTCGTGGATCGCCTTAAACAAACCTGTAACGGAGCTCCGTGTACTCCGACCGAGTACCCTCCATTGATGGATGCTCCTAGCGCTCACAGAGGACGCCAAGCACTGCAGACGACACCGCAACCACCGCAGGCTCCACAACCGCCGTAGCTTAACTGGAGCCGCGCCGTCTTCCTTCCACCCTGGAATGAACCTCCAGCATTCAGGACCGTGTGGGGAAGACCTCTCCTCCAGGAGAGCGTATCCGGAACAAGCTCTTAAAAGAGCTAAGTGATGCAGAGCATAGCAATCCCCAGTGTGATACAGCAATTCCCTCCAATAACGAGACAAGGCTACGTTTTGAAGGGTCAAGAAGAACTGAGGACTGGGACACCCAGCCTGCTTTTTATTACAAAAAGGTACACACAGGACACTCCCAGGGGGAGGTTGAAATTAACCAATCACATACATGGTACCACCCCCACGTCTCCTCCCCTCAGATAAACACATAACATAATTATAGCATACAGTAAAAATACAGTTTTCACACATACACTGTAACTTTAAAACTATACATTCAATCTCCATAAAAATTACATATTTGAACTCAGCATACATCAAACATAAACACTTCCAAAAATCAAAAGCCAAATACCTCCAGTGGATCAAAAGTTAGCTGGAGGTCCCTTTATGACCGACCGCAAGCACAATTTCCTGCCCAAAACAGTTCCATAGATTTGGGCTGTGCGGTCGGTCAATTTCATGCCGAAAAACGACTAAGTCCCATTTCCAACTGAAAAACGAAGTGTAGAAGAAGGTAAGGGTCAGCGGTGTTCGGTAAAATGTGTAGCCGATTTCAGTTCCATGAATTTGGCTACACATACCGCTGACCTCATTCGAATGAACTCACATTTGCTAGAGCAGAACTTGCTCTAGTCTTAAGGGCATAGGTGGTATAATCCCCACCAAGGAACAAGTTGATGATAAATTGACCTAAAAAAAACCATAAAACATAAAGACAGTAATAGTGTAGTATGTTAAATATAGTGGGTGGATAATAGGTTATAAGTAATCCACACTCACATGGCCCAGAGCTAACTTAGAGCTCAGCTGTTAATACGCCTGGACGGAACAATCCCCGCCTAAGGATATGTAGTTGTCCTCACAGTCTCAGATGGGCGATATATGGGAAGATAAAATAACTCCAAATAGTGCAATATGTATAGATAGAAATACGTGAATAATTAATAAAGTATTATACTCACATTTGCTAGAGCAGAACTTGCTCTAGTCTTAATAGCTTGGGTGGTATGGTCCCCACCAAGGAACAAGTTGGTAGCCAGGAATAAAAAATAATAAAAAATCCAAGTATAATAAAAAGGATAATTTATTAACAAAAATAAGTATTAAAGTAGGTAAAAAATAAGTATATAGTCTCTAGTAGTCCACTTGACGCGTTTCACCTGTAAAAGGCTTCCTCAGAAGTGTGGAAAATGTCCTGGTACCAATCGTTTATATAGGAGTCCTAATAATGGTAATTACTTCCTGCTTTGTGCAATTGATGCTTCCTGTAACCACTGGTGAACCGCACGCGTCATACCGGAAGTGACGTGGCGCAATGTGTTCGTGGTTATATCCGTGTTCCATATATGGAACACACACAAAACTATGTTAGTGATGCTGTGTTCCATTAGGTTAGATAAGGTCCATTGAAGAAATGTGTAGATCTTATTACAAGATTTGCTCGTTGTTAAGTCTTTCGGGTGCGTCTGACGTTACTTCCGGTGTCGCCCCGGAAGTGACGCGACGTTAGGGACCATGAGTGTATTATGCGTTCCACATGTGGAACGCAAATGTTGCCGGAACTGTTCCGGTTTATATTCTTGTTAGGAGGGGGGATCTTCAGGGCAGTAATCTCGATAGAGAGAAGAATTAATGTACAACTTATCGATAAAATACCAAATGATGCATATATGAAAATACAAATATATATACATATAGGAATATATGGATAAACAGGGAAAATCTAATAGCCCATAAGAGATACAACACTGTATATACAGGGGAATAAACCCAAGTGGGTAATATGATACATAAAAGTGTATACTGAAAGTGTGCACTCAGATTAAAAACAACAAAAGAACTGAGCTATATATAAGGAATAAATAATATTCAATATCAGTAAATATAGAATCTAAGTAAAACAACAGATAAAAAAGTCAATGTGTCAAAAAAGGTGGCTTTACAGGTCTATAAGCCGTATCGGCAACTAGAACATAGATAAGACAGGATACAATAAAATGACATTAAAAAGAAAAAAAGAATAAATTGCATAAACAAGCATGCAGCGCTTATTGTTACAAATAAGAGGATGGGGAGACTGATGTAAGGAATGGAATGGATAGACTATAAATTAAAAAAATATATAAAATGTAATGGAGGATTATAAAAAATTGTATAAATCGAATTCTATATTTAATCCGTTGGGATGGAGGGTGTCTATATTGAAAACCCACTCCATCTCTTTTTGTCCTATTTTTCTAATCAGATCTCCACCTCTCCAGTGATTTGTCACTGTGACTATTCCCATGAATGTAAGATGTTTTGTTTCATTATTGTGTATACAAAAGTGGGATGACACTGAATGATTGACGTAGTTCTTTTCAATGTTTCTGCAGTGTTCCGCTATACGAGTTTTTAGTGCTCTTATTGTGCGTCCAATGTACTGGAGTCCACAAGGACATTCTAATAGATAGATGACATTCTTGCTTTCGCAGGTAATAGTTTCCTTTATTGTATAAATTTTACCCGTATTATTAGATTTAAATGTGGTTCTTTTTTTATCTGTAGTTTTGGTTTTTCTACAAGCTGCGCAGCTGTTACATCTATAAAAGCCTTTACCTAAGGACAAAACATTTTCTTTGATAAGATTAGGATTGGCGTCCCTAGTAAAAAATTTTGTAAGGTGCATTTTTAAATTTGGTGCGCCTCTAAAAATAATTTTTGGTCTTTCTGGGATTATATCTTTTAAAATTGGGTCTTCTTTTAGAAGGTGCCAGTGTTTGTTCATAATCTTCTTTAGATGTCTATTTTTGTCGTTGTAGTCTAGTATTATAGGAAGTGTAAGATCTGTTTTTTTGGATTGTTGTGATTTTTCTTTATGTATGAGATCTTTTTGACTGATTTCAAGTTTTTGTGTTATGGTGGATTCTATCAATTGTTCATTGTATCCTTTATTGATCAGACTGCTTTTTACTTTATTTGCTTGTTCGATAAAGGTGGTATTATCAGAACAGTTCCTTCTTAGTCTTGTGATCTGGCTTTTCGGGATGCTGTCAAGCCAGATTTTGTTATGGCAGCTTTTTGTATCTATGTAGTTATTCACGTGTACATTTTTAAAGTGCGTTTTAGTGTTGATAATATTATCCCTTATATAAATATTTAGATCTAAATATGTGATTTCGCTATTGCTTATTTCAGACGTTAAAACTATACCTTCCTGGTTGGAGTTTAAAAACCTTATAAAATCTTGTGCTTCTAAAATGGAACCTTTCCAGATAAAAATGAGGTCATCGATATATCTAGAGTAGGACACCAGGTTCTCTGCCCAGCCATGATCATTCCAAATGTATCTTTCTTCCCATTCGGCCATATACAAGTTGGCGTAACTGGGCGCGAACCTGGTGCCCATAGCTGTACCTCTGTTTTGTAAAAAAAAGGGAGTCCTGAAACCAAAAATAATTGTTATTAAGAATTAGTTCGATGCCTTCAATTAAAAATTCAATCTGATCCTGTAGCATGGAGTTATCTTTTTCTAGCATTTTTTTAACTGCTGTACACCCTTTGTTATGTTGGATGATGGTGTACAGTGATTGTACATCGCAGGTGATAAGCAGATAATCATTTTGCCAGCTGATTTTTTCTAATTTTTTTTAAAAGCTCTCTGGTGTCTTTGAGGTAGGATTTAGTTTTAGTTACATAGGGTTGAAGTAGATTATCTATGTATTCTGATAAATTGGAAAGAGCAGACCCAATACCCGAGACAATTGGTCGTCCTGGAGGTTTGGAGAGATTTTTGTGTATTTTGGGGAGGAAGTATATTACCGGAATTTTTGGATGGGCAATATTTATATATTGTGATTCCCTTTCATTTAAAATACCGGTTTTTAATCCTTTGTCTAAATACAGTTCAAGTTCTTTTTTGATTCTAGTAATAGGGTTATTAAGGAGTTTAGTGTAAGTAGTATGGTCATTTAGTTGTTTATAAGCTTCTTCCTCATACTGTTCTTTGGACAGAATGACAAGGCCGCCTCCTTTGTCAGCAGGTTTGATGACAATTGAGTTATCGTTATATAAATCTTTTAGGGTTTGTTTCTCTTTTTTGTTTAGATTAGCTTTGTCTTTATATTTATTATTATTCTCTAAGATTCTAATATCTTTTCCCACTTTCTTTTCAAAGATGTCTAAGGCGCTGGATTTGCAGTGAGCCGGATAGAATTTTGATTTATTTTTTAAATTGCTATTAATGTATTGGTCAGTTAGGGTATTTAGATGGGTGTTGGTGGTGTTGCTCTGATTTTTATTGATAGAAAAAAATCTTTTTAAGGTGGCATTTCTAACGAATTTGCCAATATCGATAAAGGTCAAAAAAGAATTGTATGGTTTGGTTGGTGCAAATTTGAGGCCTTTCTTTAAAACATCAGTTTCAGTTTTATTTAAAATTTTATGAGATAAATTAAAGATGCCTGTGGCGCACGAAGGTCTTATGTAGAGTTAGTCTAAAATTATAGAGGTGTGATCCACCCGAATACCACTGTTAGGTATGTTAATTGTTGTTAGCTATAACTTTGCTGTACTGTCTATTGAGCTCTATACATACTGAAATTAGACTTGTCTCTCGGACTACAGTTGTAGGACCTCTCTGAAAGCCTCTCCAAAGGGTTTTAATTGTTGGTTAACTAAACTGTTTATTCACTACTTTGTTACTCTTCTGAATAATCTTTCCTGACATACACCTTCTACTAACCTATTTAACAAAATGGGACACCAAACTATTGTACTACCGTTATCCATTTAAAAAATGTGCCTGTCTAAATTTCTGATTTGTGCCACAACCTGTAATGCATCTGTTTACCGTTTTACCCTGATGCCGCTGTCGTGGCGCATTGAGGTTACCTGTTATTCTTGCGCACAACAAAAATAAAGAATTTACAAAAGATGCCTGTGGGGGAATTGCTGGATTGGTTGTCTAGAATATTTCTATCCTTCCTTTCTTGATGTCTTCTGCTTGATCTGCATCCTCTAAATCTCTTTTGCGACTTTTTATCGGGGTGATATTTAAATGGTTCGTGTGGCGCTCTCTGTTTGAGGGGATCTCTAAAAAAGAGGTCTCATCAAAGGGTTCGCAGAATGATAAGGCATGGTATCTGTTTTTAGTAGCTATTTCTTTGGATGTATTAAGTTCCTGTTCATCATGTTTTTTATGATTTCTTGTTGCAACCTTTTCCCAAGAATATTGTCTTTCTTTAGTCCTATAGTGAGGAGAAGATGGTTCATATGTGAATTTGTGTGTTTTAGGTCTTACGACCAATGGTGAGGTGTTTTGGTGATTGTATTGTTTCTCTCTATGTGATGGCTCTTTTGTAGTAAAATGTGTAACCTCTTTCCTTTTGTACTCAAAAGGTCTGGTGGAAATCTTTTTTTTATTTTCATCAATTACAGTGTGTCTGTTTGCAGTAGTATTTTCAAAAGTCCTATTGTTAAACCTGTTCCAATTGTGATTGTGTCTTCCAGTGTATCTTCTTGGAGATCTGTACTGTGGATTATATTTGTGATCATAATTGTGTGAAAATTCTTGTCTTTCATTAAATTCCTTTTTCTGGGGGTGTTTATATTTAAGATTATGTTCAGTGTCTGTGTATTGGTTATTGTAATTGTAGTTTCTCCTATTTTGTTGTGTTTTTTTTGCATTGTATGTGCGGACTTGGTTATGTGCATAATCCCATTTGTCTCTATTATATTTGCTGATTTTGATTCTTTTGGTGTCTGTTTCTGTTTTTTCTACTGTTTTTTTTTATTTTAAGTGTTTGACTAAAGTATTCTTCAGTGTCAGCAAAAGGAATGAGTTGTTCTCTTAAACTATTTATTTTTTTGTCCAAATTAGAAAGTTTTTCGCTTTTTACTTTAATGAGGCTTTTCATAAGCCCAAATGTGAAAAATTCTAGGTGATTGTACCATTCCTCCATGAATATCTTATTTTCTGTATCTGAAGTGGGCATTTTAAATAGTCTTAAGCCTCTTGGTGTAATTTTGTCGTTAACATATTTAGTTAGGGTAGCTATTTCCCACCTTAATTTAATTTCTTTTATTAAAGAAAATTCTAGTTCTTTGAGCAGTTCTTGTGGGTCATTAAAGATGATCAGAGGTTCATTATTATCTATATTTGTTAAATCTTCTAAGTCATTAAAAATATCGTCAATATTGATGTTATAATTATCACGATATTCGAATAGTGTCAATCTGATAATCTTATAGGGCTGCCCAATGGGTGGGGAAAAAAGATAAAATGTAAGTTCTGGTGGATTAGACGCTCACTATATATTTTAGGATCATATGGCAGCAGTAACCAATACAAGGAACCCCAACCTTGTAGTGAATAAATGTGAAAAAGAAAAAGAAGGAAACCGCGCCCTTAGTATAGATACGTAAAAATATGTAAGTATACGTACACAATGGTAATAACAAGTAGTCTTCTTATACAATTGACCTCAAAGAAAACATAAAACATAAAAACAATAATAGTGTGGTATGTCAGGTATAGTGGGTGGATAAATAGTGATAAGTGATCCACACTCACATGGCCCAGAGCTAACTCAGAGCTCAGCTGTTAACACGCCTGGACGGAACAATCCCCGTCTAAGGATATGTGACTTTCTTTCACGATCTCAGATGGGCGATATATGAAAAAATAAGAGAACTCCAAATAGTGCAGTGTGTATAAATAAAATATGTGAATAAATAATAAAATATCGTACTCACATTTGCTAGAGAAGAACTTGCTCTAGTCTTAAGGGCATAGGTGGTATAATCCCCACCAAGGAACAAGTTGATGATCAATTGACCTAAAAAAAAACCATAAAACATAAAGACAGTAATAGTGTAGTATGTTAAATATAGTGGGTGGATAATAGGTTATAAGTAATCCACACTCACATGGCCCAGAGCTAACTTAGAGCTCAGCTGTTAATACGCCTGGATGGAACAATCCCCGCCTAAGGATATGTAGTTGTCCTCACAGTCTCAGATGGGCGATATATGGGAAGATAAAATAACTCCAAATAGTGCAATATGTATAGATAGAAATACATGAATAATTAATAAAGTATTATACTCACATTTGCTAGAGCAGAACTTGCTCTAGTCTTAATAGCTTGGGTGGTATGGTCCCCACCAAGGAACAACGAGCAAATCTTGTAATAAGATCTACACATTTCTTCAATGGACCTTATCTAACCTAATGGAACACAGCATCACTAACATAGTTTTGTGTGTGTTCCATATATGGAACACGGATATAACCACGAACACATTGCGCCGCGTCACTTCCGGTATGACGCGTGCGGTTCACCAGTGGTTACAGGAAGCATCAATTGCACAAAGCAGGAAGTAATTACCATTATTAGGACTCCTATATAAACGATTGGTACCAGGACATTTTCCACACTTCTGAGGAAGCCTTTTACATGTGAAACGCGTCAAGTGGACTACTAGAGACTATATACTTATTTTTTACCTACTTTTAATACTTATTTTTGTTAATAAATTATCCTTTTTATTATACTTGGATTTTTTATTATTTTTTATTCCTGGCTACCAACTTGTTCCTTGGTGGGGACCATACCACCCAAGCTATTAAGACTAGAGCAAGTTCTGCTCTAGCAAATGTGAGTATAATACTTTATTAATTATTCACGTATTTCTATCTATACATATTGCACTATTTGGAGTTATTTTATCTTCCCATATATCGCCCATCTGAGACTGTGAGGACAACTACATATCCTTAGGCGGGGATTGTTCCGTCCAGGCGTATTAACAGCTGAGCTCTAAGTTAGCTCTGGGCCATGTGAGTGTGGATTACTTATAACCTATTATCCACCCACTATATTTAACATACTACACTATTACTGTCTTTATGTTTTATGTTTTTTTTTAGGTCAATTGATCATCAACTTGTTCCTTGGTGGGGATTATACCACCTATGCCCTTAAGACTAGAGCAAGTTCTGCTCTAGCAAATGTGAGTACGATATTTTATTATTTATTCACATATTTTATTTATACACACTGCACTATTTGGAGTTCTCTTATTTTTTCATATATCGCCCATCTGAGATCGTGAAAGAAAGTCACATATCCTTAGACGGGGATTGTTCCGTCCAGGCATGTTAACAGCTGAGCTCTGAGTTAGCTCTGGGCCATGTGAGTGTGGATCACTTATCACTATTTATCCACCCACTATACCTGACATACCACACTATTATTGTTTTTATGTTTTATGTTTTCTTTGAGGTCAATTGTATAAGAAGACTACTTGTTATTACCATTGTGTACGTATACTTACATATTTTTACGTATCTATACTAAGGGCGCGGTTTCCTTCTTTTTCTTTTTCACATTTATTCACTACAAGGTTGGGGTTCCTTGTATTGGTTACTGCTGCCATATCATCCTAAAATATATAGTGAGCGCCTAATCCACCAGAACTTATATTCTTACTTTGGTAGCGCTCCCACCTTTTAGGCGGTGTTCGACGTCACCGTTTGTTTAAATGGTTTTTCCCTTTTTCTCACCCTTCATGTAACGCTTGGTTGTGGTTGGAATTGGCGGGGCGTATAGTTTTTTTTCGGTTCACAGTCCGTAACACGGCGACTTCAGGTACCGACACGGCGGGCGTTTTTTCTCCTAAACATCGTACGCTTTCCTGCCTGTTACGAAGAGCTATCTGTTACGAAGAGCTATCTTCACAGAGTTTAGGTTGGTACGGCGCATTGTGTTTCTTTGGTCTTTGCTGTCCGAGCATTAAAACAGCAAATATGAAGCCTCCTGTCATGCTATAAAATTGTAGATTATACTAGCTTTAGTGTAACTATAATCTTAATTGTATTAATGACAGGAGGCAAATATTTCCCTCCCAGTTTCTCCCTCCCCTTGTTGTTTGTTGGTTTGACTGACTTGTTGTTCACCTGGTCTCCTGGGCTAGGTTGGTTATCTGGGGGAGTAGGGGTTTATCTGGGATATGGTACCGTCAGTATTTTATGATGGGGATTCATGTTTTCTCTGTACATTTAATTTGCTTATCAGTGTTTCGACTCTGTTTAACTCGTTTCAGTTTAATGGTTTGGCTACAGTTCTTAGATCCGACTACTCTACAGGATAAAGGTCAAGGCTTCACCCACTGGTTCCACGGTTTCAATTTCGGATGGAATTCATCGTTATGTTATGTTTGTTTCTCCTGTTATTGTATTTGTGGTGTATTGTTCATGTTCATGTATTTGTCGCAGCGTGAAAGAGGAAATAGTTAGTTGGGAGAAGCCTTTTATAGATTCCTGATTTTTTTTTTATCTCTGTTGCTGCTGTGGAGTTCTAGTAAAGAGAGACTTAAGCAAATATTCGCCTCCTGTCATTAATAAAATTAAGATTATAGTTACACTAAAGCTAATATAATCTACAATTTTACTCTTATAACCCCCAAAAAAAGGAAAGCAAAGAAGGAGTGAGCCGATATGTGCAGATCCTATCTTGTTGTTTCTATTCCCCTCCTTGTGGGTTCTGCTGCTGCTGAGCTAATTAGGGGGAGTGCCCCTTAATTTCCACCCGTGTGGGATTTGTATTGCCAATATAAACCCACTACTGACTCACAGAGCCTGCTCACTTTTTTGCTTGAAAGTTTTGCTTGAAAGTTCGCTTGAAAGTAGGCTATTCAAAGTAGTCTCTTTTGTAGGAGTTAAAACAACAGGAGTTTTAAACTACAAGGGAGTTTAACCCCTTCAGGACCGAGGACGGTTCAGGACCGTTATCGGCATTTTTGCATTGCCGACCGCTAACGGTCCTGAACCATCCTAACGGTCCAATGTACTTACCTGATCGGCGGCGATCGGCGGTGCTCCTGGTGTGGGGAGACTGCCTGCAGCCCAGACAGTCTCCCCATGGCGGATTAGGACCCCTGGGGCCATGTGATCACTCAACAGAGCGATCACATGGTCACAATAGGTGTCCACAGTACTGCCTGCAGGGGGACTGCCTGTGCTGACAGGCATTCTCCCTGCTAGTGTAAAATCATAAAAAAATGTAAGTTAAAGTTAATAAAATAAAAATATATATATGTGTGTGTGTGTGTGTGTGTGTGTGTGTGTGTATATATATATATATATATATAGAGAGAGACATATTATACCTATATAATATGTCTATATATCATATATATAATGTCATACTAAGTGTATTTTTATATTAATATGTACTTATATTAATATAAAAATACACGTATAATTAAATTACAAGTGTGTGTATGTATGTGTATATATATATATATATATATATATATATATATATATAATTATATATATTGTATATAAATATTATCATAAAATACAAATAATAAGTAAATTAAATAAAATAAAAACATGTAAAAATAATAATTAAAAAATATATATATATATATATCTATATGAAATTTTATCCTAACTATACTTCGATAGTACTATTTATATAAAAATACACTTAGAAATTGTATATATCTATGTATATATAAATAAATAAAAATAATACGAAATATACATATGTCCATATACAAAATAACATAAATAATTATATAAATATACACGTAGACTTCAAATATATAAACATGCATATATATTTAAATTCTATGTGCATATTTATGTCATATTTTTACATAATTAAGTAATTTTATTGATTGCAATTTGAGGGACCTGCCTGCCAACCCAGGCTGAAAGTCCAGAGAATTTAATTTGCTAGCACTATATTTCACCCTGTAACTTTCTATGACACCCTAAAACCTGTACATGGGGGGTACTGTTTTACTCGGGAGACTTCGCTGAACACAAATATTAGTGATTCAAAACAGTAAAATATATCACAGCGACGATATTGTCAGTGAAAGTGACTTTTTTTGCATTTTTCACACACAAACAGCACTTTTACTGATGATATAATTGTTGATACGTTTTCCTGGTTCTTTTTTTTTATAATTTATTTATTGTTATTTTCTTTTATATCGTACAATACATACAAAGTAGATACAATACAAAGTTGATACAATAGATAAACAGATACATATAGACTAACAAACATATAACATAGTTGATTCATTGACTCATTCGACTCTGCACTCAAAATACATAAAATTAGATTAAGTTCCCACTTCTTCAAAGATTTCCAATTATTACACAATATACTTTCCAGCATTTAATTCTCAAGAACCTTTATCCAATCATCCCAAATCTGATATTGGGAAATATTAATACTTAAATTGGAGGCTATTCCCCTTTCCATTTTACACTGCATAATAATAGATGCCTTAATTTGCGACCATGAGTCAATTGTTGTCTTCTTCCAATTCTTTGCAATAGACATCTTAAAGGCCATCAAAGCCTGAATCAACAGGTCTTTCTTGTCTTTAGTTAATTGCGGAAAGTTTAAATGAAGAAGCAAGTTGTCTGGGGTCCAGATCCGGGTAGTATCCAGCAATTTGTTTATATGACCCAGAAATTGAACCCATGCTTCCTTGATTGGTGGGCAATCCCACCATATATGTAATTCATTTGCTCCCTAATTTCTGCATCTCCAGCATCTAGATGTCTCTGTCTTTGAAAATTTCTGGACCTTATTGGGGGTCATATACCATCTATTAAGTATTTTAAAATGTGCTTCCCTAATATTTAAACAATGTATCGTAGAATAAACTGATTGTAAAGCCTTGTACCAATCTTTTATGTCAAATTTTATTAATAAATCTCTTTCCCATTTGCTTTTAGCTATAGGATACACCGGTCCTTTTAAGCTTTTCATAACCTCGACACATCTAGTTAGTATTTTAGTATTTTTCTCTGATCCTATCAGAGCATTTAATTTGGATAATGATAAAGAACTCATATTACTAACGAGGGAACTTTGCAAAAAGCTCTTAATCCTAATATAAATAAAACGCTTGTGAATATGAGATACCATAGATACTTCTTATCTCAGCAAAGGGAATAATCTTCCCATCTACTAATAAATCAGCTAATTTTTTAACGCCACGTCTGGTCCATACGGACGTATCCATATTTTCCATCCATATTTCTAAATTTTTAAACGTCAGAGCGGGTAAAACTTTATTTTTCAGATCTAATTGATTTTTAAGGTGGGACCAAAACTTTAAGAGGGGTCTAGTTATCAAATTATCCATCATGCATCTTATGTTGTTGGTTCTGCTATTATTTCTTGTAGGCCACATTAGTCTTACGTTATTATATGGGTCTGTAATATCTGCACCTTCTATTTTAAACCAGTCTTGTAAGAAGCAATACTGCTTGATTAAAGGAAGAGTATGTATCAACTGTGCCGCTTGATGGTATAAAAAAATGTTTGGGAAGCCAATCCCTCCTTCTTTGTACTTCAAATACAAGAGATCCTGGCCTATTCTGGGTTTTCTGTCAGACCATATGTAGTCCCTAAAAATCTTATTCACAAGTCTAAGTTGCTGTGGATGAATCTGTAGTGGAATCATCCTCAATAGGTAAACAAACTTGGGGAAAACATATGACCTAATAAAATTAACCCTACCCCACCATGATAACTGCAAAGCGTTCCATTGTTTCAGAGAGTGAGTACATTCTCTCATCAAAGGAATTACATTAGCCTTCATTATATTCTCTGGATCGTTCACTATATTAATTCCAAGATATACAAATCCCTTTTTTTTCCTATTTAAAAGCAAAATATTTTTTTAAATGTTGCAGGTCTTTTTCATCCATATAAAAGGGTAATACCATTGTTTTTTGAACATTAAGTTTATAATTTGACAAGTAGCTATATCTTTCAATTACTTGCATTGCAGCTGGAACTGACTTGATTGGGTTGGTGAGGGTTAATAAAGTATCATCGGCATATTGGCTTATCTTAAAGTTTTTATCTCTCTTTTTAAACCCTGTTATATCCGTGTTTTTACGTATTTCATATGCTAGGGGTTCAGCACTTAAGATGTACAATAGTGGGGAGAGAGGACATCCTTGACGAGTACCATCTTATACCATAAACCATTCTGACTTGATCCCCCCCCCTACTATCCTACTGGAAGGTGAAGAGTAACATGCCATTATCGCCGAAAGAATCTGGCCTGAAAATCCAAACGCTTTTAAAGTTGATAGCATAAAATTCCAGCCAACCCTATCGAATGCCTTTTCTCCATCTAAAGCCATCGTTAAGAAAGGGGTTTTATTCTCATGGATCTTAATAAATATATTTAGTATCCTCCTAATATGATTGGAGGACACCCTACCTGGTATAAAACCCACCTGATCGACTGCAATCAGGAAAGAAATTATATTCTTAATTCTTTTAGCAATGATTGAGGCATACATTTTGTAATCATTATTTAATAAGGCAATTGGACGATAGTTAGTTATTTCTTCTGGATTTTTATTATTTTTTAAAATAGGAGTAATATTAGCTACCAGCATTTCCTTAGGTAATTTGCCAGTATTAATCGCTAAATTATAGCATTCTACCAGCCCCTGGGCCAGTCTAGCCTTATATATTTTAAAAAAAGAATCTGTGAACCCGTCTGGACCCGGCGCTTTATTTTTTTTCATGGTATCAATAGAGTCCATAACTTCTTGTAGTGATATCTCTGCATTTAGTTGGTCTAATTGTGACTCATTTAGTCTAGGGATATGGATGTTCAAGAAATAGTTGTTTATATCCTCTTGGGATGATGTCACGATAATTTTTTTTTTTTTTTTCAATCTTTATTTTTGCAGTGCGTGAGTAACATAAACAAGCTCGTATCGCCACAACAGCATGTACAAGCTAAAACAGTAATTGTCAGGGTACCTGAGGTCTCTACCTCTAGGGGAGGTAGAGACTTGGTGGTTTATCCGTCCAGGCGAGCTGTTTCCTCCGTTCCTCGCGGTTCATCCAGTCTCTTAAACACCGGCCGCGAGGAGTCCACGTCCTTTTCTAGCAGGACGCTCAATACGTGACGTCATGACGCTATCACGAGCGACCTGTCACTCAAGTGTCCGATATCCAATCGGTACTTGTCAGAGGCGTGCTTACCATCCGGAGCCAGGGTATTTAAGCTTACTTCTCTCTTCAGCTCATTGCCCTGTCGTGGTTCTAGCTTGTCTAGTCACTCAGTGCTCTGGTATTCTAGTTTGCTCTATTTGGTTTTGACTCGGCTTGTTGTACTTTCCTGCTTCTCTGTTATCCCTTGACCCGGCTTGTCCCTCGCTTATCTGTCTTCTCGTTCCCTCGACCTCGGCTTGTCTCTGACTATTCTCTATTACTCTCGGTACGTTAGTCCGGCCATTCTAAGGCCCGGTATACGTACCTTTCCACTCTTTGTACTCTGCGTGTTGGATCCCTGTCCCGATCCTGACATTACGACAGGGTCAATGGATCCTGCAGGTACAAACAGTCAGCTTGGTTCTTCGGATCCCAGGTTTGACGCCATGGAGCATAGGATGGATCAGATGGCTTTGGCACTACAGGCACTTTTGTCTCGTGCTAGTAATCCACCTGAGGAGACACGTACTCCTTCTATTTCTCCTGCAGCCTCAGGCCTAGAGGTAGCCACTGTAGGTGCTTCTTCCCGTATTACCCCACCAGTACGTTATGACGGGCCACCGGAGAGGTGTCGTGGCTTTCTGAACCAGATTAGCATCCATTTCGAATTACAACCCCGCTCTTATCCTACAGATAGAGCGAAGGTTGGATTTGTTATTACTCTACTCATTGAAAAAGCTTTGAGATGGGCCAATCCTTTATGGGAGAATGATAATCCACTAGTCTATAATTATAATGCCTTTGTAGCTGCGTTTAGAAGAACTTTTGACCCTCCTGGTAGAAAGGTCAATGCAGCTAGATTACTGTTGCGCCTTAGACAGGACAATCGAACACTTGTGGATTATGCACTAGAGTTCAGGTCCTTGGCGGCAGAAGTTAAGTGGAACGAACAGGCTTATATAGATGTGTTTCTGAATGGGTTATCAGATGTAATTCTTGACGAGGTCGCTACTAGAGAACTCCCTGAAAATTTGGAGGATTTAATTTCTTTTATATCTCGTATTGATGAACGCTTAAGAGAGAGGCTGAACACTCGAGATAGGACCCGTAGACCCTCCTTTAAACTAGCACCTACCTTTCAAAATTTTGAGTTCGAGGACTTACGTATTCCTGAACCTATGCAGATAGGCAGTACTCATCTCACAGAGAGGGAGAGACAGTACAGGAGAAGGGAGGGTTTATGTATGTATTGTGGAGTCAGAGGCCATTTACGCCTAAATTGTCCCAATCGTTCGGGAAACGCTCGCACCTAAGTTCCTCTAGAGGACAGGCCTTGGGTGTTTCTACTTTGTCCTCTATTCACAACTACAAAGAGCTCAGGTTTCTGTTACCCGTTTCTTTAAAGTGGGAAAAGGGAGTAGTTAAGACTATGGCACTAATCGATTCTGGAGCTGCTGAGAGCTTTATAGATCAGGGTTTTGCTGCCAAGCATGCTATTCCATCCCAGTTAAAAGAGACACCACTGGCTGTTGAGGCCATCGATGGTAGACCGTTACTTGAGCCTGTTATTTTCCATGAGACCATACCGATTAACTTAACTGTTGGCATCCTACATAGAGAGGACATATCCTTACTGCTCATTTCTTCTCCGTCTATTCCCATAGTTCTGGGGTACTCCTGGTTGAGGAAACATAACCCTATTATTAATTGGGAGTCAGGGGAGATAGTTTCGTGGGGACAGAATTGTCAAGAGAAATGCTTGCGGAGGGTCTTACCTCTCGGCTTAACCAACACATCGGCTAACTCTGACAACCCTACAGAGACACAAATTCCGTCTCAGTATCTAGATTTAAAGGCTGTATTTGACAAAAAGAAAGCCGATACCTTACCCCCACACAGGTCCTTTGATTGCAAAATTAACCTACTCCCTGGTACCATGCCGCCCAGAGGTCATGTATACCCGTTATCTACGAAAGAGAACTCAGTTCTAGAGGAGTATATTCACGAAAATTTAGACAAGGGATTCATTAGGAGGTCCTCCTCGCCTGCCGGGGCTGGATTTTTTTTTGTTAAAAAGAAGGATGGTTCTTTGAGACCTTGTATTGACTATCGAGGCCTAAATAAGATAACCATTAAAAATGCCTACCCAATTCCCTTGATCACCGAACTCTTCGATCGTTTGAAGGGTTCTACAATTTTCACCAAGTTAGACCTCAGAGGGGCATATAACTTGGTGAGAATCCAGCAGGGACATGAGTGGATGACGGCATTCAATACTCGATATGGCCACTATGAATATACTGTTATGCCTTTTGGGTTATGCAATGCGCCAGCTGTATTCCAGGATCTGATAAATGAGGTTCTTAGGGAATTTCAGCAAGATTGCGTCATTGTATACCTAGATGATATACTCATTCATTCTAGTGAGATTGAGACTCATCACAAACAAGTCAGGAGGGTTTTGCACAAGCTTCTCCAGCATGGCTTGTACTGCAAGTTGGAGAAATGTAGCTTTGATCAAACCCAGGTAACCTTTCTCGGCTATGTGATCTCTGGGGAGGGATTTAAGATGGATCCGGATAAGCTCCAATCCATTCTAGAATGGCCTTTACCCAAAGGTCTTAAAGCCGTACAGAGATTTATTGGTTTTTCTAATTATTATAGGCGCTTTATTAAGGGCTATTCTTCCATTATCGCACCTATCACTAATATGACCAAACAGGGGGCTGATACTAAGAATTGGACTACTGAAGCTCTCCTTGCGTTCAAAACTCTCAAGGAGCTTTTCGCTTCCGCTCCGATTTTAGTTCACCCCGACACTTCTCTGCCTTTTCTACTTGAGGTAGACGCATCAGAGACTGGTTTAGGTGCTGTCCTATCTCAAAGGTTGGGTGTTGATAAACCATTACATCCATGTGGATTTTTCTCTAAAAAATTGACCGGTACTGAAAGCAGATATGACATTGGTGACAGAGAATTACTAGCGGTTATCAAGGCTTTGAAAGAGTGGAGACATTTATTGGAAGGTACTTTACATCCTGTTACCATTCTAACTGACCACAAAAATTTGTCTTATATCGGAGAGGCCAAGCGTTTGTCCTCCAGGCAGGCTCGTTGGTCGTTGTTTCTTACCCATTTCAATTACGTTCTGACTTACAGACCTGGGTCAAAGAATTCTAAAGCCGATGCGCTATCTCGCCAATATGAGCCCTCTGCTTCAGTTGAACCACTTATGTCCTCCATTGTACCCAAATGCAACATTATTGCTAATACCAGCCTCAAAATTCATTCTCCGCTACTTGACCAGATCTTGAAGTCGCAACATCTAGCTCCCGGAGACACTCCTGAGGGAAGAAACTTTGTTCCTCCTGAACTTCAACTGGAGCTCTTACAATGCTTTCACGAAAGTAAAATAGCTGGTCATCCTGGTATTCGCAAGACATACTCTCTGATATCCAAGGATTTCTGGTGGCCTTCACTTCGAAAAGATATTGAGGAGTTCGTCGCAGCTTGTGAGACTTGTGCCAAGACTAAACTACCTCATGCATCCCCATGTGGCCTGTTACACCCCTTGGACATTCCTGAGAAACCTTGGTCCTGTTTGTCCATAGACTTTATCGTTGATTTGCCTGCTTCCAAGAGACAGACTGTTATTCTCACGGTGGTGGATAGATTTACTAAGATGGCCCATTTCGTGCCATTACCTAAACTTCCGACTTCTCCTGAATTGGCGGAGATTTTTGCGAGAGAGGTTTTTCGCCTACATGGGATTCCTTCGGAGATTGTTTCTGATAGAGGCTCTCAATTTGTCTCACGTTTCTGGAGATCCTTTTGTTCTCAAATGGGCATCAAATTGAACTTCTCCTCTGCCTATCACCCTCAGTCTAACGGAGCTGCTGAACGTACCAATCAAAAGATCGAACAGTATCTGCGTTGCTTTGTTTCCGAACACCAGGACGATTGGGTCGGTCTGATTCCTTGGGCGGAGTTCGCACACAATAACCTTGTTTGCGATTCAACTCGCTCTAGCCCTTTCTTCATGAACTATGGCTTTCATCCTTCGATTTTTCCTTCGGTTTCCTCTTCTCAGGGGATACCGTCGGTTGATGATCATGTCGCCAACCTGAAGAAATTATGGGATCAGACTCGGCAAATTCTGTTACATAGTTCTTCGATGTTCAAGAAACACGCTGACAAGCATAGAAGAGCGGCTCCTGTTTTTGTTCCTGGGGATAGGGTATGGTTGAGTACTAAGAATATTCGCCTAAAAGTTCCATCTATGAAATTTGCTCCTCGCTACATAGGTCCTTACAGGGTTCTCACTCGTATCAATCCGGTTGCGTATCGCCTTGCTCTGCCACCTGCCTTACGCATTCCTAACTCTTTTCATGTCTCCTTGTTGAAACCTCTTATTTGCAACAAATTCTCCTCTAAGGTCTCCTCGCCTCGTCCTGTTCAGGTGGAGGGTCGGGAGGAGTACGAGGTCAGCTCCATCATTGATTCCAGAATTTCAAGGGGAAAATTGCAATATCTGGTCAACTGGAGGGGATATGGTCCTGAGGAGAGGAGTTGGGTACCTCAGGAGGACGTTCATGCTTCTCGCCTTCGCAGAGCATTTCACCTCCGCTTCCCATCTCGCCCCGGTTCCTTCCGCCCGGTGGGCGTATCTGAGAGGGGGGGTACTGTCAGGGTACCTGAGGTCTCTACCTCTAGGGGAGGTAGAGACTTGGTGGTTTATCCGTCCAGGCGAGCTGTTTCCTCCGTTCCTCGCGGTTCATCCAGTCTCTTAAACACCGGCCGCGAGGAGTCCACGTCCTTTTCTAGCAGGACGCTCAATACGTGACGTCATGACGCTATCACGAGCGACCTGTCACTCAAGTGTCCGATATCCAATCGGTACTTGTCAGAGGCGTGCTTACCATCCGGAGCCAGGGTATTTAAGCTTACTTCTCTCTTCAGCTCATTGCCCTGTCGTGGTTCTAGCTTGTCTAGTCACTCAGTGCTCTGGTATTCTAGTTTGCTCTATTTGGTTTTGACTCGGCTTGTTGTACTTTCCTGCTTCTCTGTTATCCCTTGACCCGGCTTGTCCCTCGCTTATCTGTCTTCTCGTTCCCTCGACCTCGGCTTGTCTCTGACTATTCTCTATTACTCTCGGTACGTTAGTCCGGCCATTCTAAGGCCCGGTATACGTACCTTTCCACTCTTTGTACTCTGCGTGTTGGATCCCTGTCCCGATCCTGACAGTAATACAGTATTATGGCATGCAAGAATAATTGTTTTGTTAGTAAATGCAGGTTAGGTACTTCTGTCTTAAGTTATAGCATGTACTAGTTAGGTAAAAACGAGGTGAAAATAAGACATATCAGTTGATAAAAAAAGGAGTACTACCATGAAAAGCGTGTCTTAGAGCTAGCATACTCTTAGATTAAATTTTTTCAGGCTAAACATACATAATGGCTAAAGGCCACATATTCTGCAGGGTTTGGCAAGACATATATGTAGCAGGCTTAAAAGTTGTAAACCACTAGCCTTTTTGGCGCGTCTGCATCAAGCTAGGCATGTTAAGAAATAGACCATTGAACGGAAAAAAGAGAAAAATCATACTTTTCTAGTAAAACAAAAGCAGAATATACATTTATGGCATTGCTGGTAACATTCAGGAGGCAACATGTTTCTGCCTGTTTAGAGCTGCCTGTGAGTAAGTCCCGGCTGTGGAGCTGTCCAGGAGTGTGTTTATGCGTTCATCCTATGCCCACGATCGGGAAGCTGCCAGCAGGTTTGTCTAGGGGCCGCATCCAATTTTGGCCACTCCGCCGGCCCCAGGCCTTTTCAAGGGCCCTCGTGCACTTTCCACCACTCCGGTCACTTTCAGCACCGCAAGCGAGGTCCCGGGCGGTTGTGTGATGGAGAGGTCCCGTCCGGGCATGTGGGGTACGCAGCAGGGTGTTTCCCTTTCGGGCCCTCAGCCCAGGAAGGCAGATGCAAGCCTCGGATTTTATGGGCCGCCTTCTCCGCTTCGCTGGTCTCCATTTCCCTGGCGTCGTGTGCGGTCTTTTCTTCCCGCCAGCCACTCCAGGCCTTTTTTCTGGCAGTGAGTAATGCGGTCGTGTAGGGTGTAGCGGCTCCCTCTGGGTCTGTGCCCCTTTGTTCTGCATTCTCTGCCAGAAGTTTTCGAGGAGGTCGTCCAGGCGCTGCTCGAGTGTCTGTATTCGGTTCATTGTGTCTGCAACTGGTGCAGTAGTCACCATTTTGAGGAAGATTGTGCCCCTCTATGTCTTTGCTTTAAGACGATGTGCTTGTCAGGGATGAAGCTTGGCTGTGGTGTTGGTGTCGGGATAATCCCCACCGGCAGGGGGGGAATGGGGACCCGTATAACGTCAGCTTGTTCCGGTCAGAGAGGCAGCAGGGAGATCGGCCGCTTCTCCCAGGCTCTCACCTCGAGGTAGGCCTCAGTGGCAGTGTGGGCTCAATCTGCTTGTCAAACGCCTGGAAACCCTTGTGCTGTAGCAGAGTAGGTATCAGCGCAAATTTAGCCATTTGTTTGCTTTCAAAATACTGTTTTTAGGCGATAATTGTCAACTTTTGTACAGAGCCCACACTGCATGCAGCCTTTCAGTTTGGCAGCCAGGCCCTGCCCTCATGTCACCGATAAGTTATATAGATTGTAATAATAATCTCTAAATGCTGCTCCTATTTTCTTAGGATCTAGTATGGTTTCATTTCCCTGTTTTATTTTTGTAATTAATTTATTTTTTTGTTGATTTTTAACTTTATTGGTAAGGATCTTATCAGCCTTATTCCCCCTATAATAATAGTTCATCCTCATAATCTGTAAATTTCTGTTTATTCTAGATATCAAGATTTCATTAATTTTATTTTCTATAGTCCTAATTTGGTTCGACATTGTTCTTACAGGAGCAGCGGTGTTTTTTTTTATAACATTCACTCAATTCAATATAGAGACTGGACAAGGATTCCTGTCTGTTTTTCTTGTCTTTGGCTTCTAGGCTAATTAGATGACCCCTAATTACGCTTTTAAATGCGCATCATTTTATATCAGCAGACACTTCATTATTGTCATTATCCATCCAATACTTGTCTATCGCCTTGGCAATCTGTTCCCTATTCATTTTAGAGATTAATAGCTTATTATTTAGTTTCCAATCTGGTCTTTGCTTTATAATATTGTTCTTTAATTGTATTTTGACCAAATTATGGTCGGACCAAGTGACCGTAATTATATTTGTAGATTGCACATGTTCTAATAAGCTACGATCTCCAAATATAAAATCTATTCTTGAATATGAGCAGTGCGTCTTACTAAAACACGTAAAATCTTTCTCTGAAGGATGAAAAATCCTCCAACAATCATAAAGCGCTTCATTTTGGATTATATTTCGATTTTTTTTGCCAAATTAATAGCATTCCTCGAAGGGTTTTTAATCTTTTCAGAGCTTCTGTCTAAATTAGGGTCAATTACCAAATTAAAGTCGCCCATATAGCGATATAACTATAGTGCGTCCTTGCTTAATTTTGTCTAATTGTGCAAAGAATTTATACAAAAACTGAATCTGAGAAGTATTTGGGGCATAAATATTCGCAATTGTATATAATTGATCTTCTATTGTACATATGAGAATGATCCATCTACCCGTCTTATCAGTTTTCACGTGCTTTATAGAGAGATTTAATACTGAGTAAAAAAAAATGGCTACTCCCCTCTTTTTTTATCTTTAAACGAGGAGCAGACTGAGATAGGAAAGTCTTTGCAACTAAATTTTGTCTTATCATCTCCCCGCCAATGAGTCTCTTGTATTCCGACAACTTGTGCATTTTCTCTTTTTACGCGTTCAAATAATAGTCTCCTTTTTTGTGGAGAATTTAGGCCCTGCGCGTTAATCGAAACAACGCTAATCATATATTTCTCATCCTACTTTTTCCTTCTCTTTCCATATTCTATTATCTTTATTTCTTTTATACAGCCCTTTTAGGCCTATGGCCTCCGCAGAGTGGGTATCTCTTTCTTTCTTTACTTCTAGCTTATTTAATTGAGTTACATATTTCATAGCAGACTGGGTCAACTTGTGACATACCAAACAACATAAAACATTTACAAAAAACACTAAATATAAAATAAACATCCCTTAAAGAAAGTGTGGATGGTCCTGTAATAAACCCTCTTTCACAGAACCTCCAAATAGATCCTATTCGGGATCACTATTTTGAGTCGCCCCCATCAGGGAATATTTTCAATCATATTATATTGCCTTTAGTCATGAAATTATCAAATAAACAGTCCTGGTTATCTAGTTAGCATAAGTCATCATTAAAGAGAGGAAAAAAGAAGAGAAAAAAAACAACCAAATATCTATATATACTCTATCTATTTATGATCAACTTATATCTTCAGGATGTCTTTATCAACCACTTTCATTTCTGTCTATAAACCATTATCGATATCTTGTGATCCTTGTGATCCATACTTCGTATGTGATAATTTTTCTCTCATTATTAATTTTACTTTAAACAAATTCTAAAAAATTATCAATTCCTCAATCAATAACTTGTACTCTCGGCATAGTGTCAACCAGTGAATATATGTTTCCCTTTACTTTCCTTTTAATTTTTACTTTTTCCCCTTTCTTCCCTTTCCCTTTACTATACATCATACTCTTCTCTATTTCTTTTAAGTGATCCAAACTTTGTATATATTAAGTGACCTCATTTAAACAATTATCAAATTCTAATTTTGTGTACAAATACTTATTATGATATATCTATACTTCATTAGATCCTTCAATAAACATTATCCCTCCTAATTCCATTAGTGATAAAGTGTCCAGTATTGAAAGTCATTGCAGATGTTCATAGACTCAAGGCTTTCCAATTGATATTTTTATAAATGATATCCTTTTTTTCATCAATTCTGCCCCTCGTCTTTTTCCTTGTAGTATTAAGCCGTCTATAGATATCTTCTCAACCAACGAGAAAAAAAAAATAAAAAAAAAAAATTTTTTTATAGATTATATCCATTTATATTGTGTTATATATCTTCTCTCCTTCATCCTTTTTTTCCCTCCACTGAGTCAGTCAGATCGAAGTTCTGCTCTGTAAACCATTTTGAAATTGCCGTAACATCTGAAAAAGAATATGTCTTTGCTTCATAAGAAATTATTATTTTGCAGGGATACCGCCAAGAGTATTGAATATTCTTCTGGCGTAAAATCTTTGTATATATTCTTTTAGCCCTAGTATAATATGAGATATCTGGAAAAATCATAATATTAGTGTATGGATCATTCAGCCTAATAAGTCTAACTGCTTTTAAGACTTGTTCTTTCATTTTATATGTCGAGCAGCAAATCATTACGTCTCTAGGCTCACTTTGCGCCACAAAATCTGGTTTCATAATTCTATGGCATCTTTCCAGAAAATTCAGAGGATTTGTCGTTTGAATGCCTAATTGCACAAAGAGTTCCATTATATGATCTTGCAATATATCATTGTTAATAGATTCTGGGATGCCACGAATTCTTAGATTATTACGCCGAGATCGATCTTCAAGATCTGCAATCTTGAGTTCCAGTTGAGCTATTTTTTGGTTTGCTTTTCTCATATTGTCTTCTGCAGAGACTTGCTCGAATTCCAAAGCTTCTAATTTTTCTTCATTCAACTTAATTTTTTTTTCCAGCTGTGATAACTCCATTTTGAATTCCTTAAAACCTTCATGGATTTCCTTTTTAATCTTATCTAATTGACGTTCAAAGCAGGACTCTAGATAACTATGTAATTCTTCGGAGCTATATTCTTTAGAAGACAATTTTTATTTTAGTGGACTCTTTGGAGACAAATTATCAGATTCTTTAAATGAATGGGATGAGGAGTCAGATGCATTCTGATGGTCTATTTCCTGTTTCTGAGTACGCAACGGAGCTAGGACGGAAAGCCGCCTATCAGTCTTGCTTTCTTGTTTATTTATCTGTCTCTCTTCGTAGGCTGTTTATTATCTTGAGCTTTCTTTGATGCCATAGCAAAAAGCAAAAAAAAAAAAAAAAAAAGCCTCTTGGACCTTTTTAATTCAGAATCGCTTGTTGTTGCACTAAACAGCGTTATACACCTTTATAATATCTCTTAGACCAAGTTATTTTAATCCAGTTGTTCATAGAATCTTCCTTCTTCTCTTCCTTTTTCTTTCTCTTCCCTTATCTTTCTGCCAATGCCGCCAAGCCACTGAGGCCTTTTTT
This sequence comes from Pelobates fuscus, assembly GCF_036172605.1. Classification (NCBI taxonomy): domain Eukaryota; kingdom Metazoa; phylum Chordata; class Amphibia; order Anura; family Pelobatidae; genus Pelobates; species Pelobates fuscus. The sequence goes on along the minus strand of NC_086317.1, from coordinate 182,405,083 downwards.
TTTCTTTTGCTCTTTCTCCTCTCTTTAATTTTAAAGATCTTCTTTCCAGATCTTCCTTCCCCCTTTCACTTGTCTTTTCTTTTCTATTTTCCTCTCCCTTATCCCTTTGGATATATTGTGTTTGGCCTTTTAGCAAGGGATGCTGGCTATAGGTGAGAAAAAAAAAAGAGCTATTTACAAAGTCTTTCAGAAATCTTTCAACTTCTGCTCCTTCTCTTTCTTTTTCTTTCAATCTTTGAGCAATATAGCCAACCATTTACACCTCCAAATAGGTGTTCATTTACTTCGGCTGAGAAAGTGGGGCTTGTTTTTATAGGGAAAAAAAAACTCTCTCTTTCTCCTTTTTCTTTCTCTTCCTTTTTCTTCCCTTCCCTTTCCCCCTTCTTTTCTTTATTTTTTTTTATTTTTTATATATATCTTTCCAAGGGCTTCAATGGACTGAATCTCTGTACCAGTAACATAGGTTGTGGGTCTTAGTACCTCTAGCAGAAATGTCTCCCTCCTTTCTTTTTTATACAGCACAAATTTTCGTACAGGACCCCCCCTTTTTTGCCAAACTTCTGTGCCCTCTATTTCATGCCCCTGCCTCTCGGACTCACTTTTGTTTTCCTGATTATAACTAGGGGAAATCAGACCTTCCGACCAGAATCTCCTCGCATTCGGCGTTCTTGAAATCCGCCGCCACATCTCTAGGTCTCTAGGTCCTGCCCGTCTCCATGCTCGACTGCGTAAAAATAGAGAGCTTTCCTGCAAAAAAAAATTGCGGTCTGAGGCACTCCGGAACAGCAGGTACACTGTGAGGTTTCAGTGCGGCTTCGGCTCTCCCCCGGCAGTTCAGTCAGCGGTTCATTCCCTTAGGGCGTCAGCATCTCCACGAGGAAGGACGTGCGCTCCCGTACAGCGCTTGCCGTCCTACTTCATCGCTCCTCCGTTTTCCTGTTTTGAAACACTAACATTTGTATTCAGCAAAGTCTCCCGAGTATAACAGTACCCCCCATGTACAGGTTTTATAGTGTTTTGAAAGTTACAGGGTCAAATATATGGGTCAAATATTTTTACATTGAAAAAGGCCAGGTTGGTTACGTTGCCTTTGAGAGCGTATGGTAGCCCAGGAATGAGAATTACCCCCATGATGGCATACCATTTGCAAAAAGAAGACAACCCAAAGTATTGCAAATGGGGTATGTCCAATCTTTTTTAGTAGCCACTTAGTGTAAACACTGGGTATTTTTAAACTCAGGACAAAATTGAATCTATTTAGTAGTTTTTTCATTCACTTTTGTAGATGAGTAAAATATTTTTCAAGTAAAATTTTTTTAAATTTTCATCATATTGTTTTATTTATTTTTTTATTAAATTACATGAGATTATATAAATAATGGTGTGTAAAGAAAGACACGTTTGTCCTGAAAAAACCCAATATATAATTTGTATGGGAACAGTGAATGAGAGAGCGGAAAATTACAGCTAAACACAAACACCACAAAAGTGTAAAAAGAGGCCTGGTCCCAAATGTACAACATCACAAAAACAGTCCAGTCCTTAAGGGGTTAAACCAAGAGGGTAAATATTGTTTTTGCTCACTTTGTTTTTTTTTTAACTGGGGATGAGTGCTAGCAAGATTGCAAGTTTTACTCAGTGCACATCATGCCGCAATTATGCATGCCTGGATTATTCTGTCCAGGGTCCATACCTCTGTGGTGGGTGTGAGCGAGTGGCATTTCTGGAAGCTCAGATTAGAGATCTGGAGAGGCAAATTGTAACACTGAGGGAGATTGACAATCTTGAGAGGAGTCTGCTGCTCACTGAGCAGAGTTTAGTGGGGACAGGTAGTGGAGAGGGAGGAGATAAGACAGATGGGGAACAGGCACGTAGCTGGGGGAAAGTGGGGCGAGGAAGCAGGGAGGAGGGAAGAGAAAAGGTTTAGCTAGTGCTGATCTCATGCAGCCTAACAGATTTGCCAGTTTGAGTGAAGATTTTGGGAGCATCAGCTCAGGAGTAGCTGTACTGCAGGAAGCTGTTCCTGCTAACAGCCGTGGGAACAGCCTCTCTAGTATGGGTGGGGTTGAGAGGGTAAGGAAGTCTAGAAAGGTTGTGGTGGTAGGGGACTCTATTATTCAGAGAATAGATAGGGTAATCTGCCACTCTGATCGACTCAACCGGACAGTTTGCTATCTCCCGGGTGCTCGGGTTCGGCATGTTGGAGATGACCCAGCTGTCATGGTTCATATTGGTACCAATGACAAAGTCAGAGGAAAATGGAAGGTCCTAAAGAATAAGTTCAGGGAGCTAGGAAGTAAGCTAAAGAAAAGGACCTCCAAGGTAATTTTTTCAGAAATATTACCTGTGCCGTGCGTTACAGCAGAAAGGCAGCGGGAGACTAGAGAGGTCAATGCGTGGCTAAAGTCTTGGTGCAGGAAAGAGGGTTTGGGGTTTTTAGAGCACTGGGCCGATTTTGCGCTTGGGTACAACCTATATAGTCATGATGGATTGCACCTAAATGGAAGAGGGTCTTCTGTGCTGGGGGATAGGATGGTGGGGGAGGGTCAAAGCAATCTAGAAAACGGAGATAGGATGGAAAGGAGATGGGCTTTAGCTCGGAACAAAGGCTGTGGAGATGGGGGGAGGGGAAAGCTGAGAACAGAGGGGGTATGTTATATTGATAATTCACAAAAATACAAAAGACTCATGATAATATTAAATGTATGCTTACTAATGCAAGGAGCCTATATACCAAAATGGGGGATCCAGAGGCAATAGCATACACTAAACAATATTATATAATAGGCATAACAGAAATATGGTGGGGTGAGACACATGACTGGGCAGTTAATTTAAATGGGTACACGTTATTTAGGAAGGATAGGAAAAACAAGAAGGTTAGTGGGGTATGTTTATATGTGAACCATGAGTTAAAGTCAAATCTTAGGCATGTGGAGTGCGACGAGGAAAATGTGGAGGCTTTATGGGTAGATATCTGCTTGGGGCAAACAGCTCGTTTGAGAAAGTCCCAAGAGGCGGGACGAAACGCGTCACGTGACCTGGTGATCAGGATACAAGGAAGTGAACTGAATACACACACCAGCCAGCAGGACCGGCCCCAGAAGGAGAGAGATTACACTGAACTGTTATCAAACTCCCCATGGTGTGGTGAGCTGCAGCTGGACTGTGCTTTTTACTATTTGACTATCAGTTGTTTTTATTTTTAATAAAAGTTTTTTGCCTGACACTGGAGTCACAGGAGCATTTATCAGATCCCATGTACCCAAGGGGCTGATCCTCCCTGGGCGAGATAGCTTAGAATGGGGCTCATACCACTCTACATTTGTGAGTTGCATTCTTAAAGAGACAATTTATCTTAGTTTAAATTTTAATAATTGTATAGAACTAGGAGTGCTTTCTCTGTTCCCTCCCCCCTACTTTTGTCTCCTTAACTACAGATATCAATTGTACAGTATAACAGGCTATAAGTATACACACATATACACCTGGGCTTGTAGACACCCTATAAGGGATCACGCTTGCACTGTATCATCTGTTTGTAAATACTTCTCAACACTTGAGGGGTTCTATACATATGTATGCGCACCAGCACTTTTCTGTTTTGTGATTGTTTCTGTACCTTATTACCTGGGTATATTGTGGGTGCTGCAAACCTATTTATATTTTATCTTAATTTGTTGCGCCAACTTATCTACTGCATATTTTTTCTGGGTATGTTTATATGTCAACCATGAGTTAAAGTCAAATTTTAGGCATGTGGAGTGTGACAAGGAAAATGTGGAGGCTTTATTGGTAGATATCTGCTTGGGGCAAGCCAAGGGAAATCAATTATTGGTTGGGATATGTTATAAACCACCTAATGTAAATAGTATTGAGGAAGAACAGCTGTTAGAGCAAATTGAGAAAGCTGCAAATCGAGGTAACACGTTAATTATTGGAGATTTTAATTACCCAGACATAAATTGGGATAGAGAGACTAGTACTTCAGCAAGGGGAATCAGGTTTTTGAATGTGTTAAATGACACCTTTATGTCACAACTGGTACAAGCACCAACTAGAAAGGATGCTTGTCTGGATCTCGTCATAACAAACAATGTTGATCTATTAACCAACATTCAAGTAGGGGAGCGTTTGGGAAATAGTGAACACAATATGGTAAATTTTGAAATAAACTCAAAAAAGCAAAAGCAAGTGGGGTATACTAAAACATATAATTTTTAAAAAGCCAATTTCAATAAGATTAGGGCAGCTCTACAACATATCGACTGGCATAAACTCCTTAGTGATAAAAACAAAAAATGGAAACTATTCAAACAAATATTAGAAAGGTACATTTCTCAGTATGTACCATTGTGAAATAAATATCAAATAAACAAATTAAAACTAATGTGGCTTAGTAGAGAAGTAAAACAAGAGATTAAAAATAAGAAAAGGGCATTTAAAGCATTTAAATCAGACAAATCAGAGGCATCCTATTTAAGATATAAGTAAGCCAATGACGCTTGCAAAAAGGCAATTAAAGTGGCTAAACTAGAAAATGAGAAATTGATAGCTAAAGAATGCAAAACCAACCCCAAAAACTTTTTCAAGTACGTCAATTCTAAAAAAACAAAAAATTAAAGTGTAGGTACACTGGAAACAGAGTTGGATTTATTAGCTAATGAAGACCAGGAAAAAGCAGAAATTTTAAATAACAATTTTTCTTCAGTATATATTAATGAGGATCCTATGGCAAGAGATATGCAAATGATTGCTGAAAAAAACTTGCAAATAACTTGTGATTGGATAACTCGAGACAAGGTGCTACAGCTATTAAAGAAAATTAATGTAAATAAAACTCCGGGGCCTGACGGTATTCACCCACGAGTACTTAAGGAGCTAAGTGGGGAAATAAGTGAACCTCAGTATTTCATTTTTCAAGATTCTTTTGTTTCAGGTGTTGTACCGGAGGATTGGATGAAGGCAGATGCTGTTCCTATATTTAAAAAGGGTTCAAAATCCTTGCCTGGAAATTATATACCTGTGATCTTAACTTCTGTAACTGGGAAAATATTTGAAGGGCTATCATGGGATAATATTCAGGAATTCATTGGGAAGAACTTTGTTATTAGCAATAATCAGCATGGTTTTATGAAACATCGGTCATGTCAAACTAACCTAATTGCATTCTACGAAGAAGTAAGTAGAAGTATAGATCAGGGTGTTGCAGTGGGTGTGATCTACTTGGATTTTGCCAAGGCATTTGATACGGTTCCTCACAATAGGTTAGTCTTCAAACTAAAATAAATTGGTCTAGATGAATATTCTTGTTCTTGGGTAGAACATTGGCTTAAGGATAGAGTAAAACGAGTTGTAATTGATGGTAAATTTTCAGGCAGGACAAAAGTGGTAAGTGGTGTCCCTCAGGGTTTTGTTTTGGGACCACTTCTATATAACATATTTATAAATGATCTTGAAATAGGCCATCTTGAAAGCCATGTATCAGTGTTTGCAGATGACACAAAACTTTGTAAAGTAATAAAATGTGAGCAGGATATTGCTTTGCTGCAGAGGGATTTGGATAGATTAGGGGACTCGGCACTAACATGGCAGATTAAATTTAACGTAGAGAAATGCAAAGTTATGCACTTCGGGGTTAAGCATGCACAAGCAAATTACACATTAAATGGTAGTGAATTAGGGATAACCACACACGAGAAGGATTTGGAAATTGTTATAGACAGCAAATTAGGCAGCAATATGCAATGTCAATCTGCAGTTGCTAAGGCCAGTAAGGTTTTATCATGTATAAATAGGGGCATAAATTCTCGGGATGAAAATATAATTTTTCTTTTTAAATCGCTGGTAAGACCACACCTTGAATATGCTGTGCAATTTTGGGCGCCTGTCCTAAAGAAAGATATCATGGCACTAGAAAAAGTCCAGAGACAAGCTACAAATTGATAAAAGGAATGGAGCATTTTAGTTATGAAGAAAGATTAAAACAATTAAATCTCTTTAGTTTGGAAAAACGGCGCCTGAGAGGGGATATGATAACTTTATACAAATATATTCGGGGCCAGAAAAAACCTTTACCTGGAAATCTATTCATAAACAGGGCTATACATAGGACACGAGGTCACACATTTAGGCTGGAAGAAAGGAGATTTCATCTAAGGCAAAGAAAAGTTTTTTTACAGTAAGAGCAATAAGGATATGGAATTCTCTGCCTGAAGAGGTAGTATTGTCAGAGTCACTTCAGATGTTTAAACTGCAATTGGATAAATACTTACAAAAACATAACATACAGGGATTAGTGATGTCGCGAACACAAAATTTTCCGTTTGTGAATGGCGAACGCGAACTTCAGCAAATGTTCGCGAATGGGCGAACGGCCATAGCCTTCAATAGGCAGGCGAATTTTAAAACCCACAGGGAATCTTTCTGGCCACAATAGTGATGGAAAAGTTGTTTCAAGGGGACTAACACCTGGACTGTGGCATGCCGGAGGGGGATCCATGGCAAAACTCCCATGGAAAATTACATAGTTGATGCAGAGTCTGGTTTTAATCCATAAAGGGCATAAATCACCTAACATTCCTAAATTGTTTGGAATATCGTGCTTAAAAACATCAGGTATGATGTTGTATCGATCAGGTAGTGTAAGGGTTATGCCCGCATGGGGAGTGACAGACCAAACACCCCGTTTAACGCACCGCAAACAGTCCATTTGCACAACCGCAAACTCCCCATTTGCACAAGGTTGGATACCGATCGATGGTTCGATATTCTGAGCCCTCTCTGATTTACTGTACACGACTATTCAATATTCCCACAAATTATATATAGCATTTTATGTTTGTTTGAGACCACTTTATCAGAGTTTTATCAGAGTCCATACAGATGTTCAAACAGCTACTAGATGCATACTTGCAAAGACAGAATATTCAAGGATATAATCTTTCAATGTAGGGTAATAACTGCTTGATTCAAGGATAAATCTGACTGCCATTCTGGGGTCAAGAAGGAATTTTTTGTCCTAGCTGGGTTTTTTTTTTTTTTTTTTTTGCCTTTTGGATCAACAGCAAAAAACAGGTGTGAGGAAGGCTGAACTTGATGGACGCAAGTCTCTTTTCAGCTATCTAACTATGTAACTATGTAACTTTAAAAATATTGGATATCGCTAAAAATCATGATCACTATATACTTTCTCTACAAACCTCTAAAACGAAACAAACTACTCATCCATCCGCTATACCACTTTATCCCACCTAGAACTAGTGCCCAGTTAAAATACTTGACTCTTACTTACCCACACTCAGTCATGCCACACACATTTCACCACTACTCTCACTGAATCCCTCTGACTACGGCTAAATTCATCTTCTACATCAGAACACTACTCCTAAGATTGGGTTGTCTCGGGTCTTTTATTTAGAATAGGGGCAGCTTTGGTCTCCTTCAACACTGACACTCCAGTGCATATTATTAAAAGATTGGGCAGATGGAAATCCTCAGTCCACAACCGATATATTCCTCATCCCGAGAAAGAAATGAGGAAAGCTTTTAAAAGCTTTTAAAAGTTTGGCTTTGTTTTCTTTAATACCTTTTCACCCTCTTTGCATGAACCCGATTTACATATATTACTAATATGTTTCTGAACATATATTATATTATTCACTCACTCACTCTCTGGGCCGGCCTAAGACATCATGCTGCCCAGGTCCAACGATAAATGACTATGGGGATAATGTATAATAAACACAGGTTACTGGCTATGGGAGGGATAATGTATAATAAACACAGGTTACTGGCTATGGGAGGATAATGTATAATAAACACAGGTTACTGGCTATGGGAGGACAATTGTAAACACAGTTTACTGGCTATGGGGGGAGAATGTATAATAAACACAGGTTACTGGCTATGGGAGGGATAATGTATAATAAACACAGGTTACTGGCTATGGGAGGGATAATGTATAATAAACACAGGTTACTGGCTATGGGAGGATAATGTATAATAAACACAGGTTACTGGCTATGGGAGGACAATTGTAAACACAGTTTACTGGCTATGGGGGAGAATGTATAATAAACACAGGTTACTGACTATGGGTGAATAATGTATAATAAACACAGGTTACTGGCTATGGGGAGGATAATGTATAATAAACACAGGTTACTGACTATGGGGGAATAATGTATAATAAACACAGGTTACTGGCTATGGGGAGGATAATGTATAATAAACACAGGTTACTGGCTATGGGGAGGATAATGTATAATAAACACAGGTTACTGGCTATGGGAGGATAATGTATAATAAACACAGGTTACTGGCTATGGGAGGATAATGTATAATAAACACAGGTTACTGGCTATGGGAGGGATAATGTATAATAAGCACAGGTTACTGGCTATGGGAGGATAATGTATACTAAACACAAGTTACTGGCTATGGGAGGGATAATGTATAATAAACACAGGTTACTGGCTATGGGGGGATAATGTATAATAAGCACAGGTTACTGGCTATGGGAGGATAATGTATAATAAGCACAGGTTACTGGCTATGGGAGGATATCAATGTATCAATTCTCGCACTGAATTCACAGGATCGCATAGAGTGAGTACCACATCGTCTGCATACATAGTTAGTTTGACACAAATGTCCAAAACATGCAGACCCTTGATTTGTTCACTAGCTCTTATGGCTACTGCTAATGGTTCAATGGCCATTAAATATAAAAGAGGCGATAGCGGGCACCCTTGTCTGGTCCCATTCCTCAGTTGGAACCATTCAGAGGAAAACCCGCTATTTGGCCATCGAAGAGGTGTATAGGGCCATTATAGATCTGGTGATATTTCCGTACAAACCAAATGCATCTAAAGCTGCGTGTAAAAAATCCAACCTGACCCTATCAAAAGCCTTTTCGTCATCTAACGACAAGGCCAGGAGGGGCAGACATTTTTTATGGGCCAACTCCATAATGTCCAGAAGTTTCCTAATATTGTACATCGGGGTCCTACTTGTTATGAATCCCACTTGATCTTGATGTATAATTGTGGGCATAATTTTACTTAATCTTGCTGCAAGTACTGCTGAATATAATTTGATATCTGTATTTAACAGTAAAATGGATCTGTAGTTTGCAAGCTGATTAGGAGTTTTGATTTGTTTAGGAAGAGTTACGATGTAGGCTTTTCAAATCTCGTGGGGTATATTACCTTTTAACATAATGTGGTTAAACATATTTGTGAGAACTTCCACTATATTTTCGCTTATTGATCTATAAAAATAATTACTAAATCCATCTGGCCCCCAGGGATTTATGTACTTTGAGGTTTTTGATGGCGGCATTAACCTCCATTGGAGAGACAGGTTCATTCATTTAAGTTAGTTGGTCTTTGGAGACTTTAGGTACCCTATACTTTGTAAAGAAATCAGACATATTAACGGGTGCATATCGCTCTCGTAAATTATATAATTAGAATAGAACTCTTGAAAAGCCTGACCTATTTTTGTTGGAGCAAGAATAGTAACATTTCCTTGTGTGATTTTAGATATAACTTTTTTTTAGCTTTTCCATTCTTTACTCTATTGGTAAGTAACTTGTCAGCCTTATTTCGTTCATAATACCATGTCCTCTTTAATCTTTTGAGGGAATAATTAGCTTTTTGGATCAACATTTCATTTATTTTCCCTTTAACCTTGCTCAATTTGTTAGAAAGTTCTAGTGACCGGTCAATCTTGTTTATTTTTTCAAGTTACATAGTTACGTAGCTGAAAAGAGACTTGTGTCCATCAAGTTTAGCATTCCTCACATTTGTTTTTTGCTGTTGATCCAAAAGAAGGCAAAAAAACCCAGTTTGAAGCACAATTTTGCAACAAACTAGGAAGAAATTTCCTTCTTGACCCTAGAATGGCAGTCAGATTTATCCTTGGATCAAGCAGCTATTACCCTACATTGAAAAATGATATCATTGAATATTTTGTTTTTGCAAGCATGCATCTAGTTGCTGTTTGAACATCTGTATGGACTCTGATCTAATTCTATATATAATTCTGCTATGTTACTTGAGTTTCTTTTTTTTCCCTGATAACCTAGTTTGATTAAGTGTCCTCTTATAGTACATTTATACGCACACCAAGTTATAGGAAGTGAAATATCTTTGTTAACGTTCTCTTTAACCCCTTAAGGACCTGACTGTTTTTGCAATGTTCTACATTTGCAACCAGGCCTCTTTTTACACGTTTTTACACTTTTGTGGTGTTTGTGTTTAGCTATAATTTTCTGCTCTCTCATTTACTGTTCCCATACAAATTATATATTGTTTTTTTCAGGAAAAGAAGGGCTTTCTTTACATACCATTATTTATATAATCTCATGTAATTAGATTTAAAAAAATAAAAAAATTTGATGAAAAATTTAAAAAAATAAATGTTTTTTGACTTTTACTTGAAAAATCTTTTACTCATCTACAAAATCTAATGAAAAAAACTGCTAAATAGGTTCAAAATTTTGTCCTGAGTTTAAAAATACCCAGTGTTTACATGCTTTTTTGCTTTTTTTTTTGCAAGTTATAGGGCTATAAGTACAAGTAGGATATTGCGGTTTCAAAACATACATTTTAAAAATTTATCAATAGTGACATTGTAACACTATTATTTTTAATAAATCTCGGGAAAACACCCCACATGTATATATATTTTTTTTAAAGTAGACAACCCAGGGTATTCATTTAAGGATATTTTGACACTTTCTATGCAGCCATTTTACCACCAGTCTTTGCCAAACTTTGCATAGGTAGTTTTTTTTTTTGTTTTGTTTTTTTCACATACATTGCAATTCAGGAATAAACTCACAGATCCTGTTATGTGTTGCTGCCAAAAAACACACTAATATGTGTTCAGCAACATCTCCCGAGTACAGTAATAACACCCATGCATAGGCTTGTCGGGTTGTTAGGGGGCTAAAAGACCACATTTGGCAGGTGCACATATCCATTTTCCACCTTGTAATGTCCTATTTGGGACATTTGTAAGCCCGGTCAATGTATTTTACCCCCACCAAACCATATATTTTTGGAAAGAAGACACTCTAGGGTATTTCAAATTGTGGTATTTTAACACTTTCCATGCACTAATTCTACCACCAGACTTTGTCAAACTTTTAGGTAGTAATTTTGTGTGTGTTCTTTTCACACACATTGTACTTTAGGCATGAATTAACAGATTGTGCTATGTGTCATTGCCAAACCACACCCCAATATGTATTCAGCAACATCTCCTGAGAACAGTGATACCACCCATGCATAGGCTTGTCAGGTTGTTTGGGGGCTAAACGGCCACTTTTGGCAGGTGCGCATATCTATTTTCCAACTTGGAATTTTGACATGTAGTTAACCTGCACCCCTGTCCTATTTGGGCCAATGTATTTTACCCCCATCAAACCATATATTTTTGAAAAGTAGACAACCCAGGGTATTTTAAATGGTGGTATTTTAACACTTTCTATGCACTAATTCTACTACCAGCCTTTGTTAAACTTTTTTGTGTTTTTTTACACACACATTGTACTTTAGGCATGAATTAACAGATCCTGTTATGTATCACTGCCAAACAACACGCCAATATGTGTTCAGCAACATCTCCTGTGTACAGTGATATCACGCATGCATAGGTTTGCTGGGTTGTTTGGGGGCTAAAAGGCCACGATCGAGACTTGTACATGTCAGTTTTTCAACTTGATATATAGGTATGCTTGGCCTATCTTCAGTTTGGCATATTTTTGCATCCCCCAGTTAATGTTAACATCATGAAAGTTTATATTTTTATAAAGTAGACATTCCAGGGTATTGTATATAGGGTGTTTTCACATCCTTCCCCCAATCATTGTGCTAAACAAATTTCAGAGAACGTGCATGGTGGTAATTTTTGAATTCTGCTTTTTATGCACACATCATCTGGTTTTGGCCAGCCAGTTATATGTTACTGCCAGAAAACTTTTCTAACCAAATGTGCAGGTATCAAATGCACCTTTAGCAGCATTCTCTAAACTAACTCCTGCAAAAAGAATCTAACTGGAGATTTGGGGGAAAGAAACTGACTAACTGACTAAAATTTGCCACTTTCAAAAGAAAAAAAAACAGTGCAAAGGGGTGTCTGTGCTTTTCCCTTTTTTATAACAGACCCGGCAACGTTTCAGTGGATTTGTTTTGTTTTTTTTTGCAGTTGGCGGTATCTTAAAAAAAAAAAAATGTCTCGACTCCTCTGGCACCGTTGTTGGAACTTGACCATCTCCATAAATTATTGTGGAAATCAGCTTGAGCTGAAATTGGAGAAAGGTGGTTCTTTCTGTATTCATTTTTTTAAAGAGTAAAAATGAATTATGCATTGCTACTTGCATCAGGTAGATAGCCACCTTTTTATACCAGGCTTTTGTCTTTCTTAAGATAAGATATGGCTGCATCAGCTGATCAGCCAAATCCACACACCGATGTAAGATATTCTGGTGTACCTAATGTAACACACAGAAGAGAGGGAGATAGACTGGCACTCAGCTGCTCAAAAAACTGGAATCAATAGGGATTCATTAAAAACCTATGTGGGCGAAGGGTAAAAACACTCTAAAATTCAATATAGATAATTAGATTAGGTGTGTGGGTCCAGGAGCTGGCTGGTGACTACTGGCTATAGTGTATAAATAGAGAGTATAATAATTTGTAGTATATACCAGATGGAGACAGGTTGGTATATAGGGTGTCTTGTACCTTTAAGTACTAATTTTACGTAATACACCTTTAAGTGCAATAGGAAAGGATAAATGCAAAAAACAAAAAACAAAAAATAATAATAGATAAATAAAAATAAATGGATAAAATAACATAGATAAAAAATCAAGAGAGTAGAGATAACATGAAGATGAAATAAATAAAGAAGAAGAGAGAAAGAAATAAACGAATGAATGAGGAAATTGGAAGACAACACTAAAACTGCATAGAACAAAAAACAAAAAGGAGAGTGGATTCCTGGAGGAAATGCAACCGATTTGTATAGAGCAGGTGTCTCAGTCCCCAATGTAGTTGGGGTAGATAAACCCTGTTCTAAGTAATATACTTTGCTGTATCAAAGATAAAAAGTTAAAAAGTATCCATTTGGTTAAGCAACCCAGTACATGGAACTGTGTGCTGTAGCAATAAATACAATGTATCGCAAAAAAGGCTGAAGCAATAGAAACTGGATATATAAAAAAAACAGTTTATTAAACAATTAAAAACTATATTAATAATAAAATTGCAAACATACAGATTAGATAAAGTTCATGGATGCATTACCAGACTCCTGTGAATAAAAGAATAGCAAGAACCTTCGGTTTGGCTGAGGATGGATCCGGATAGATTTAGACAGATTGTCTGTATTCCGGCGCCCGTTAAGGACGGCGCAAATATGTGTGCACGCCCCGAACAGGAGCCTCGCTTGGAGAGACGTGCAGGACTGGTGATCCCGGTAGCAGTAGCTGCCAAAGGTTCTGCGTATAGAAATGAGTTGCTGGTAAATGCTGCTGTATTCTGCAACGATGATCTGCCTAACGCGTTTCGTAGGGGGTGCGCCCTACTTCATCAGAGACGTGATGTTGACTATTGCTTCAGTCCTTCTTTAAATATGCATTTCATAATTGACAATAAAATATTCAAATCACATTCAGAGTGTGGGATACAGATTGCAATATATAAAAACGATTGTAATATGAAAGCATACAGAATAAAAATATGAATATCACTTAGAGTTCATTATAATACAGAAATCTTATGTAATAAATACATAAATGTATAACATTAATTTCTTTAAAGATTGATGGTTAAAATTGTACATAAATGTAGAGTTGTCGGGGGCGTGGCCACGACCGGAATGCGAACGGACGCATAGAAACATAGCTCCGCTGTAAAAACGGCTACTTAGCCTGATTCCATACAAAAGCATCAGCTAACAAGCTTTCAAGGACACTCACCGAAGGACTGCACCCCCGAGCTGCCATGGCGAGTAAAACCGCTCGCAAATCCAAATGCAAAACACCTTCGTTGCAGATTGCCCAAGATGGCGCCGGAAGACCGTGCTCGCCTGCTTTAGAATCAGAACGCAGTGAGTCCGGTCGGAGCGATATAACGTCGATATCACGGACCACTGCTCTACCAGCTGGAGAAACAAGCGTCCCTAAGCTGATAGAAGATCTGAAAACCACTATCAGGTCAGATTTTCACAAATTAGCAGCAGACATTACGAGAGATGTTCAGGCTATAGGGGAACGAACAGCCCATTTTAAGATAAGACAGAGGAGATTATAGAGGCACACAGTAGTTTGGCTGATGCCTATGACAACTTCTCCGCCAAATTGCAAGCGCTAGATACAAAGGTTACAGATATGGAGGATAGAGCCCGCAGAAACAACATCCGCATGCGTGGTATTCCAGAGGAGATCAGGGCACAAGATTTAAAACCATACTTAGCCCAATTATTTCAAGCCCTATTACCAGATGCCTCACTCAAAGAATTGGAGCTAGACAGAGCTCACAGGCTCATGAAACCGCGGAATATGCCTGCGGCGGTACCCAGGGATGCTATAGTCTGGGTCCACTTCTTTACCACTAAGGAGCGGCTGATGCAGGCGGCCAGAGATCCTGCACGCCTGACAGGAAAGTATGCGGGCCTCCAGCTTTTTGCAGATCTCTCTCCAGCCACGCTAGCGAAACGAAGATCCTTTGGTACCATCACTAAAGCACTCAGAGAGGTGCAAATCCCTTACAAATGGGAGTTTCCCACCCGCCTCATCATTCACAAGAACGGCTCAGACAAGACCGCTGCAACGCCAGAAGAGGGAAGGAAGTTACTGTCTCAATGGAACATACCACTTCAGGCAGATGTCACACCAGATAAAGAACCGGAGCCGGTAGCTACCAGGATCACAGGAGACTGGCAAAAGGTGGCCTCCGCTAAGTGAACAGTCGCCTTGGGACGGTCGCATGTCACTTCGGCACTTCTCCAGAAACCACGGACTGGGTGTAGTATTATCTAACCACTACTGAAATGTCTATTTTCTCTCTTATTAGCTAAATGTAAAAAAAAAAAAATTGTTACTATAAGAGTGTCCTTGATCTTATAAAGCAGTTGATACTCTCAAAGAGGCCGTAATAGGCGGAACTCAGTGCGAAGGCTTTTGCCCGCACACCTTAGTCACTCTTCTACCCTCACCCCCACCAGGCTCACTAGAGAGCCATTGCAGTGTGGTGCGCTCACACTGCTAAAGTGTTTTGATCCCTGATTTGTACCTAGATGTCTCGGCCGAGGTTATCTAGAGTTTGGGGACATTTGTATATAGTTCACTTTTGGTTTATTATCTATTATTTTGGTTTGTTATTATTTTTATTTCAATTCTCATTCTTTTTCTTTTCATGGCGAATACTGCGTATTTATGACTGGTTTGTAGTGTATGCATATGTGTCTTTTGAGAGAGATGTAATGCTCATGGAAACATGGGTAAAGAGAGTTACTTTCTACCCAATAGAGGCCACTTGGGCCCTAGTTTTAGCCTCCAGAACCCATCGTAGGTATGGTGCTTAACATTTTTTCCCTTAATGCGAAGGGGTTAAATTCTCCACACAAGAGACGCCTGGCATTGCAGGAAGCAAAACGGGCACACGCTCATATAGCATTTTACCAGGAAACTCATTTTAAATGGGGCCACAAACCTAAATTCAATTCCACGCAATTCCCGATAGATTTCCACTCCTGTTACGCTAAAAAGAAAAGAGGAGTTTCCATCCTCATTAGTAGGGAAGTTGCCTTCACGCTAGTGGCCAAACATGCGGATAAACATGGCAGATTCTTGATACTTCAATGTACAATTAATAATGCACAATTCACACTGGTTAATATTTATAGACCACACACTGATCAGCCGGCCTTTTTAGATACACTTTTCCAGAAAATAGACAAATGGAAGTTGGGAGAAGTGATCATAGGAGGGGACACCAACTTTATTTTAGACGACCACTTAGACGTTATGTCCTCAGAAACAGCAGCTAGAAACATGGCTACTCATAGAGGCCCCATAACGAGAAAATTGAACCAAGCCCTCTTAACTCATGGGTACATAGACCTGATGTAGATTAATTTAGAAATAAACAAATATGTTTAAATGTCTATCTGTTCCTGTCCAAATCTGAGATGATTAAATTGCGTATACGCAGAAGTAAGTTCACACTGACACATGGAGTTCAGGTTAAAAGCACTTCAGAAAATTTAATGGCATCTGGGCAAAAAACAGGCTTGCAGGCCCTTATAAGACCAAAATGACATCATCATTGAATATCAGATAATAACAAATAAACATCATTAATTGGATTAAATGTTAAGTGGCTATGTCAATGTCCACCCATCAATATTATTAATTGGCTCAGGGATTTGAGTGACTAGTGGGGCACCCTCCCATCATGGGATGTCGTCTTTACTCGATGGGAGGGGGAATCTGGCGACTAGCCATTTTGGGTAGTTAGTGATGTCAGACTCGTGATCAGGCTCAGGGTTCTTTTTATGAATAGAACATTTCATTAGTACAGTGTTCTCATGGCCTTCAGATTATACTATGTTGCAAATTACAGGAGATTCAGCAATTCCGGGGTTAGTCATGTCTTTATAGAAAATACAGTCTCTATTCATTATACTAAATGCTGTTAGGAAATTCTGTCATGTAATGTAGACAAAATGGAGGGTCTGTCATAATGTGAGGTTATGTGAGATTAAAATGGAGTTAGTACAATAATTCAATACAGGTGCAATAAAGATTTTTAAATAATTCTACATCAGTCCCCCCCTATGAAATGTTAGATTCTAAAAAAGATAAACTTTATTGGTTAGTTTCAGAAGACAGGTTAGCCCAAAGGCACAAAACCCTATGAAGTAACGGTTCTTAAAGTCTTCTTAGTTCTTCAGAGGGACATCATAAAATAGACAAGCTTACATTACCATATGGACCTGTGTTATCTGGAGTATAGGCACAACAAGTCATGGTGACAGGTAAACGTTGTTGGTTGCAATAGATATAATAAATGCAAATCAAAATATTATTATTAGCAGAGAAGGTTGGGAAAATGGACTCAAACTTTCCTTTTACCGCAAAATCATCTGGTACCCCCCTTGGCACACCTATGGCATCAATATATATATGTGTCAAACTTTCCCTTTAGAGGGGTGCTCCTCTTTGTGTTCTGAAGCATGAATGTGGTGTGTCAAGAGTACCTTGTCATGTATTATGTGTATGGACATAATAACCTTGGCTAGGGCCAGGGCCGGATTAAGAGCACAGTGGGCCTGGTGCTGACAATTATGATGGGCCTAATTACGGAATCTTATCGACCAAAAACACAAAAACAGTCATACCTCCCAAACGTCATGTATCTGATGGAGATGGTGTTGGAGGGAAACTCATAGTATTCAGCTATAAGAAAACACATACTCTATGCTAATCTCTCTCTAAATTATGCTATCATCTTTCAAGTAAATCCATACCCCCTAACAGCTGTGTCCAGTGAAGCAGGAAGTCAATGGGTGGGGTAAAAGGGTGGACCACTGGTGTGAATCACGTAACCAGACCTGCCAAAAGGGGAGAACATGCCCAAAAAGGGGGCATGTCTGTCCAACGAATTTGAAGGACAGTCTGGCATGAATGCATGTCAGGCTGCCCGCCAATCATGCAGGCTGTCCAACTAAGGGCATACTATGCAGGCAGCACCCTGAGCTTGACATAAATGTGTCTAATGATGCACTCACTCCATGCTTTCTAAGGACTGTCCCCTAGCACTCGCTGGTCCACTTGTCTCCTTACCTTCTTACTAGCAGGCAGAAATTCCTGAGAGAGAGAAAAGGTGTATGTAGTGAGTGTAGAAGAAAGGGGACATGCCACAGTGTTAGAGAGACCAACGTCTGCATTACCTAAACTAATTTTATTGTCAGCCAGTCCACACAAGTTTTGTTCCCATACATCCCTCTTAAAGGGACACTATAGTCACTTGAACAACTTTAGCTTAATGAAGCAGTTCTGGTGTATATAACATGCCCCTGCAGCCTCACTACTCAATCCTCTGCCATTTAGGAGTTAAATCCCTGTGTTTATGAACCCTAGTCACACCTCCCTGCATGTGACTTGCACAGCCTTCCATAAACACTTCCTGTAAAGAGAGCCCTATTTAGGCTTTCTTTATTGCAAGTTCTGTTTAATTAAGATTTTCTTATCCCCTGCTATGTAAATAGCTTGCTAGACCCTGCAAGAGCCTCCTGTATGTGATTAAAGTTCAATTTAGAGATTGAGATACAATTATTTAAGGTAAATTACATCTGTTTGAAAGTGAAACCATTTTTTTTTCATGCAGGCTCTGTCAATCATAGCCAGGGGAGGTGTGGCTAGGGCTGCATAAACAGAAACAAAGTGATTTAACTCCTAAATGACAGTGAATTGAGCAGTGAAATTGCAGGGGAATGATCTATACACTAAAACTGCTTTATTTAGCTAAAGTAATTTAGGTGACTATAGTGTTCCTTTAACCCCTTAAGGACACATGACATGTGTGACATGTCATGATTCCCTTTTATTCCAGAAGTTTGGTCCTTAAGGGGTTAAGCTTCCAAACTTAAAGGGACACAATAGTCACCAGAACAACTACAGCTTATTGTATGTTTTCTGCTAAGTAGAATAATTCCATTCAGGCCTTTTGCAGTAAACACTGTCTTTTCAGAGAAAATAACTCCACTGGCCACTCCTTAGATGGCTGCTAGAGGTGCTTCCTGGGGCAGTACTGCCTATTGTGCAGCACTGCCATTCAGTGTCTCCACCCTCTGCATGCATTGATTCAATGTATCTTTATGAGGAGATGCTGATTGGCCAGGGCTATGTTGGACTTGTGATGGCTCTGCCCTGATCTGCCTAGTTGACAGTCTCAGCCAATCCTATGGGCAAGTATTGTAATTTGCTCAGACCACCACTTCTGATGATGTCAGCAGACAGTCAGTTCAGAGGCAGAGCCAGCAGCTGCAGACTTGAATACAAGTTATATTTTACTATACTTAGGGAGGCAAGAAGGGGCCAGGGTGGTGGTTTTAACATAATAGGGTCAGAAATACAGGGTTGTGTTCCTGACCCTATAGTGCTCCTTTAAGCAAGAGTATGTGAAGAGTAGTTAGGGTTGCCACCTTTCTTGGGAAAAAATACCAGCCTTAATCATTTGTATAATCACAAGGAGTGACATCAGAGAAAATTCTGTAAAATCACCAACAAACTACTCACAGTTTGATTCTGCTGTATAGATGGATTGCTCCCAATGTCTCCCTGTCTCCCAGTGTCTCAGTCTCGCAAGTCACCCAGTGTCTCAGTATCCCTATGTATCACAGTGTCAGTGTCCCCATGTCGCCCAGTCCCCTAGTCTCCCAGTGTCTGTGTCCCCATTTCTCCCAATGTCTCAGTGTCCCCCCATGTCACTAGGATACTGGGGACACAGTGAGACCCTGGGACACTGAGAGACCCTGGGACACTGAGAGACATGGGGACACTGAGAGACATGGGGACACTGAGAGACCCGGGAACACACAGACATGGGGATACTGGGAGACATGGGGACACTGAGACATTTAGGGAAACTGGGGAAAAAAAGGGGACACTGAGACACTAGGGACACAGACACTGAGAGACATGGGGACGCTGAAACATTTGGGGACACTGAGAGACATGGGAACACACAGACATGGGGACACTGGGAGGCATGGGGACACTGAGACATTTAGGGAAACGGGGAGAAATGGGGACACTGAGACACTAGGGACACAGACACATGGGGACATTGAAACATTTGGGGACACTAAGACACTAGGGACACAGAGACATGGGAACACAGACACTGGGAGACTAGGGGACACTGGGAGACAGACACTTGGGGACACTAGGAGACATGGGGACAGTTGTGGACATAGATATGGGAACACTGGGACATATAGGGACACTGGGAGACATGGGGACACTAGGCACACTGAGACACTAGGGGACACTAAGATACTAGGGACACAGAGACATGGGAACACAGACACTGGTAGACTAGGGGACACTGGGAGACTAGGGAACACTGGGAGACAGACACTTGGGACACTGGAAGACATGGGGACAGTTGTGGACATAGACATGGGGACACTGGGACATATAGGGACACTGGGAGACATGGGGACACTAGGCACACTGAGACACTAGGAACACAGACACTGGGACACATGGGGACACTGAAACATTTGGGGACACTAAGACACTAGGCACACGTAGAGACATGGGACACAGACACTGGGAGACTTGGGGACACTGAGACACTAGGGACACTGGCTGGGGGACATGGGGACACTGGGAGAAATGGGGACATAGTGTCTCCGTGTCCCAATGTCTCCCAATGTCCCCATGTGTCTCAGCATCCCCATGTGTCCCAGTGTCCCCTAGTGTCTCAGTGTCTCAGTGTCCCTATGTTTTCCAGTGTCCCCAAGTGTCTCAGTGTTCCTATGTGTCCTAGTGTCTGTGTCCCCATGTGCCCTAGTGTCTGTGTCCCCTAGTGTCTCAGTGTCCCCATATGTCCCTTAGTGTCCCCTAGTGCCTCAGTGTCCCCATGTGTCCCCTAGTGTGTCAGTGTCTCCATGTGTCCCTGCTGCCTTTCCCCCCATCCCTCACTTACTGTAGAGCTGCTGTCTGGACTCTGCTGTGTAGCTGCTCCCCCACGGATCAGTGAGTAGTAGAGAGAGGCAGGGATATGCTGTAACTTCCTACCCCTGCCTCTCTCCACACACAGTGACCCCTACTGGCCGGTGCTGGTATTGCAGAGTAATCTCCATTTATTCTGAGAAAAATACCTGCATTTGTATTGCCGGTATCACTGCAATACCGGCACAGTCAGGCAGCCTCAAATACCGGCTGTGCCAGTAAAATACCAGTCAGGTGGCAAACCTAAGAGTAGTGTGTGTAAAAAAAAAAAAAAAAAAAAAAAATTTTTTTTTTTTTTTTTTAAAATCAATGGGCCTATTCCATGGGCCTGGGCCTGGAGCTGCAGCTCCATCAGCCCCTATGTTAATCCGGCCCTGATGGTTGGTCTAATATGTTAATACAAAAAGACAAAAGGGCACATAGAGTAATATTGTATGACCTATATTAAGTTGGATTTAAATGTGTACGAATAAACTCACATTTTTTAGAGCCTTTTGTATGGATATAGGCTCTAAACACTTGAGCATCCGTGCCTTTAAGATAGGCAACGGGACTGTGTTGGAGCAGCTTGCTCTTTTCTCTTCCTTTCAGTCAAAGATCCATCTCCAAATAAGATAAAAACAAAGAAAAGGATTTCTGGGTGCAGATTGTTATACCCTTAGTGCACAGTACAATAAATGTACAGAAAAAAAGGTGCTCACCTTTTAAAGAGCCTTTTGATAACTGGCTAATACAGGGAGTGCAGAATTATTAGGCAAATGAGTATTTTGACCACATCATCCTCTTTATGCATGTTGTCTTACTCCAAGCTGTATAGGCTTGAAAGCCTACTACCAATTAAGCATATTAGGTGATGTGCATCTCTGTAATGAGAAGGGGTATGGTCTAATGACATCAACACCCTATATCAGGTGTGCATAATTAGGCAACTTCCTTTCCTTTGGCAAAATGGGTCAAAAGAAGGACTTGACAGGCTCAGAAAAGTCAAAAATAGTGAGATATCTTGCAGAGGGATGCAGCACTCTTAAAATTGCAAAGCTTCTGAAGCGTGATCATCGAACAATCAAGCGTTTCATTCAAAATAGTCAACAGGGTCGCAAGAAGCGTGTAGAGAAACCAAGGCGCAAAATAACTGCCCATGAACTGAGAAAAGTCAAGCGTGCAGCTGCCAAGATGCCACTTGCCACCAGTTTGCCCATATTTCAGAGCTGCAACATCACTGGAGTGCCCAAAAGCACAAGGTGTGCAATACTCAGAGACATGGCCAAGGTAAGAAAGGCTGAAAGACGACCACCACTGAACAAGACACACAAGCTGAAACGTCAAGACTGGGCCAAGAAATATCTCAAGACTGATTTTTCTAAGGTTTTATGGACTGATGAAATGAGAGTGAGTCTTGATGGGCCAGATGGATGGGCCCGTGGCTGGATTGGTAAAGGGCAGAGAGCTCCAGTCCGACTCAGACGCCAGCAAGGTGGAGGTGAAGTACTGGTTTGGGCTGGTATCATCAAAGATGAGCTTGTGTGGCCTTTTCGGGTTGAGGATGGAGTCAAGCTCAACTCCCAGTCCTACTGCCAGTTTCTGGAAGACACCTTCTTCAAGCAGTGGTACAGGAAGAAGTCTGCATCCTTCAAGAAAAACATGATTTTCATGCAGGACAATGCTCCATCACACGCGTCCAAGTACTCCACAGCGTGGCTGGCAAGAAAGGGTATAAAAGAAGAAAATCTAATGACATGGCCTCCTTGTTCACCTGATCTGAACCCCATTGAGAACCTGTGGTCCATCATCAAATGTGAGATTTACAAGGAGGGAAAACAGTACACCTCTCTGAACAGTGTCTGGGAGGCTGTGGTTGCTTCTGCACGCAATGTTGATGGTGAACAGATCAAAACACTGACAGAATCCATGGATGACAGGCTTTTGAGTGTCCTTGCAAAGAAAGGTGGCTATATTGGTCACTGATTTGTTTTTGAATGTCAGAAATGTATATTTGTGAATGTTGAGATGTTATATTGGTTTCACTGGTAAAAATAAATAATTGAAATGTGTATATATTAGTTTTTTGTTAAGTTGCCTAATAATTATGCACAGTGATAGTCACCTGCACACACAGATATCCCCCTAAAATAGCTAAAACTAAAAACAAACTAAAAACTACTTCCAAAAATATTCAGCTTTAATATTAATGAGTTTTTTGGGTTCATTGAGAACATGGTTGTTGTTCAATAATTAATAAAATTAATCCTCAAAAATACAACTTGCCTAATAATTCTGCACTCCCTGTATGTGTGTCAATTATTAGGGGTGACACTACCCTTAACCGGATCCAAGAGTTCAAGGTAAAGGTAAATATATTCAAACAAAGTATTTATTAAAGATAATTAAAATAGAAATGGTAAAAATTACCAAAGTAATAGTAAAAAATTTATATAAATACAATATATGTTGAAGCTCTTCCTCTCCTGCTGTACCAAGACGCGTTTCGCCTTCAACGTAGGCTTTTTCAATTGGCATTCCGACATCTCACTATCCGGTTTTAAAAGGGGGTGTTTTTCCCGCCTATTCTCTCTTCATCCAATCATTTGTCGGATACCAGCTGATCTTTGTTGCGGCTTTGAGTGCCGTTTCCGTCACTTCCGGTTTCTCAGCTGTAACGTCACTTCCGGTTCACCGGCTGAACTACATTACCCGAGAGCCTCTTCTCCGTAGTTCTAACGGATTTGAACAGTTCAGAGTCCCCGATAGGGATTCCATCACAGTTCATATTGTCCCATAACATTAAATAACTCGTAAAAGAGGAATGCATTTAAAAGTATGGAGAGAAAAAAAGGGGGATGTCACTTTTTAAGCAGCATATTTTAAACTCATCAAAAAACATACATGTATATAAAATAAAAATAAAAATTATTATTCTACAAATATAGTGCAAATGGGAGACATTTTGCTACTTTTCTCAAAACTATCCAAAAAAACATTTACAAATTCAATACACATATGTTACATATATAATCAACATTATAATAAACATATATATTAAATATTGCAAGTATTGTACTATCCTAAAATATATATTAAAATAAAATATATATAAAAAAACTAATTAATTATTACTTATATTAAAACTTGTATTAGTAAAAAAGTTGGAAATAAAAAGGAGAAAGAAAAAAGGCATAAAACTTCATGCATGTTGCTATTCATTATAAAAGGTATTCATAAGAAATGATATAACTCAAAATCCGCATTTAAGCCAAATGAAGTGAGGGTAGTAAAGTTAAAAATCCATTTCATCTCTGTTTTACCCAAGTTTTTAATTTCATCATCTCCTCTCCAGCTTAAATTCACTTTTTGGATGGCAAAGAATTCCAACATACTAGGGTCACTATTGTGTAATGCTTTGATATGTGAGGAAATAGTGTTTTTCATAACCTTTCCTAATGTTCCTAACATGTTCATTAATCCTTATGTGGAGAGGGCGTTTGGTTATCCCCATATAATATAATTGACATGGTTACCTCAAGACATAGATTACCTTTTTTGAGAAAACATGTGATCATTTTTTTAATGTTATATTCTCTTTTATTTTGGGGGTCTATGAAGGAAGTAACATGTCTTTTGTTGCTATTTGTACTCCTACAAGCTAGGCACTGGCCACATCCAAAAAAACCTGGTTTATGAAAGAACGGATTAGATATTTCTTCTTTTATGTGATTATGAGTTAATAACTGTTTTAAGTTAGGAGCTCCTCTGTATATAATTTGTGTTTTTTCTGCTAGTATATTGTGTAATAATGGGTCACTTCTTAAGGTCGGCCAGTGTCTATTAATTATTTTTCTAATTCTTTTGCCTTCTTGATTATAATTGCAAATAAAAGGTATCCCTTTACTATCTTTTTCTTTTTTCTGTTTATATTCCAGAAGGGATTCACGGTCCAAAACTCCTATCTCATTTAAAGTGCTTGATATTGCCGAGTCGACATAACCCTTTTCTAGAAATTGTTTTTTAATCCTATGGGCCTTACTTGAAAGCTACTAATATCGGTACAATTCCTGCGAATACGCATGAATTGTGACCTTGGAATATTTTTTAGCCACGGCGAGAAATGGCAACTATTCAAATGTATGTAGTTGTTAACATCCACACTTTTAATACGGTCATCTTCTACATAGATTGTCAATTATAAAAAATTGACTTGTTGTGTGCTATAATTCGTAGTGAGTACTATTCCCCATTGATTATTGTTCAAAAAACAAAGGAAATATTTCATTTTGTCTTCAGTCCCTCTCCAGACAAAAAATATGTCATCTATGTACCGCTTATAGGTGACAAGGTTTGCACTCCAGCTGGCATTGGACAAAATAAAATTCTGCTCCCAAAATGCCATAAAAAGGTTAGCATAGCTGGGTGCGAACCTTGTCCCCATAGTATTACCACACTTCTGTACATAGAAGTCATTATGAAACCAAAAGTAGTTGTTCCGAAGAATCAAATCGATCCCTTGCAGAATAAATTCTATTTGTTCCTCTGGATAGACTTCAGCTTGTTTTAAAAATAAATCTACGGCCTCCATACCTTTCTCATGTGAGATAATGGTGTATAATGATCCTACGTCTGCCGTGACTAAGATAAAGTGAGATTCCCATTGGATCTCTCTCAAGATCTGAATGACATTCAATGTGTCCTTCAAATAACTAGATGTACTCTGAACTGTCGGTTGAAGACAACGATCCAGATACTCTGATAGTCTACTGGAGATTGAATCAATTCCAGAGACTATTGGTCTACCTGGAGGGTTTACTAAGTCCTTGTGTATTTGGGGGAGGTAGTATAGTACTGGAATTTTCGTTTTTTTGATGTTGAGATATCTATATTCATTATCATTTAATATCTCCATTTCTTTTCCTTGTGTAAATAATTCCTCAAATTTTTTTGTTATATCTTTAGTTGGATCACCTGTTAATTTACAATATGTATCTACATCCCCAACTAGCCTAGGCCTTCCTGTATGTTTTTGGCGGTGTCCATTACTACTATAACCCCCTACCCCCCTTATCTGCCAGTTTAATTACTTTACTTTGATCTTTTTGAAGTTTTTTCAGAGCTAACCATTCTGATTTGTTTAAGTTCATCTGTCTTTTATTTGTTTTAATCTTATTTATATCTTGCATGACTGATTTTGCAAAAGAGATCATCTCGTCAGAGATAAAATTATTGGGAAAAAAAGTAGATTTATCTCTTAAGTCAGTATGGATATAGTTCGATTGGGGCACCTGTATTGGATAATTATCCGTTTTTAAGAAACATTTTTTTAAACATAATTGTCGTTTAAATTTATTTAAGTCTATAAAGACTTCAAAGCGATCCAATGGCTTCGTGGGGACAAACTTCAAGCCCTTACTTAATATTTTTTCTTCTACATTTGTTAATGGCATTTCTGTTAAATTGAAGATAATTGGTTTAGCTGGTTCCTCTTTTGTTGTCCTCTTTTCGTTGTCTTCAACTGACAGTTTAGAGTACATCTAGTTATTTGAAGGACACATTGAATGTCATTCAGATCTTGCGAGAGATCCAATGGGAATCTCACTTTATCTTAGTCACGGCAGACGTAGGATCATTATACACCATTATTACATGAGAAAGGTATGGAGGCCGTAGATTTCTTTTTAAAACAAGCTAAAGTCTATCCAGAGGAACAAATAGAATTTATTCTGCGAGGGATCGATTTGATTCTTCGGAACAACTACTTTTGGTTTCATAATGACTTCTATGTACAGAAGAGTGGTAATGCTATGGGGACAAGGTTCGCACCCAGCTATTCTAACCTTTTTATGGCATTTTGGGAGCAGAATTTTATTTTGTCCAATGCCAGCATGTATGCGAACATTGTCACCTATAAGCGGTACATATATTACATATTTTTTGTCTGAGAGGGACTGAAGATGAACTGAAATATTTCCTTTGTTTTTTGAACAATAATAAATGGGGAATAGTACTCACTACGAATTATAGCACACAACAAGTCAATTTTTTAGAACTTGACGATCTATGTAGAAGATGACCGTATTAAAACTAAGATATACTTTAAAAGTGTGGTTGTTACATACATTTGAATAGTTGCCATTTCTCGCCGTGGCTAAAAAATATTTCAAGGTCACAATTCATGCATATTCGCAGGAATTGTACCGATATTAGTAGCTTTCGAGTACAGGCCCATAGGATTAAAAAACAATTTCTAGAAAAGGGTTATGACGACTCTGCACTATCAAGCACTTTAAATGAGATAGGAGTTTTGGACCGTGAATTCCTTTCTGGAATATAAACAGAAAAAAGAAAAAGATAGTAAAGGGATACTTTTTATTTGCAATTATAATCAAGAAGGCAAAATAATTAAAAAATAATTAATAGACACTGGCCGACCTTAAGAAGTGACCCATTATTACACAA
This sequence comes from Pelobates fuscus, assembly GCF_036172605.1. Taxonomy (NCBI): domain Eukaryota; kingdom Metazoa; phylum Chordata; class Amphibia; order Anura; family Pelobatidae; genus Pelobates; species Pelobates fuscus. The sequence goes on along the minus strand of NC_086317.1, from coordinate 182,377,875 downwards.
TATACTAGCAGAAAACCTTAAATTATATACAGAGGAGCTCCTAACTTAAAACAGTTATTAACTCATAATCATATAAAAGAAGAAATATCTAATCAGTTCTTTCATAAACCAGGTTTTTTTGGATGTGGCCAGTGCCTAGCTTGTAGGAGTACAAATAGCAACAAAAGACATGTTACTTCCTTCATAGACCCCCAAAATAAAAGAGAATATAAAATCAAAACAATGATCACATGTTTCTCAAAAAAGGTAATCTATGTCTTGAGGTGTCCATGTCAATTATATTATGTAGTGATAACCAAACGCCCTCTCCACATAAGGATTAATGAACATGTTAGGAACATTAGGAAAGGTTATGAAAAACACTATGTTTCCTCACATTTCAAAGCATTACACAATAGTGATCCTAGTATGTTGGAATTCTTTGCCATCCAAAAAGTGAATTTAAGCTGGAGAGGAGATGATGAAATTAAAAAATTGGGTAAAACAGAGATGAAATGGATTTTTAACTTTACTACCCTCACTTCATTTGGCTTAAATGCGGATTTTGAGTTATATCATTTCTTATGAATACCTTTTATAATGAATAGCAACATGCATGAAGTTTTATGCCTTTTTTCTTTCTCCTTTTTATTTCCAACTTTTTTACTAATACAAGTTTTAATATAAGTAATAATTAATTAGTTTTTTTATATATATTTTATTTTAATATATATTTTAGGATAGTACAATACTTGCAATATTTAATATATATGTTTATTATAATGTTGATTATATATGTAACATATGTGTATTGAATTTGTAAATTTTTTTTGGATAGTTTTGAGAAAAGTAGCAAAATGTCTCCCATTTGCACTATATTTGTAGAATAATAATTTTTATTTTTATTTTATATACATGTATGTTTTTTGATGAGTTTAAAATATGCTGCTTAAAAAGTGACATCCCCCTTTTTTTCTCTCCATACTTTTAAATGCATTCCTCTTTTACGAGTTATTTAATGTTATGGGACAATATGAACTGAGATGGAATCCCTATCGGGGACTCTGAACTGTTTAAATCCGTTAGAACTACGGAGAAGAGGCTCTCGGGTAATGTAGTTCAGCCGGTGAACCGGAAGTGACGTTACAGCTGAGAAACCGGAAGTGACGGAAACGGCACTCAAAGCCGCAACAAAGATCAGCTGGTATCCGACAAATGATTGGATGAAGAGAGAATAAGTTTATTATAATGTTGATTATATATGTAACATATGTGTATTAAATTTGTATATGTTTTTTAGAAACATTGTGAAATACTTTAACTGAAAAGTTTTGAAAAAAGTAGAAAAATGTTGCCTCACAAACGCTACAGAGGAGAGAGGGGCAGAGATCATTGTCAAAGTGAGTGTTTGTAACACCCACTTTGACATCAGCCAATTGTGAGCAATCGCGGATCGCTCACACGCCACAATTGGCTGTTACTATCTGCCTGGGATGACGGGCAGATAGTAGCAATGGGATTTCGGTGGAAGCGATCTCTGATTGCTCCCGCCGCCTGTTTTCCGTTAAGACGGTTCTGAACCATCGATGCCGATGCCCGTCCTGAACCGTCCTCAGTCCTGAAGAGGTTAAAGAAATAATCAGTTGTTTCCTTAGTTAGAGCTAGATTTTGCACATTTTTTAAAAGTCTCTCGTTTAACCACCAATTTGATCTATCTTTATTAAAATCATCCTTTTATCCATTATGAGTACATTATGATCCGACTACGGAATGTTGTGTATACATTTTGTTTTAAATCTTTTTGTTGTATCCGCTTCGGCTAAAAAATAATCTGTTCTTGCATACACCTGATGTGCATGTGAAAAACACGTTAAGTCCCTATCCTGTAAATGCCAAATACGCCACAAATCATACATTCTGTTCCTCCTCAAGATGTCACCGAAAACCTTGGATGAATTATTACTGTACCTATTCTCTTTTTTTCTTTATGCTATTCCTATCTAGCATTGGGTCCAAGATACAATTAAAATCTCCCATATATATAATCCTCCCTTGTCTGATTCTCTCTATTCTGCTAAATCAATTCTGAATAAATCTAGTGGGGGCAATATTCGGAGCATAGATATTAGCAATTGTGTAGATATGGTTATTAATTTCACCAATAAATATATGATATCTGCCCTCTATGTCTATTTCTGGATGAATCAATTTAAAAGCAACCACCCAATGAACAGGCCAAACAATACAAACAATACAATCAAACAATACATTAACATATATAATCCCCATCTCCCTATCCCACAGAAGGATAGAAGGACAAAGCCTCCCATGGAAGATGCATTGCTCAGTTGTTGAGCAAGCACCCAAAAAGTCAAACCACTTCCTGCGGCTTGAATGCAGGAGCTTTATAAAAAGAGCAATCTAATAATTTGCACAAGCAGCCTTTTCATTACACTTGTATATAGCCCTTTCTTTTTTTTACACATGAGAAATTGATATTTATTATTGTGTATTTGCCCTTAAATGTCAGTGTCAGCAAAATCCAATATCAAATCATCATTTGTTATTCAAACTCTTCTTTTTTTTCTCCTTCTCTTTCTTTTTTCGTTAATTTAATTACAGTTTCATTTAATCATTGAAACAAAGTGGCACCGAAGTGCTAGGTTCCCAAAGGAGGGAACAGGAGTGTGTCTGTAGAACTCAGTAGGGGGTAACCCTGTTATATGTACAAAAATGGAAAGGAAGGGCGTGTACCCTAGCTTGCTAGGCTAGGGGATCGCCCAAGGAGGAGAGTTCTGCAGCTGTAGTACTGCTTGAATAATGGTCTAAAATATTTTAATCGTGGGTATCATCAAAAATATGATCCCTAAAGAAAACAAACCAAATAAACCTTAATGTACCACCACCATCCTAAACACACTGGGGTGGGTCTTGTCCTCGCTATCAGTAGTATACAGTGACCTGGTGCTACAAAAGGGATGGACCAGTGAATTGTACACTGGAAACTTCCTAGAAGGGCACTGATCAATAGTCACTGGCGGTGTCCCTTACATGGGCCATAAACCACACGGTATCCCTATTGCACTCTGCACTGTACATAAACCTTTAGTAAATAACAACGTGTCCCTGTGTAACTACAGGGGCATAAAGTAGCCGTTTGACCTGCTGGAGATACAATGTCTAAACCCAGCGTCAGGACACACTGAATGATTACTCTGGTTGTTCCAATAGTTGTGCGGGGTCACAGAGCCTACTGTAAAGAAAGAGGCAGCATAAAAATACAACTTATAGCAGCCTAATACTGACCAAGACTGGCTAGAGTGACTTGATGCAGTACTCGCCTCTAAGCTAGTAGGAGCTGTGATGAAACCGCTGTGGAGAGACAAGGAGACTTATTCTGCACTGTCCGTGGTTAAGGAGTCTGCTGCAGAAAAGTGACCCATTAGCCTCGCTAGAAACAGCCTAATCCCATCAGAGGCTGACTACAGTAGCTTGCTGACGTACTTGTCCCTATAACAGTAGGAGCTTGTGGTGAAACCGCTGTGAAGAGAAAAAGATTCTACACTATACTCTGTACACTTGTCCAATACTGCTGTCAAGAACATAACCAGCATAGGTTGAGCGAGACAACGACCCACTACCCTCACCCAGTGATCACATCAAACGTGCTGGTGATCTAAAAGCAAAAGTAACGACCTAACGTCCGTTTCGGCGCTATTAGAGCGCCTTTATCAAAGGTGAACCGGTACGAGTGCCTGGCTGGGTTTATATACCCCACCCGGTAGTGTAAGCGACCAATTACGGCGCTGGGCGTGTCTCGCCTCTTCGCGCCGTATTGCCGTGTAGCCCGTCATTGGTCCGTGAGATCGCCCACGTGGGTGTCTGTGGGGCGGGTCTACGGACAGGGGGAGGGTGTCACTATCACACTGACTGGAAGAAGACTCCTCCCCTTTGAAAACGAGATGGCTTATACGGTTAACCCTTTCGTACCTTATCCAAATACTAGTTTCGAACCCTTGTTACACGGTAATATGGGTTGAACCCCATGGTCCGTTAAGGCTTAAATGCTAGAAGGGTTTGACAAGTGCCGATTGGTTCTAGGTTGGTATTGGGGAATGCAGAGCTGTAGTAACCCTTTCAGGGCTTCAGGACTGTAATAACCCTTACTCGTATGCAACAGAAATCATGTTGCAATGAAGGGCAAGGTAGGGTATGTCTCCCACATTCATAATCAATTTATGCAGGGGGAGACACTGATATTAGAGTGATCCTGAGGATAACTGAACCATATAAAGCGTGTTGACGGACCTTATTCCTGCAGCTATTAGGCTGCAGGCAGAGGTGCCCTCTTACGTATGGGATGCAAATGGAGGTATCCTATTATGTCCTATGTAGGGAAGGTCCTAAAATAGAGTAGGACCAATGCTCGTATCCCTAAGGGAACCAACCAGAGTCAAACGGGGAAGGGGATGTGTTCCCAGATGGGTAATTAATGGAAAAGGTACGGGGCGGTCACTAAATACATTGGCACGTAAGTACCCAGTGCAACACTTTCTACATGTACAGAAAAATGTATCTGTTAGCAACAAAAAGACCTAAATTAAATTGAAGACTGGACTACACAAATCTATTTACATATTTACACAGTGGGGAAACTCATCAGTCAATAAACGGGGTGAAGGTAAACCCTTCATTGAGGCCTTTGGGGGCAAGTGTGTCGAGTTTGTAAATCCAATAACATTCCCTTCTTTTTAGGGTTTGGTCCAGATCCCCACCTCTTCTGCCCAATTGGATTCTCTCTATTCCCGCAAACTTAATACATTTAGGAGTGTCCATGTGGTTGGTTCTAACGTGTCTGGCAACTGACGTGTCTCTGTCTGACGTTATAGAATGGACATGTTCCATAATCCGTCGCTTGAATGGGCGTGTGGTTTTGCCTACATATTTCTTGCCACACTTGCACGTGAGTAAGTATACCATTCCCTGGGTATTGCAGTTGAAAAACAGTTTTATGGGAATCTCAACGGTGTTATTATAGTTAGTGAGGGTTTTTGACCCTTTGGCTATGTATGTGCATGCAACACATTTCCCACATTGGTACGTGCCATGTACAGTCAACCATGTGGTGTTAGTTTTTTTGGGGGTGGAGAGGTAACTAGGTACCAGCATCTCCTTTAGGTTTCTACCTCTCTTTGCTGTAATGGACACCCTAGTGGAGATGGTGTCCTTCAGGTGTGGATCTTGTGTCAGCAGAGGCCAAAAGCGACCCATTACTTTTTTTACTCTATCCCATCCAGCATCGTATTTTGCTACACATCTGATTAGTTTTTTAGAGTCTTGCTTGGGCTCTTCCATGAGTAGATCATCACGAGTACTATTGAGTGCTCGCTGGTAGGCATGTTTTACAGACAGAGACACGTCAGTTGCCAGACACGTTAGAACCAACCACATGGACACTCCTAAATGTATTAAGTTTGCGGGAATAGAGAGAATCCAATTGGGCAGAAGAGGTGGGGATCTGGACCAAACCCTAAAAAGAAGGGAATGTTATTGGATTTACAAACTCGACACACTTGCCCCCAAAGGCCTCAATGAAGGGTTTACCTTCACCCCGTTTATTGACTGATGAGTTTCCCCACTGTGTAAATATGTAAATAGATTTGTGTAGTCCAGTCTTCAATTTAATTTAGGTCTTTTTGTTGCTAACAGATACATTTTTCTGTACATGTAGAAAGTGTTGCACTGGGTACTTACGTGCCAATGTATTTAGTGACCGCCCCGTACCTTTTCCATTAATTACCCATCTGGGAACACATCCCCTTCCCCGTTTGACTCTGGTTGGTTCCCTTAGGGATACGAGCATTGGTCCTACTCTATTTTAGGACCTTCCCTACATAGGACATAATAGGATACCTCCATTTGCATCCCATACGTAAGAGGGCACCTCTGCCTGCAGCCTAATAGCTGCAGGAATAAGGTCCGTCAACACGCTTTATATGGTTCAGTTATCCTCAGGATCACTCTAATATCAGTGTCTCCCCCTGCATAAATTGATTATGAATGTGGGAGACATACCCTACCTTGCCCTTCATTGCAACATGATTTCTGTTGCATACGAGTAAGGGTTATTACAGTCCTGAAGCCCTGAAAGGGTTACTACAGCTCTGCATTCCCCAATACCAACCTAGAACCAATCGGCACTTGTCAAACCCTTCTAGCATTTAAGCCTTAACGGACCATGGGGTTCAACCCATATTACCGTGTAACAAGGGTTCGAAACTAGTATTTGGATAAGGTACGAAAGGGTTAACCGTATAAGCCATCTCGTTTTCAAAGGGGAGGAGTCTTCTTCCAGTCAGTGTGATAGTGACACCCTCCCCCTGTCCGTAGACCCGCCCCACAGACACCCACGTGGGCGATCTCACGGACCAATGACGGGCTACACGGCAATACGGCGCGAAGAGGCGAGACACGCCCAGCGCCGTAATTGGTCGCTTACACTACCGGGTGGGGTATATAAACCCAGCCAGGCACTCGTACCGGTTCACCTTTGATAAAGGCGCTCTAATAGCGCCGAAACGGACGTTAGGTCGTTACTTTTGCTTTTAGATCACCAGCACGTTTGATGTGATCACTGGGTGAGGGTAGTGGGTCGTTGTCTCGCTCAACCTATGCTGGTTATGTTCTTGACAGCAGTATTGGACAAGTGTACAGAGTATAGTGTAGAATCTTTTTCTCTTCACAGCGGTTTCACCACAAGCTCCTACTGTTATAGGGACAAGTACGTCAGCAAGCTACTGTAGTCAGCCTCTGATGGGATTAGGCTGTTTCTAGCGAGGCTAATGGGTCACTTTTCTGCAGCAGACTCCTTAACCACGGACAGTGCAGAATAAGTCTCCTTGTCTCTCCACAGCGGTTTCATCACAGCTCCTACTAGCTTAGAGGCGAGTACTGCATCAAGTCACTCTAGCCAGTCTTGGTCAGTATTAGGCTGCTATAAGTTGTATTTTTATGCTGCCTCTTTCTTTACAGTAGGCTCTGTGACCCCGCACAACTATTGGAACAACCAGAGTAATCATTCAGTGTGTCCTGACGCTGGGTTTAGACATTGTATCTCCAGCAGGTCAAACGGCTACTTTATGCCCCTGTAGTTACACAGGGACACGTTGTTATTTACTAAAGGTTTATGTACAGTGCAGAGTGCAATAGGGATACCGTGTGGTTTATGGCCCATGTAAGGGACACCGCCAGTGACTATTGATCAGTGCCCTTCTAGGAAGTTTCCAGTGTACAATTCACTGGTCCATCCCTTTTGTAGCACCAGGTCACTGTATACTACTGATAGCGAGGACAAGACCCACCCCAGTGTGTTTAGGATGGTGGTGGTACATTAAGGTTTATTTGGTTTGTTTTCTTTAGGGATCATATTTTTGATGATACCCACGATTAAAATATTTTAGACCATTATTCAAGCAGTACTACAGCTGCAGAACTCTCCTCCTTGGGCGATCCCCTAGCCTAGCAAGCTAGGGTACACGCCCTTCCTTTTCATTTAATCATTAACACATACTTAAAGAATCAAGTTGTGGCTATATGGGGAAGGGGGCGTCTGCCGGATTAGGTGCAACAAATATTGTAAAATAACTGTTATTAATATTGTATATTAATAACAGTTATTTTATAGCCAGGGAATGGTAAAGATATAAAGAACTATTAAGCTGTTAATCTTTTAATCCCTTTTGTTATGGGCAAATGCAAATATTACAAGTTTTAGAATGAAATGTTGTATTTCTTAAACTGTGTACTTTGTCTTTAAGAGATATTGCAAACTGACAAGGTGTTAGAAATGGAACATATTGTTTTTCATAGATGTTTCTTTAAGCAATAACCTCAGTGCATAATATGTTTGCGCCATTTTGTCCCAGACGAATTACAATAACAATAACGCATAAACAAGTTTCAAGGCTATACTACGACTCTTTCAGTACACAATATACTGTGGTAACCCCAAGTTAATGGAACTTCCCCAAATCCGGAATCTCCCACGACTGTGCACTTACGTCTTAGTATAAACAACAGATAAGCTATTCAGACTTTGGGAAGCCATCTTGTCTCTTGAACTTGATGGAAGTTCCCCAGGTCCGGGAGTTTCCCATGACGTGTGCACTTGCTTTTAGTTATGGACTTTTTCATATTTGAACTATGGTGACTCTAAAATGACGACACTTAAGGTATAAATAGGTGTACTTTTAAAATGTTAAGACACAGAGGAGAGACTTGGAGACAGACGCTGCTCCATCTTAAAATGACTGAAAGGCTGACATGATGACATGTTCAGAAGGGTATGTTAACCTATTAATGATATTTGCAAGCATTTAATTTCATCTTATAAACTCTGCTATAATGGATTTGATATGTCTATATTTATATTTTTATATAATAAATATCTAAAAGACAAAACTATTGCTTCCAAGACAATCCTTATTTTATATTGTATTCTCAATTATTTACATATGTTAAATAGAGGATCTCTTACTAACTATATAACATTATGGCTAAGATATCTGTATGGTTAGCCCTGCTAAGTTCTATGCTTTAAGACATTATAGAGGTAAATAAGGGAACCGCAAGCGGTTACAGTTGGCGACCACGAAGGGACTTGTACTTGGAAGCGTTAAATAAAAAATAATAAATACCTAGGTAACCTCTTATACGTAAGAGAAGACACAATACTTTGTCATGGCACAAGTCTTGAAATATCAAGAATCTATTGAGCTATTTGCAGCCCAGACTCAGAGAGAGATCTTCATCATTAGAGATGATTTTAATGTGAACTTGTACAATGCACTTTAAGTTCTGGTGACAGGTACATTGTAATTAGCATACAATGCTGAAATTGTGGATCTTAATATCATAAGAGAGCAAATATACATATTTGGTAAACTCCCTGATATGCCTAATACACCAGCACAGCATTGCCCATTAGTTCCAGGACAGTGGATTGCAGGCAGAGGGGTATGTTCTCTTTGTAGCTGCGTAGTATGCATGCGCAGGAAAAAGATTAATGCAAAATGTTGTCAAAAGAAAAGTGATAAGACAGAGCGATGAAATTTGAAGTCTAATTCCAAGAATGCAAAGAAAATTGCATTATGGCTTAATGAAAATATTCATGCCACATAAGCGACAGACAGACAGGATTTTTAATTATTGCATTACTGCATTCTGGATTCTAATGTCCACTATATATGAAAAGTTTTATAAAACAGCGATAATTTCCATATTGTCAGTTACGCTAGCTGTTCATTAAAAATCAGGAATTATAACAGCATAACTATTATTGGAGTCTGGAATTTCCAGCCAAGGTTGCGGAGATAGGAGACATGTAAACATTCCAAGGAATTGAGAAGTCGTTTATATTCCAAATTATGAACAACATTATTACTTACAGCCATAAAGAGAAAAGACATGGCTTTTAAATACATTCAGTGCAGTACAATGCAGTACACTGCAGCATATATTTTATATAATATATGATAACTAGCACATATTTTTTCCTTAACAGAGTTGAAATTATACTACCCTCCTAGAAAAAAAGGGCAACAGGTGGTTATACACCCTTTGCTTCTCTAAATGCTCTGCAAAAATAAATATTTATAAAATGATTAAAAATAATATATATGTAAGATAAATCAGGGCAAAATAAAATTGTAACTACACAGGATCTCTGATAACTTTTAAACTGAACTTATTAAAGGCTTATTTAAATAAAATGTTAAATACATTTACAGCTTTAAATGTGACCAAAAGATACTAAATGATGTGTTAAGCAGCCAGCCCAATTCACTAGAATAGCATAAGTATTCTACTATTTAAAGTGCACAATTCCTGCACATAATGACTTTGCTTACTCAGGTACAGTCTTTAGTCTATTGCAATGGCAGGATTAAAATCCACCAATTTTAAAAGGGAAAGCTTACTTAAATAAGTAGTACTATCCCACTGTACCTGTATTGCTAGCAGTAAGGAAATTAGAACAATGATATTGTACTACTGACTCTAATCAGATCAGACACATGTAATCTCAGTGAATTTTATAAACTAGGTTTTCATAAAATAAAATAAAATAAATACACCAATGTTGTTTATAAATAAATGTATATAGACCAGGCAATAAGAGCATTCAGCAGCCTGCTCTCTCAGAGCCAGAAACGGATTTATAAATTTATTAAAAAATAAATAAATAGGTTTTAAAAAAATCCACAGTCAACCACACATGATGGGTGAAATAATTGCTTCTTTAAAAGCTATATGCTGCCGCAATGTATATAAATACAGATTAGGGCACAGCGTAGAAATAAAAATACAGTTTCAAATCTCATATATGGGGATTCAGTTCCACCACATATTGGTGTATCTTACACTAATTCCAGTGGTAGATAGTGCTAATGCTGAAGGAGGCTAATTTTAATAACAATGAGTTGTAGGAGCATTGTAAATATATATACTGCAAAATTAGTTTGATATTGCAAAGCCAGCAATATTCTAAACAGACATTAAAAATTAAGAAAAAAAGAAAAATCATAATGCATAAAGAAAAATGCAGTGTCAATTAAAGTGATAATGCTCTGATATAGTAAATCACATTGCATATCACATATCTGCTATATGAAAAGTATAATTAAGGTAACTTTACTGTCCAAAGCCCCCTCACATCTATTTTATAGAATCTATACTTTTCTGTGGTCACCTCCAAAGGGGCCTCTGAAACTGGGGGGGCTAAGAAGGGTGCTCATCCTAAGAGGAATCAGATTTCACACTTAAAATAAAATAAAATAAAATAAAAAATATAATAATAGAAGAGGTATTGTGGGAACATCCAGAACATGCATTTTGTATATAAACTTAATTTGCAGATATTTATGCCTTAAAGACATATAAAGGATATTTCATTAAATATGCAGGTATCTTTAAAAATTAAGCAATGTTAAAAAATAAAATAAATAATAATAATAAAAAATATATATATTTTTACCACAATATAAACAGCTTTGTTAAACAGATTTAAGTACAAGTACTTATGTCAAGAAATATACCGAATCCATTTACAACAGGCAGGTTTAGCATAAATGAAAAGTGGGGGATTTATTATTGCCCGAGAAATCTCTGAACATATTCAGAATTTTTGAGAGCAGCAAGTACAGATCGCAGATTGCAATGGACACCATTGCAATATTGCTTTGCCGATTGAGGTCAGAGCTTTAAAGAATAAATAAATAAATGTTCTATAGCTCGCTAGACCACTGGCTTTTAATGAACAGTTTGCACAACACTCATAAAATAGTTTGTTATACTGCACAGTATAGCTGTGACAACATGATATACAGGGTAAAAATGCTATTTCACTGTTTAATAGACTTACCCAGTATTTAAGGACGACATGTTTCTTGCAAAGTCATCGGGACTTTGAGGGAAGTTCTAACTACGTTTAATTAATTAATTTACTAAAGAAAAAAAGGTTGTTTTTTTCCCCTGCAAGTGAATATTCAGCGCAAGGTCATTTTGTGTTCACAGACTATTCGGATTTTAAAAAAGCTGTTCTTTATCTCACACTACGAACGGCCTTGTAATTCCTATCCACACTAAAAGTTGGCTTTTAAATGTTATTGTTTTAACTTTAATATTTCATAGTTAATACAGAGGATAAAGTAATTTAGAGAAAGTATATTGAAAGTATATTAATTGATCGGATTTCATTTATCTATTTTGGTCCACTGTAAACTGATCTCTAGTCTAAGTCTGGTGTTCAAACAGTTTTTCTTACGATACGTCGTGTGTTTATATCCACACCTGCATTTTGCTTTGTGGAAACAAATTGAAAGCCTGGCATTGTAATATGTGTATGGACATGCTTATAACAAAGCATGGGCCCTCTCCTCATATAGTTGGCCGTCAACAGGCACTTTGATGCAATGTGTCTGTGGTCACTGGATCACATTGCATACCCTATCTCTCAGTCATGATGCAGAGTTTATGCTTGCAAGGATATCCAGACCTTATCCACCTGGTATCCACATAAATACTCCTATCGTTTAGAGGGGTTAATTACATAATAACCATTGAAGGTAATATGTTGGTTGTTCTTCCTATAGAGGAAAGATAGACTTGCCCAAAAGCTTTTTCATGGCTAGGACAAGCTCTTATAGAGAGAGGTAATGTACTTCTGACTCCTGAAAAGGAATATTGATGGTCCAATATGGGAAATACTGTAATTCATGTGTTTAGTAATCATAAGCATTTGCTTATTGTCACATTACTGATGTACTGTTTATTGAAATATTAATATCCAACGTACTTTTTGAATTACTATATATTGGAAGTTTGCCAACATCTCATGGTTATAAATATGTTTTTGTATGTGTTGATGCATGTACCAGGTTTACTTGGATAATCCTGTGCGAAGTGCAACCTCTGATACCACGTTTTCTAGTCTCACTTCCTTAGTATGCATTTGATAATCCCAGGACCATCCATTTGGATGGTGGTCCTGCAGTTACTACAAAGGAAACCTAAAACTGGGCAACCACATTTGGGTTACTTTGGGATTTCAGTGCCCCAACCACCCCCAAAGTAGTGGGGCTGTGGTCTGGGAAAATGCTGAGGTTAAATGATTATTAACCAAGTTACCAGTTGCTTGCCCCACACAGTGGTATCTATTTATTCCTATGGTACAGATGAGCATTCACAACATACCTGATGATACAAATGGTGAAACACCATATGAAATGTTACATGTTTTTTCACTGACAATTATATTTCTGCACCAGGGAGAGCTTAGAACCATTGGTTCTATTAGAGAAATTTAGGGAATTTTTTTTCCAGCCCACCTCACCTTGCACCACCAACTTTTTCTTACTGTTGGCCAGCTTGTCCTGGAGAGGGTGACTCCGAGAACTTTTACTACAGAGAACAATCAGAGCCAACCGAGAACAGTAAGTTTTGATATTTTACAACCTGCTAAATACTAACAGGACGTTCACAGAACCACTGACTGACACAATGGATGCTGTTAAAGATGACAAGATAAAACAAACAGAGGATGACAGAAATGCCACCAGAACACAGCCACTAGAATCATAGCCACGTAACAGACTGAATCATGATCTGACATCTGAACCTGCAAATGTGAAGGAGAAGGATGAACGACAGACGTGATACATTCACAGTTAATATGGAATATATGAAAAATGAATCATCAACATCATTATGGAGAAAACAGACTGAACCTGAATCATCTTTTACAGTAAGAAAGAAATGCAAAGATGCAAGCAAAAGGATGCTAGAAAATTGGTTATGGTGTCTCCTTCTTACAATCTGCAGCATTATCATAACATCAACCCTAGCTGTCGTTGGATTATGTTAACAAGCAGGAAGCACCTGAACTGACTTGGACTGCACATTATACAAGTTCTTTGATCGTGAGGACTGCCTCCAAGAACTATCTCAAAAGGAGAGACACCGCTCACAGTGCAATGATTGCTAATGTGACCTACACTGGTATTTCACAAGGAACCTATTGAGATCATTCCAAAAACGATTATACATGAGAAAGATGTGATTGGACTATTACAAATCCGAATAATGGACTCAACGATGATGGCAAAGCATGCTGAAAACAGAAAAAGATGCTTGTGAAAGACTTTGGATGCACCTATGAAGGTGATGTAAGAAAAGACTATGCAATATAGTTTATCATTGAATGACTACCGCAAACAGCCTTCTTATGCTGAAAAGAAGTGCTATGTTAATTCTGGACATTGCTATTATCCAGACAGAAGATGACCGGAAAAAGAAATAAAGGCTGATAATTGTCAACACCCAGCTGTTTCTCAAGATGGAACATGGTACTGAGAAAACCTGATTGACTATCAAAGCGCCTCACAGTACAAGACACAGATTGTTGCCTACAACTCAGAAAACGTGGTTAATAGGAAGGAGCAGAAGAAGAGAAATATAGATTTCGTACTGGAGTGAAAACCATGCTGGAACAATATTCTGTAACAATGAACTTTACAATGACATTTGGTGGCATATTAATTTAAATTCGGCAGAAACATATCAATTAACGAAAGAAACCTTGATGCAATTAATAAATAATAACAACACAGGCCTACTAAGAGCAGATGCCCTGCCAAGAGAATGGAATATAAAAGGCCAGCAAAATCTTTCAGAAACCTGACATCATGGGACACTTGTACTAAAGCACGATTTGCAGCTTTTCTTAAACTCTACATATTATTTACATACTTGCAAAGCAAAGAACTCCTGTAAACATAAACCCAGAGACATTGCTACAACAAGGAATCTGTAATGGTTCTGTTGCAGATGTGATCTACCGATGTACCGATCTACCGATGTACTCCTTGCTCTTTTGGTATAACTATACCAATCAAAACGTTAAATGACTCCATAGAATCAAACGACAAAGGATTTTTGCTATATTCTGGACTTCCAGGAATGTGGTGCATGGACAGAAAAATGATAATTACTAAAGCAATCATGCTTTTTTTTCCCTGTATCAGAAATGTGTCAGTGACAACGTGTAATATAATACAGATACTATAATTAATGGTATAAAATAAACACATAATGTGTTAATTACAAAGGTGGATAGACTTTGTGAATATCTGAAACGCAATTGAAAATTATTGCTAAAATGCCATATGCAGCTGCAGTATGGCCTACAAACAAATATATTAGACAAAGTATAAGAGCATAACAGCTAATTACCCAGATGAATAATTGAATCATGATAGTTAAAGATCATACGATTACAATAACAACTGCAATAATGAATAATGTTTTAACCTTAAAAGAAAACGTAGAATGTTCTTATTAAATCAGAAACTACTCGATATCCGTATAAGTTGGCAGAGTGGTATAATTAATATAAGTGAAGTACTTCAACAGTTAAAACTTAACTGAAAGACAGGCAGAAACTTTACTTCACCTATCATAAAGTTTATTTACAATGATAAACATATTCAGTCTGCCATAGCTAAGGCCAGCCAATGGAAATCAAAGAGTATTATGGATTAACCCGTCCAGGTGATATACACGATGATTTTGGAAATTGATCATTTAGGTCACCTATTGCAAACAGGTGAAAAGATGTCAAAGATATAAATTCAACATCCATACCACTCTATGTATATATATTAAAATACACGTAGAAATATTTTATCGGTTTTTCAAATACCAAGGAATTGTTATTTGGTTTGTGATGGTTAAAGGTAAATAAAACCACCTATACAAAGGTAGAGATAAAATATAAATACCTTCAATATTGTATCTGAGTGCTTTCTTAACTCACTTTTAGAAATAATAAATATCCAAATCATCTTAAGTTACACCCAACAGCCGCTGGTAAATATACTTAAACAATTAAGATTCTCATTGTTAAGCATCCAATCTCATGAATGTAACTTTCCAAAATGGCTGTCAGATCTTGGTAAAAATAAAATTCAATATTTGGGTGTTTCTGGTATTTTAAGCCACTAATAACTGTAGTTATTATATTATCTAACCATAACTTAGGGAATAAGTTGTCTTCTCCCAAAGAAAGATAAATAATGTCATATTTCCAATTATCAACTATTCTAAATATATTGAGACATTTTGAATAAAAGAGTATTTTTATCATTTAAAGATAATGTAATTTTACATACCATTGTGAACAAAGGCGGTAAATACTGTTTCATATTATCCTTATATCTCTAAATCATATACAATGGTTTTATTTCTAAAACAAAACACTAGAAAGATTAACTATGTTACTATTTCATCTATCTTTATTATACAAAGTATAACAACAAATGTAAAGATTTTTCCACAGATTTTACCTGTTAACATTTTTAGCACAACAGCACCTGATGTCATTGAGATGTCTATCACTGAGATGTTACAAAGATTCCAGTACAGCAAAAAGAGGCGTTCTTGAGAATCCACTTCGATTGCTGTATCAACATAACATTTACTATAATGGGATCCATGTCACTTAAGACAATGTCTTGGAAATGCTGTCAATTAATTTATTCCGTAAAAGAATATTGGAGAGTATCCAATCTATACACATCATAAACGGTGTAAAAATGTTTCATGAAAAAAACAAAATAAAAAAACAAAAGACAAAGACAAATACCAACACCATCACCACAGTGATAACAGATAATGCTGATTCAAAATCTGCAACCAATTCTAGCCAAATATTTGGAAAGCTGGACTCTACAACCTATACTCTACAACAAATACCCGGGTATTCTACAAACACAACCTCCAGCAATGTATCTAAGGAATGTAAACTTCTACAGGCCTTTACAGACTTTGGATTACAAATACAATTACTACTTTTAACTTTGGATTACAATTCGTATCTGGATCCATCCAAGAATATCTTACTCTGGAACTTGGTGTTCTTTTCAATTCTTTCCTAGACAAAAGCTTTGCTCATTTTAATCAACCACCTTTACAGGCAAAGATCACACTACGGATGTTTTACTGTTACAACAATGATCAAAGATGCTGGGAGCACAAAAAAAACCTAGACTGTTGGAGAACTTTGGTTCACTAATTTAAGGAAGAAATGGTCTACAATGCCCACAGTTTAATGGAGAGGGTGTTATGGGCAAATGCAAATATTACAAGTTTTAGAATGAAATGTTGTATTTCTTAAACTGTGTACTTTGTCTTTAAGAGATATTGCAAACTGACAAGGTGTTAGAAATGGAACATATTGTTTTTCATAGATGTTTCTTTAAGCAATAACCTCAGTGCATAATATGTTTGCGCCATTTTGTCCCAGACGAATTACAATAACAATAACGCATAAACAAGTTTCAAGGCTATACTACGACTCTTTCAGTACACAATATACTGTGGTAACCCCAAGTTAATGGAACTTCCCCAAATCCGGAATCTCCCACGACTGTGCACTTACGTCTTAGTATAAACAACAGATAAGCTATTCAGACTTTGGGAAGCCATCTTGTCTCTTGAACTTGATGGAAGTTCCCCAGGTCCGGGAGTTTCCCATGACGTGTGCACTTGCTTTTAGTTATGGACTTTTTCATATTTGAACTATGGTGACTCTAAAATGACGACACTTAAGGTATAAATAGGTGTACTTTTAAAATGTTAAGACACAGAGGAGAGACTTGGAGACAGACGCTGCTCCATCTTAAAATGACTGAGAGGCTGACATGATGACATGTTCAGAAGGGTATGTTAACCTATTAATGATATTTGCAAGCATTTAATTTCATCTTATAAACTCTGCTATAATGGATTTGATATGTCTATATTTATATTTTTATATAATAAATATCTAAAAGACAAAACTATTGCTTCCAAGACAATCCTTATTTTATATTGTATTCTCAATTATTTACATATGTTAAATAGAGGATCTCTTACTAACTATATAACATTATGGCTAAGATATCTGTATGGTTAGCCCTGCTAAGTTCTATGCTTTAAGACATTATAGAGGTAAATAAGGGAACCGCAAGCGGTTACACTTTACCCTCACTTACTAACATTCAGTGTTCACTCTGGAATGCCTGCTCCATCTGCAGTAATTTTAAATCAACAGCCATACATTACTTTTTCATCTCAAACTCACTCACACCTGGCTGTACCCCTCTGATAGCGCTACTCCTGCCTCTTTATGTTTTGGTGGGCTACAATTCTCTCACACTCCCAGACTCAACTGTAAAGGAGGTGGTGTAGGCATCCTTCTTTCCCCTCAATGTACCTTTCAACCAACCATAACTCCACCTGCCCTATCCTTTTCTTCTTTTGAAGTTCACACTGTCCGCCTATTTAAACCCAATCCTTTAAGAATTGCTATCATCTACTGCCACCCCCCGGGTATACTAGACTATTAATTGAGCACTTTTCTTCCTGGCTTCCCCACTTCCTCTCATCTAGCACTCCTTCCCTTATACTTGGGGATTTCAATATCCCAATCAACAACCCCAATTGCACTGATGCCTCTCATCTGCTCTCTGTAACATCCTCCTTTGGCCTTACGCAATGGTCCAATTTAGCAACCCATACAGCAGGAAACACTCTTGATCTCACCTTCACCAATCTCTGTACCACTTCTAACCTTTCCAATATTCCTTTTCCTCTATCTGTCCACCATCTGCTGACTTTTGACATTGGCATAACTAAGACCCAATTGACACCACCATCTACACATGACTCTCACAGAAACCTCCAATGTCTTGACGTGGAGCATTTCTCCACTAATCTCCAAACTCTCCTTTTACCTATCTCAAAACTCACCTGTCCTAGCACTGCAACCTCCTTCTACTATTCCACCCTCTCCTTTCAACTAGACATCATGACACCTCCTACATTTAAACGCAGCAGGCACCCCCAACAACAACCTTGGCGCTGACCCGATACCTCCAAAAATGCTCCAGAACTGCTGAACGCTGTTGGAGCGTCTGTCTTTCTCCACTATAAATTTATGCTGCGCTCATACAGCTTGGCTCTTTCCTCTGCAAAAGTAAATTACTTTAATACCCTCATAACCACACTCTTCCGCGAACCCAAATGACTATTTCCCACACTTAACTCTCTTCTTCGCCCTATTGTTCCTCCTCCACCTACTAACTTGACCGCCTCAGACTTTGCAACTCACTTCACTGACAAGATCTCTACAATCAGGGAAGAGATCTCTCATCTTTCTTCTTCCCTCTGCTGTTCTATGTTCATTTGCATCCACTACTGTGGAAGAGGTTTCTGCTCTGCTCCAGTCTTCCCGCTCCACCACTTGCTCCCTAGATCCAATTCCCTCGCATCTCATCCGTACTCTGTCTTCTTCTCTTTCTCCACCTCTCACTAAAATTCTCAATCTCTCTCTCTCCTCTGGCATATTTCCATCGCCCTTCAAACATGCAACTGTAACCCCAATTCTAAAGAAGCCCAACCTTGATCCTAACTCCCCATCCAACTACCGTCCTATCTCGCTACTGCGTTTTGCATTCAAGATCCTTGAAAGAGTTGTGTATGCAAGATTGACAGACTTCCTCAAGTCTAACGCTCTGCTAGACCTGCTTCAGTCTGGTTTCTGTGCTAAGCACTCTGTGGAAACCGCACTGACCAAATTATCAAATAATCTACTCGCTGCAAAATCTCATGGTCACTACTCTATCCGAATTCTCCTTGACCTATCTGCGGCTTTTGACACTGTTGATCATCAACAGCTTTCTCTCATCCTCCGCAATATTGGTCTACAAGATATTGCTCTCTCCTGGTCCTCTCTGTTGGTGTTCCCCAAGATTCAGTCCTTGGTCCCCTACTGTTCTCTATCTATACTGCCTCCCTTGGTAAACTCATTAGCTCCTTTGGCTTCCAATATCATTTCTATGCAGATGACACGCAAATCTACCTGACCTCTCCTGATCTCTCCCCGTCCCATTTGACTTGTGTCTCTGACTGCCTCTCTGCTATTTCTAAATGGATGGCTGCCCACTTCCTTAAACTCAACTTGACCAAAACTGAAATTCTGGTCTTTCCTCCCTCAAGTGTTGCTACTCCTGTGTTTGTCTCCCTCCAAGTCAACGGTGCTACCATCAGGTGCTACTCACTGCCTAGATGTTCTTTTTGACTCTGACCTCTCCTTCATGCCTCATGTTTAGTCTATCACCAAATCCTGTTGTTTCCATCTCAAAAACATCACGCACATCCGACCCTACTTAACGCCAGATGCGACTAAGGTGCTGGTCCATTCCATTGTCCTTTCTCGCCTTGACTACTGTAGTCGGCTTTTCAGCAGTCTTACGTGCTCCCAACTTTCGCCGTTACAGTCCATAATGAATGCTGCAGCAAGGCTCATCTTTCTGTCTGCCCGCACCTCCCACGCCTCACCCTTCTGTCAGTCCCTGCATTGGCTTCCGGTAAGATATAGGGCTTAATTTAAAATACTGGTTCTTGCTTTCAAATCTCTACATAATGCTGCTCCCACCTATCTGTCCTCACTAATACACAAGTATGTCCCATCTAGGCCCTTAGGCTCTGATGATTTACGTCTATCTTCTGTCCGTACTCCCACCTCTGATGCTCGAGATGCCCGTTCCTGTGGAACTCACTTCCCTCCTCCGTTAGATGCTCACCCAGTCTCCACTCCTTAAAAAATCGTTGAAAACCCACTTTTTCATAAAAGCGTATCAATTAAACTGTTAATAGTTCCCATCTGATTCCTCTCTTGCAACTGTCATTAGTCTAATACTATCCTTACCTTTTTTTGTCACTTTACCCCACTCTCTCTGGCATGTAAGCTCATTGAGCAGGGCCCCCAACCCCTCTGTTTTAAATATCTTTATTGGTTTCTTGCCAAAGGCGTGGTTCACGGTTGTAATTAACCCCTTAAGGACACATGACATGTGTGACATGTCATGATTCCCTTTAATTCCAGAAGTTTGGTCCTTAAGGGGTTAAACATATCATTCAGTTGCCTGCGCAGAGGCGTGTTTTTCTTTGCGTCAAACAAAACAGTTAGTTGCCTGGGCGGAGGCGTGTTTCTCATTGCATCACACATAATATTTAGTAGTTTGCGCAGGGGCGCATTTCTCATTGCATCAAACATAACATTTAGTTGCCTGCGCAGAGGCGTGTTTCCCATTGCATCAAATATGACATTGAGTTGCCTTTGCCGAGGCGTGTTTCTCATTGCATCTAATGTAATGTTTAGTTGTCTGCGCAGGGGCGGTTTTCTCATTGCATCAAACATAACATTTAGTTGCCTGCGCAGAGGCGTGTTTCACTTAGCATCGATCAATACATTTAGGCGCCTGAGCTGAGGCGTGTTTCTCATTGCATCGGGTGTAACATTTAAGTGCCTGCGCAGAGGCGGTTCGGTCATGTCATATGCATCATTAACGACTAACATAGTTAGCGTGTTGTGTGTGGTTTTGCCTGTATGTGTGTGTTGGTCAGGGAACTTGGTGCTCGTCCCGATGCTTGGTTTGGGTTTTGTCGCTTGTTGCAGTGTTGTTTGTTGTATTTATCAGGGGGGTCAGCCCGTGCTGAGTGTGCTTGAATCTTCCGTAAGGCTGTGTATGGTTGGGTGTTGTATGGGTGTGTGGTGTGAGTGCTTGTTGCGTTTCGGGTGTCTGGGTAGCTGCCTCTTAATCAACGTCTTTCCCGCCCGTCTCCGTCACGATCCCTGCTGTCTTACTTTATTATTTGTTGTCATGAATTTTGCGGGGTCCGTTGGGGTCTAGTGGGTTATACTGCGTCCGGCCTGTCGAGTGGGTTTATGTCCTTGGGTTGTCTCCGTGGAGTTCCCTGGGTCGGGGTGTTTCCTGTAGTATGGCCTTGCAGTTGTTTTTATCTGTCTATCCGTTTTGTTAGTGTGCGAGTCTGATTTGGTGTTTCGTGTGTTGTGTGTGAGGGGAGCCGTTGTCGCGGCCCGTGCCTCTTATGTTCCTGTCGGTGGCGTGAGGGTGTTTTTGTTGCGCTGTCTTGTCTTGTCCGGTTCGTGCTTGTTCGCTTTAGTCTTACAGTTTGTTCCCTGGTGTTTGTGTTGTGTGGGATTAGTTGTGCCATGCACTGGTCGTGTGGCTGGTTGCGATTGTATTATGTGTCTCCTTCTCTTCGTCCGATGGAGTGACCTACTCTTGTGTCTGAGTTCACTTGAGTGAGTGTGTTAGCGTGTGTGGGTGTGTCCTGGGTGTGTGGGTGGGAGGGTTGTGGGTAGGAGGTCGGTTGTCTGGTCCCCCCTCGCCGCTCCTCCCCGCTTAGCCTCCGGGCTCCTCGGACCCCCGACTGGGACTGTCTCTTTCTCCGTCATTCCTCTCGGGGGTGCCTGCTGCAAGGCTGCTTTGGAATGATGTGGTGTGGCGTAGCCAGTGGAACCAGCGTTGTGTGTAGCGGTCCCTTTGCCGCAGGGTGATTGGTTTCATATCTTCGAATTTCCACGTCGCTTCCACTTCTTCTACCCAGCGTCTCAGTGGGGGTGTATTGGTCTGCTTCCAGTAGATGGGGATGGTCGTCTTGGCTGCGTTGAGTAGTCTGGGGATGATGGATCTGATATATGCCTGTGTTGGCATGGTGGTTTTGTGTAGATGAAGGCGGCCGGGGTCCCTGGCAGTAATTCATCTGTTACCTCGTGTATAGTTTTCCTGATCGTCTCCCAGTATGGGCTGATCTTGGGGCATGACCACCAGATGTGCGTGAACGTTCCCACTGCCTCCTCACATCTCCAGCATTTGTCTGTTATCTCTGGGTTCCTTGCGTGGAGCGTTGATGGTGTCAGGTACCACCTGGTGAAGATTTTGTAGGAATTCTCCTGTAGGCGCGCTGATCCTGGTGTTTTCTGTATCAAGGTGATGAGTGTGTCCCATTCTGCCTCCGTCATGGGTTCGCCTAGGTCTTCCTCCCACTGTCTGATACATGGGGGTGCTAGTAGGTATCTGCTCGTGATTAGGACCGAGTAGATCTGTGATATAGCTTGTGGCGGTTCCCTGTCTTGCGTGCAGAGATGTTCAAACGATGTTGGTTCACTCAGGAGGGATGGTTTCTGAGGGATAGATCGGGCGTATTGCGACATTTGCGCTCTCTGGAGTGTGTGCATAAAGGTGAGTCGTCTGTCTGGAAATTATTCGTTCAGTGGCCGGACGTCGAAGGGGTTCTGGAGGACATCCTTCATGCGGATTATTGGCTTGTGTCCTATTGTGTTTGGGGTTGGGCCCATGTCCCCCGCCGGGAAGTCCGGTTTGCCTCTCAAGGGGAGGAGTGGGCATGGGTCTGTCGTCAGGTATTGCTTCGTGCCTTGTCTATGCCAGACTTGCATGGTGGCCGCTACTGATACCGGAGAAACTGACGGAAGCCAAGCACAGAGAGATGGACACAGGTTTCTTCAGGAAGGAAGAGATTCTTTATTCGATTCACCGAACGGGACTCAGAGGGACTAATGTCACCAAAATACAACAAGATCTGAGCCCCGGACAATAGTGTAGGCTCCTTATATAGGCATGTAACTCCTCCCATAATAAGCTCCACCCACACATACTCTTACCCAATTAATCGAACAAGAACTAACTTCCTGTTTGACCACATGGCTTGCCCAGCACAATGGAGGAGGGGAATACTACATCCGGTATTCTCGCACATGCTCCGTACACTACTGATCGTATCTTTGCCACGTGCAACCAACCGACCGATACACCAGTATATGCACGTACACATGCCACGTGGTAATCTCGGCCTACTAAATTTATTTTTACCGAGATTCCACCACACTACGAATGGGTTGTTGATGTGTTTGTATGTTGCTTTAGGGATCCATGGTAATGTTCTAATGTCGCAGTTTGTCGTGTCCGATTCTAATTGGGTCCACGGTTTCGTGCCGCTGGCCACGGTCCAACTGATGATTCTCGTGTGGTGTGCCACATGGTAGTATTTTTCAAAGTCTGGCAGCGCCAGTCCCCCACGGAGTTTGGGGAGCATTAGTTGGGCGTGTGCTACACGAGGTGATCTGCCTTTCCATATAAATCTGCGTACTTCCGTTTTCAATGCCTTGAAGAATGATTGCGGGGCTGTTATCGGGACTGTTTGAAAAATGAATAGTAGTTTGGGAAGCAGCGTAATTTTGACCGCGTTTACCCTTCCTAGCCATGTAGTAGGAGTTCCATTTGTGTAGTTCCTCTGTTGCCTTTTTCAGAATTGGGATGTAGTTGTGTACGTATAGGTCTGCTGGGTTGGGTGTGAGCCAGACCCCCAGGTATCTCAGTCGGTGGTCGCACCAGCGGTATGGGTGTTGTCTCTGGATCGTGTATCTCAGTGCGTTTACGTTCAGAATTTCCGACTTCGATTGGTTGATTTGAAGATTTGAAAGTCGGCCATATAGTTCGAATTCTGTCTGTATTGCCCGGAGGGAGTTTTCTGGGTTCGTTACCACAAACAGAAGGTCATCCGCGTAAGCCAGGATTTTGTGGTGCGAGTTTCCAATCCTCATTCCTTGAATATCTGTATGGTGTCGGATCTTGTTGAGGAAGGGCTCCAGTGTCAGAGCGAACAGTAAGGGTGAGAGTGGGCAGCCTTGCCTGGTTCCGTTGTGGATGTGGAACGGATCCGATAAAGCGCCATTGATCCTGATCCTTGCTGTCGGGTTTGTGTAGAGTGCCGTCACCCAGGTGAGGTATTTTGCCCCAATGCCAAATTGTTTTAGGGTTTCGAACATCAGTTCCCAGTCCACTCTGTCGAACGCTTTTTCTGCGTCTGTTGACAGGAGTAGTACCGGTGTCTTTTGTGTTCTGGCGTGGGCTATGATGTTTAGGGCTCTGATGGTGTTGTCCCTCACTTCTCTGCCTGGGATGAATCCCGTTTGGTCCGGGTGGATTGATGCCGGTAGCAGTGGCGCCAGTCGGTTCGCGAGGATACTCGCCAGAAGCTTAAGGTCTGTGTTTAGCACGGATATTGGGCGGTAGCTGGGGCATAATGTTGGGTCCTTCCCCTCCTTCGGGAGTAGGGTGATGTTGGCCGAAGTGAATTGGGCTGTCGGCGAGGCACCATCTTGGATGGAATTTAGTGCCACCTGAAGTTTCGGTGTCGTGTCTTGTGTGAATGTTTTGTTATATTGGAGGGGGAGGCCGTCTGGTCCTGGTGCTCTGCCTGTCTTTGCTCTTTTGATGGCAAATGCTATTTCCCCCAGTGTTATGGGTGTGTCCCTTCGTCTGTGTTTCCACTCAGTGCTCATTTAGCTCGGACCCTTCCCTCCCTTCTCCTTTCCCCTTACTTTCCCATCTCTTGTGTGTCTTTGCTATGGGTGTAATTTGCGGCCATGTAGAGTGCTATCTTCCTATCATGCAGATTCGTAGTGTTGGGGTGTTGTATGCGTGTATGCCTTTTATCTTTCTGGTCCCTTTGTCCGGCCTATGTGACCGTTCCCCACCCCAATTGTCCAGTTCCCCGTCTTCAGGTGGAGGTTGCATATGGAATAATGCGGTAGTCCCTTTAGACCCCCCAGTTTCCCCTCTCCCTCCCCAATCCTGCGTGCCCATTCTTGTGCATGTCCCCATAGTTGTTACTCACAGTTCAGTGTGGTCTCATTATGGCCCGAGGGTCCCCCCAGGCTGTGTGGTGGTCTGGTTACCGCTCACGCCGTGCTTGGTCTTGATTCCAGTCACGTCGGCGTTGGTGCTGGGGCCCTTGTGGGTTTTGTTCCGGTCTGCGTGGTTGCTGTGGGCCTGGTGGTTGCTGGAGGAACGACCTCGCTAGCCAGTCGGGTACTTGTAACGGCGGGAGGCCTAGGGTGCGCAGGAAGCTTGGGACTTCTTCCAATTTTCTCAGCGTGAGCTGCTCTGGGCCCTGTCTGGCTGTCAGGGAAAATGGGTAGCCCCAACGGTAAGGGATGCCTGCTTGTTGTAAGGCTGAGGTCACTGGGCGCAGGGCTCTTCTTGCTTGTAGGGTATAACGGGACAGGTCTTGATAGATATATATATTTTGCCCCTCTAGGTGTAGGTTTCCCATGTGGAGGGCCGTGCGTAGTATTTCTTCCTTTAGCTGATAATTATCTAGGCAGCATATAATATCTCTGGGTTGGTCTTCTGGGGCTGGCAGGGGTCTCAACGCTCTGTGTGCCCTAACTAGGCCTATTCTGGGTATATGCTGACCCCCCAGTACCTGCGTGAATATTTGCCTCAGCGTTTCAGGTATATTTTCGGACGGGCCTCCCTCTCTCACCCCGCAGACGCGTAGGTTCAGCCTGCGGCCGCGGTTGTCCAGGTCGTCTATCCACGTGGTGAGGTACGCCATGTCTGCATCCTGGCTGGTGACTGCCGTATTAGTGTGCTCCAGATCAGATCGGAGCGCCTTGGTCTCTGCCTCCATGTTAGCCATGTCTGCGCGGAGTTGGGCTACCTCCTCGCGTACCACACGGCCCAGGCGGTCAGAGAGGGCCTCAAAGTCCGCTTTTGTGAGGAGATATCTCCCTCCATCCATCTTCAGATGGCATCTGGGGCTCTGATGAGAAGGACAAGGCTGGTGAGTGCCTGGCTGGGGTGGATGGAGTGGAGTCCGGCGCTTGGATTGCGGCCTCCATTTCCGGTTGCGGCGATCGTGCGCGGGCCGTGGATTGGAGGTAGGACCTGATCGTGTGGTCCCCCCGGGACCCGCGGGTCTCGGGGTGCCGCCCGCGTCTGTAGGCTTCCTTGTGCGGCCCATTTGTGAGGTGCGGGTGAGCTGGTTCAGCGGGTTGTCGGCATTTTTGTGCGGGCGCCACGAGGAGCTCCGGGTTCACGCGGCCATCTTGGTCGGCTGCCGGACACGCCCCCCCCTCAACCCCTCTGTTCCTGTGTGTCCAACTTGTCTGGTTACAACTACACGTCTGTTCAGACACCCACTGTAAAGCGCTGCAGAATTTGTTGGTGCTATATAAATAATAACATAATAATAATAATCCATCTGTCCCAATAACTATATTGATGGAACAACAAAGGGGGTCGTCTGAAAATAGCTCACTCTATCTTACATTGTATAATAATTTGTGAATGAATCTTGGGCCAGCTGTCCACCAAAGGAGACTTTCTGGCTATTGATATTTTAACAGGCATTAATATATGGAGGGCAAGCAGACCAAGACTTCTATTCAATTGCCTTCATAACCATATGTAACAAAGCCATGTTCAGAGTGTTCAGTTTTAGCTTCTTTTTTAATAAGGTAGACAAATACTGACTTGTTACTTCTCAAAGATATTGGATTATCGGGCAATCCCACCATATATGTTTAAAATCTGCTATTCGTACAGGGCATCTCCAGCATGCTGAGCAGGCTGTAGGACAAATGTTTAAAAAAAATTGAGGGGTTCTATACTATCTATTCCATATCTTATAATGGGTGTCATGCATATTCTTTTTTTTTTTAAATAAGCCAAGTTGGGAAAATTTGGCGGACTATAAGTGAATTTGAGGTTTTAATATAATGTATATCTTCTTTAACTATTGGCCAAAGTACTTATAATCTTTATTACCTATGGTCAAGTTCTGTTCGCTGATATACCAATTTTCATTCTTAGAGTATATAACCTTTTTTATGGTACAAAGGACAAAAAAAAGTGCACTGCAGCGATGAATTAGATACATATATAATATCTACGTGTTAATAGAATTTGTTTAATCATGTGAGTACACGGTGAATAACATAAAACACCGCCCCATTCTGAACTTTGTCTGCCTAGACCATGAAACTATTCTTATGTTACCTCTAGTGGGTAAGATATCAAAATAAATTTTGACATCTTTACGTAAGTTTTCAAAATATTGATATATAAAGTGCGTTCTTAAAAAATACACTGCTCAAAAAAATAAAGGGAACACTTAAACAACACAACGCAACTCCATGTCAATCACACTTCTGTGAAATCAAACTGTCCACTTAGGAAGCAACACTGAGTGACAATCAATTTCACATGATGTTGTGCAAATGAGATAGACAACAGGTGGAAATTATAGGCAATTAGCAAGACACCCCCAATAAAGGAGTGTTTCTGCAGGTGGTGACCGCAGACCACTTCTCAGTTCCTATGCTTCCTGGCTGATGTTTTGGTCACTTTTGAATGCTGGCGGTGCTTTTACTCTAGTGGTAGCATGAGACGGAGTCTACAACCCACACAAGTGGCTCAGGTAGTGCAGCTCATCCAGGATGACACATCAATGCGAGCTATGGCAAGAAGGTTTGCTGTGTCTGTCAGCTTAGTGTCCAGAGCATGGAGGCGCTACCAGGAGACAGGCCAGTACATCAGGAGATGTGGAGGAGGCCGTAGGAGGGCAACAACCCAGCAGCAGGACCGCTACCTCGGCCTTTGTGCAATGAGGAACAGGAGGAGCGCTGCCAGAGCCCTGCAAAATGACCTCCAGCAGGCCACAAATGTGCCCGACGTCCACAGGTGGGGGTTGTGCTTACAGCCCAACACCGTGCAGGACGTTTGGCATTTGCCAGAGAACACCAAGATTGGCAAATTCGCCACTGGCGCCCTGTGCTCTTCACAGATGAAAGCAGGTTCACACTGAGCACATGTGACAGACGTGACAGAGTCTGGAGACGCCGTGGAGAATATTCTGCTGCTTGCAACATCCTCCGGCATGACCGGTTTGGCAGTGGGTCAGTAATGGTGTGTGGTGGCATTTCTTTGGGGGGCCGCACAGCCCTCCATGTGCTCGCCAGAGGTAGCCTGACTGCCATTAGATACCGAGATGAGATCCTCAGACCCCTTGTGAGACAATATACTGGAACGGTGGTTGGCCCTGGGTTCCTCCAAATGCAAAACAATGCTAGACCTCATGTGGCTGGAGTGTGTCAGCAGTTCCTGCAAGACGAAGGCATTGATGCTATGGACTGGCCCGCCCGTTCCCCAGACCTGAATCCAATTGAGCACATCTGGGACATCATGTCTTGCTCCATCCACCAACGTTACGTTGCACCACAGACTGTCCAGGAGTTGGCAGATGCTTTATTCCAGGTCTGGGAGGATATCCCTCAGGAGACCATCCGCCACCTCATCAGGAGCATGCACAGGCATTGTAGGGAGGTCATACAGGCACGTGGAGCCACACACACTACTGAGCCTCATTTTGACTTGTTTTAAGTACATTACATCAAAGTTGGATCAGCCTGTAGTGTGTTTTTCCACTTTAATTGTGAGTGTGACTCAAAATCCAGACCTCCATGGGTTGAAAAATGTTATTTCCATTTTTTTTTTGTGTGTGTGATTTTGTTGTCAGCACATTCAACTATGTAAAGAACAATGTATTTCGGAAGAATATTTAATTCATTCAGATCTAGGATGTGTTATTTTTGTGTTCCCTTTACTTTTTTGAGCAGTGTACATTAAATGAATAAATAGCACCTAAAATTGCTCCCTTTCACCATATCAAAATGCTTAACTTAATTCCTAGAATAATGTGCATACAAAATTATTTAGAAAAATGTGGTAAATTTATGAATCTACATATTTATTTAGAGTGCACATATTATAAACAATGCCATTACAAGATGTGTGAACCTTAGGAAAAATTCCTCTTAAAAAAAAAAAGTGCAGCTATGAATTAGATACCTTAGTCCTACTAATATAATGTCTACGTATTAATAGACTTTGATTAATCATGTGAATAAATGGTAATAATATAAAACACCACCCAATTCTGAACTTTGTCTGCCTAGACCGTGAAACTATTCTTGTGTTACATCTAACGGGCAATATATCAAAAAAGTTAGTGACGTCTTAGCGAAAATTTTTCCACATTTTTGATCTACAAGGTGCATTCTTTCACAGACCCTAAAATAATTTGTATACAATTTTTTTTTTAAATATATTAAATTTATAAGTCTACATATTTATCCTTATTTATATAAAGTGCACGATGTGCAAGATGTATATAAACCTTAGAAAAGATTATGTTTTAAAAAGGCAGAAAAAGCTCTCTGTGCGTTTCTAGTAGCTACTGATAGATCATTAAAAAATTTTATTGATTCATACTTTGAATCTTTCAAAGATTTTAGCCTTACGGCTCTTGTAATTTTCACTTTGAATTTAAATTAATGTAAGCACGCGATAAATTCTCTCGGCACATGATCAGTGAGGCTGCTGGCCTGTGGGATCCTATGGACTTGTTCCATAATATATGCTTTATTATCCAATTGAAGGCACAAAAATTGAAAAGAAAATTCTTCCAGATATTTTTCTAGAGTACTGTATGTTATGCTTTTGGGAATACCCCTGATCCTGATATTGTTCCTATGCGCTCTATCTTCGTTGTCGGTAATTTTTGTTTCTAGGTGTTCAATTCTTTGCTCGAGCCTTAATATTTTTTATTAAGTTATATTGAAGTAATGAATGCTCTGCTATTTTTTCTAGAGAGGTTCAGGTTTATAATTTTTTTTCCATTCTGTCTTTGAAGTCATCAGAAATAGAATGAATTTCTTTCTTTAATTTCTCAAACTGAACCTCAAGACATGCATTGAGATAATCCCTCTATATTTGCTTGGGCTTTCCCATGGATACATTTAAGACTTCTTTCTCAGATTGTTGAGTAATAAGATCTTCATCCGTATGTTTATCTAGATTATGCTGACTAAATCTTCTCTCCATCTTTTCTTGAGGAGAGAAGAAGTTGGAAAGGCGTTTGTCCATTTTTGGATCACTTCTTTTATCGCCTTCTCTTTTGCCTCCTTCTTTGGAGTCACTCTTCTTTTTGATAGCCATTTAAAGGCATATAGAGAAAAAAAAAAGAAAGCACCAATTCTTCCAACGCAGTATTTCTAACAATTTTCAGTGGTGCTTATACCCCTGTGGAAATTTTAATCACACGAGTATTGTTTTGTTTTTGGGGGAAAAAAATAAAAATAATATATATATATATATATATATATATATATATATATATATATGTTAACTTTCTCATGGGCCGGCTTCATTAAATGTATTGATGCAGTACATCGTAAGAACATATCCAGCTCTCATCAGACCACCATAGAGGTATATATTCATATGTTGCCCTTTCCCATAGAGATAGCAAAGCAGGCAAATAGTAGTAAACAGCAGGTTTGTAAAGCAAGCATATGTTGAAGCGGAGTGGTATTCTCAAATTATCCTCACTGTGTATCACTGTGTGATAAGGCTGGCGGGGCTTTTTTTATAATGTACTTTTTTTTTAAATGTATTTAAATAAATATATTTATGTCCCCCCTCCCTTCTTACCTTTACTGGGAGGAGGGACATAAATATATTTATTTAAATAAATTTAAAAAAAAAGTACATTATAAAAAAGCCCCCCCAGCCTCACACATACTCCATATAAAAACATGCTTACATTCAAACACTGCTCAGTGCTAAATACATTAAAAACATTTGCGGGTGTTTTTTACATTTTAAAGTTGGAGGGTGATGCAAATAAGGGGACCTGCCCGGTGTGACAAATGCTCTAGGTACGCCCCTGAGTTTTACTCACTTTTTTCCAGCGCTAAGACTCTCTTACTGGTCCTCCACTACTACGATGTCATCAGGGAGGCATTGCCTCCTCCAACAATCCAATCAAATGCTCTTCACAGAGGAGTATTAAGGACTTGATGTACATACACAGCGAGTGACACACATGAATCAAATGCTTTCCTATGAAACTATGTGTTTTACTCAGTTAGGGCAGTGGAAGCACAATGGATGTTACCTTTTATCCTACAATGGAAACATTGCAGTTTTAAAAAAGTGCAATGTTTACATTACAGGATTAACCCGTTAAGATTGCAGCCAAATGTACAAGTTGTGATCGAAACAAAACGTAAACAAAACCTGGCATTTGCGCTATATGTCTGTCCAACCATAATTCACCTCTTTCATATTAAATGCACCCACACATATTATACATCATTTTATTCAGGGTAAACAGGGCTCTCATTTAACATCAAATATTTAGGTATGGAACATAATTTAATATGAATACAATATAAAAAAAAATGGGAGAAAATAAGATTTTGTAAAATTTTCTTAGTTCTATGTGACATTTTAACTGTGAATGTCAAAATACTGTTTGCTTTTACTGCTATAAAATACACATATTTGTATTCAGCAATGTCTCACGTGTAAAACAGTACCCCCTATGTACAGGTTTTATGGTGTTTTGGGAAGTTACAGGGTCAAATATAGCATGTTACACTTTTCAGTTTTTTCACATTGAAATTTGCCAGTTTGGTTACGTTGCCTTTGAGACCGTATGGTAGCCCAGGAATGAGAATTACCCCCATGATGGCATACCATTTGCAATAGTAGACAACCCAAGGTATTGCAAATAGGGTATGTCCAGTCTTTTTTAGTAGCCACTTGGTCACAAACACTAGCCAAAGTTAACGTTAATATTTGTGTGTGAAAAATGCAAAAAAACTAATTTGAATGCCAATTTTGGCCAGCGTTTGTGACTAAGTGGCTACTAAAAAAGACTGAACATACCCCATTTGCAATACCTTGGGTTGTCTATTTTTGCAAATGGTATGCCATCATGGGGGGATTTCTTATTCCTGGGATACCATATGGTCTCAAAGGCAGCGTAACCAATCTGGCGAATTTCAATGTGACAAAACTGAAAGGCAAGCCTTATATTTGACTCTGTAACTTTTGAAAACACCATAAAACCTGTACATGAGGGGTACTGTTATAGTCAGGAGACTTTGCTGAACACAAATGTTTGTGTTTCAAAACAGTAAAAAGTATTACAGCAATAATATCGTCAGTGTAAGTGCCGTTTGTGTGTGAAAAATGCAAAAAACTTCACTTTCACTGATGATATCATCGTTGTAATACATTTTGCGTTTTTGAAACACAAATGTTTGTGGTCAGTGATGTCTCCCGAGTAAAACAGCACTCCCAATGTACAGGTTTTATGGTGTCTTGGAAAGTTATAGGGTTAAATATAGTGCTAGCAAATTAAATTCCCTATACTTTTGGCCTGGGTTGTCAGGCAGGTCCCGCAAATTGTAATTAATAAAAAGACCTAATTATGTAAAATTATTACATAAATATATAAACACCCTCTAAGGTAAGCCCACTTTTATTACAGGCCTACTGCTTTGTCGGTTCCGGCACACCACAACCGACTGGTTCCAACTCATTGATGTTATGGTTATTATATGCTAGATTTCTGTATACGGCTATATTGCCCCGACTACAAATATATATATATATATATGTATATATATATATATATATATATATATATATATATATAAAAGTTAAACTGTACCTTGCACTCAGGCTCCAAATTTGCCAAACTGGGTGCAGCACCAGGGCTTAAACATCCAAATAGAAAAATAGTTGGTTGCACTATCGGATTTCCATTAAAATATAAATTTTATTCCAATTACTAAAAAAGATCAACGTATTAAAAACATTTCATATATACAAGATGCAATAATTACAATTATTGCATCTTGTATATATGAAATGTTTTTAACATGTATCTGTGATCCTGATGAAAGTCCACAAGATGGACTGAAACGTTGATCTGTTTTAGTAATTGGAATAAAAGTTATATTTTAATGGAAATCCGAGAGTGCAACCAACTATTTTTCTATTTATATATATATATATATATATATGGAAAGGCTTAGTAGTCTTTGCACTCACACTCACACCCGGTAATATATTGATATTACCGGGTGCATAAAAAGCCAAGTGCTAAAATATATAAAAATACGTAATAACTGGCTTGCACTCACATTTTTTTTAAGTAAAAAAAAGATTTATTTATTGCAAATTCATAAAATTCTGATCGACGTTTCAGCCCCCGTCTGTGGCTTTCCTCAGGATCATACCTATATATAAATAAAAATAATTTTAAAAAATGATATACATATATATATATATATATATACATACAAACGAAGAAAAATCAGCACTCCCAGGATTTATCCAAAGTGAAATGTTATTTCTTTATTCCAACAGTTAACGTTTCAGTTCCACTGGGGAACTTTCATCAGGACAGAATACGTATTCTGTCCTGATGAAAGTTCCCCAGTGGAACTGAAACGTTGACTGTTGGAATAAAGAAATAACATTTCACTTTGGATAAATCCTGGGAGTGCTGATTTTTCTTCGTTTGTATCTATTCAGTGCAATCAAGCACCGAGTCCATATTGATGTGAGTTGGAGTGCAAGGCTTTTTTTCTTATATATATATATATATATATATATATATATATATATATATATATATAAATACGTAATAACTGGCTTGGACTCACGTTTTTTTGAAGTAAAAACTATTTCTTTATTGCAAATTCATAAAATTCTGATCGACGTTTCAGCCCCCGTCTGTGGCTTTCCTCAGAATCATACAGGATCCTGAGGAAAGCCACAGACGGGGGCTGAAATGTCGATTTCACATCACTGGCTGACACACAGGATCAGTGATCACAGTGACTGGCTGTCACTGTGATCACCTCCTGCAGATCACGGTAATTGGCCACAGGGGGAGTGCCTGGGTGGCCAGGCATACCCCCCACCGCGATCTGCAGGGGGATCCTGCCTGCAGTTACTACCGCGATCTGCAGAGTGAAAATTCCGCGGCTCCATGTGTCAGACGATTTTAAAATCGGCTGGCACATGGTAAATACCGATCACAGTGACAGCCTGTCACTGCGATCGGAAGCTGCAGACCACGGTCCTTGGGCACAGGGGGGCTGCCTGGGGGGCCAGGCATGCCCCCCCGACCGCGATCTGCAGCGGCCATGTGCCGCCAGCCACGTGGGAGGCAAGACAGCCCAGGCTGTTCTATGCCACCCTGCGGCGTTTGGAGCCATCCAAATAGGGACAGCATAGAATGCCCTGCAGTCTTAAGGGGTTAAAATGACAGGACCCTTGCACCCAGGCCATTTCATTGGAATGCAGTTGTCTGGACTTTAGTGGTCCTTTATTCCTAAAGAGACACTATAGGCTCCCAGAACACTTTATCTCACTTAAGTGGTCTGGGTGTTGTCAGGGTTCCGCGGGCAGCGGTGAGGGGAGGCTGCAATCCCCTCGCAGCACTCACCCTCGGTCCGTCGCCGCCCGTGGTCCCCTCTCCCCTTACCGGTCAGCGAGCGGCGTCCTCTCCTCTTGACACGCCGCTCGCGTCCTCCTCTCCTCCTCCCAGCGGCAGCATGTCTAACGCTGCACGCTGGGAGCCGGCACTGTTATCAGAACGCCGGGGTCACTCACGTGACCCGGCGTTAAAGCTACAGCGCAACAATCACAGTGGGGGGTATAGATATCCCCCACGTGTGATTGTTAATTCTGATTGGAAGTTATCCAATCAAAATTAAGTGTAGGATATAAATACTTACCTTTCCTGTCTCTCAGTGCCCTGTTGTGGTCTTTGCTTTATAGTATTGATACTGAACTTGTGTTTCTGGTTACGTACTCTCTGGCTTGTTAAATTTGACTTTGTGACTTTCTCCTACCCTTTGACCTCGGCTTGTTTCTCGTTATTCTGTCTTCTGGTTCCCCTTACTCGGCTTGTCTCCTGACTATTCTGTGTGTGCTTAGCCCGGCCACTCTAAGGTCCGGTACTGCACATTTTATGTGTGTGTGTGTGTTTTAGCGTGTTGGGTTCCCCGATTTGTGACAGGTGTAGTGTCCCAATATTGCAGTTTCTGTCAGACAGCCAGTAGAGGCGCTTCTGGGAGTCAATGCTTTCCTATAGGCAGGGCCTAATGTGCTCACAGCAATTGCTGCACATGCACATTAGGTTGAATAAAATAGAGAACTGACCCAGCGTTGAAATCAGGTGAGTAAACAAATAATTTTTAACCCTTTATCTGCCGGCGCAGAGAGCAGTGAGGGAGAGGGGGACCAGAGGGCACTATAGTGTTAGGAATATAGCTTTGTGTTTCTAACACTATAAAGGCCCTTTAAAGGTGCATGCTAATTACCCTCAATAGAGCACTGTAGTGGATTTGGTGCCAGGAGTTCCATGGCGTGGTCTTACTGTTAAGAGTCCAATTCTTTTAGAATAGTTTGCACTGACCTAGTTCTACAGGACACCAACAGTCTGGCCCCTCTTTGCAGATATAAATAATGTGGAAGTTCCCTTTCATATTAGCAATATTAGTTTTATCTTTGGATATTATTTATTGGCTGGTAGATTTTAACAGATATCATATGAAAAAAAAACTATTTTGTCTGATGAACAAGATGATTTTTGGTAAAATGTAAAAATGCATATTTTTTTAAAGCGCTAAATGCATCCTACCAACTACAGCCTGTGATGATGTTAAGGCTACCTGGGCTGTACACTGGTTCTGTGTCTAGCCCTTTAAGCAGTTTGACACAATCCTATGCTCCCAGGGCCGGGTTATGAGCCCTTTGGTCCTGCTGCTGACACTTACGATGGGCCAAATTACAGAATGTCATTGACAGAAAACAGTCATACCTCCAAAACGTTATGTATCTGGTGGAGGTGGTGTTGGAGGGAAACTCACAGAATGCATCTATAAGAAAACACCTACCCTAAGATGATCTCTCGCGTTTATCTCTCAAGCAAATCCATACTCCCTAACACCAGCACCTGGTGAAGCAGGACATCGTGGGTGGGGAAAAGAGTGGGCCACTGATGAGAATCATGTAACCGGCACGTGCAGACTCTAGCACGAATGCATGTTAAGTTGCCTGCCAATCATGCAGGCTGATCAACTAAGGGCGCGCTATGCAGACTGCGCTCTGAACTTAACACACATGCTAATAATGGGCTTGCTCTACACTTTCTGGGGACTGTCCTATAGCACTCCCTTTTCCATTAATCTCCTTGCTAGGCAGAGGATCAAGATATACAGTCTGGGACAGAGAAGAGGAGGGATGTTGTAAGTGTAGAAGAAAGGGGACATGCTACAATGTTAGAGAGACCAAAGCAGCAAGAGCATTTGCACAGTGCGCAAAGACAGTTTACCTTAACTAAATTTCACTGTCAACCTCTCCACGCAAGTTTTGTTCCCCTACATGCCTCTAAAGTTTCCATACTTCATTTACTCTGTACAAAGCAAAAACATGTGAAGAGTAGTAAAAAAAAATGATTGTGGCAAAACTAGTCACTTCTTTGTATGAAAGACGAATGAGTTGGTTCGACTATGCCTACTTCACGAACAGAATATGGACATATTGTTCATTAGTCAAACCAACTACCGAACGAGAGATCACCTAGTGGAGTCGTGTGTCTCCAATTAAGGGTTTGCAAGACTTTGAAACCGCAAGGTTCTAATGGTCGGATGGGTGTCCGCCATTTGTACGAACGAACACGTTGCGGCATCCATCTTTGCGCACGAACGCCCAGCGGTGTTTGGTCGTCGAGTGCGTGGAACTAAAATCGGACACTTGACCTCGCGAAAACTGCTGGACTTCCATCTCGTTCATGCGTGTATTTCCTTTCGTCTAAGAGAAGCAGTATTCGGCTAAATGGAACAAACGACCATCAAACACAAGACTACCCCAGTTTGTAAACAGTTGCATTCATTAGTTTGTTTGTGAGAACTCCTGAAAGAAGACCGGTCAAAGTATGCAATCACATGGAACTGTTTTGGGGCTTCACCTCATCACTGACCAGTCTAAAACGTCACTTGAATGGCTTTCCTGTTCTACCGAACGGATCTGAGCGGTATTTCAACGGTTTGGGAGCTCAGATCCCTGCTATTTGGTGTTCTGATTAATATTTAAGGAGTTATGATGTTTTAAAATATTGTGTAATTTTCTATACTTGGGAGATAATCTAATTAAAGAATTGCTCTTGCTCAATTATCTTCCAAGTACAGAAAAGGATCATGGGAAACATGTTCACTGTCTTCCACCAGGGGAAACCAGGGGGAAACCCCTGGAATGTTATTACAGAAACCCCTTGCATGGTGAATTGCATAAAAACCAGCTGTTGCTCACTAAAAATCAGTTGACTCCCAAAGCTGTGTTTCGTTGTTGGGGAATGGGATTGGAATTACTACGCTACACTTTATTTGCATGCTGATCATGTCTACCAGCGGAGATATTGCCGTTAATGTGTCTGCTCTGCTACAATTATAATTTCATCTATGGGCATGGGCCTGGAACTGCAGCTCCATCAGACCATATATTAATCCAACCCTGTATGCACAAATAGGCTCCTGCTGTCCCTTGCTTACATATTGCTTATATGGAAGTTACATTTTTCCCTAGCAATATAAATTGTATACATATTTGGGCAGTGCTGATTGGCTGAGAGTGTTCTTATCCAAACAATGCCATCTAAATATGGACATAATTAACCCCTTAAAACCGGAGGGCGTACTATTACGCCCTATTCTAAGCGGCTTTAAACACCGCAGGGCGTAATAGTACGCACTCCGTTTTTTTTTTACTTACCTGATCGCCGGCGATCCCACGCCGGCGATCGCAGTTGGGGGAACTCCCAGGGAGCCCCCCGCGGCACCGCTGTCCTCCTTTAGCCCCCCCGGCCATGTGAGAGTGAGGTCCTTGTGAGGACCTCACAATCACATGGCCGGGTTAGCTGGCTGCTGGCTGCTGCATTGCCAGCAGGCGGACTGCCTGTAATGACAGGTAGTCCCCCTGCTGGCTGGAAATAATTACAATAGATTCCCTCAAATGATGAGGATTTTTGGCACAGACATGTGAGGGGACGCTACAAAGAAACCCCCACAAGGAGCATCACAAGGGAAACGGAGGCGAAGTCTAGAGGAAGGGGAGGTAGAGGAGGCATACGCATACAAAAAAGAAAATAAAGAAAAACACCCAAAAAGAATGGAATCTTTAACCTTTCCAAACGAAAATTAACAATATCACAGATGGAATTACTGACGAAAGGACTAAAATTTGCCCCCACCAAACCAATTGATACATTTAGTGTATACTTGGATTTAAATAGGTTTAAGAGGAAACTTTGCCTCAAAAAGTTTTTTCTTAAGAATCCTATTTGTGACAATCAAGAGACCCAACCTGACACCGGAATTATACATACAGACCTAAAAGAAAAATCCACCTTCTTCCCAAGGTGTTGCATCTCTGGTGAGATGACCACCTTTGAAAAGATGGTGATGAACGATGTGAACAAAATAAGAAAACTTAGACCAAATGAACAAAATTTTAATTTAAAAGAGAGACAAGCTCTTAAACAATTAAGAGAGGATCAAACAATTGTTATAAAACCAGCCGATAAAGGGGGGGGGGAATAGTCATTCTAGATGTGGACGACTACAATCGGGAAATTTATAGACTATTAAGTAGTGTTGTCGCGAACCCGAAATTTTCGGTTCGCGAACGGTGAACGCGAACTTCCGCAAATGTTCGCGAACCGGCGAACCGCGCGAACCGCCATTAACTTCAATGGGCAGGCGAATTTTAAAACCAACAGGGACTCTTTCTGGCCACAAAAGTGATGGAAAAGTTGTTTCAAGGGGACTAACACCTGGACTGTGGCATGCCGGAGGGGGATCCATGGCAAAACTCCCATGGAAAATTACACAGTTGATGCAGAGTCTGCTTTTAATCCATAAAGGGCAGAAATCACCTAACATTGACACCTGTCCTCAAAGCCCCTGATACACTGACACAGAGCAGAATAGAGACTGGTCCCCGTCCTCAGAGACCATGATACACACTGACACAGAGCAGAATAGAGACC
Source organism: Pelobates fuscus (assembly GCF_036172605.1). Taxonomy (NCBI): domain Eukaryota; kingdom Metazoa; phylum Chordata; class Amphibia; order Anura; family Pelobatidae; genus Pelobates; species Pelobates fuscus. Next base: position 182,338,707 of record NC_086317.1, on the reverse strand, counting down.
GGGGGTCTAGTAGCGTGGACACCCAGCACAGGTCATTCTCCTTCAGCCTTTTTATACGAGGGTCCCTCAACAGGCACGACAGCATGAAAGACCCCATTTGCACAAGGTTGGATGCCGAGCTACTCATTTCCCATTCCTCTTTCTCACACAGAGCAGAATAGGGACTGTTCCCCCTACATAGGGTCACTTGGCAGATATGGATTGACACCTGTCCTCAAAACCCCTGATACACACTGACACAGAGCAGAATAGAGATTGTTCCCCGTCCACAGAGACCATGATACACACTGACACAGAGCAGAATAGAGACTGTTACCCCTACATAGGGTCATTTGGCAGGTATGGATTGATTTGACACCTGTCCTCAAAACCCCTGATACACACTGACACAGAGCATAATAGGGACTGTTCCCCCTACATAGGGTCACTTGGCAGATATGGATTGACACCTGTCCTCAAAACCCCTGATACACACTGACACAGAGCAGAATAGGGACTGTTCCCCCTACATAGGGTCACTTGGCAGATATGGATTGACACCTGTCCTCAAAGCCCATGATACACACTGACACAGAGCAGAATAGAGACTGTTCCCCGTCCTCAGAGACCATGATACACACTGACACAGAGCAGAATAGAGACCGGGGGTCTAGTAGCGTGGACACCCAGCACAGGTCGTTCTCCTTCAGCCTTTTTATACGAGGGTCCCTCAACAGGCACGACAGCATGAAAGACCCCATTTGCACAAGGTTGGATGCCGAGCTACTCATTTCCCGTTCCTCCTCCTCACACAGAGCAGAATAGGGACTGTTCCCGCTACATAGGGTCACTTGGCAGATATGGATTGACACCTGTCCTCAAAACCCCTGATACACACTGACACAGAGCAGAATAGAGACTGTTCCCCCTACATAGGGTCACTTGGCAAATATGGATTGACACCTGTCCTCAAAGCCCCTGATACACACTGACACAGAGCAGAATATAGACTGTTCCCTGTCCACAGAGACCATGATACACACTGACACAAAGCAGAATAGAGACTGTTCCCCGTCCACAGAGACCATGATACACACTGACACAGAGCAGAATAGAGACTGTTCCCCCTACATAGGGTCACTTGGCAGGTATGTATTGACACCTGTCCTCAAAGCCCATGATACACACTGGGGGGAGCTACTGTCCTCCCCAACCACTGCGCGGTGGGTGGGGGCCATAAATTACAATGGGGGGACATACTGTCCTCCCCCCTCGGCCCCCACCCCTGCGCGGTGGGTGGGGGCCATAAATCACAATGGGGGGCCTACTTTCCTCCCCCCCGGCCCCCATCCCTGCGCGGTGGGTGGGGGGCATAAATCACAATGGGACGGACCTACTGATAGGAGTGGAGTATTGTTCATATCAGTTTAATACCTTCCGCGTCTCCTATCAGTGGACGTGTATATGGCAGCCATTTTAGGAACCGCACACCTGGGACCCGAGCAAGGTCACCTCGTTCCAGCTGCTCTGGTTCCTTGATGAGCCAGCTGCCCGTGAGTTAACATGTCCCGTGGAGAAGCACTCTGTCCTGTAAAGCCTCACCACAAAAAAATTAAATAAATAACAGCACTCGGAGTGGTGAGTTTAGTAAATGTTCATATCAGTTTAATACCTTCCGCGTCTCCTATCAGTGGACGTGTATATGGCAGCCATTTTGGGACCCGAGCAAGGTCACCTCTTTCAACAGGCGACATGATTTGGCCCTGTAAAACTATCCTGGATATTCTCTACAATTTCTATGGATATGGCATTGATTTATGTAACAGGGAGATGGAAGAAGATGCTTGGTCGGTCCTCTTACTTGAAATTTGGGGCACTGCGCGGGCAAGCTAATGTGCCACCAGATAGGAGTGGGGAGTTTAGTATTGTTCATATCAGTTTAATACCTTCCGCGTCTCCTATTAGTGGACATGTATATGGCAGCCATTTTAGGAACCGCACACCTGGGACCCGAGCAAGGTCACCTCTTTCAACAGGCGACATGATTTGGCCCTGTAAAACTATCCTGGATATTCTCTACAATTTATATGGATATGGCATTGATTTATGTAACAGGGAGATGGAAGAAGATGCTTGGTCGGTCCTCTTACTTGAAATTTGGGGCACTGCGCGGGCAAGCTAATGTGCCACCAGATAGGAGTGGGGAGTTTAGTATTGTTCATATCAGTTTAATACCTTCCGCGTCTCCTATCAGTGGACATGTATATGGCAGCCATTTTAGGAACCGCACACCTGGGACCCGAGCAAGGTCACCTCTTTCAACAGGTGACATGATTTGGCCCTGTAAAACTATCCTGGATATTCTCTACAATTTCTATGGATATGGCATTGATTTATGTAACAGGGAGATGGAAGAAGATGCTTGGTCGGTCCTCTTACTTGAAATTTGGGGCACTGCGCGGGCAAGCTAATGTGCCACCAGATAGGAGTGGTGAGTTTAGTATTGTTCATATCAGTTTAATACCTTCCGCGTCTCCTATCAGTGGACGTGTAAATGGCAGCGATTTTTAATTGTTGAATCACCTCCCCTTTTTAGTCCAAGGTGGGAAGATGCTTAGACCACTGGTATATTGGTGCCATCTTGGAGGATTTTTTTTTTGGTTTGGTTTTTGAAGCCACAGTGCTGCACCAGTGGGCCTAAAAATTAGGCATGTACACATGCTTGAAAAATTTGGTATTGTTGCAGCCGCTGCTGTAGCAGCGGGCAGAAAAAATTATGTTTGTTTCACAGGCAGAAAGTGCCCTAAAACATGGCGGCTTGAACCCTAGTTGGTGGCGGATAAGTCACGCAAGTCAAACGTCATTCAGAGCTATATTAGGAAAAGGAAGATGGCTATAGAGCTAGAAAGGTCCAGCTCTGGAGCCAAGGCAAGGACTAAATGGGCAACAACTAAAGGGCTTAACCCAACGCAATAAGTATTAGAAAATAGAATAAATCCCAAGAATCGAGGTGTTCGGAGAGGAAAGCAAAATCCATCTACCAGAACACACTCGACTGAGGGTGTGCCCACAATAGGGTATTCACTCCCTTGGTGTGCAGAGTAATAGATGTACAGAGTAAGGAAAATAATAAATCTTTAATAGAAAAACGTACAGAGACTAAAAAAAAATCATGGGGTATAGGAGTGGGTGTTGGTCCATATGGCTGTACTGACGATGGGGGGGTACTGGACAGATCACTGTAGAGAGTACTGTACCACAACCCCTAGAGACTATTTGCTCATACTAGCATACGGTAAAAGAGTATCTACCTAAATGTATATAGCACCAGAACACAGATCAACCCTATAGTGTCAGAGTGTCTGCATAAAATGTAGCCCAACTGTATATTCTGGGGGGGATACCCCAGACCCCAGGGTGTCCTTCCCTGGAGTATATGGTAAACCGTGGGGATGCTGACTGCACTGGTGAGATAAATCGGGATCAAAGGCATACAGTGTGGGGGGAAAACAATGAAGTCATAATAGAATTGGAAAACTTCCCCCTGTATGTAAAGATACCCAAGTAGGTCGATTTAACTGAGTAGTAGTCAGCCCCAAATTACAAAGGTAGTGGATTGCTTATACAAAAATAATGTAGACAAAGTAGCTGGGACAATCTGTTAGTGCTTATTGATAGAACGCTAAGGTCCCAGAATAGTGCTATTAGGGAAAGATACAAAGTTACAATAGTATGAAGTTGCTAGTTTGTGAGCTTTCCCCAGAGACACAGGAGCTGCCCCTGTCTCTCAGATGCAGGGAATGTCTCCCATCCAGCCAGGACTCAGATGCCCACTTATTCCCAACCCCTTGTATTGTAAAAACAAAACAAAATACGAGCTCAGCCTAAGTCTAGGTATTGGTAGAAAAGTGGATGCCTAACTAGGCTGGAAAACTTCGCGAAATAAAAGTGGAAATCAAAAGTTCTATCCCAGCCTAAGTCTAGCTTCTAAGTAACAAAGTAGCAACCTGACTAAGCTAAGCGTCTTCTCATTCAGAGCTAAAATACAGCAGCGTGTGGACCATTTTTAGTCAAAGGCAGCTCATCTCATCAGGCCTTTTTTAATCGAATGTATTGCCCAGTGTCAGTCCCTTCGGGATCCATCCCTCATTCATCTTAATAAAGGTGAGGTAATCTAGACTTTTTTGACCTAGGCGACTTCTCTTCTCAGTGACAATACCTCCTGCTGCACTGAAGGTCCTTTCTGACAGGACACTTGAAGCGGGGCAGGCCAGAAGTTCTATCGCAAATTGGGATAGCTCAGGCCACAGGTCAAGCCTGCACACCCAGTAGTCAAGGGGTTCATCGCTCCTCAGAGTGTCGATATCTGCAGTTAAGGCGAGGTAGTCTGCTACCTGTCGGTCGAGTCGCTCTCTGAGGGTGGATCCCGAAGGGCTGTGGCGATGCGTAGGACTTAAAAAGGTCCGCATGTCCTCCATCAACAACACGTCTTTAAAGCGTCCTGTCCTTGCCGGCGTGGTCGTGGGAGGAGGAGGATGACTTCCACCTCTCCCCCTGTTAGATTCCCGTTGTGCTGTGACATCACCCTTATACGCTGTGTAAAGCATACTTTTTAATTTATTTTGCAAATGCTGCATCCTTTCCGACTTGTTGTAATTCGGTAACATTTCCGCCACTTTCTGCTTATACCGGGGGTCTAGTAGCGTGGACACCCAATACAGGTCGTTCTCCTTCAGCCTTTTTATACGAGGGTCCCTCAACAGGCAGGACAGCATGAAAGACCCCATTTGCACAAGGTTGGATGCCGAGCTACTCATTTCCCGTTCCGCCTCCTCACTGATGTCATTGAAGGTATGTTCTTCCCCCCAGCCACGTACAACACCACGGGTACCAGATAGGTGACAATGAGCACCCTGGGATGCCTGTTGTGTTTGGTCTTGCTCCTCCTCCTCCTCCTCAAAGCTACATTCCTCCTCTGACTCCTCTTCCTCACAATCCTCTTCCAGCGTTACCGCAGGTCCAGCAAGCGATAATGATAAGGCTGTTTCTGGTGGTGATGGTGACCACAACTCTTCCTCTTCCTCTTCACGCTCATCTACGGCCTGATCCAGCACTCTTCGCAGGGCACGCTCCAGGAAGAAAACATATGGTATGATGTCGCTGATGGTGCCTTCGTTGCGACTGACTAGGTTTGTCACCTCCTCAAAAGGAAGCATGAGCCTACAGGCATTGCGCATGAGCGTCCAGTAACGTGGCAAAAAAATTCCCAGCTCCCCAGAGGCTGTCCAAGCACCCCGGTCATACAAATATTCATTAACAGCTTTTTCTTGTTGGAGCAGGCGGTCGAACATTAGGAGTGTTGAATTCCAACGTGTAGGGCTGTCGCAAATCAAGCGCCTCACTGGCATGTTGTTTCGCCGCTGGATATCGGCAAAGTGAGCCATGGCCGTGTAGGAACGCCTGAAATGGCCACACACCTTCCTGGCCTGCTTCAGGACGTCCTGTAAGCCTGTGTACTTATGCACAAAGCGTTGTACGATCAGATTACACACATGTGCCATGCACGGCACATGTGTCAACTTGCCCAACTTCAATGCCGCTATCAAATTTTTTCAGTTGTCACACACCACTTTGCCGATATCCAGTTGCTGCGGAGTCAGCCACTTTTCCACCTGTGCGTTCAGGGCAGACAGGATTGCTTGTCCGGTGTGACTCTCTGCTTTCAAGCAAGTCAAACGCAAGACGGCGTGACACTGCCGTATCCGGGATGTGGAATAGTACCTGGGGAGCTGGGGGGGTGCCGTTGATGTGGAGCAAGACGCAGCAGCACAAGAGGACTCAGCCGAGGAGGTTATGGAAGAGGATGGAGTAGGAGGAGTAGAGGAGGTGGCAGCAGGACTGCTTGCATGTCGTGGCGGTGTCACCAACTCCTCTGCAATGCCACGCATTCCTTGCTTGTCAGCCGTCAGCAGGTTTACCCAATGTGCAGTGTAGGTGATATATCTGCCCTGACCATGCTTTGCAGACCAGGTATCAGTGGTCAGATGGACCCTTGCCCCAACACTGTGTGCCAGACATGCCATGACTTCCTTTTGCACAATCGAGTACAGGTTGGGGATTGTCGTTTGTGAAAAAAAATTTCGGCCGGGTACCTTCCACTGCGGTGTCCCAATAGCTACAAATTTTTTGAACGCCTCAGACTCAACCAGATTGTATGGTAAAAGCTGGCAGGCTAATAGTTCGGACAAGCCAGCTGTCAGACGCTGGGCAAGGGGGTGACTTGGTGACATTGGCTTCTTACGCTCAAACATGTCCTTGAAAGACACATGACTGTGGGCAGATGAGCGGGAACTGCTCAAGGCGAGAGACAGAGTGGCGGATGGTTGAGAGGGGGCAAGGAGGACAGCAGTGGTTGACGTGGCTGAAGATGCTGGACCAGGAGGAGGATGGCGGCTTAGAGTAGGCGTGCTGCTTGTACTCATGTGTTGATCCCATAGGCGTTTGTGATGTGAGGTCATGTGCCTACGCAAAGCAGTTGTACCTAGGTGGGTGTTGGACCTCCCACGACTCAGTTTCCTTTGGCACAGGTTGCAAATGGCATCGCTGTTGTCAGAGGCAGACACACAAAAAAAATGCCACACTGCTGAGCTCTGCAATGACGCCATTCTGGTGGTGGACACAGCATGCGTTGATTGGCGTGCTGTCGGGCTGACCCCGGGTGCCGATGCATGCTGTCTGACTGTGCCACTAGCTCCTTGCGACGACCCCCCCCTGCTTCCAACTCGTCTCCTCCTCCTGTTTGTCTCCCCATCTGAACTTTCGCCCTGTTCTTCTTCTTGCCGAGCGGGCACCCACGTGACATCCATGGACGCATCGTCATCATCAACCGCTTTGCTTGTATCTGACAACTCAGAAAAGGAAGCAGCAGCGGGTACAACATCATCATCATCACACCGTACCTCCATGTGTTTAATGCTGCCTGCCTGAGACATATCCCTGTTATCTACATCCTCTAGCAATAATGGTTGCGCATCACTCATTTCTTCAAACGGGTGTGTGAATAACTCCTCTGACATACCAAGTAAAGCGGCTGTGGTGCTAGTTTTGGTGGTGGCGGCAGGCGGGTGAGTGGTATCTTGAGAGGTGCCTGAAGCTAAGCTGGAGGAGGATGGTGCGTCAAGGTTCCGAGCGGAGGCTGTACAAGATTGGGTGTCCTGTGTTAGCCAGTCAACTATGTCCTCAGAACTTTTCAAGTTCAGGGTACGTGGCTTCTGAAAACTGGGCATTATTCTAGGGCAAAAGGGAATCACAGCACCACGACCACGACGGCCCCTGCGGGGTGGCCTGCCTCTGCCTGTCATTTTTTGGGGGATTAGTGGTACTATGCGTGCAAGCTACTGTGAGACCAGATATTGGCAATGTGAACTGTAACAGTTCTGCAGAGCACACACTGTAGGCCTGACAGAGCCGCTTGAAGGACACTGACTGGCTGCTATTAGCTTACACTGGAAACCTTTTTTCTTTGTAAAAGCACGCTAAAGAGACACCAGATATGATTGGCAACTGTCAAAGTACGCTGGCACAGGTCTGCAGAGCACACGCTGAAGGAGGCCTGACACCCAGACGCTTGCAGACAACTAACTGCTCTTCTATTAGAGTGAAAAAAATTATTTATTTTAAATCTAAAGCTTAAGCTATTGTAAAAACAGATATGAGTGGTGGCACTGGGCAAGAGGGCACAGTATCCACTGTGAACCTCACACAGAAGCTGGCAGGCAGGCAACTGCTCTTCTATTACAGTGGAAACAACATTTTGGTTTTAAAAGCACACTATAGAGACACCAGATATGATTGGCAATGTGCACTTGAACAGTTCTGGAGAGCACACACTGTAGGCCTGACAGAGCCGCTTGAAGGACACTGACTGGCTGCTATTAGCTTACACTGGAAACCTTTTTTCTTTGTAAAAGCACGCTATAGAGACACCAGATATGATTGGCAATGTGCACTTGAACAGTTCTGGAGAGCACACACTGTAGGCCTGACAGAGCCGCTTGAAGGACACTGACTGGCTGCTATTAGCTTACACTGGAAACCTTTTTTCTTTGTAAAAGCACGCTATAGAGACACCAGATATGATTGGCAATGTGCACTTGAACAGTTCTGGAGAGCACACACTGTAGGCCTGACAGAGCCGCTTGAAGGACACTGACTGGCTGCTATTAGCTTACACTGGAAACCTTTTTTCTTTGTAAAAGCACGCTAAAGAGACACCAGATATGATTGGCAACTGTCAAAGTACGCTGGCACAGGTCTGCAGAGCACACGCTGAAGGAGGCCTGACACCCAGACGCTTGCAGACAACTAACTGCTCTTCTATTACAGTGAAAAAAAATTATTTATTTTAAATCTAAAGCTTAAGCTATTGTAAAAACAGATATGAGTGGTGGCACTGACTGTGCAAATGGGCAAGGCATCCAGCCTGACACAGAAGCTGGCAGGCAGGCAACTGCTCTTCTATTACAGTGAAAAAATATTTTTTTTAAATCTAAAGCTTAAGCTATTGTAAAAACAGATATGAGTGGTGGCACTGGGCAAGAGGGCACAGTATCCACTGTGAACCTCACACAGAAGCTGGCAGGCAGGCAACTGCTCTTCTATTACAGTGGAAACAACATTTTGGTTTTAAAAGCACACTATAGAGACACCAGATATGATTGGCAATGTGCACTTGAACAGTTCTGGAGAGCACACACTGTAGGCCTGACAGAGCCGCTTGAAGGACACTGACTGGCTGCTATTAGCTTACACTGGAAACCTTTTTTCTTTGTAAAAGCACGCTATAGAGACACCAGATATGATTGGCAATGTGCACTTGAACAGTTCTGGAGAGCACACACTGTAGGCCTGACAGAGCCGCTTGAAGGACACTGACTGGCTGCTATTAGCTTACACTGGAAACCTTTTTTCTTTGTAAAAGCACGCTATAGAGACACCAGATATGATTGGCAATGTGCACTTGAACAGTTCTGGAGAGCACACACTGTAGGCCTGACAGAGCCGCTTGAAGGACACTGACTGGCTGCTATTAGCTTACACTGGAAACCTTTTTTCTTTGTAAAAGCACGCTAAAGAGACACCAGATATGATTGGCAACTGTCAAAGTACGCTGGCACAGGTCTGCAGAGCACACGCTGAAGGAGGCCTGACACCCAGACGCTTGCAGACAACTAACTGCTCTTCTATTACAGTGAAAAAAAATTATTTATTTTAAATCTAAAGCTTAAGCTATTGTAAAAACAGATATGAGTGGTGGCACTGACTGTGCAAATGGGCAAGGCATCCAGCCTGACACAGAAGCTGGCAGGCAGGCAACTGCTCTTCTATTACAGTGAAAAAATATTTTTTTTAAATCTAAAGCTTAAGCTATTGTAAAAACAGATATGAGTGGTGGCACTGGGCAAGTGGGCACAGTATCCAATGTGAACCTCACACAGAAGCTGGCAGGCAGGCAACTGCTCTTCTATTACAGTGAAAAAATATATATTTTTTTTAATCTAGAGCTTAAGCTATTGTAAAAACAGATATGAGTGGTGGCACTGGGCAAGTGGGCACAGTATCCAATGTGAACCTCACACAGAAGCTGGCAGGCAGGCAACTGCTCTTCTATTACAGTGAAAAAAAATTATTTATTTTAAATCTAAAGCTTAAGCTATTGTAAAAACAGATATGAGTGGTGGCACTGGGCAAGTGGGCACAGTATCCAATGTGAACCTCACACAGAAGCTGGCAGGCAGGCAACTGCTCTTCTATTACAGTGAAAAAAAATATTTTTTTTTAATCTAAAGCTTAAGCTATTGTAAAAACAGATATGAGTGGTGGCACTGGGCAAGTGGGCACAGTATCCAATGTGAACCTCACACAGAAGCTGGCAGGCAGGCAACTGCTCTTCTATTACAGTGAAAAAAATATATATTTTTTTAATCTAAAGCTTAAGCTATTGTAAAAACAGATATGAGTGGTGGCACTGGGCAAGTGGGCACAGTATCCAATGTGAACCTCACACAGAAGCTGGCAGGCAGGCAACTGCTCTTCTATTACAGTGAAATTTTTTTATTTATTTTAAATCTAAAGCTTAACCTATTGTAAAAACAGATATGAGTGGTGGCACTGGGCAAGTGGGCACAGTATCCAATGTGAACCTCACACAGAAACTGGCAGGCAGGCACCTGCAATTACATTACACAGAAAAAAAAAAAAAAAAGCAGCCTGATGTTCTAGCCCTAAAAAGGGCTTTTTGGGGTGCTGTCCTTACAGCAGAGATCAGATGAGTCCTTCAGGATTGTAGTGGACACTGAATACCATAGCCTAGCTATCAATTTCCCTATCTAATCAGCAGCAGCTAAACTTTCCCTCCTCTCACTAAGCATGCAGCTTCAGAATGAATTGAAAATGGATGCAGGGAGGGAGGTTGGAGGGTGTGGAAGGGAGGGAGTGCTGCTGATTGGCTGGAATGTGTCTGCTGACCGAGAGGCACAGGGTCAAAGTTTGCCCAATGATGACGAATAGGGGGCGGATCGAACTGCGCATGTGTCCGCCCGCCGCGGCGAACGCGAACACGCTAAGTTCGCCGGGAACTGTTCGCCGGCGGACAGTTCGGTACATCACTACTATTAAGTGACCAACAAACTTATCAAGTCCTGAAAAAGTATCCCACGAATGAGATCAAAAGCACTTATTATGAGTTAATTGAGAGAGGGATTATGAGTTAATTGAGATAGGGTTTTGAACTCAAGGGAATATACATTTTTAGATGTGCAACATCCCAAAATCCCAGTCTTTTACTACCTCCCCAAGATCCATAAGGATAAGGATAGACCACCCGGTAGACCTATTGTCTCGGGGATAGGATCCATCTCGAGCAGGTTGTCACAATATATTGACAAATGCTTGCAACCCATTGTCAACACCTGCCCGAGTTACTTGAGAGACACTATAAACATTTTACAGATTATCCAACACATTACCTGGGATGTGGATTATTATCTTGTGACATCCGATGTCAGTTCGTTATACACGATCATTTCCCATACTAAGGGATGCAGAGCAACTAGGCACTTTTTGGAACATTCGAACAAATTCTCAACTAATCGGGTCAATTTTATTGTTGAAGGAATAGAGTGGATTTTAGCTAACAATTATTTTTGGTTTGGTGATCAGTTCTATTTGCAAACATGTGGAACGGCGATGGGTACGAGGTTTGCGCCCAGCTACGCGAACCTGTTCATGTCACACTGGGAACAGGAGTTCATCTATAATAACCATATATTGGACACAAACCTCGTTACCTATCGTCGTTACATAGATGATATATTTTTTATTTGGAAGGGTGATGAATCGTCTCTTAGTACTTTTTGAACCCATTTGAACACTAACGATTGGGGCATTAAACTCACTAGTCATTTTAGCAAAACTTCGGTGGAGTTTTTAGATCTTAATATATAGGTGGAAGAGAACGTTCTTAAATCTTGCACCTTCTTCAAAGAGGTGGACGTCAACAGTTATATAGGGGAGAAGAGTTGTAATTTCTCCCCTTGGCTATTGAACGCCCCCAAAGCACAGTTATTGAGAATTAAACGTAATTGTATGGACAACATAAAATTCCAAGAACAGTCCACCAAAATACTCAATGATTTTAGAGAAAAAGGATATGTGGTGGAATCTCGGTAAAAATAAATTTAGTAGGCCGAGATTACCACGTGGCATGTGTACGTGCATATGCTGACGTATCGATCAGTTGGTTGCACGAGGCAAGATACGATCAGTAGTGTACGGAGCATGTGCAAGAATACAGGATGTAGTATTCCCCTCCTCCATTGTGCTGGACAAGCCATGCGGTCAAGCAGGAAGTTAATTCTTACTTGTATTGATTGGTCAAGAGAATGTGCGGGTGGAGCTTAATATGGGAGGAGTTATGTGCCTATATAAGGAGCCTGCACTATTGTCCGGGGCTCAGAACTTGCTGTATTTTGGTGACGCTAGTCCCTCTGAGTCCCGATCGGTGATCCAATAAAGAATCTCTTCCTTCCTGAAGAAACCTGTGTCCATCTCTCTGTGCTTGGCTTCCGTCAGTTTCTCCGGTATCATTTGGTGCATTGGCCGGGAAGCTCATCGTTCAACGGTAGCTGAGAGGCAGAGGCGTGAGACGGTCTATCTTTGCCCACGTTCTCTACGGCTGCACCCCTGAACTTCTGCGTGGACCTCCCTTCGTCTCGGCGCCACTGGTCTGTTGTCCAGGAGATCATCGGCCTCTACGTAAGAAGTGCTGGGGTGTCCCCGTCGATGAGTGTGAACCCAGGTTCAGGAACGAGGAGGTAAGACAACTGCTGTTTTAGACGGCAGACCCACTAGGGGTATACCGATTGTGCGGTAGGCCCATAAGGGGTTATTTGTGTATGGAATCTGCCCCCTCTGTTGGAGGGAAGGAGCGAAGGCGCACCGCTCAATCGAACGCTCTTTAGTAAGACCGTTTGATTTGGTTAGTCAGGCGGGGTCCTGTGTAAATAGCCCTAGCCGGACACCGGTGTCTTGTCTAGACTAGCGTTCTAGGGTGTATATTACGTTCGCTAGGTCGGAGGGACAGGGAGACTAAGCGGCGCCTGTGTAAATTCGGTTCGCTAGCTCTCAACCTATCTTGGCTAAGTGGGAAGGCGTGTAAATTTGGAACCCACTAGATTTTTGATAGTAATCGACTAAGAGGCGCCTGTGTAAATTCGGTCCTCTAGCTCGCTATATGTGGTGCTTGGGCAGTGTGGCTAACCAAAACGGGTGTACATAGTTTTAGGTAGTCCATCAAGGTACTGGCCAATAGTTTAGTTGGGAATTGTAAATGTGATAAAAATTGTTTAGTAAAGTGTATATCTTGTTAGATAGCGCGAGCTCAGCCGTCTAGCGAGAGTGTTAATAGTGTGTTGCTGTATTATAGTGCACGGTACCATAACCCTGTATATTTACTGACACTGTATATAAGTACTAATAATTGTCGTCCATTGCATGTTTAACACCATAACCACTAATAATTGTGTTGTGACCTTAACTTGTGCTTTGACCTATGCTAACCGTACTGTAACCGCTATTTGTAAAAGACGATGTTACTGGGGTGTGTTATAAACGGGTAATTCGTATATAGAGAATTATAGCGTGGGTGACTGTATAGTTTCGCCAAAGGGCATAATATTGATTATCTAGTGACTGGTGTAACGGCTGTGTGTGTACGGGAATTCCCTGAGTGTTTATTGTGTTATTGTATACGTTTCACTTGGTAACTGTACCACGTGGTGCTGTTGCCAGAGGAAACGGGTGTGACTGTTGAATAGTACGCGTGCATAGTATTCGTTGTCAACGACGTTCCATTGATAAGTATGGGCGCGTCGCAGTCAACGATTCCGGATCCCTTAGGTTGTATGGTGAAGAATTTTAAAAAGGGATTCAAAACTTGTGATTTTGGGGTTAAAATGTCTCCTGTACGTTTGGTCACTTTGTGTACTAGGGAGTGGCCTACTTTGGTTGCGGCATGGCCGCCACGTGGCAGTTTGGATCCAACTCTGGTACAGCGCTTACACGTGGCTGTATCGGGTAGGCCTGAACTTTACGGCCAGTTTCCTTATATTGATTGTTGGAGACAGGCCGTAAATGACTCGCCAAAATGGCTTCAGACATGCCACGAGGAGCAATGTCGCCTCATAGTAGCTAGGACTTGTTTGTCCACTAGGACTGGTGTTAGGCCCATTTTGGACACGCCCCCTGAGTCCGAGATCCCTTTGCCGCCCCCTTACTTTCTGTTAAGAGGAAGTGACGTAAATGCAGGAAGTCCTGCAACCCTTCCCTCATTACCCTCATCCACTTCCGCTTCCTCCTCCAGTACAGAATCCACCCCCTCTCGTACTAAATCTCCCCTTCCGGAATCAGAGCCAACCCCCATTAGATCCGAATATCCTGATTTGGCGCCACTTCAGACTTCCGGTCAAGCTTCTTCTAGCTCGACTCAAAGTGTTTTATTTGCAACCTTTTCCCAAAACCAAGCTCCCACATCCCCATACCCTATTTCTCCCCGACTGGAACCTATGACTGACGCCCCTCCACGTAGCCCCATACAAACCCGACAACTGACCGGTACCCAACAATTAAAACACTATCAGATGCCTCTTCGTCTGAATCCTGGGTCAGCCTATATCGATGCCGCAGGCCAAATGGCACATGCTGACCCAGTCTTCGTATATGTCCCGTTCACGACAACCGATCTCTTAAATTGGAAGACCCACAATTCCTCGTATACTGAGAAACCACAAGCTATGACTGATCTGTTCACCTCAATAGTACAGACACATAACCCGACATGGGCTGATTGCCAGCAGTTATTAATGACTTTGTTCAACAATGAGGAAAGGACAAGAATTAATCAAGCGGCCATTAAAGCGCTAGAGGATAAAGCCCGTACTTTAAACCAAGCCAATCCATCAGCATGGGCCGCAACACATTATCCCAACACCGATCCCGATTGGAATGTAAATGGTGCTGATATGGTTCAACTCAGAGCCTATAGAGACGCTATAATTGCTGGCATGAAAGCCGGAGGAAAGAAAGCCATTAATATGTCGAAGACAGTTGAGGTGATTCAGAAAAGTGATGAAGCGCCCAGTGTCTTTTATGACCGATTATTGGAGGCATACCGCTTGTATACCCCCTTTAATCCGGAAGACGCAGATAATTCCCGAATGGTGAACTCCGCCTTTGTCAGCCAAGCTTACGGAGATATTAAGCGCAAGCTACAGAAGTTAGAAGGGTTTGCAGGTATGTCCATCACCCAACTAATGGAGGTAGCGAATAAGGTATATATGAATAGGGAAACAGAAAGTAAGAAAGAGGAAGAGCGCAAGATGCGTAGAAAGGCAGACATGCTAGCGGTAGCAATCGCAGGCGTAGATAGACGGGGCCCAGATAGAGGCGATAGTAGATGGAGTAGGGAGCCTTTGAGTACGAATCAGTGCGCGTATTGCAAGGAAGAAGGGCATTGGAGGAACGAATGTCCACAAAGAGAGCAGTACGAGAGAGACCAACCCAGGGCAGGTTACGGAAACTTTAGAGGCAGAGCGAGAGGTAGAGGAGGCCCCGGAGGGAGTAATGGTAATAGAGGGAGCAATGGGAACAGAGGAAGTGTTAGGGAAGATAGGTATATCCCAGCAGCGCAAAGGTCCCGCGATAGAGAAGGCAGGGACTTTGTAGGATTGGCTGACACGGTCATGGAGGACTATTGATACCGACCGGGCTCCATCCCCCTTGGTCGAGCGGAGCCTATGGTCGATGTATCAATAGGGGGAAAAAGGAGTGCGTTCATGATCGACACTGGTGCTGAACATTCAGTGGTGACTAATCTAGTTGCTCCTCCATCTGGAAGGACTATTACTGTAATAGGAGCAACTGGAAGAAGTGCTGAAAAACCGGTTCTTAAAAGTCGACTCTGTACATTGGGAGGCCACGTAGTAAAACATCAATTCCTTTATATGCCTGAATGTCCAGTCCAATTGCTGGGACGTGATATGCTATCAAAATTACAAGCGCAGATTACGTTCCTACCAAATGGAACAACATCCTTAAAGTTTAATGGACCTCCAGGTATTATGACATTATCCGTACCAAAGGAAGAAGAGTGGCGACTTTATACAGCGTTGACTAGCCAAAACCCTAGGAGTGATGAGTCTTTATTCAACATACCAGGAGTTTGGGCAGAGAACAACCCACCAGGACTGGCCCGCAATATTCCACCTATTAAAATTGAACTAAAACTTGGGGTTTATCCAGTAAGCCTAAGACTATACCACATCCCGCAGAAGGCTAAGAAGAACATCCAATCTTATCTGGATAAGTTCATACGGTATGGTATCCTAAAATTCTGTACTTCCCCCTGGAACACCCCATTGCTGCCTGTTCAAAAGCCCGGTACAGATGAGTATCGACCTGTGCAGGACTTGAGAGCAGTCAATGATGCGGTTGTTAGTATACATCCAGTTGTACCCAATCCATATAACCTGCTTGCTTTAATTCCGGGCGGGGCTACTTACTTTACAGTCTTAGACCTCAAAGATGCCTTCTTTTGCCTCCGAATTGCCGCAGAAAGTCAATGTATTTTCGCTTTCCAATGGGAGAACGCTGTAACGGGCTCAAAACGCCAAATGACCTGGACAAGACTGCCCCAAGGGTTTAAAAATTCACCTACCCTATTTGGTTCAGCTCTAAGTCAAGATCTACTGGATTTCGAGTCCATCCCAGGAGAGTGTGTATTGTTACAGTATGTAGATGACTTGTTGATAGCAGCAGTTACAAAAGAAATCTGTCAGCAAGCAACGCACGATCTACTACACATTCTCTGGAAGGCAGGATACAAGGTGTCTAGAAAGAAGGCTCAGTTGTGTTTGCCAACTGTCAAATATCTGGGATTCCATATCTCTGAAGGTCAAAGAATTATGGGGCCAGAGAGAAAAGAAGCTGTGTGCCAAATACCGATACCCAAGAATAGAAGACAAGTGCGAGAATTCTTGGGGGCAGCAGGCTTCTGTAGGATATGGATTCCCAGCTACGCGATACTGGCAAAACCTATCAAAGGTACAGAGCACGACCCCTTCTTATGGACTCAAGAACAGCAAACGGCATTTGAAGATGTGAAGAAGGCTTTGATGAGTGCCCCAGCATTAGGTCTACCTGATCACACACGACCATTCTACCTGTATGTACATGAGCAAAGAAGAATGGCTGTGGGAGTATTGACACAGTACTTGGGATCATGGCAAAGACCTGTTGCCTACATGTCTAAGCAATTGGATGCAGTGGCCAGCGGACTTCCACCTTGTCTAAGAGCCGTAGCTGCAGCCGCCCTGCTAGTAGCTGAAGCTGATAAACTCACTCTGGGTCAAGAACTTTATGTACGAGTCCCACATGCAGTACAGACGTTGTTGGATTACAAAGGAAATCATTGGTTTAGTAACAGCCGTATGACTAAGTATCAAGCAATGTTGTGTGAAAACCCAAGAGTGCATTTAGAGACTGTAAACACCTTAAATCCAGCTACCCTTTTGCCACAACCTACTGAAAGTCAACATGATTGTTTGGAAGTAATGGATGAAGTATTCTCAAGTAGACCAGATCTTCGTGATTTTCCCATCCAGAACCCCGATGTTCAATATTATACCGACGGCAGTAGTTATGTGAAAGAAGGGATCCGCTATGCAGGATATGCAGTGACAACAATAGACAAGGTGATAGAAGCTCGGCCACTGGCGAAAGGAACATCAGCACAAAAGGCAGAATTGATAGCACTGACACGAGCGTTACAATTGGCTGAAGGTTTAAGAGTGAACATCTACACGGACTCCAAATATGCGTTTTTAACCACTCATGCCCACGGAGCTTTGTATAAAGAAAGAGGACTACTGAATTCAGAAGGCAAAGAAATCAAATACGCAGCTGAAATCCTACAACTATTGGAAGCAGTGTGGAAGCCGAAAGAAGTCGGTATCATACATTGTCGAGCGCATCTGAGAGGAGATAGTGATGTAACCAAAGGAAATCGGATGGCAGATAGTGCAGCTAAGCGTGCTGCTGAATCAGGAAGACAGGAATATGTGGGGCATATAGCTGCTCTTATACCAACTCCACTGTCCCAATGGACTCCAGTTTATACAGCTCAAGAAGAGGAGTGGTTAAAGACTGAACCAGGAAAGTATTTGGAGAACAAGTGGTATCAGCTAGAAGATGGAAGAATAGTCATACCAGCATCACTAGCGGTAGAAATTGTCCAAAATTATCACAACGGGACACATTCTGGGAGAGACAGCACAGAAGAATCTCTCAGAAAACATTTCTACATACCAAGATTGTCCAACTTGACTCAGGCCATTGTACGAAGATGTGTAACGTGTGCTAAAAATAATGCAAGACAAGGACCAGTAAAGCCACCAGGAGTCCAGTTTATGGGGGGACTCCCCATGTCCGATTTACAAATTGACTTTACAGTGATGCCTAAATCGGGTGGACATCGTTACCTGATGGTAATTGTGTGCACCTATTCAGGCTGGGTAGAAGCATGTCCTACTCGTACAGAGAAAGCAGGAGAAGTTGTGAGATTCCTGCTACGAGAAATAATACCCCGATATGGACTACCCTGTTCTATAGGATCGGACAATAGTCCAGCTTTTGTTCATCAGTGCCTACAACAACTGACTCATATGCTTGGTATAAAGTGGAGGCTTCATACGGCATATAGACCCCAGAGTTCTGGTAAGGTAGAGAGAATGAATAGAACTATTAAGAATCAGTTGGCTAAAATGTGTCAGGAAACCCAACTTAAGTGGAACGTTCTCTTACCCATAGCTCTATTGCGAATCCGCAGTACCCCTACCAGAAGGATGGGCCTCTCTCCTTTTGAAATCATGTATGGGCGACCACCTCCCGTACTTGGTAACTTAAGGGGGAACTTGAGTCAGTTGGGAGAAGGAATTACCCGGCAGCAGGTTGTAGAGTTGGGTAAGACTATGGAGGAGGTACAGAAATGGGTACAAGATAGATTACCTGTGAATATTTATCCCCCTGTTCATAGTTACCATCCAGGAGACCAAGTGTGGATTAAAGAGTGGAATAATGTACCGTTAGGGCCCAAGTGGAGAGGTCCTTATGTTGTTCTTTTGTCTACCCCTACAGCGATAAAAGTAGCCGAAGTGACTCCGTGGATACATCACTCCAGGGTTAAACCAGCAGCAGTCGATTCTTGGCAAGTTACAGCAGATCCAGAGAATCCCTGCAAGATCCGGTTAAAACGCACGACTCAGTCGGAGTAACGAGGAACTATTGTGGATTATAAATTTTATTATTTTGGGGATTTGGTGCGTGAGTGAGAAGGCCATAATAAAGCCTGTCCGCCCACCGACGTATAGTATATAAGCCAGGGAAAGTCTGTGAAGACGAGCAGAACTCCATTCCCTGCAGCCCTTACATCCTGGAAGCTGAGGTGCCTTCGCACGGACGAAGACTGAGGATGACGGCGAAAGATGTGTTGATGATAATGTTTATTTATGTGTATTTTTATATTCAGGAAGGTAGAGGTACCGACACTCCTAGCTGTGAGGTATGCATTAAGACTACAAGAACAGGTAACCATATTTCCCAAACCCTAATTTGGCATTCACAATACGAGTGTAAAGGAGATGTATCGAGATGTAGATACCTAAATATAGACTATAGTGTGTGCCATTTAGGAATAGGAGAACCTAAGTGCTTTAGTCCAGAGTATCAACCCCGTACAATTTGGTTGACTCTCAGGAATGGAGATCCTCAGGGGACCCTAATTAATAAGACGGTGTTAGAATCCGTACATTCTTCGGGTGTTCTGCTATTTGATGCGTGTAAGGCGATATCAAGTGGTAGAAAGCCGTGGAATGTATGTGGGGATCTTAGATGGGAGAGGACGTATGGGTCTAATGATAAATATATTTGTCCCAGTAGTTGTAACGGAGCTCCGTGTACTCCGACCGAGTACCCTCCGTTGATGGATGCTCCTAGCGCTCTCAGAGGACTCCAAGCACTGCAGATGACACCACAACCACCGCAGGCTCCACAACCGCCGTAGCTTAACTGGAGCCGCGCCGTCTTCCTTCCACCCTGGATCGGCTTCTGTCCTCCAGGACCGTGTGGGGAAGACCTCTCCTCCAGGAGAGCGTATCCGGAACAAGCTCTTACAAGAGCTAAGTGATTAAGAGCTCAGGGGAATATGCAGCGCATAGCAATCCCCAGTGTGATATAGCAGTTCCCTCCAATAACGAGACACGGCTACGTATTGAAGGTCAGAAGAGGTCTGAGGACTGGAACACCCAGCCTGCTTTTTATTAGGATAAGGTACACACAGGACACTCCCAGGGGGAGGATGAAATTAACCAATAACAGCGTAGTACAGCCCACAGGTTCCCTCCCCTCAGATAAACAGTTAAACCAATTATTACATACAATAAAAATACAGTTTTTACACACACACTGTAACTTTAAAACCATACATCCAATTTCAATAAAAGTTGCATATTCAGACTCAGCATACATCAAACATAAACACTTCCAAAAATCAGCCAAATCCCTCCAGTGGATCAAAAGTTAGCTGGAAGTCCTTTATGACCGACCGCAAGCACAATTTCCTGCCCAAAACAGTTCCATAGATTTGGGCTGTGCGGCCGGTCAATTTCATGCGGAAAAACGACTAAGTCCCATTTCGAACGGGACTTAGTCTCTGGAGCTGCAAGTTCCGTATGGGAGAAGGTAAGGGTCAGCGGTGTTCGGCAGAATGTGTAGCCGATTTTGGTTCCACAGAATCTTTAGCATACACCGCTGACCGCATTCGAGGAAACCAAGATGGCCGCCGCCACGTGCAATTGACCGGCAGTAACCTCACAGCCTGGGAGGTAAATTGCCTGCTGTCAGGATCGGGACAGGGATCCAACACGCAGAGTACAAAGAGTGGAAAGGTACGTATACCGGGCCTTAGAATGGCCGGACTAACGTACCGAGAGTAAAGAATAGTCAGAGGCAAGCCGAGGTCGAGGGAACGAGAAGACAGATAAGCGAGAGACAAGCCGGGTCAAGGGATAACAGAGAAACAGGGTAGTACAACGAGCCGAGTCAAAACCAATAGAGCAAACTAGAATACCAGAGCACTGAGTGACTAGACAAGCTAGAACCACGACAGGGCAATGAGCTGAAGTAAGGAGTAAGCTTAAATACCCTGGCTCTGGATGGAAATCACGCCTCTGACAAGTACCGATTGGATATCGGACACTTGAGTGACAGATTGCTCGTGCTAGCGTCATGACGTCACGTATTGAGCGTCCTGCTAGAAAAAGACGTGGATTCCTCGCGGCCGGTGTTTAAGTGACTGGATGAACCGCGAGGAACGGAGGAAACAGCTCGCCTGGACGGATACACCACCAAGTCTCTACCTCCCTTAGAGGTAGAGGCCTCAGGTACCCTGACAGTACCCCCCCTCTCAGATACGCCCACCGGGCGGAATGAACCGGGGCGAGATGGGAAGCGAAGGTGAAATGCTCTGCGAAGGCGAGAAGCATGGACGTCCTCCTGAGGTACCCAACTCCTCTCCTCAGGACCATATCCCCTCCAGTTGACCAGATATTGCAATTTTCCCCTTGAAATTCTGGAGTCAATGATGGAGCTGACCTCGTACTCCTCCCGACCCTCCACCTGAACAGGACGAGGCGAGGAGACCTTAGAGGAGAATTTGTTGCAAATGAGGGGTTTCAACAAGGAGACATGAAAAGAGTTAGGAATGCGTAAGGCAGGTGGCAGAGCAAGGCGATACGCAACCGGATTGATACGAGTGAGAACCCTGTAAGGACCTATGTAACGAGGAGCAAATTTCATGGACGGAACTTTTAGGCGAATATTCTTAGTACTCAACCATACCCTATCCCCAGGAACAAAAACAGGAGCCGCTCTTCTATGTTTGTCAGCGTGTTTCTTGAACAGCGAGGAACTATGTAATAGAATTTGTCGAGTCTGATCCCATAATTTCTTCAGGTTGGCGACATGATCATCAACCGACGGTATCCCCTGAGAAGAGGAAACCGAAGGAAAAATCGAAGGATGAAAGCCATAGTTCATGAAGAAAGGGCTAGAGCGAGTTGAATCGCAAACAAGGTTATTGTGTGCGAACTCCGCCCAAGGAATCAGACCGACCCAATCGTCCTGGTGTTCGGAAACAAAGCAACGCAGATACTGTTCGATCTTTTGATTAGTACGTTCAGCAGCTCCGTTAGACTGAGGGTGATAGGCAGAGGAAAAGTTCAATTTGATGCCCATTTGAGAACAAAAGGATCTCCAGAAACGTGAGACAAATTGAGAACCTCTATCAGAAACAATCTCTGAAGGAATCCCATGTAGGCGAAAAACTTCTCTCGCAAAAATCTCCGCCAATTCAGGAGAAGTCGGAAGTTTAGGTAATGGCACGAAATGGGCCATCTTGGTAAATCTATCCACCACAGTGAGAATAACAGTCTGTCTTTTGGAAGCAGGCAAATCAACGATAAAGTCAATGGACAAACAGGACCAAGGTTTCTCAGGAATGTCCAAGGGGTGTAACAGGCCACATGGGGATGCATGAGATAGTTTAGTCTTGGCACAAGTCTCACAAGCTGCGACGAACTCCTCAATATCCTTACGAAGTGAAGGCCACCAGAAATCCTTGGATATCAGAGAGTACGTCTTGCGAATACCAGGATGACCAGCTATTTTACTTTCATGAAAACATTGTAAGAGCTCCAGTTGAAGTTCAGGAGGAACAAAGTTTCTTCCCTCAGGAGTGTTTCCGGGAGCTAGATGTTGTGACTTCAAGATCTGGTCAAGTAGCGGGGAATGAATTTTGAGACTGGTATTAGCAATAATATTGCATTTGGGTACAATGGAAGACAAAAGTGGTTCAACTGAAGCAGAGGGTTCATATTGGCGAGATAGCGCATCGGCTTTAGAATTCTTTGACCCAGGTCTGTAAGTCAGAACGTAATTGAAATGGGTAAGAAACAATGACCAACGAGCCTGCCTGGAGGACAGACGCTTGGCCTCTCCGATATAGGACAAGTTTTTGTGGTCTGTCAGGATGGTAACAGGATGTAATGTACCTTCCAATAAATGTCTCCATTCTTTCAAAGCCTTGATAACCGCTAGTAATTCTCTGTCACCAATGTCATACCTGCTTTCAGTACCGGTCAATTTTTTAGAGAAAAATCCACATGGATGTAATGGTTTATCAACACCCAACCTTTGAGATAGAACAGCACCTAAACCAGTCTCTGATGCGTCTACCTCGAGCAAAAATGGCAGAGAAGTGTCAGGGTGAACTAAAATTGGAGCGGAAGCGAAAAGCTCCTTGAGAGTCTTGAACGCAAGGAGAGCTTCAGTAGTCCAATTCTTAGTGTCAGCCCCCTGTTTGGTCATGTTAGTGATAGGTGCAATAATGGAAGAATAGCCCTTAATAAAGCGCCTATAATAATTGGAAAAACCAATAAATCTCTGTATGGCTTTAAGACCTGTGGGTAAAGGCCACTCTAGAATGGATTGGAGCTTATCCGGATCCATCTTAAATCCCTCCCCAGAGATCACATAGCCGAGAAAGGTTACCTGGGTTTGATCAAAGCTACATTTCTCCAACTTGCAGTACAAGCCATGCTGGAGAAGCTTGTGCAAAACCCTCCTGACTTGTTTGTGATGAATCTCAATGTCACTAGAATGAATGAGTATATCATCTAGGTATACAATGACGCACTCTTGCTGAAATTCCCTAAGAACCTCATTAATCAGATCTTGGAATACTGCTGGCGCATTGCATAACCCAAAAGGCATGACAGTATATTCATAGTGGCCATATCGAGTATTGAATGCCGTCATCCACTCATGTCCCTGCTGGATTCTCACCAAGTTATATGCCCCTCTGAGGTCTAACTTGGTGAAAATTGTAGAGCCCTTCAAACGATCGAAGAGTTCGGTGATCAAGGGAATCGGGTAGGCATTTTTAATGGTTATCTTATTCAAGCCTCGATAATCAATACAAGGTCTCAAAGAACCATCTTTCTTTTTAACAAAAAAAAATCCAGCCCCGGCAGGGGAGGAGGACCTCCTGATGAATCCCTTGTCTAAATTCTCGTGAATATATTCCTCTAGGACTGAGTTCTCCTTTATAGATAATGGGTATACATGACCTCTGGGAGGCATGGTACCAGGGAGTAGGTTAATTTTGCAATCAAAGGACCTGTGTGGGGGTAAGGTATCGGCTTTCTTTTTGTCAAATACTGCCTTTAAATCTAGATACTGAGGCGGAATTTGTGTCTCTGTAGGATTGTCAGAGGTATTCGATGTATTAGTTAATCCAAGAGGTAAGACCTTCCGCAAGCATTTTTCTTGACAATTCTCTCCCCACGAAACTATCTCCCCTGATTCCCAATTAATAATAGGGTTGTGTCTCCTCAGCCAGGAGTACCCCAGAACTATGGGAATAGACGGAGAAGAAATGAGCATCAAGGATATATCCTCTTTATGCAGGATGCCAACAGTCAAGTTAATCGGTATGGTCTCATGAAAAATAACAGGCTCAAGTAACGGTCTACCATCGATGGCCTCAACAGCCAGAGGTGTCTCTTTTAACTGGGATGGAATAGCATGCTTGGCAGCAAAACCCTGATCTATAAAGCTCTCAGCAGCTCCAGAATCGATTAGTGCCATAGTCTTAACTACTCCCTTCTCCCACTTTAAAGAAACGGGTAACACAAGCCTGAGCTCCTTGTAGTTGTGAATAGAGGACAAAGTAGAAACACCCAAGGCCTGTCCTCTAGAGGAACTTAGGTGCGAGCGTTTCCCGAACGATTGGGACAATTTAGGCGTAAATGACCCCTGACTCCACAATACATACATAAACCCTCCCTTCTCCTGTACTGTCTCTCCCTTTCAGTGAGATGAGTACTGCCTATCTGCATAGGTTCAGGAATACGTAAGTCTTCGAACTCAGAGATTTGAAAGGTAGGCGCTAGTTTAAAGGAGGGTCTACGGGTCCTATCTCGAGTGTTCTGCCTCTCTCTTAAGCGTTCATCAATACGAGATATAAAAGAAATTAAATCCTCCAAATTTTCAGGGAGTTCTCTAGTAGCGACCTCGTCAAGAATTACATCTGATAACCCATTCAGAAACACATCTATATAAGCCTGTTCGTTCCACTTAACTTCTGCCGCCAAGGATCTGAACTCTAGTGCATAATCCACAAGTGTTCGATTGTCCTGTTTAAGGCGCAACATTAATCTAGCTGCATTGACCTTTCTGCCAGGAGGGTCAAAAGTTCTTCTAAACGCAGCTACAAAGGCATTATAATTATAGACGAGTGGATTATCATTCTCCCATAAAGGATTGGCCCATCTCAAAGCTTTTTCAATGAGCAGAGTAATAATAAATCCAACCTTTGCTCTATCTGTAGGATAAGAGCGGGGTTGTAGTTCGAAATGGATGCTAATCTGGTTTAGAAAGCCACGACACTTCTCCGGTGACCCGCCATAACGTACTGGTGGGGTAATACGGGAAGAAGCACCTACAGTGGCTACCTCTAGACCTGAGACTGCAGGAGAGATAGAAGGAGTACGTGTCTCCTCAGGTGGATTACTAGCACGAGACAAAAGTGCCTGTAGTGCCAAAGCCATCTGATCCATCCTATGTTCCATGGCGTCAAACCTGGGATCCGAAGAACCAAGCTGACTGTTTGTACCTGCAGGATCCATTGGCCCTGTCGTAATGTCAGGATCGGGACAGGGATCCAACACGCAGAGTACAAAGAGTGGAAAGGTACGTATACCGGGCCTTAGAATGGCCGGACTAACGTACCGAGAGTAAAGAATAGTCAGAGGCAAGCCGAGGTCGAGGGAACGAGAAGACAGATAAGCGAGAGACAAGCCGGGTCAAGGGATAACAGAGAAACAGGGTAGTACAACGAGCCGAGTCAAAACCAATAGAGCAAACTAGAATACCAGAGCACTGAGTGACTAGACAAGCTAGAACCACGACAGGGCAATGAGCTGAAGTAAGGAGTAAGCTTAAATACCCTGGCTCTGGATGGAAATCACGCCTCTGACAAGTACCGATTGGATATCGGACACTTGAGTGACAGATTGCTCGTGCTAGCGTCATGACGTCACGTATTGAGCGTCCTGCTAGAAAAAGACGTGGATTCCTCGCGGCCGGTGTTTAAGTGACTGGATGAACCGCGAGGAACGGAGGAAACAGCTCGCCTGGACGGATACACCACCAAGTCTCTACCTCCCTTAGAGGTAGAGGCCTCAGGTACCCTGACACCTGCACACTTTAGCTTCTGGGTGGTCCGCCTGTGTGGTACTTGGTTCAGTAAGCCCTATTTACTGAACCAAGTGGGGGAAAGCCAGGAACAAGTTATTTTACCGGTCTGGGGACATAGTCTTAAAGGGGCATTGTTCAGCAAAGTCACAATATGTCCCCAGACGGTTCTTAAAGGGCCATACACACCCAATAAATGTTAATAAGTTTTCAGGGGCACAATCTTCCAGGGGCCATAGTCATGAGGCAGGAGGCTGGCAAACATGCTTCTCCACAATCCAGGGAAGCAGGGCAATTTCTCATTTAAAGGGCCAGTTACAAATAGCGATTTGTAACACATCTCCCCTTTGGGGGGAAGACTAACCAGGCACCTGACCTTCTGTCGGTCAGTGCCTCCGTTAGTCGATCCACCAACCCACAATAACCAAATGCCAGAGTAGCCCACCCACAACAAACAGGTACAAGGGTGACCCACCCACAAGACACAATTACTGCACCTGGGTATTTTGCTGTGGTGATGTGGTAACATGCTGTGGGGACTTGCGGGAGGGCAGAGGCCAGCGGCGCTCTGCCCTGATGCCAGCTCTTCTGCTGGGGTAGCCCTCAGGACCTCAGGCTCTGGACCAGGGACAAAGGTAGGGCAGAGGCCGACTGCACTCTGCCCAGCTGCCAGTTCTTCCGCTGGGGTAGCCTGCAGGACATCAGGCTCTGGATCAGGGACAAAGGTAGGGCAGAGGCCGACTGCACTCTGCCCAGATGCCAGCTCTTCTGCTGGGGTAGTCTGCAGGACATCAGGCTCTGGACCAGGGACAAAGGTAGGGCAGAGGCCGACTGCACTCTGCCCAGATGCCAGCTCTTCCACTGGGGTAGCCTGCAGGACATCAGGCTCTGGATCAGGGACAAAGGTAGGGCAGAGGCCGACTGCACTCTGCCCAGCTGCCAGCTCGTCTGCTGGGGTACTGAGACCATAGTCCGGCTCAGTAGCCAAGGGAACATGGACGTCAGTAGGGGTTAACATCGCCTCTGTTAACCCTGGTGCCACGCTAGGAGTTAGCGGGGGAGGGGAATTTGTACTTACCCCCTCCTCCTGTTGTCCCGGTGAGAGCAGTTGGGGATCTGGACAGGTTGTCCAGCATCCCTGTAGGTCAGGCACAGAGACCACGGTCCCATCTGCGCCGTCTGGGGGATTGGTGTCTCCCCTTGTTAGGGTAAGCTGCCGCTGGGGAGAGGGGGTGCTGTGCTCCTTTCCCGGAAACACAGGCTGCCGCTGGAGAGGGAGACCGCCTGTCTCCACTCCCGTAACATTGTCCTGTTGCTGTAGAGAGGGACCAACTGTCTCTGCTCTCTGTAGGACACACTGCTGCTGGGGGGGAAGGTCGGCACCTTCGGCCCCCTGGGGTACACACTGCCGCTGGAGAGGGAGACCGCCTGTCTCCACTCCCTTACCATTGTCCTGTTGCTGTAGAGAGGGACCAACTGTCTCTGCTCTCTGTAGGACACACTGCTGCTGGGGGGGAAGGACGGCACCTTCGGCTCCCTGACACTCACTCTGGGGTTGGGGATCTTCCCAGTAAACCTCTACGATATCCTTCCAGCTGAAGGGCTCTAGACCTGGTTCTGCTTGTCGGGTAGGTTGGGGCTGAACGGAGCTGAGCAGGTGTAGTCCTCCCTTGTTACCAGGTGGGTCATGTCTTCTCTCACCTCGCGTTCGTCAGCCCAGACATACATGCCCATCCGGTAATCGTAGATGTCCCAAAACCTAAACTCCTCTGTGCTGCCGAAATCAAGCTCCTCCGCCATGGCATCCTGAAGTAGGCCAGGACCATCGTAATCATCCCCCTCCGGTAAGTCGTGCTCGGCTGTCCAGGGGGTAAGTCGGATGGTATGCCACCAGAGGGCCTGGTATGCGTTGGCTAGCCCGATCTCTCGCCATACCAGGGTCTCCAGTCTTGCCACCCACTCATCTAGGGGTTGCTCTCCCAATAGATGCATTCGCATTGCCACACGCTTCTGTAGCCGCTGCTCATCACTGGGGAGACTCTCACCTCGCCGCCACTGGGCATCTTCCAGGGCATCATACCAGAGTTCCTTTCTGGCTGCATCCCTGTAATCTGCGGCCTCCTCCTCCTCATCATCATGGAACGCTGTCCGCAAACCAGCTGAATCCATCCTGTTGTAGCCAGGGGCGCTGCCCAATGGCTAGCGTTGCCCTCAATTGTAACTCCAAATGTTACCAGTGTCTCTGAGCTGCTTCTCCTCGCATTAGGACGCCATCCCACCGCTGCCACCACTGTAACGGGGCTCCGTGTACTCCGACCGAGTACCCTCCGTTGATGGATGCTCCTAGCGCTCTCAGAGGACTCCAAGCACTGCAGACGACACCACAACCACCGCAGGCTCCACAACCGCCGTAGCTTAACTGGAGCCGCGCCGTCTTCCTTCCACCCTGGATCGGCTTCTGTCCTCCAGGACCGTGTGGGGAAGACCTCTCCTCCAGGAGAGCGTATCCGGAACAAGCTCTTACAAGAGCTAAGTGATTAAGAGCTCAGGGGAATATGCAGCGCATAGCAATCCCCAGTGTGATATAGCAGTTCCCTCCAATAACGAGACACGGCTACGTATTGAGGGTCAGAAGAGGTCTGAGGACTGGAACACCCAGCCTGCTTTTTATTAGGATAAGGTACACACAGGACACTCCCAGGGGGAGGATGAAATTAACCAATAATGTGGTGGAATCTCGGTAAAAATAAATTTAGTAGGCCGAGATTACCACGTGGCATGTGTACGTGCATATGCTGACGTATCGATCAGTTGGTTGCACGAGGCAAGATACGATCAGTAGTGTACGGAGCATGTGCAAGAATGCAGGATGTAGTATTCCCCCTCCTCCATTGTGCTGGACAAGCCATGCGGTCAAACAGGAAGTTAATTCTTATTTGTGTTGATTGGTTAAGAGAATGTGCGGGTGGAGCTTAATATGGGAGGAGTTATGTGCCTATATAAGGAGCCTGCACTATTGTCCGGGGCTCAGAATTTGCTGTATTTTGGTGACATTAGTCCCTCTGAGTCCCGATCGGTGATCCAATAAAGAATCTCTTCCTTCCTGAAGAAACCTGTGTCCATCTCTCTGTGCTTGGCTTCCGTCAGTTTCTCCGGTATCATTTGGTGCATTGGCCGGGAAGCTCATCGTTCAACGGTAGCTGAGAGGCAGAGGCGTGAGACGGTCTATCTTTGCCCACGTTCTCTACGGCTGCACCCCTGAACTTCTGCGTGGACCTCCCTTCGTCTCGGCGCCACTGGTCTGTTGTCCAGGAGATCATCGGCCTCTACGTGAGAAGTGCTGGGGTGTCCCCGTCGATGAGTGTGAACTCAGGTTCAGGAACGAGGAGGTAAGACAACTGCTGTTTTAGACGGCAGGACCCACTAGGGGTATACCGATTGTGCGGTAGGCCCAAAGGGGTTTTGAATCTGTGTATCTGCCCCCTCTGTCGGAGGGAAGGAGCGAAGGCGCACCGCTCGATCGAACGCTCTTTAGTCAGACCGTTTGATTTGGTTAGTCAGGCGGGGTCCTGGTGTAAATAGCCCTAGCCGGACACCGGTGTCTTGTCTAGACTAGCGTTCTAGGGTGTATATTACGTTCGCTAGGTCGGAGGGACCGGGAGACTAAGCGGCGCCTGTGTAAATTCGGTTCGCTAGCTCTCAACCTATCTGGGCTAAGTGGGAAGGCGTGTAAATTTGGAACCCACTAGACTTTTGATAGTGCAACTAAGAGGCGCCTGTGTAAATTCGGTTCTCTAGCTCGCTATATATGTGGTGATTGGGCAGTGTGGCTAACCAAAACGGGTGTATATAGTTTTAGGTAGTCCATTCAAGGTACTGGCCAATAGTTTAGTTGGGAATTGTAAATGTGTTAACGATTGTTTAGTAAAGTGTATATCTTGTTAGATAGCGCGAGCTCAGCCGTCTAGCGAGAGTGTTAATAGTGTGTTGCTGTATCATAGTGCACGGTACCATAACCCTGTATATTTACTGACACTGTATATAAGTACTAATCATTGTCGTCCATTGCATGTTTAACACCATAACCACTAATAATTGTATTGTGACCTTAACTTGTGCTTTGACCTATGCTAACCGTACTGTAACCGCTATTTGTAAAAGACGATGTTACTGGGGTGTGTTATAGACGGGTAATTCATATATAGAGAATTATAGCGTGGGTGACTGTATAGTTACGCCAAAGGGCATAATATTGATTATATAGTGACTGGTGTAACAGCTGTGTGTGTACGGGAATTCCCTGAGTGTTTATTGTTATTGTGTACGTTTCACTTGGTAACCGTACCACGTGGTGCTGTTGCCAGAGGAAACGGGTGTGACTGTTGAATAGTACGCGTGTATAGTATTCGTTGTCGACGACGTTCCATTGTTAAGTATGGGTGCGTCGCAGTCAACGATCCCGGATCCCTTAGGTTGTATGGTGAAGAATTTTAAAAAGGGATTCAAAACTTGTGATTTTGGGGTTAAAATGTCTCCTGTACGTTTGGTCACTTTGTGTACTAGGGAGTGGCCTACTTTGGTTGCGGCATGGCCGCCACGTGGCAGTTTGGATCCAACTCTGGTACAGCGCTTACACGTGGCTGTATCAGGTAGGCCTGAACTTTACGGCCAGTTTCCTTATATTGATTGTTGGAGACAGGCCGTAAATGACTCGCCAAAATGGCTCCGGACATGCCACGAGGAGCAATGTCGCCTCATGGTAGCTAGGACTTGTTCGTCCACTAGGACTGGTGTTAGGCCCATTTTGGACACGCCCCCTGAGTCCGAGATCCCTTTGCCGCCCCCTTACTTTCCGTTAAGAGGAAGTGACGCAAATGCAGGAAGTCCTGCAACCCTCCCCTCATTACCCTCATCCACTTCCGCTTCCTCCTCCAGTACAGGATCCACCCCCCCTCGTACTAAATCTCCCCTTCCGGAATCAGAACCAACACCCATTAAAAACGAATATCCTGATTTGGCGCCACTTCAGACTTCCGGTCAAGCTTCATCTAGCTCGGCTCGAAGTGTTCTATTTACAACCTTTTCCCAAAACCAAGCTCCCATATCCCCATACCCTACTTCTCCCCGACTGGAACCTATGACTGACGCCCCTCCACGTAGCCCCATACAGACCCGACAGTTGACCGGTGCCCAACAATTAAGACACTATCAGATGCCTCTTCGTCTGAATCCTGGGTCAGCCTATATAGATGCCGCAGGCCAAATGGCACATGCTGACCCAGTCTTTGTATATGTCCCATTCACGACAACCGATCTTTTAAACTGGAAGACCCACAATTCCTCGTATACTGAGAAACCACAAGCTATGACTGATCTGTTCACCTCAATAGTACAGACACATAACCCGACATGGGCTGATTGCCAGCAGTTATTAATGACTTTGTTTAACAATGAGGAAAGGACAAGAATAAATCAAGCAGCCATTAAAGCATTAGAGGATAAAGCCCGTACTTTAAACCAAGCCAATCCATCAGCATGGGCCGCAACACATTATCCCAACACCGATCCCGATTGGAATGTAAATGGTGCTGACATGGTTCAACTCAGAGCCTATAGAGACGCTATAATTGCTGGCATGAAAGCTGGAGGAAAGAAAGCTATTAACATGTCGAAGACAGTTGAGGTGATTCAGAAAAGTGATGAAGCGCCCAGTGTCTTTTATGACCGATTATTGGAGGCATACCGCTTGTATACCCCCTTTAATCCGGAAGACGCAGATAATTCCCGAATGGTGAACTCCGCCTTTGTCAGCCAAGCTTACGGAGATATTAAGCGCAAGCTACAAAAGTTAGAAGGGTTTGCAGGTATGTCAATCACCCAACTAATGGAGGTAGCGAATAAGGTTTATATGAATAGGGAAACAGAAAGTAAGAAAGAGGAGGAGCGCAAGATGCGTAAAAAGGCTGATATGCTAGCGGTAGCGATCGCAGGCGTAGATAGACGGGGCCCAGATAGAGGCAATAGTAGATGGAGTAGGGAGCCTTTGAGTAGGGATCAGTGCGCGTATTGCAAGGAAGAAGGGCATTGGAGGAACGAATGTCCGCAAAGAGAGCAGTACGAGAGAGACCTACCCAGGGCAGGCTACGGAAACTTTAGAGGCAGAGCGAGAGGTAGAGGAGGCCCCGGAGGGAGTAATGGTAATAGAGGGAGTAATGGGAACAGAGGAAGTGTTAGGGAAGACAGGTATATTCCAGCAGCGCAAAGGTCCCGCGATAGAGAAGGCAGGGACTTCGTGGGATTGGCTGACACGGTCATGGAGGACTATTGATACCGACCGGGCTCCATCCCCCTTGGTCGAGCGGAGCCTATGGTCGATGTATCAATAGGGGGGAAAAGGAGTGTGTTCATGATCGACACTGGTGCTGAACATTCAGTGGTGACTAATCTAGTTGCTCCTCCATCTGGAAGGACTATTACTGTGATAGGAGCAACTGGAAGAAGTGCTGAAAAACCGGTTCTTAAAAGTCGACTCTGTACACTGGGAGGCCACGTAGTAAAACATCAATTCCTTTATATGCCTGAATGTCCAGTCCAATTGCTGGGACGTGATATGCTATCCAAATTACAAGCGCAGATTACGTTCCTACCAAATGGAACAACATCTTTAAAGTTTAATGGACCTTCAGGTATCATGACATTATCCGTACCAAAGGAAGAAGAGTGGCGACTTTATACAGTGTTGACTAGCCAAAACCCTAGGAGTGATGAGACATTATTTAACATACCAGGAGTTTGGGCAGAGAACAACCCACCAGGACTGGCCCGCAATATTCCACCTATAAAAATTGAACTAAAACTTGGGGTTTATCCAGTGAGCCTAAGACAATACCACATCCCGCAGAAGGCTAAGAAGAACATCCAATCCTATCTGGATAAGTTCATACGGTATGGTATCCTAAAATTCTGTACTTCCCCCTGGAACACCCCATTGCTGCCTGTTCAAAAGCCCGGTACAGATGAGTATCGACCTGTGCAGGACTTGAGAGCAGTCAATGATGCGGTTGTTAGTATACATCCAGTTGTACCCAATCCATATAACCTGCTTGCTTTAATTCCGGGCGGGGCTACTTACTTTACAGTCTTAGACCTCAAAGATGCCTTCTTTTGCCTCCGAATTGCCGCAGAAAGTCAATGTATTTTCGCTTTCCAATGGGAGAACGCTGTAACGGGCTCAAAACGCCAAATGACCTGGACAAGACTGCCCCAAGGGTTTAAAAATTCACCTACACTATTTGGTTCAGCTCTAATCCAAGATCTATTGGATTTCGAGTCCATCCCAGGAGAGTGTGTATTGTTACAATATGTAGATGACTTGTTGATAGCAGCAGTTACAAAAGAAATCTGTCAGCAAGCAACGCACGATCTACTGCACATTCTCTGGAAGGCAGGATACAAGGTGTCTAGAAAGAAGGCTCAGTTGTGTTTGCCAACTGTCAAATATCTGGGATTCCATATCTCTGAAGGTCAAAGAATTATGGGGCCAGAGAGAAAAGAAGCTGTCTGCCAAATACCAATACCCAAGAATAGAAGACAAGTGCGAGAATTCTTGGGGGCAGCAGGCTTCTGTAGGATATGGATTCCCAGCTATGCGATACTGGCAAAACCTCTGTACGCAGCTATAAAAGGTACAGAGCACGACCCCTTCCTATGGACCCAAGAACAGCAAACAGCATTTGAAGATGTGAAGAAGGCTTTGATGAGTGCCCCAGCATTAGGTCTACCTGATCACACACGACCATTCTACTTATACGTACACGAGCAAAGAAGAATGGCTGTGGGAGTATTGACACAGTACTTGGGATCATGGCAAAGACCTGTTGCCTACATGTCTAAGCAATTGGATGCAGTGGCCAGCGGACTTCCACCTTGTCTAAGAGCCGTAGCTGCAGCCGCCCTGCTAGTAGCTGAAGCCGATAAACTCACTCTGGGTCAAGAACTTTATGTACGAGTCCCACATGCAGTACAGACGTTGTTGGATTACAAAGGAAATCATTGGTTTAGTAACAGCCGTATGACCAAGTATCAAGCAATGTTGTGTGAAAACCCAAGAGTGCATTTAGAGACTGTAAACACCTTAAATCCAGCTACCCTTTTGCCACAACCTACTGAAAGTCAACATGATTGTTTGGAAGTAATGGATGAAGTATTCTCAAGTAGACCAGATCTTCGTGATTTTCCCATCCAGAACCCCGATGTTCAATATTATACCGACGGCAGTAGTTATGTGAAAGAAGGGATCCGCTATGCAGGATATGCAGTGACAACAATAGACAAGGTGATAGAAGCTCGGCCACTGGCGAAAGGAACATCAGCACAAAAGGCAGAACTGATAGCACTGACACGAGCGTTACAATTGGCTGAAGGTTTAAGAGTGAATATCTATACGGACTCTAAGTATGCGTTTTTAACCACTCATGCCCACGGAGCCTTGTATAAAGAAAGAGGACTACTGAATTCAGAAGGCAAAGAAATCAAATACGCAGCTGAAATCCTACAACTATTGGAAGCAGTGTGGGAGCCGAAAGAAGTCGGTATCATACATTGTCGAGCGCATCTGAGAGGAGATGGTGATGTAACCAAGGGAAATCGGATGGCAGATAGTGCAGCTAAGCGCGCTGCTGAATCAGGAAGACAGGAGTATGTGGGGCATATAGCTGCTCTTATACCAACTCCACTGTCCCAATGGACTCCAGTTTATACAGCTCAAGAAGAGGAGTGGTTAAAGACTGAACCGGGAAAGTATTTGGAGAACAAGTGGTATCAGCTAGAAGATGGAAGAATAGTCATACCAGCATCACTAGCGGTAGAAATTGTCAAAAATTATCATAACGGGACACATTCTGGGAGAGACAGTACTGAAGAATCTCTCAGAAAACATTTCTACATACCAAGATTGTCCAACTTGACTCAGGCCATTGTACGAAGATGTGTAACATGTGCTAAAAATAATGCAAGACAAGGACCAGTAAAGCCACCAGGAGTCCAGTTTATGGGGGGACTCCCCATGTCCGATCTACAAATAGACTTTACAGTGATGCCTAAATCGGGTGGACATCGTTACCTGCTGGTAATTGTGTGCACTTATTCAGGCTGGGTAGAAGCATGTCCTACTCGTACAGAGAAAGCAGGAGAAGTTGTGAGATTCCTGCTACGAGAAATAATACCCCGATATGGACTACCCTGTTCTATAGGATCGGACAATGGTCCAGCTTTTGTTCATCAGTGCCTACAACAACTGACTCATATGCTTGGTATAAAGTGGAGGCTTCATACTGCATATAGACCCCAGAGTTCTGGTAAGGTAGAGAGAATGAATAGAACTATAAAGAACCAGTTGGCTAAAATGTGTCAGGAAACCCAACTTAAGTGGAACGTTCTCTTACCCATAGCTTTATTGCGAATCCGCAGTACCCCTACCAGAAGGATGGGCCTCTCTCCTTTTGAAATCATGTATGGGCGACCACCTCCCGTACTTGGTAACTTAAGGGGGGATTTGAGTCAGTTGGGAGAAGGAATTACCCGGCAGCAGGTTGTAGAGTTGGGTAAGACTATGGAGGAGGTACAGAAATGGGTACAAGATAGATTACCTGTGAATATTTATCCCCCTGTTCATAGTTATCATCCAGGAGATCAAGTGTGGATTAAAGAGTGGAATAATGTACCGTTAGGGCCCAAGTGGAGAGGTCCTTATGTTGTTCTTTTGTCTACCCCTACAGCGATAAAAGTAGCCGAAGTGACTCCGTGGATACATCACTCCAGGGTTAAACCAGCAGCAGTCGATTCTTGGCAAGTTACAGCAGATCCAGAGAATCCCTGCAAGATCCGGTTAAAACGCACTACTCAGTCGGAGTAACGAGGAACTATTGTGGATTACAAATTTTATTATTTTTGGGATTTGGTGCGTGAGTGAGAAGGCCATAATAAAGCCTGTCCGCTTACCAACACATAGTATATAAGCCAGGAAAGTCTCGAAGGGACACCTGTGAAGACGAGCAGAACTCCATTCCCTGCAGCCCTCACATCCTGGAAGCTGAGGCGCCTTCGCACGGACGAAGACTGAGGATGACGGCGAAAGATGTGCTTTTGATAGTGTTTATTTATATGTGTTTTTATATTCAGGAAGGTAGAGGTACCGACACTCCTAGCTGTGAGGTATGCATTAAGACTACGAGAACAGGTAACCATATTTCCCAAACCCTAATTTGGCATTCACAATACGAGTGTAAAGGAGATGTATCGAGATGTAGATACTTAAATATAGACTATAGTGTGTGCCATTTAGGAGTAGGAGAACCTAAGTGCTTCAGTCCGGAGTATCAACCTCGTACAATTTGGTTGACTCTCAGGAATGGAGATCCTCAGGGGACCCTAATTAATAAGACGGTGTTAGAATCCGTACATTCTTCGGGTGTTCTGCTGTTTGATGCGTGTAAAGCGATATCGAGTGGTAGAAAGCCGTGGAATGTATGTGGGGATCTTAGATGGGAGAGGACGTATGGGTCTAACGATAAATATATTTGTCCCAGTAGTAAAAATAAATATGTGAGTCCTAGATGCCCAAATAAAGACTATAACTTTTGCCCATATTGGTCTTGTGTGGGGTGGGCGACTTGGGGACAGACAGTAGATAAAGACATGATAGTGACTAAGTTGCCGACTAGCCCATATTGTAAGTCTATGGAATGTAATCCCATCCATATACTTATAAATAACCCCGATAAGTTCTTAGACAAATATGGCAATTTATTTGGGTTTCAGATATACGGGACGGGTTTAGATCCTGGGACATTATTGTTTATAGGGATAGAGACTGATACGGTATCCTCCCAGACTCATCAAGTATACCATTCCTTTTATGAAGAGATGAGTATAGATAATAAGATCCCCCATAATGCTAAAAACCTGTTCATCGATTTAGCTGAAAGTATTGCCGGTAGTCTTAATGTTACCAACTGCTATGTGTGTGGAGGTACTAACATGGGAGACCAATGGCCTTGGGAAGCAAAGGAGGTAATGTCCGGTTCTGAGGCAGTTGACCAACTAATATCTACACAAGCCGATTATCATATGAGTGTTAGAGGTAAATCTGAGTGGAGATTAAAGACCTCCATCATAGGTTATGTTTGCATAGCAAGGAAAGGAATAATGTATAATACTTCTGTAGGAGAATTAACTTGTCTAGGGCAAAAAGCTTATGATGATGATACAAAGAATACAACTTGGTGGTCGGCTTCAAATGTCTCAGAACCATCTAACCCGTTTGCTAGATACGCCAATTTAAAGGATGTGTGGTTTGATTTATCCATCACATCTACCTGGAGAGCCCCAGCAAATTTGTACTGGATCTGTGGTAAGAAAGCCTATTCGGAGTTGCCACAGGACTGGGAAGGGGCATGTGTGTTGGGTATGCTCAAACCATCCTTCTTCTTGTTACCGATTGAAACAGGTGAGACTTTAGGTGTTAAAGTGTATGATGTGAATCATAGGAAGAAAAGGGGACCCATAGAGATAGGCACCTGGGAAGATAATGAATGGCCTCCCCAGCGTATCATAGATTATTATGGGCCAGCCACGTGGGCTGAGGATGGTACCTTTGGTTACAGAACCCCTATTTATATGCTCAACCGTATTATAAGATTACAGGCGGTGGTTGAGATTATCACTAACGAAACATCACAGGCGCTCAATCTTCTAGCGAAGCATAACACCAGGATGAGGACAGCAGTCTACCAAAATAGATTAGCCTTGGATTACCTTTTGGCAGTAGAGGGAGGTGTATGTGGGAAGTTTAACCTGAGCAATTGCTGTCTTCAAATAGATGACGAAGGGCAAGCAATAGCTGATCTTACTAGCCATATGGTTAAACTAGCGCATGTGCCTACTCAGGTATGGAAAGGGTATAATCCAAGTAGTTGGTTTGGTAGCTGGTATGAGTGGTTTGGAGGGCTTAAGGCAGTGGTAGGTGGAGTCCTACTAATTTTAATGTTGTGTCTAGTCCTGCCGTGTCTTATACCCTTAGTAGTTAGGTCCGTGCAAAGCCTGATAGGAAATATAGCAGAGAGGAAGGCTGCTGCACAGATAATGGCGATTTATAAGTATAAGGCTTTAGATCAGGGAGAACCAATGCAGGAAGATGAGTGTTGAAGATTCACATCATAAGATAAGTCTGGTCTGGTTCAAGGTAACTTGCGGTGTAAGCAAACCAAGGTTAAGTGATGCCTCAAGTAATTGTGAAATATCAAGAGGCATCAAAGGGGGGAATGTGGTGGAATCTCGGTAAAAATAAATTTAGTAGGCCGAGATTACCACGTGGCATGTGTACGTGCATATGCTGACGTATCGATCAGTTGGTTGCACGAGGCAAGATACGATCAGTAGTGTACGGAGCATGTGCAAGAATGCAGGATGTAGTATTCCCCCTCCTCCATTGTGCTGGACAAGCCATGCGGTCAAACAGGAAGTTAATTCTTATTTGTGTTGATTGGTTAAGAGAATGTGCGGGTGGAGCTTAATATGGGAGGAGTTATGTGCCTATATAAGGAGCCTGCACTATTGTCCGGGGCTCAGAATTTGCTGTATTTTGGTGACATTAGTCCCTCTGAGTCCCGATCGGTGATCCAATAAAGAATCTCTTCCTTCCTGAAGAAACCTGTGTCCATCTCTCTGTGCTTGGCTTCCGTCAGTTTCTCCGGTATCAATAACAGCGTAGTACAGCCCACAGGTTCCCTCCCCTCAGATAAACAGTTAAACCAATTATTACATACAATAAAAATACAGTTTTTACACACACACTGTAACTTTAAAACCATACATCCAATTTCAATAAAAGTTGCATATTCAGACTCAGCATACATCAAACATAAACACTTCCAAAAATCAGCCAAATCCCTCCAGTGGATCAAAAGTTAGCTGGAAGTCCTTTATGACCGACCGCAAGCACAATTTCCTGCCCAAAACAGTTCCATAGATTTGGGCTGTGCGGCCGGTCAATTTCATGCGGAAAAACGACTAAGTCCCATTTCGAACGGGACTTAGTCTCTGGAGCTGCAAGTTCCGTATGGGAGAAGGTAAGGGTCAGCGGTGTTCGGCAGAATGTGTAGCCGATTTTGGTTCCACAGAATCTTTAGCATACACCGCTGACCGCATTCGAGGAAACCAAGATGGCCGCCGCCACGTGCAATTGACCGGCAGTAACCTCACAGCCTGGGAGGTAAATTGCCTGCACACTTTAGCTTCTGGGTGGTCCGCCTGTGTGGTACTTGGTTCAGTAAGCCCTATTTACTGAACCAAGTGGGGGAAAGCCAGGAACAAGTTATTTTACCGGTCTGGGGACATAGTCTTAAAGGGGCATTGTTCAGCAAAGTCACAATATGTCCCCAGACGGTTCTTAAAGGGCCATACACACCCAATAAATGTTAATAAGTTTTCAGGGGCACAATCTTCCAGGGGCCATAGTCATGAGGCAGGAGGCTGGCAAACATGCTTCTCCACAATCCAGGGAAGCAGGGCAATTTCTCATTTAAAGGGCCAGTTACAAATAGCGATTTGTAACAGTAGTAAAAATAAATATGTGAGTCCTAGATGCCCAAATAAAGACTATAACTTTTGCCCATATTGGTCTTGTGTGGGGTGGGCAACTTGGGGACAGACAGTAGACAAAGACATGATAGTGACTAAGTTGCCTACCAGTCCATATTGTAAGTCTATGGAATGCAACCCAGTCCATATACTTATAAATAACCCTGATAAGTTCTTAGACAAGTATGGCAATTTATTTGGGTTTCAAATATACGGGACGGGTTTAGATCCTGGGACAGTATTGTTTATAGGGATAGAGACTGATACGGTATCCTCCCAAACTCATCAAGTATACCATTCCTTTTATGAAGAGATGAGTATAGATAATAAGATCCCCCATAATGCTAAAAACCTGTTCATTGACTTAGCTGAAAGTATTGCTGGTAGTCTTAATGTTACCAACTGCTATGTGTGTGGAGGTACTAACATGGGAGACCAATGGCCTTGGGAAGCAAAGGAGGTAATGTCCGGTTCTGAGGCAGTTGACCAACTAATATCTACACAAGCCGATTATCATATGAGTGTTAGAGGTAAATCTGAGTGGAGATTAAAGACCTCCATCATAGGTTATGTTTGCATAGCAAGGAAAGGAATAATGTATAATACTTCTGTAGGAGAATTAACTTGTCTAGGGCAAAAAGCTTATGATGATGATACAAAGAATACAACTTGGTGGTCGGCTTCAAATGTCTCAGAACCATCTAACCCGTTTGCTAGATACGCCAATTTAAAGGATGTGTGGTTTGATTTATCCATCACATCTACCTGGAGAGCCCCAGCAAATTTGTACTGGATCTGTGGTAAGAAAGCCTATTCGGAGTTGCCACAGGACTGGGAAGGGGCATGTGTGTTGGGTATGCTCAAACCATCCTTCTTCTTGTTACCTATTGAAACAGGTGAGACTTTAGGTGTTAAAGTGTATGATGTGAATCATAGGAAGAAAAGGGGACCCATAGAGATAGGCGCCTGGGAAGATGATGAATGGCCTCCCCAGCGTATTATAGATTATTATGGGCCAGCCACGTGGGCAGAAGATGGTACCTTTGGTTATAGAACCCCTATTTATATGCTCAACCGTATTATAAGATTACAGGCGGTGGTTGAGATTATTACTAACGAAACATCACAAGCGCTTAATCTTCTAGCGAAGCATAATACCAGGATGAGGACAGCAGTCTACCAAAATAGATTAGCCTTGGATTACCTTTTAGCAGTAGAGGGAGGTGTATGTGGGAAGTTTAACCTGAGCAATTGCTGTCTTCAAATAGATGACGATGGGCAAGCAATAGCTGAGCTTACTAGCCATATGGTTAAACTAGCGCATGTGCCTACTCAGGTATGGAATGGGTATAATCCAAGTAGTTGGTTTGGTAGCTGGTATGAGTGGTTTGGAGGGCTTAAGGCAGTGGTAGGTGGAGTCCTACTGATTTTAATGTTGTGTCTACTCCTGCCGTGTCTTATACCCTTAGTAGTTAGGTCTGTGCAAAGCCTGATAGAAAATATAGCAGAGAGGAAGGCTGCTGCACAGATAATGGCAATTTATAAATATGAGGCTCTAGATCAGGGAGAACCAATGCAGGAAGATGAGTGTTGAAGATTCACATCATAAGTTAAGTCTAGTCTGGTTCAGGGTAACTTGCGGTGTATGCAAACTAAGGTTAAGTGATGCCTCAAGTAATTGTGAAATATCAAGAGGCATCAAAGGGGGGAATGTGGTGGAATCTCGGTAAAAATAAATTTAGTAGGCCGAGATTACCACGTGGCATGTGTACGTGCATATGCTGACGTATCGATCAGTTGGTTGCACGAGGCAAGATACGATCAGTAGTGTACGGAGCATGTGCAAGAATACAGGATGTAGTATTCCCCTCCTCCATTGTGCTGGACAAGCCATGCGGTCAAGCAGGAAGTTAATTCTTACTTGTATTGATTGGTCAAGAGAATGTGCGGGTGGAGCTTAATATGGGAGGAGTTATGTGCCGGCCGGTCAATTTCATGCGGAAAAACGACTAAGTCCCATTTCGAACGGGACTTAGTCTCTGGAGCTGCAAGTTCCGTATGGGAGAAGGTAAGGGTCAGCGGTGTTCGGCAGAATGTGTAGCCGATTTTGGTTCCACAGAATCTTTAGCATACACCGCTGACCGCATTCGAGGAAACCAAGATGGCCGCCGCCACGTGCAATTGACCGGCAGTAACCTCACAGCCTGGGAGGTAAATTGCCTGCACACTTTAGCTTCTGGGTGGTCCGCCTGTGTGGTACTTGGTTCAGTAAGCCCTATTTACTGAACCAAGTGGGGGAAAGCCAGGAACAAGTTATTTTACCGGTCTGGGGACATAGTCTTAAAGGGGCATTGTTCAGCAAAGTCACAATATGTCCCCAGACGGTTCTTAAAGGGCCATACACACCCAATAAATGTTAATAAGTTTTCAGGGGCACAATCTTCCAGGGGCCATAGTCATGAGGCAGGAGGCTGGCAAACATGCTTCTCCACAATCCAGGGAAGCAGGGCAATTTCTCATTTAAAGGGCCAGTTACAAATAGCGATTTGTAACAGTAGTAAAAATAAATATGTGAGTCCTAGATGCCCAAATAAAGACTATAACTTTTGCCCATATTGGTCTTGTGTGGGGTGGGCAACTTGGGGACAGACAGTAGACAAAGACATGATAGTGACTAAGTTGCCTACCAGTCCATATTGTAAGTCTATGGAATGCAACCCAGTCCATATACTTATAAATAACCCTGATAAGTTCTTAGACAAGTATGGCAATTTATTTGGGTTTCAAATATACGGGACGGGTTTAGATCCTGGGACAGTATTGTTTATAGGGATAGAGACTGATACGGTATCCTCCCAAACTCATCAAGTATACCATTCCTTTTATGAAGAGATGAGT
This sequence comes from Pelobates fuscus, assembly GCF_036172605.1. Classification (NCBI taxonomy): domain Eukaryota; kingdom Metazoa; phylum Chordata; class Amphibia; order Anura; family Pelobatidae; genus Pelobates; species Pelobates fuscus. The sequence goes on along the minus strand of NC_086317.1, from coordinate 182,296,266 downwards.
ATAGATAATAAGATCCCCCATAATGCTAAAAACCTGTTCATTGACTTAGCTGAAAGTATTGCTGGTAGTCTTAATGTTACCAACTGCTATGTGTGTGGAGGTACTAACATGGGAGACCAATGGCCTTGGGAAGCAAAGGAGGTAATGTCCGGTTCTGAGGCAGTTGACCAACTAATATCTACACAAGCCGATTATCATATGAGTGTTAGAGGTAAATCTGAGTGGAGATTAAAGACCTCCATCATAGGTTATGTTTGCATAGCAAGGAAAGGAATAATGTATAATACTTCTGTAGGAGAATTAACTTGTCTAGGGCAAAAAGCTTATGATGATGATACAAAGAATACAACTTGGTGGTCGGCTTCAAATGTCTCAGAACCATCTAACCCGTTTGCTAGATACGCCAATTTAAAGGATGTGTGGTTTGATTTATCCATCACATCTACCTGGAGAGCCCCAGCAAATTTGTACTGGATCTGTGGTAAGAAAGCCTATTCGGAGTTGCCACAGGACTGGGAAGGGGCATGTGTGTTGGGTATGCTCAAACCATCCTTCTTCTTGTTACCTATTGAAACAGGTGAGACTTTAGGTGTTAAAGTGTATGATGTGAATCATAGGAAGAAAAGGGGACCCATAGAGATAGGCGCCTGGGAAGATGATGAATGGCCTCCCCAGCGTATTATAGATTATTATGGGCCAGCCACGTGGGCAGAAGATGGTACCTTTGGTTATAGAACCCCTATTTATATGCTCAACCGTATTATAAGATTACAGGCGGTGGTTGAGATTATTACTAACGAAACATCACAAGCGCTTAATCTTCTAGCGAAGCATAATACCAGGATGAGGACAGCAGTCTACCAAAATAGATTAGCCTTGGATTACCTTTTAGCAGTAGAGGGAGGTGTATGTGGGAAGTTTAACCTGAGCAATTGCTGTCTTCAAATAGATGACGATGGGCAAGCAATAGCTGAGCTTACTAGCCATATGGTTAAACTAGCGCATGTGCCTACTCAGGTATGGAATGGGTATAATCCAAGTAGTTGGTTTGGTAGCTGGTATGAGTGGTTTGGAGGGCTTAAGGCAGTGGTAGGTGGAGTCCTACTGATTTTAATGTTGTGTCTACTCCTGCCGTGTCTTATACCCTTAGTAGTTAGGTCTGTGCAAAGCCTGATAGAAAATATAGCAGAGAGGAAGGCTGCTGCACAGATAATGGCAATTTATAAATATGAGGCTCTAGATCAGGGAGAACCAATGCAGGAAGATGAGTGTTGAAGATTCACATCATAAGTTAAGTCTAGTCTGGTTCAGGGTAACTTGCGGTGTATGCAAACTAAGGTTAAGTGATGCCTCAAGTAATTGTGAAATATCAAGAGGCATCAAAGGGGGGAATGTGGTGGAATCTCGGTAAAAATAAATTTAGTAGGCCGAGATTACCACGTGGCATGTGTACGTGCATATGCTGACGTATCGATCAGTTGGTTGCACGAGGCAAGATACGATCAGTAGTGTACGGAGCATGTGCAAGAATACAGGATGTAGTATTCCCCTCCTCCATTGTGCTGGACAAGCCATGCGGTCAAGCAGGAAGTTAATTCTTACTTGTATTGATTGGTCAAGAGAATGTGCGGGTGGAGCTTAATATGGGAGGAGTTATGTGCCTATATAAGGAGCCTGCACTATTGTCCGGGGCTCAGAACTTGCTGTATTTTGGTGACGCTAGTCCCTCTGAGTCCCGATCGGTGATCCAATAAAGAATCTCTTCCTTCCTGAAGAAACCTGTGTCCATCTCTCTGTGCTTGGCTTCCGTCAGTTTCTCCGGTATCAGATATAGTAATGAATTGTTAATAAAAGCTTATGAGGAGGTAGAAACGAAAAACAGAAATGATCTACTTACATATAAAGATAAGAAAGTTGATACACAACATCAAAATTTTAACTTCATTTGTGATTTTAATTGTAATAGTAAACAATTGAAGAGAATAATTAGAAAATATTGGCCGATATTAAAAAATTATCCTGTCCTTCACTCTTTGCTCCCAGACACACCTATGATTACATATAGGGGTGTACACAATTTGAGTAGTAGTTTAGTACATAACCATATATCATCACAGAAAACTACAGTAAAATCATTTCTTTAACGAGACTAATGGATTCAATGGGTGTGGCTCATGTGGAGCTTGCAAAAACACCCAAAGCTCGAAACGAGTAATAAGGGAGTTTGATCACCCTAGAGATGGTAGAAAAAAGTTTAAAATCAAACAACTAATCACTTGTCATATATAAAATCACTTGCCCATGTAAGTTAACATATATAGGAAGAACTATTAGGACACTAAATACACGAATTCAAGAACATATAAGAAATATGAAAAATGGTTTTGATAAACAGTGTCTCTATGCATTTTAAAGAAAAACATAATTGTGATCCCCGTTTTATGGAATTCATGGGAATTCAAAGAGTCCCACGGGGGCGGGGCTTAACAATTGTCCTGACCAGACGCCATTTCTGAAGCGTCCTAATCTATACCTCGAATCCAGCAAATATCTGCTAAACCGAACCCAATCCGGCTTCTACACACCTATAACTGGGATCGGAAGATCATACCGCATCGATAGATGCCTTTTTTCCAACCACCTAAATCAGCCCGACGGAAATCCAAAACCGGGGCCTACAACACGCTGCAAGGCCTGGGGAGCTCCCTGGAGGGAATCGCGGAGTCAAGAGCGGGGCAACCCTACACCCACAAGCTGCAGGCTTCACCTCAGAACATGCCAAGCATGGGCAGGCGATCCCAGAAGACACACACCTCGGCGGAAGGTAGGGACATAGGAACAATGTTCCAGAAACCACCGCCACCTAGGCCTCCCGCCGCAGGGGGAGAGGAGCAAGCCCCGGCACCACGCAACACTGGGCCCGAGGGCTCACCGCACTCACCACCACAGCAAGACGGGCCTCCAGACCCAACCGACGACTCCGCTCCTACCACAAAAAAGGACTTAAAACTCCTCCTAGCCGAAATCCACAAGCTACTCGCGGCCGACTCGGCCGTTCTCAAAAAGGAGGTCCGCGCAGTGTCGGACAGGGTCGGAACCAACGAGAAAGCCATAACGGAGGTACAATCCCACCTTTCCGGTGTACAGGACTCTTTACAAACGCTGTACACACAACAGCATTTCTTATCACTCAAGCTTACTACGCTGGAAGACCGCCAGAGGCGTACCCACGTTAAAATCAGGGGTATCCGGGGGCGGGGCCGGGCCGCCAAGCCTAACGGTCGCAGGGAGGATCTGCTCCTGCGATCCATGCAAAAGTAAGCCTAAAAACGGGACTTCTGATCGTTTAAGGGGCCCACAACTGCGACCCTCGGTGATTGCGGGCCACCGGAGCCGGGGAGAGGCTAGCTCGTGGAGTTTTAGTCCCCCGGGGGAGAGATCCCCGCCGTACCATGCGGGACCTACCTGGCGGTGAGTGGAGTGGACGGCCGCCACTCCCCTATCCTGCCCTACGGAGCCCAACAACGCAGCTGACCATCGCGGTCCCGGTCCTGATCCCCCCCCCTCTGGACCGGGGGGGATATCCCGGTCCTTGCCCCACAGCAACAGCGCTAGGAGGCTGTGCCGCGCTGACACGGGAGCTTGAGGCCCAAAACAAGATGGCCGCCAGACCTGAACCCGTTTCCTCTACTTACAGCCTACTCACATGGCGGACGCACCTGCATCAGACCGAAAAGTCATACACGCAACTGTGATCAAAGCGGCAATAAAGCGGACGGGCTTCTACCCACCAGTGCCAACCCCCCGGAGAATGGTGCCTGGAGCAGCCCCAACTGTGTGTCCCTCAGGTGATACCGCCGAGGTGCAGACACAGGCAGACGGCGCAATCCGAGCACCAACCTCGACGGAGCAGCCCCCAAGCCAGCTACCTTTTACCAGCAACACACACTGAACCCAGGTATCCTGCCATCCTCATAAAGAGCCCACCAACAGGGAAACCTTGATCTGCCCATGCATGGCAACAGAGAAAAGGTACATGGGACTTCGTCTGTGGCAGTGTGGCAGGATGCCTGCCCGGCGCCTATAGCTCCAACGCCTGCCGAGTACCTACTTCAATACAAGTGACTTTCACCTAAACCTCGCCTCAGCACAAGCTAAAGCAAAGCCAGTCACACCAGAGCCCGACTTTTGCCCACCACAGAAGACCCCCAATACTTACCACAACCACTATCCATGGGACTGACCGGCCCCGCAGAACGAGTCCAAAAACCAGGGGCACGAAACACCACATCGACCTGCACAGCCGTGAGCTACGCCACCACAAGCCGGAGGCCTGGAACTCAACCACGCAAAAGCATCAGACACTGCAGGCTGAGAGAGCCCAAGAGGACAGCGTCTGGCACCCAGCTGGAATCGGATGAGTGCAAGTAGCAGACCAGAGTCAGCCAGACACAGACTGATCAATCTGGACGTTACTAACATTCCCCTTAATGCAAGAACTGCCTTATGTCAACTACCTAACCGTAAAGTTACAGTTTATGTGCTGTCATTATCTCACCCAATTTTTAACTGCTTACGTATACATATGTTTATCTTAAAAGCTTACACATAGAATGAATAGCTAACCCTATCTAAAATGACAAGTTAAGTGAGATGTACACTAGCAGTGAAAACAAAACTCAGTTTCTCTATTATTGTTTACTTTAATATTTTATTTTTTTTGCTGATTATGCGCTACGAACACAAGCCTGTCCAGCCTAACATTTGTAATCTTACTTAATAATGTTGAACAGCCTGTTATTTTCATTTTAAAACAAAAATGTGCAGACCTCTCATGCCACTGCTGAGCCTATGTTTAACCATTCATGCACGCTGTTGCGGCGTACGTTTATGCTTTGTAATCACCTGCACGACAAAAATAAAGAATTCAAAAAAAAAAAAAAATCAGGGGTATCCCTGCAGAGATCACAGCCGAAGAGCTACCCCATTACATCAGGAGACTACTGACCGCTATTATGCCACATACAAAGGCAAAGAAAGTTGCAATTGACAGCGTTTACCGCCTGCCAAGCCCACCTCACTTAAAGTCCACAGCGGTGAGAGATGTCATCCTCCGCTGCACCTCCCTACCTGACAAGCTACAAGTCATGGCAGCTGTGAAAGGCAAGACACCCTTCACCTTTGAAACTGCAAACCTCACCTTTTTTCAGGACTTAACAAGGGCTACACTCCTACACCGTAAGTCAACACGGTGACAGCACAACTAAGGGCTGCAGGACTACAATACCGATGGGGCCTAAACAGATCCCTGACTACGACCCAAGGCGGGAAAACACACACTCTCGCTTCCATGGCTGACGCGCCCACCTTCCTAGAGACTCTGGGACTCTCGCACTCTGATGTGCCCTCCACCCCGGCATCACAGGGGACAGCGTGAAAACCTGCATCTGTGACACCGTTTGTACCGCGATCAACGAACACACAGGGCACAGACAGCCCTGAATGAACATTTCTCTTCGCAACCGTTGAAACTCTGCTTAACTTTCTTTTAATGTCCTAAGTTAATACATGTTTTGTTTTATACTTTTAAAGGCTGTCCTATTGCCGCCCACTAATAGGACGATATGGATAGACGAACAAGCCGGCTTGGTCGGCAAGCATAAAGCCCATGTTACGTGGCAGATAAAACACCCCCCCTCCCCGCAACCCCCTTGGTCAGGGGTTCCCAGCCCGCACACGCACGACAGAGAACGCATAATCTAAACCCAGGCCTCCAGGCTCAGACCTCACACAGTGTGACGGTATTTCCTCACTCAAATGCAAACATGATATCTTAACCAAAGTGGAACTGACAGGTCCCCCTCACGAACCCATGGCCCTTCCCAGACACTTTGACCCTGTATAAGATAGTACGGCTGTACCTTGAGGGAACTTGATGTATGTTTCACACTGTAAACCTCCATGTAAGCCTGCTTGTGCGACCAAGGCCTATGGGCAGTGGCGTACATACCAGGGTCGCAGGGGTCGTGGCTGCAACCGGGCCCGGCCCACCAGGGGTCCCGGCCGCCCTGCGACCCAGGTATGTACCCACAGGGCCAGCCTCTTCTGCTGGGGGGCCCAGGAGCCGGCCACCTCCGGGCCCCCCGAGGCTGGCCCTGCTGTCACCCGGCTGGCTGGCGGGCGCGCGAGGGAGCACTGTCCCCTGGGTGCTCCCTCTTCAGCTCCCTCGCGCACCGCACTGAAACCGGAGCCGGAAGATGACGTCATCTTCCGGCTCCGGCATCAGTACGCGGCGCGCGAGGGAGCTGAAGAGGGAGCACTCAGGGGACAGTGCTCCCTCGCGCGCCCGCCAGCCGGGTGATAGCCTGGCCAGCAACACCACTGGACCCCAGGTAAGGAGGCTGGGGGGATAAAAAAAAACAAAAACGTTTGAGTGTGTTAGTGAGTGTGTGTGTTAGTGAGTGTGTTAGTGTTAGTGAGTGTGTGTGTGTTAGTGAGTGTTAGTGAGTGTGTGTGTTAGTGAGTGTGTTAGTGTTAGTGAGTGTGTGTGTGTTAGTGAGTGTGTGTGTTAGTGTTAGTGAGTGTGTGTTAGTGTTAGTGAGTGTGTTAGTGAGTGTGTTAGTGTTAGTGAGTGTGTTAGTGTTAGTGAGTGTGTGTGTTAGTGTTAGAGTGTGTGTGTTAGTGTTAGTGAGTGTGTGTGTTAGTGAGTGTGTGTGTGTTAGTGAGTGTGTGTTAGTGTTAGTGAGTGTGTGTGTTAGTGAGTGTGTGTGTTAGTGTTAGTGAGTGTGTGTGTGTGTTAGTGAGTGTGTGTGAGTTAGTGAGTGTGAGTGTTAGTGAGTGTGTGTGTTAGTGAGTGTGTGTGTTAGTGAGTGTGTGTTAGTGAGTGTGTGTGTTAGTGTTAGTGAGTGTGTGTGTGTTAGTGAGTGTGTTAGTGTTAGTGAGTGTGTGTGTTAGTGTTAGTGAGTGTGTGTGTTAGTGAGTGTGTTAGTGTTAGAGTGTGTGTGTTAGTGTGTGTGTCTGTTACTGAGTATGTTTGTGTGCGTCTGTCACTGAGTGTGTGTCTGTCAGTAAATGTGTGCGTCTGTTCATGAGAGTGTGTGTGTGTCTTAAGCACTTACCTTTCTCCAGCGCCGGACTCCCTTAACGCTGGGGATCTCTCCGTCCCCATCCGCCTCTCAGCTCCGAATGCACATGCGTGGCAAGAGCCACGCGCGCATTCAAACCGCCCATAGGAAAGCATTACTCAATGCTTTCCTATGGACGTTCAGCGTCTTCTCACTGTGATTTTCACAGTGAGAATCGCAGAAAATCCTCTAGCGGCTGTCAATGAGACAGCCACTAGAGGCTGGATTAACCCTCAGTGAAACATAGCAGTTTCTCTGAAACTGCTATGTTTTCAGCTGCAGGGTTAAAACTAGAGAGACCTGGCACCCAGACCACTTCATTGAGCTGATGTGATCTGGGTGTCTGTAGTGGTCCTTTAAGTGTATGTGTTTATGCATGCACTGGCATACATACCGTGGTCGCACGGGTCGCAGCCCTGCGACCAGGTGCCCGCCGCCATGTGTTGCGGCCCCAGCCTGCGCAGAGTAAGCGCTCGCGCGGGGGGAGGGGGGGGCCCCGGATCAGTTTTCGCACCGGGGCCCCATGGGTTGTGTGTACGCCACTGCCTATGGGTCACAGGCTTGATGAGCTATAGGCCGCCACTTTACAGAAGTAATAATCGTTGCCACTGATACACTGCATAATATCGCAATATATGGTTAAATGAATGTACTCCATAACTGCACTGTTGTACTATACTTGTTTTAAAAAAAAAAAAAAGAGAGGCTACTTTTGCTAGAGCTCGTCTCTCCTGACTGTGTTCTGGATCGAGCGAACTCTCATTGTTATGATTTGTACTGTTTCACTTCTCTGCCTCACTCCTATCCAGTCGGTCCTCTCACACCTCGCCCCTCTGCCAGTCCTTACATTGGCTCCCTGTATCCTATAGCAGTCAATTCAAAGTGCTAACCCATACATTTAAAGCACTGAACAATTCCAGCCCCTCTTATATCTCTTCACTGATCCAGAGGTATGCCCCTCCTCGTACCCTCCGCTCTGCCCGCGACCACCTCCTGACCGCTGCTCGCACCCGTACGGCCAACTCACGCTTGCAGGACCTCTCACGGGCGGCTCCTCTCCTATGGAATAACTTGCCTACTGCCATCAGACTCTCCCCTAGTCTTCAATCATTTAAGAAGGGCCTTAAATCCCATCTCTTCAGGAAAGCGTATGGCCTCCCAGAGTAATCTCTCCCTTACATACCTGTCTCTTGCTCTCCTATGGGATAGTGCTTTGCTCTCTCCTCCAGCTCTGCTTCACTCCTACTTGATATTTCCTATCCTAATGTTTCTAATACCCCACCTCCTATAGACTGTAAGCTCATTTGAGCAGGGTCCTCTTCAACCTATTATTCCTGTAAGTTTTCTTGTAATTGTCTTATTTATTGTTACATCCCCCCCCTCTCAAAATATTGTAAAGCGCTACGGAATCTGTTGGCGCTATATAAATGGCAATAATAATAATAATAATAATAAAATAAAGAATTAAAAAAAAAAAAAAGAATTCAAAGAGTCTCTGTAAATTGGAGGGGAGGTAACTGGGATCGGAAGATCATACCGCATCGATAGATGCCTTTTTTCCAACCACCTAAATCAGCCCGACGGAAATCCAAAACCAGGGCCTACAACACGCTGCAAGGCCTGGGGAGCTTCCTGGAGGGAATCGCGGAGTCAAGAGCGGGGCAACCCTACACCCACACGCTGCAGGCTTCACCTCAGAACATGCCAAGCATGGGCAGGCGATCCCAGAAGACACACACCTCGGCGGAAGGTAGGGACATAGGAACAATGTTCCAGAAACCACCGCCACCTAGGCCTCCCGCCGCAGGGGGAGGGGAGCAAGCCCCGGCACCACGCAACACTGGGCCGGAGGGCTCACCGCACTCACCACCACAGCAAGACGGGCCTCCAGACCCAACCGACGACTCCGCTCCTACCACAAAAAAGGACTTAAAACTCCTCCTAGCCGAAATCCACAAGCTACTCGCGGCCGACTCGGCCATTCTCAAAAAGGAGGTCCGCGCAGTGTCGGATAGGGTCGGAACCAACGAGAAAGCCATAACGGAGGTACAATCCCACCTTTCCGGTGTACAGGACTCTTTACAAACGCTGTACACACAACAGCATTTCTTATCACTCAAGCTTACTACGCTGGAAGACCGCCAGAGGCGTACCCATGTTAAAATCAGGGGTATCCCTGCAGAGATCACAGCCGAAGAGCTACCCCATTACATCAGGAGACTACTGACCGCTATTATGCCACATACAAAGGCAAAGAAAGTTGCAATTGACAGCGTTTACCGCCTGCCAAGCCCACCTCACTTAAAGTCCACAGCGGTGAGAGATGTCATCCTCCGCTGCACCTCCCTACCTGACAAGCTACAAGTCATGGCAGCTGTGAAAGGCAAGACACCCTTCACCTTTGAAACTGCAAACCTCACCTTTTTTCAGGACTTAACAAGGGCTACACTCCTACACCGTAAGTCAACACGGTGACAGCACAACTAAGGGCTGCAGGACTACAATACCGATGGGGCCTAAACAGATCCCTGACTACGACCCAAGGCGGGAAAACACACACTCTCGCTTCCATGGCTGACGCGCCCACCTTCCTAGAGACTCTGGGACTCTCGCACTCTGATGTGCCCTCCACCCCGGCATCACAGGGGACAGCGTGGAAACCTACATCTGTGACACTGTTTGTACCGCGATCAACGAACACGCAGGGCACAGACAGCCCTGAATGAACATTTCTCTTCGCAACCGTTGAAACTCTGCTTAACTTTCTTTTAATGTCCTAAGTTAATACATGTTTTGTTTTATACTTTTAAAGGCTGTCCTATTGCCGCCCACTAATAGGACGATATGGATAGACGAACAAGCCGGCTTGGTCGGCAAGCATAAAGCCCACGTTACGTGGCAGATAAAACACCCCCCCTCTCCCGCAACCCCCTTGGTCAGGGGTTCCCAGCCCGCACACGCACGACAGAGAACGCATAATCTAAACCCGGGCCTCCAGGCTCAGACCTCACACAGTGTGACGGTATTTCCTCACTCAAATGCAAACATGATATCTTAACCACAGTGGAACTGACAGGTCCCCCTCACTAACCCATGGCCCTTCCCAGACACTTTGACCCTGTATAAGATAGTACGGCTGTACCTTGAGGGAACCTGATGTATGTTTCACACTGTAAACCTCCATGTAAGCCTGCTTGTGCGACCAAGGCCTATGGGTCACAGGCTTGATGAGCTATAGGCCGCCACTTTACAGAAGTAATAATCGTTGCCACTGATACACTGCATAATATCGCAATATATGGTTAAATGATTGTACTCCATAACTGCACTGTTGTACTATACTTGTTTTAAAAAAAAAAAAAGAGAGGCTACTTTTGCTAGAGCTCGTCTCTCCTGACTGTGTTCCGGATCGAGCGAACTCTCATTGTTATGATTTGTACTGTTTCACTTCTCTGCCTCACTAAAATAAAGAATTTAAAAAAAAAAAAGAATTCAAAGAGTCTCTGTAAATTGGAGGGGAGGTGATTTAATTAAGAACATAGGACAAACAGAGATGAAATGGATTTTTAATTTGAACACAATGCAACCATATGGACTAGATGATGACTTCGAAATTTGCCATTTTTTATAGTGTTATTATTATTTTTAAGAGCCATCTCTTAGCCATTGTTATTTAAGTATTAAGTATTTATAATTTTAAAATGTAGATATTTTTTATATGTATACAAAGTCATCATTACAAGCCACACTAATTGCACTTTTTGTATATGATAACATCCATTGTGTAGTATTTGCACTGAATAGATCTATATATCAGATTTGTAATATGTAAATATGATGTCACTTTATTCTTAGTCTTTTATCTATGGACATTGTATAATCCATGTTTTATTTCTGTTATTACTATGTTCTTTGGAGAACTAATATTATCCAGGAATATCTTCTGATACTGGACAAATATCGGACTATTCATGGACACTTATTTCCAGCACATTGCCCTTAAGAAAAATGGCGGACGTTACTTTGAGAAATGAAACGCCCACGTCACGACTGGAAGCCGGAGAGGACATTCCAGACGAGCACAATATTTTGTTGAAGCACCATCAATGTGGGACGGACTTACATAAATTGTTTACTTCCGCGTGTGACGTCACACGCACGAGCCGTCGTGCGTGATGACCTCACAATATCGGAAACATCACCAACAGCTGAGCCTCAACATTCCCACCAATATGAGCGCCGTGATTGGACGTATCATGGACGCCATCCTCCAATCAACTCCCCACTATGGGGTATTTAAAATTTGAATCAGCAGCATTGTTTTACCAATTGATAAAGCCGAATTGTACAGGCGAAATGCGTCTTGGACTCATCACTAGCACTTAAGTATATTGATTTTATTGTTTTATAGTATATGTTACAATAAATGTCATTCTTTTACTAAGTGGACTGGTGATACATTTATGCTGCTTAAATAAGGGCTGTGTCACTCTAAATTTGACACAATATCTGCATACTTGAAGCCCAGTTATAGGCTCCTGATAAGGTGAGAAGCTAATTGTTATTTATACCTTACACCTTATTATACCAAGGATTTCTGCACCAGGTTCAACATTGCTTCCCTGTTCTCTCTATTTTTTGTCTCCATTCTGAGGTTTTCACCTATCATGGACGTCTAAGGATTTTTCCACCAATTACCTATATCTCCTGAAAATTCCAGGAGTAAGTGTTTATTCAATTGTTAAAGCGCTTCACATTTTGCACTATTTGGCATGTATTTGCACAACAGCGTTTTTCTACACATTGGAAATAAAATAAATTAAATTAAAATAAGTCTAAAAAAATGTATGTGTATGTGTCAAATTACACGTAGACTGATACTGATTAAATATATATAATATAAAAAAAATTTAATCCGTTAAATAAAATGTAAAAAAATAATTAAAAATAAATAATTAAAAAATATATAGATGTGTGTTATTTTGTTCTAACTGTATTGTGATATTAATATATATATATATTTATATCAAAATACACGTATAACTAAATAACATATATCTATATACATATATACACATATATATATATATATTAATTCTACATATATATTTATGTAATATTTTTACATAATTAGGTATCTTAATTAATTACAATTAGCGGGACCTGGCTGACAACCCATGCCGAAAGTATAGGGAATTTAATTTGCAAGCACTATATTTAACCCTATAACTTTCCAAGACACCATAAAACCTGTACATGGGGGGTACTGTTTTACTCGGGAGACTTCGCTGAACACAAATATTAGTGTTTCAAAACAGTAAAATGTATTACAACGATGATATCGCCAGTAAAAGTGACTTTTTTGCATTTTTCACGCACAAACAGCACTTACCTGGACAATATTATTGCTGGGATACTTTTTACTGTTTTGAAACACAAATATTTGTGTTCAGCGAAGTCTCCCGAGTACAACAGTACCCCTCATGTACAGGTTTTATGGTGTTTTCAAAAGTTACAGCGTTAAATATAAGGCTTGTGTTTAATTTTTTTCACATTAAAATTCGCCAGATTGGTTACGTTGCCTTTGAGACCCTATGGTAGCCCAAGAATGAAAATTACCCCTATGATGGCATACCATTTGCAATAGTAGACAACCCAAGGTATTGCAAATGGGGTATGTCCAGTCTTTTTTAGTAGCCACTTAGTCACAAACACTGGCCAAAATTGGTGTTTTTTTGCATTTTTCACACACAAACAAATACTAACGCTAACTTTGGCCAGTGTTTGTGACCAAATGGCTAATTATGGGTGTAAGTTTAATTCCTGGGCTACCATACAGTCTCAAAGGCAACGTAACCAATCCGGAGAATTTCAATTTCAAATGTAATGTGCTATATTTGACCCTGTAACTTCCCAAAACACCATAAAACCTGTACATAGGGGGTACTGTTTTACACGTGAGACTTTGCTGAATACAAATATGTGTATTTTTTATTTTTTTTATTCTTTATTTTTGGTGTGCACAAAAGTAACAATACGCCTTGGTGCGCCACAACAGCGACATCAGGGTACATTAGTGAACATTTGCATTACAGGTTGTGGTAATCGATTGTCAGGCACATTTTTTAGTTCAAAATAACAGAATTGCAATAGTTTAGGTGCTCGATTAGTGTAGACATTTGATTGTTCAATGCAATTGTAAATTAGAAACACGTTTAGTTCAGTAGCTTAAGATTAGTGTTCATCGTTTCAGTTGAGTGTCATCGTTTCAGTTTCTCGATATTGGTTTGGTTATGCTTATCTATGCTTAAGAGAGGGACATGCATTTTATTCAATGACATCTGGTCTAAATCATCATAACATATAATAGGCTAGACCGCAAGTTTACATTTCAAGTTATGCTAGATTGTGCCGTGCAGCTTGGATAGGAAAATGCAGTTCTACTTGTGTTACTTGCATTATGGTAGGTGTTTGTGTTGCCTGTCAGGAAGAAATTGCGTATGCTGGGCTATAGTGTCCCTTTGTGTAGGTGTTGGATCACTGCGTTTTGGCGAGTGTCTGTTCTAGGGAGTTAAAGGGCCACGGGTATCAGCTCGTACAGTGTGTGGAGTTGCAGTACCTGCTGGCAGGGGTGTTCCCTGGGTGTCGTGCAGTGAGGTGCGATTAGTTCGGGGCAGGTATGTGTGCCATCGCGTGGGTGCCTGTGTGTGTCTGTTCTGTGTTGTGGTGCGTCGGTGATTCTGTGTATGTAAGCAGGTAAGTGGGGTCTTAGTGGGGTAGTCCATCAGGTTGTGCTCGGTTGCCGGTCCCCGCTCATCCGATACCCCGGCTTGGAGGCTGGCTTGAGCGATTAAGTGTCCGCAGGGTGCAGTGTTCCAGTGGCTCGTCCCGGTGTCCTCGGGTAATAAAGAAGTCCTGTTCCCGGAGTGTGGAGTGATGTGCCCTCACAAAAGAGGTATGGGTCCCCTTTGGTGGGTGATAGTAGGGTGTCCGGGTGTGTTGGTTCAGACTATGGCAGTGGCATCTTCTTGTCTGTAGCTTTTGTGCCAGGTACCTCTTTCGAGTGTACAGCAGCTTGAGCAGGCCCCCCATGTGCAGCAGTGAGTCTGCGTTAGAAAGATAGTCCAGTGGGGTTTCGCCCTTTTTGTGCCCCATTTTGCTCTGCTTGTTGTTAGTTGTTTGCACCTGAGTCTGCGCCTTGTTTTCAGCTGGCCATGTCCTGGGGCAAGCTGTCATGATGGTCGGTTAGTGTTGGATGGGCACTCCCGTGGTCAGCTTGTTCGTGCTTGCGGGTCGCGCACATGGCTGACGTGTGGCGGCCATCTTGATGGGCCCTGCCCGTTAAGCCTTCTGCAGCGGGGCAGATGTTTGGGCCCAGATTAGTGTGACAGTAGCAGCCCGTGGAGACCGGGATAACCCCCCCGGTCCAGAGGGGGGGGGAGGTAAGCGAGACGCCGGCTGGAGACCCGGGAAAGCGGCCGTCCCTTCCCGGCTCAAGCACCAACGAGCTTCAGGCCCGTCTGGTTACTTTGGATGCCAGTCAGGGTCATGAGAGATATCCCTGTGTGCTCCAGCAGCTGAAGGTCGCCGTGGGCACCAGTAAGGGACTACCATGTGCTTAATGGAGTTTTGCCTCTGTCCTTGGAGATAATTGGATTACTTCCCAATTATCTCCAGGATAGAAGACTCTGTGGAACTGGTTTTGGGCAGAAAAGCCATGCTTCATTTGGTCACAAAGGACTACGATCTATCTTTTGAACCACTGGACCAATTTGTATGATATTGACGTATGTTTGTATTTGGAGTATGCTGATTCTGTGAATGTGATGCATACTTTTAAAGTTATGAATAATGTGGAAAAACTGTACTTCTCTGCTTGTGATAATTACATTACCCATTGTGTAAGGTAATTGTATCACAGGCAGAGGGGAGGATTTTGTGTGGGAGTGTCTGAGTGTATTGTACGTGTATATTGGTTGTTTTCCAAAACCCTTCCAAAAGCTCTGTCTGTTCCTGCTTGACCTCAAAACAAAGTGTTGTCTCGTTATTGGGGGAATTGGATTGTATGCTGATTGCTAGGAGTGTAAGCTGATTGTATGCTTTTCCTGTTCAGCTGTTTACAGCATTCGTGTGTTTCCTGTTCGGGAGTTTGGAGCATTCCCCTGGTTCCAGTTCGAGAGATTGGTGAATTCATGTGTTTGCAATTCGGGAGATTGGTAATTGCAGTAGCTGCCTGTGCATCTCAAAAGGGGAATATCGCCTAAACGTTTTTTAACCTCTTGTTTGCAAACCGGTCCGTTACAGAGATAATCTCCTTTCCCATCATCACATCTCCAGCAAGCATGATTCTGATCTTTATACATTTTAGCCAATTTTTCTGGGACCATATACCATCTGTTTATGAGTTTATAAAAATTCTCTACTATATTCAGACAATGTACCGATTTATTGACCTTAACTATCGCAGTTATCATATCTTGCTCAGTAATTTCAATATGTAGGTCTTTTTCCCACTTGATCTTAGATTTACAGACATAGGGCTTCTGAGAGTCCTTTAAGAACTCGTAACATCTAGTAATATGGCCTTTCATTCTATGAGTTTCCTGAATCTTTTTAAGATTACTTAAGGTTTTATTAACCTGGAAATCCAAGAATTTCGCCAAATAGAACTTAATTCTTAAGTATGTAAATATCTCCTTGTTATCAATCCCAAACTCTATTTGTAGCTGGTTGAATGGCTTTATTTCCTTTCTATCTATAATCTCTTGAATATTCTTAATTCCCTTCTGTGACCATCCGCTGATATTAATATCCTCAATATTCCCCTTAATCACCTCAATGGGTAAGAATGGAAACAATCTATATTCTATTTTAAAATCCTTCTTGATTTTATTCCAGTATCTCAGAATACTGTCAATAATAATCAAATTTCCTGGACATACTGGTTGGCTCTTATTTTTCTCCTTTCTTGTTGCCCAGAATAGGGCAGACAGACTGTCTGTCTCTACTAATGATTGATCTATTTGGTGCCAGGCTTGATCTTTTTGATCTGTACTTAAAGGGACACTATAGTCACCTGAACAACTTTAGCTTAATGAAGCAGTTTTGGTGTCTAGAACATGCCCCTGTAGCCTCACTGCTCAATTCTCTGACATTTAAGAGTTAAATCCCTTTGTTTATGAACCCTAGTCACACCTCCCTGCATGTGACTTGCACAGCCTTCCATAAACACTTCCTGTAAAGAGAGCCCTATTTAGGCTTTCTTTATTGCAAGTTTTGTTTAATTAAGATTTTCTTATCCCCTGCTATGTTAATAGCTTGCTAGACCCTGCAACAGCCTCCTGTATATGATTAAAGTTCAATTTAGAGATTGAGATACAATTATTTAAGGTAAATTACATCTGTTTGAAAGTGAAACCAGTTTTTTTTTACATGCAGGCTCTGTCAATCATAGCCAGGGGAGGTGTGGCTAGGGCTGCATAAACAGAAACAAAGTGATTTAACTCCTAAATGACAGTGAATTGAGCAATGAAATTGCAGGGGAATGATCTACACACTAAAACTGCTTTATTTAGCTAAAGTAATTTAGGTAACTATAGTGTTCCTTTAAGGTATTAACAACATGTGCCAACATACAGGCATTGTGATAAACTATTATATTTGGGGCAGCAAGACCCCCATCTTTTTTTTTTTCTTAGATAACAAATGTAAACTTATTCTGGGTTTTTTTCCCCTTCCAAATGAATTTAGAGAAAGCTGACTGTATCATTTTTAACCAAGAAATTGGGACTTGTATTGGTAACATTCTAAAAAGATAATTCCATTTGGGCAGAATGTATGAGCGAATAGTGTTCATACGCCCTATCCAGGAAATCTCCCTACTAACCCATTCTTTTAAGGTCTTATTTGTATATTTTATGAGGGGGAGAAAGTTGATCTCTATAACTTTTTTAATGTTTCTTGGTATTTTAATACCAAGGAACATAGTATTGTCCTTTGCCCAGACAAAATTATAAGATATTTTAATAAAATGCTTATCTTGACTAGATATATTAGTTGTCATTATTGTAGTCTTATTAGTATTTAATTTATAATTTGAGTATTCACTATACTGACCCAATACTTTTATCAATTCTAGCAGCGAGGATCTAGGATTCTGCAACATAAGCATGATGTCATCAGCATATAAGTTGATCTTGTGTTCTACATTATTTAACCTGAGTCCCTTAATCTTCCCATTTTGCCTTATATCTTCTGCCAAAGGCTCGATGGTTAAAACATAAAGCAACGGGGACAGGGGGCAACCCTGCCTAGTACCATTCGTGATATTAAACCAGTCTGCGTCTATTCCTGGACCTATCGTCCTTGCTGAAGGAATAATGTATACCACCATAATGGCGTCATAGACTGCCCCCACTATGCCATACGACTTCAATGCATTCCCCAGAAAATCCCAACTGACCCTGTCAAAAGCTTTCTCAGCATCCAATGACAGGTTTAGAAGGGAAACATTCTTTCTCAATGCAGCTGTCAGGATCGGGACAGGGATCCAACACGCAGCGTACAAACAGTAGCCAGATACGTATACCGGACCTTAGAATGGCCGGACTAACGTAAGTAGTACTGAGAGAATAGTCAAAGACAAGCCGAGGTCGAGGGTAACAGAAGACTGGAGAGCGAGAGACAAGCCGAATCAAGAATACAGAGGTAAGCAGAGTAGAATAAACAAGCCGGGTCAAAACCAAAGGGGATAAGCAGAATACAAGCACTGAGTGACTAGAACAAGCTAGAACCACGACAGGGCAATGAGCTGACGAGAGAAGCTCCGTTAAATACCCTGTTCAGAAAAGTAACCACGCCTCTGAGGCGTCCTGATTGGTCCTGCAGCAATTGACTGACAGGTCGTTCCGGTAGTGTCCTGACGACTTCCGGACGTGATGGTATAAAAGGCAGTCACTCCCTCGCGGCCGGCTTTGCATGACCGGATAGACCGCGAGGAAGGGAGCCATCAGACCGTCCGGATGGAGGAACTGCTAAGTCTCTACCTCTTTCGGAGGTAGAGACCACAGGTACCCTGACAGTACCCCCCCTCTCAGATACGCCCACCGGGCGGAAGACACCAGGGCGAGAAGGGAAGCGAGAGTGGAACGCCCTGCGGAGACGGGGAGCAAACTTCATGGACGGCACCTTTAACCGAATGTTTCTAGTACTTAACCATACTCTATCGCCTGGAACAAACACCGGTGCTGCCCTTCTACGTTTGTCAGCGTGTTTTTTAACCAGCATGGAATTGTGCAGAAGGATTTGTCGAGTCTGATCCCACAACTTCCTTAAATTGGCAACATGAATATCCACCGACGGTACCCCTTGAGAAGAAGACTCCGAAGGAAGGATGGAAGGATGAAAGCCATAATTCAAGAAAAAAGGGCTAGACTGCGTAGAATCACAAATGAGATTGTTATGTGCAAACTCCGCCCAAGGAATCAAACCGACCCAATCGTCCTGGTGTTCAGAAACGAAACAACGTAAATACTGTTCAACTTTTTGGTTAGTGCGTTCAGCAGCTCCATTGGACTGAGGATGATAGGCAGAGGAGAAATTCAATTTGATGCCTAGTTGGGAGCAGAAAGATTTCCAAAAACGGGAAACAAATTGGGAGCCTCTGTCAGAGACAATTTGGGAAGGTATCCCATGCAAACGGAAAATCTCCCTAGCGAATATCTCCGCTAATTCAGGCGAAGATGGGAGTTTAGGTAAGGGAATGAAGTGAGCCATCTTAGTAAATCTGTCCACCACAGTGAGGATAACAGTCTGCTTTTTAGAGATAGGCAAATCAACAATGAAGTCCATAGCCAAACAGGACCATGGCTTTTCAGGGACCTCTAAAGGATGCAGAAATCCGCATGGGAGCGAATGAGGTTGCTTAGTCTTGGTACAAACCTCACGTGCCCCGATGAATTCTTTAATATCTTTACGTAAGTCAGGCCACCAAAAATCTTTAGAGACCAGAGCATATGTTTTGCGGATGCCCGGATGCCCCGCCACTTTGCTGTTATGGAGACAGCGTAGCACCTCCAGTTGGAGAGTGGCAGGAACGAAGTGTCGATCCCCAGGAGTCTGTTTGGGTGCCAAATGCTGAGACTTCATGATCTCGGAAAGCAATGGAGAGTGAATCCTGAGATTCGTGTTAGCGATGATATTTCCCTTAGGAACTATGGAGGATAGGACTGGTTCAGTTATAGTGGATGGTTCATATTGACGAGACAAAGCATCGGCTTTAGAGTTCTTAGAACCAGGTCTATAAGTAAGTACATAATTAAAGTGAGTGAGGAACAAGGACCAGCGAGCCTGTCTGGCGGATAAGCGCTTAGCCTCCCCAATATAAGACAAGTTCTTATGATCCGTTAATATAGTAACAGGGTGTAATGTCCCTTCCAGTAAATGTCTCCACTCCTTTAAAGCCTTAATGACCGCTAACAGTTCCCTCTCCCCGATGTCATATCTGCTCTCGAGCCCAGATAATTTCTTAGAGAAGAAACCACAAGGGTGTAACGGTTTGTCCACCCCTAACCTTTGAGATAGAACAGCCCCAACTCCTGTCTCAGAGGCATCGACCTCGAGCAAGAAAGGCAGAGTCGTATCAGGATGAACTAGAATGGGAGCCGAGGCAAAAAGTTCCTTGAGAGTCTTGAAAGCAACAAGAGCCTCCTTAGACCAGACCTTAGTATCAGCCCCTTGTTTGGTCATATTGGTAATAGGCGCAATGATAGAGGAGTATCCCTTAATGAAGCGCCTATAGTAGTTGGAAAAACCAATAAACCTCTGGATAGCCTTGAGTCCTTTAGGCAAAGGCCAGTCTAAAATAGATTGGAGTTTTTCAGGGTCCATTTTAAAACCTTCCCCAGAAATCACGTACCCAAGAAAGTCTGTCTGAGACTGATCAAAACTGCATTTCTCCAATTTGCAGTATAGACCATGTTGCAGCAGTTTGTGTAATACCTTTCTGACCTGTTTATGGTGAGTCTCAATCTCCTTAGAGTGTATTAGTATGTCGTCCAGGTAAACAATAACACAATCATGTTGAAACTCCCTAAGTACCTCATTAATCAAATCTTGAAATACTGCAGGAGCATTGCAAAGTCCAAATGGCATAACCGTGTATTCGTAGTGGCCATACCGGGTATTGAATGCCGTCAT
This sequence comes from Pelobates fuscus, assembly GCF_036172605.1. Lineage (NCBI taxonomy): Eukaryota > Metazoa > Chordata > Amphibia > Anura > Pelobatidae > Pelobates > Pelobates fuscus. Next base: position 182,275,945 of record NC_086317.1, on the reverse strand, counting down.
CCACTCGTGACCATGCTGGATTCTCACCAAATTGTATGCCCCTCTAAGATCTAACTTGTTGAAGATCTTGGAGCCCTTAAGACGATCAAATAACTCGGTAATCAGTGGGATAGGATAGGCATTTCTGACAGTTATTTTATTCAAGCCTCGGTAATCGATACAAGGTCTCAGCGTGCCATCCTTCTTCTTAATGAAAAAGAACCCAGCCCCGGCCGGAGAAGAAGACCTCCTAATGAATCCCTTTTCTAAATTCTCCCGAATATACTCCTCCAGAACCGAGTTTTCCTGAACAGACAAAGGATATACATGGCCCCTCGGAGGCATCGTCCCGGGTAGAAGCTTAATCTTACAATCAAATGACCTGTGTGGCGGCAAAGAATCGGCATTCTTCTTGTCAAATACTGCCTTTAAGTCTAGGTAAAGGTCTGGTATCTGTCTTTCTGTGAACTGAGTAGGATTCTCCGGTATGTTAATATTAGCTAAGGGAGAAACCTTGCTTAAACACCTATTCTGGCAGTCCTGGCCCCACGAGAGTATCTCCCCTAACTCCCAATCAATAATAGGGTTATGTTTCTTCAACCATGGGTACCCTAGAACTATGGGAACGGAAGGGGACGAAATGAGCATAAGAGATAAATTCTCCACGTGTAGGATACCAACATTTAAATCAATGGGTATGGTTTCACGAAAGATAACAGGGTCTAGTAGTGGTCTACCATCTATGGCCTCAACGGCCAAGGGTGTCTCCCTTAGCTGGGATGGGATGTTGTTTTTAATCGCAAAGGCCTGGTCGATAAAATTCTCTGCAGCACCGGAATCTATCAATGCCATAGCCCTTACTACTTCCCTTTCCCAAGTCAAGGAAACTGGTAGCAGAAGCCTGTGATCTTTATAATTAGGGGTAGAGGACAAAATAGAAACGCCCAAGGCCTGTCCTCTAGAGAGACTTAGGTGCGAGCGTTTCCCGGACGGTTAGAACAGTTCGAGAGTAAATGACCCTTGGCTCCACAATACATACACAAACCCTCTCTTCTTCTGTACTGTCTTTCCTCCTCAGAGAGGCGGGTATACCCTATCTGCATAGGTTCAGGAAGCAAAGATACCGTGGAGTCAGGACTTGGAAAAGAGGGAGCTAACCTAAAAGAAGGTCTCCGGTTCCTCTCTCGAGTGTTCTGTCTCTCTCTTAAACGTTCATCTATACGAGAGATGAACGAAATTAAATCTTCTAAATTCTCAGGGAGTTCTCTAGTAGCAACCTCATCAAGGATTACATCAGATAGGCCATTCAAAAATACATCCATATACGCCGGCTCGTTCCACTTGACTTCTGACGCCAGAGACCTGAACTCTAGTGCATAATCCACAAGTGTTCGGTTCTCCTGTCTCAGGCGCAACAGTAATCTGGCTGCATTAACCTTTCTACCTGGAGGGTCAAATGTTCTTCTAAAAGCAGCTACAAATGCGTTATAGTTATATACTAATGGGTTATCGTTCTCCCATAGTGGATTGGCCCATCTCAGAGCCTTCTCAATAAGTAGGGTGATAATAAATCCTACCTTTGCCCTATCTGTAGGATAGGAGCGAGGTTGCAATTCAAAATGGATACTAATTTGGTTTAAAAAACCACGACACTTCTCAGGCGCCCCACCATAGCGTACTGGGGGGGTAATGCGAGAAGAAGCACCCACTGTGGCTACCTCTAAACCTGAACTGACAGGAGAAATAGGGGTATTACGTTTCTCCTCTGGTGGGTTATTGGCACGAGATAATAGTGCCTGTAGCGCAAGTGCCATCTGATCCATTCTGTGATCCATGGCTTCAAACCTAGGATTAGGAGCAGCAAGCTGACTGTTTGTACTTGCAGGATCCATTGGCCCTGTCGTAATGTCAGGATCGGGACAGGGATCCAACATGCAGCGTACAAACAGTAGCCAGATACGTATACCGGACCTTAGAATGGCCGGACTAACGTAAGTAGTACTGAGAGAATAGTCAAAGACAAGCCGAGGTCGAGGGTAACAGAAGACAGGAGAGCGAGAGACAAGCCGAATCAAGAATACAGAGGTAAGCAGAGTAGAATAAACAAGCCGGGTCAAAACCAAAGGGGATAAGCAGAATACAAGCACTGAGTGACTAGAACAAGCTAGAACCACGACAGGGCAATGAGCTGACGAGAGAAGCTCCGTTAAATACCCTGTTCAGAAAAGTAACCACGCCTCTGAGGCGTCCTGATTGGTCCTGCAGCAATTGACTGACAGGTCGTTCCGGTAGTGTCCTGACGACTTCCGGACGTGATGGTATAAAAGGCAGTCACTCCCTCGCGGCCGGCTTTGCATGACCGGATAGACCGCGAGGAAGGGAGCCATCAGACCGTCCGGATGGAGGAACTGCTAAGTCTCTACCTCTTTCGGAGGTAGAGACCACAGGTACCCTGACAGCAGCATCATGAACATCCAATATCCTTCTGAGACCACCTGAAGCTGCTCTGCCAGGAATAAATCGGCCTGGTATGCTATAATCGAGGCATAGATCTTTACATCTCCATTAAGAAGAGATATAGGGCGGTAATTCGCCAATTTAGCTGGATCTTTGTCCGGCTTCAAGATTGGGACAATATTTGCTTGAAGCATCTCTTTAGGAAATGTACGATTTACCACTATCTCATTAAATATCCTAGCAAGACGCACAGAGAGAGTATCCCTGAATATCTTATAGAATTTATTTGAATAACCGTCTGGGCCAGGGGCTTTGTTGATCTGTAACTTATTTATTGCTGCTTTAATATCATCAGTAATTATTGGTTTATTTATTTCCATAAGTTGTTCTCTAGTTATTTTTGCCATTTTTTTATTTTTAATAATTCTGATGAGGGAAGTTGTTGACCTACAGATTCTAAGTTATATAATCGACTATAATAGTCATTAAAGGCTGACCCAATTTTCTTTGGGCACAAAAGCGTTTCCTTTTCGGTCTCAATTTTATGAACCCTCCTAAGTTGTTTTTTATTTTTCAATTTATTTGTGAGCAACCTATCTGCCCTGTTACTCTTATAGTACCAATTTATCTTTAAGGATTGTACATTTCTATTTTTCTCCTCAAATAATAATTAATTTATACTATTTTGCGTTAATAAATTTTTTATGGTTATCTCCTGGGTTGGTGAGACTTTATTTTCATTAGATAATTTATAAAAATCAACATAGAGATCCATCAGGGATTTCCCCTTCTTTTTTTTACCATTTGTACCCAATTTAATTAGATAGCCTCTTATAACACATTTATATGCATTCCATACTACTGGGAGTGAGACTTCTCCACCCTCATTTCCCTGAAAAAAACCTTTCTGTCATCTCCTCAATATATTCTCTATTTTCTTTTCTGGAAAGGATGTTATAATTTAATCTCCAGTTTGTTTTTCTGGCACTATTGTTCTCTATGTCCAGCTCCAAAATTATAGCATTGTGGTCGGACCATGAGACTTCATCTATAAGAACTTTTTTAGTACAATTGGCCAAACCATCATTACCCAAGAATAAGTAAATTCTTGAATATGAGAAATAGGTTCTGGAGAAACATGTGAAATCCCTCTCCATTGGATGAAACACACGCCATATATCCATTAATCTGTATTTCCTGAGTATCTTTTGAAATTGAACTGCCTGCGAAATTGCAGCTTTATTTGGCCCAGCAGTATTTAATGTTTTTCTATCTAAATTAGCATCCAGAATTCGATTGAAATCCCCCGTTAAAAGTAGTTTACCCTGTTTTATTTTTTCAACTTCATCTAAAAGATCATAGAAATACTTATTGGAAGGATTATTAGGCGCATAAACATGTACTAGAGTATTAATTTCTGTTTGGATTTTGATTAACAGTATTATAACTCTGGCTTCCTCATCTCTTTCTTGATAAATGATTTTAGCATCTATATCATCACTTATCAAAATATCCACCTCTCTCTTCCTCTGCTTCTCTAATGAGGCAGATACTACTATTGAAAACCTTTGTGGGACAAATCTTAAACTGTCCTCTCTTTTTCAATGCGTCTCTTGTAAAAAGATAATTTGAGCTTTTTCTCTCTTAATATAGTCAAACAAAATCGCTCTCTTACTAGGGGAATTTAACAATATAATTTTAACCATTACAATTTTTCATCTTCATATCAATCGATATAAAAAATTCTCCAAGATCCAGAATCCATTATCCATAATCTTGTTGGGCTTGTTTTATAAATTTCTTCCTAGTCTGAATTTGAGCCCCCGCCCCTAACACACAAACCACACCAATCATACACTATCCCCTCATATATGAGAGGCATTCATACAGATAACCCTGAGTCCTAAACTCTGGGTATAGCTCCCAAAGGGAAAAAAAAAACCTAATTGGGATCTTGTCCTCATCAGGATAACTCCTAGATAAGGAAAAAAAGAAATAGCTGAGCTATGACCATCTCATATAATTGAATTATTCCTTCGCCTACTAAATTGCTACGACAATATCCTAACCTCCCGCCCCCCCCTACTACAAGCAAAGTTTCCAAAACCTTTTACCCTTCAAAATTTGAAATCCCCTACTGTAAAACAATCCTATAAAACCCTATAATCTCGGAATTATTTGGAGTTCCATCCCATCTTTACCACCAAACTTCACATTAGAACTATTGATGGGGTTACTTCTATGTGATACTAATCCTTTTAACCCGTGTGATTCAAATTTATCAACTTGTGCAAGTGTTATATATATCTGTTGTCCATTAATTTATTCCAAGTGCTACACAATTTTGAAAAAGGATACACTATCCTAATAAATTTAAAATGAACCCAATGGTACATAAATACCACTGCCATTTATAATTTTTCCTTGTATTCCTCTTAGTGCTTTGAATAACAACAAAAGTCTATCTCAACTATCCAACTTGCTATTGTATAACGTGATTCTCTCCCTGATCGTGTTAACATGAAATATACTCTATTTTTTTGTCCTTATCTCCATCCTATATATTCCCCTTACTCCATTACCCCAAAATCCATCATTATATTCAAACAAGCCATATTTTATACCCTTCGAAAGAAAAACACCCTTTGTACTCAGTGCATTCCATAAACATTAAGACTAAAATTATTTTCCCTTAAGCGAAGAGTAGGCAGGATCCAACATTATATACAAAAAAACTTCCTGTATGCTCTGTGTTCTCTTTAAATATCAAATTTAGACCCTTAAAGAGCTATTTCTGCATTTTCCCAAACAAGCCCAGAATTAATAATTAACATATTAAACCTATTCCATTTTTTTTTAATTCTTTATTTTTGTTGTGCATTGCATTACAGAGATGTATAATTGACATTTTTAGCAAAGTAAACAGTGTGATAATGTACGTGTTACACATATAGTGATCGTGATTATGCACATTTTTGTTTATGTTTATCATGGGTGGATCCCTGGTGGGCTATTAGCGAGTATGGTACATGGTATATTGGTGTTGTCTGCTCAAGCCCCGGGAGGGTGGTGCATGAGGTGCATGTTCCTAAGGCAATGTAGGGGTTTATAAGTCGGTCGTGTTTGCTCATGTGTGAGCAAGTTTGGAAACATGCACGGGTCTAGGGTTAACTCGTGTGGTTTCCTGCACTTGGGTGCCGATATAGTGTGTGCTGCCCTCCATTATGGTGGGGGTGACTACCTGTGGCTACCTTCGTGCATGACTTAGCTGTGCGGTGGAGGTGTTGCCCCTAACCAAGGGGGTAGCGGGGGGAGGGGTGTTTGCGGTGCAGTAGCGAGTTATACGTGGCTTTATGGAACCGGACTAGGGCCTTGTGTGGTACTGTTTCGAGGGTGTCTGGTCATGATATAGTGAGCCTGGTCTCTCTATTCCTAGGGGACCCAGGTCAGTGTTTGTGTCCTCGTGTGAGTGAGTCTACGTTAATAAACGAAAAAATAAGGCAATAACTGTGAACCAAAATCAAAATGTTACAACTTAACAACTTTGCAGCCTAAGGCTGCTGGATCGGTGAGTCTCTCCAATGGGTTTGGGTTGGAGCTGGTGGCTTCCCTGCCAGTCAGGTGTCAGGCGGATGGTCGGCTGCAGTCCTTGGCACAAATGGTACCACGCTGGATGGGTCCCATCCGTGGACGCGGTTTAATCCCGCTGGGGCTGTTGTCGCATTCGGTATGTCCAGTGTTGCGAGGAATGCAGGAATATCAGTCCCAGAGCTCAGTTTTTGTACGGTCCCTTTGTGTGAGACGAGGAGGATTTGTGGCGTTCCCCACCTGTAGGATACTCCTGCTGCTCGCAGTCGGGTGGTGACCGGGTTCATGGATTTTCGCCATTGAAGTGTGGCTTTGGATAAGTCCTGGTAGAAGGACAATTGCGCGTCTTCAAATGCAAGTGGGGTCTTATTCCTTACCGCTGTCATTATTTGCCCCTTATCTTGTGGCAGTGCGCAGCGGAGTATGACGTCACCGGGCATTGTAGTAGTGGTTGTGGTGGGCGTCGGTAGGCGGTATAGCCCAGCAATGGTGATTTTTTTCGCGGTAGCGGGTGGCAGCACAGAGGCCAGCAGCCTTCTCACATAATGTGGTAGTTCCTCCTGGGAGACGGTGGTCGGTATGCCCCTTATCTTTATGTGGTTGCGGCGGTATCTGTCTTCCTGCGCCGCTACTTGTAGTGAGAGCACCTGTTGGGTTGCTTGTAGGTGGAGTATAGATGCTTGCATGGTAGAGGTGTCTTGGCGGAGCTCTTTAATACCTGCTTCAGTTGTTTCTATTCTGCCTGTCAGTTGTTGTATAGACGTTTTTAGAATGGGCAGATCAGTAGTGAGGAGGCTTTGAATATCCTGCAGCATTGTGTATAGGATTTGGAAGTCCTGTTTGGTTGCAGGCTCAGTAGTACCTGCTGAGGTTGTGGGCTGTTGCTGCATGTCCTCTGGTGGGCTCTGAGTCTGAGGTGTGATAGGTGCAGCTGTGTGGGGAGCCTCTGGTGGAGTTTGATTTTCGGCGGCCGCCATCTTGGCTGGAGTGTGCCGCTGGAGCATAGCTCCGATATCCCTCTGTTCTGGAGCATTACCTGGTGTAGGTTTCTGGGTCCTGCGCCCCATGGGTGTATAGGCAGGTGCTGTATGTGGCGACCACCACTCCTCTGCGTCTCCAGCAAGACCCCGCTCCAGAGGTACTCGAGGCCGCGGTCTGTGGGCCTGCAGTAGGCCCCGGTCTTGCGTTTCGCCTTAAGGTGTTTCGGGGAGTATTGGAAGGGCATCAGGGGATTCTGTGGGGTGTCCCCCGGCAGTATCTGGCATTTGCAGGGTCGGATGGTAGATAGTTGCCAAGATTAGACTTAGATTTAGTTTGCAGTTAACGGAGCTGGGAGAAATGGCGTCCGGTCCGGTTCAGTGCCAGGCTCCGCCCCACCAAACCTATTCCATTTTAAATATAATAATGGTTCGATCTGAATACAAAACAGGAGATATCACCATACTTATTCCAATTCTATCCATTATTAAACCATATTTTCCAACCAATTTGTGACCTTTTCAGGTGAGTCAAATGTGTGCATAATCCCATCTTTAGTAACTATGAGTTTGGTTGGGAAGCCCCAGCGGTATTTTAAATTATTTTCCCTTAAGCGCAAAGTAGCTGGCAAGAATTGTTTCCTCGCTTTCCTTGTCTGGAAAGACAAATCCAGGAAGACCTTTATATCATTAAATTTGCCTTGATCTCTTTCCATTTGTCTTGCCGCTTTTAGAATTTTTTCTCTAAAAGAATAGGAATGACAAACAATAATTGTGTCTCTTGGGAAGTCATCTGGAAGTGTTCTTGGTTTGTAAAGTCGGTGTGTTCTTTCAAGAAAGTCCAATATCAATATTTATTTTAAGAGCTTTAAAAAACTCAGAGAGGTAAATTGCCAGATTATCTTGTGAGATGGATTCAGGAATGTTTCTTATTCTCAGGTTATTTCTTCTGCCTCTGTCTTCTATATTTATGGTTCTCTCTTCAAGATCATTTATCTTCATTTGTTGTTTCTCAATAATCTCACTTTGCTTCTGTAAAAGAAATTCTAGATTTTCTATTTTTTGTTCGTTGACTTTAACTTTTTGACCGATCTCCAATATATCTTTCTTTAAAGCGGCAAAGCTCCCCTGCATTTCTATTTTTGTTTGTTCCGATCTAAACATTCTTTTAAGTATACTGGGGTGATCATTTGTCGTTCATCTGAGCGTTCCTGTACCTCTGTATCGTTGAAATCTCCAGTATCCTTACTCGAAGACACTTTATTTGGGGTTGATATCTGAGAGATTTCTAAGGTGCTTTTGTCTGCTGATACATTAAAAAATTTGAAAGTCTCTTTTTCTGTTTATCTTTTTTTTCTTGGTCTTTTGTGGGGGGAGGTTTCAAATCCTGCCTTTGATCAGCTGTTTTCCTTGTTGCCATGTTTAGCAGAAACGTCTGATAGGGCATTTAGGTAAGTTTTTACCACTTTTAAGGAGGTGTTGAATTCTTTAGCTGTTTCCTTCTTATTTCTTTTCCTCCTTTTTTACTATCCTTCTTTCTTTATCTTTACTCGATTCAATTTATAAACCGCTTGGCTTCTCCGCTTACAGCTTCTCCACTTCAGTACTTTCAGAGCTGATTATTGAGCAGTGTACATCTATATATTTTTTTTTTACAACTTCTCCCCTTCAATACCTTCAATACATTCAGGGCTGGTTGTTAGGCAGAGATTTTTTTTCCCCTTTTTAAAAAAAAAAAAAAAAACTTGTCCTTTTTCTCTTTTTTTTTTTCTTTTCCTTCCCCTTTAATTTCCTTTTTAAGACTGCCCTTTAACGTTTGCAACTGCTTCAATTTTTAACTCATTCAGAACAGATTTTTCTTTTTTTTCCCTCCCATTCACAAGAAAGGTAATAGGGAGGAGTCGGGCAACTATAGGCCAGTAAGCCTTACTTCAGTAGTGGGGAAAGTGATGGAAACCATGTTAAAGGATAGGATTGTTGAACATCTAAAAACACATGGATTTCAAGACCAGAGACAACATGGGTTTACTTCAGGGAGATCATGCCAAACTAATCTTATTGATTTTTTTGATTGGGTAACTAAAATTATAGATCAGGGTGGTGCAGTAGACATTGCTTACCTAGATTTCAGTAAGGCTTTTGACACTGTTGCACATAGAAGGCTTATCAATAAACTACAATCTTTGAGTTTGGATTCCAATATTGTTGAATGGGTAAGGCAGTGGCTGAGTGACAGGCAACAGAGGGTTGTAGTCAATGGAGTATATTCGAAGCTTGGGCTTGTCACCAGTGGGGTACCTCAGGGATCTGTACTTGGACCCATTCTCTTTAATATTTTTATTAGTGATATTGCAGAAGGTCTTGATGGTAAGGTGTGTCTTTTTGCGGATGATACTAAGATATGTAACAGGGTTGATGTTCCAGGAGGGATAAGCCAAATGGAAAATGATTTAGGTAAACTAGAAAAATGGTCAGAGTTGTGGCAACTGACATTTAATGTGGATAAGTGCAAGATAATGCATCTTGGACGTAAAAACCCAAGGGTAGAGTACAAAATATTTGATAGAGTCCTAACCTCAACATCTGAGGAAAGGGATTTAGGGGTGATTATTTCTGATGACTTAAAGGTAGGCAGACAATGTAATAGAGCAGCAGGAAATGCTAGCAGAATGCTTGGTTGTATAGGGAGAGGTATTAGCAGTAGAAAGAGGGAAGTGCTCATGCCATTGTACAGAACACTGGTGAGACCTCACTTGGAGTACTGTACACAGTACTGGAGACCCTATCTTCAGAAGGATATTGATACCTTAGAGAGAGTTCAAAGAAGGGCTACTAAACTGGTTCATTGATTGCAGGATAAAACTTACCAGGAAAGGTTAAAGGATCTTAACATGTATAGCTTGGAGGAAAGACGAGACAGGGGGGATATGATAGAAACATTTAAATACATAAAGGGAATCAACACAGTAAAGGAGGAGACTATATTTAAAAGAAGAAAAACTACCACAACAAGAGGACATAGTCTTAAATTAGAGGGACAAAGGTTTAAAAATAATATCAGGAAGTATTACTTTACTGAGAGGGTAGTGGATGCATGGAATAGCCTTCCAGCTGAAGTGGTAGAGGTTAACACAGTAAAGGAGTTTAAGCATGCGTGGGATAGGCATAAGGCTATCCTAACTATAAGATAAGGCCAGGGACTAATGAAAGTATTTAGAAAACTGGGCAGACTAGATGGGCCGAATGGTTCTTATCTGCCGTCACATTCTATGTTTCTATGTTTCTATGTTTCTCCCCCCCTTAAACCATGCTTTTTTTTTAAAAGCCTTATTTAGTTTGGTATTGTCAGTTTCCCAGGTTGCTGCTCTGGCGCTCACCTCCTTTCTGGGTATATGCTTTCAATCTGCCCACATCAGTACCAAAGAACGTTTCACCTCAGGGTGCAAGCGACGGCTGTCCCCCCCTTAAGCCATGCTTTATTTAAAAAAAAGCCTTATTTAGTTTGGTATTGTCAGTTTCCCAGGTTGCTGCTCTGGCGCTCAACTCCTTTCTTTCTAGGTATATGCTTTCAATCTGCCCACATCAGTACCAAAGCACGTTTCACCTCAGGGTGCAAGCGACGGCTGTCTCTCCTAGCGTGTGGGTCCGGCCAACATAATTGTGGGAGCGGACTCTCGCGTACTCAAGCGGGCAGCGACTCCTTCTTTCCCGCGTGGGACTCCAGCTCAGCTCAATACGGCGGCGTGTACGCTACGCTCCCTGCGTGACGTCACGTCGTCATCCCTGCCCTCCTGTCATTTTTTTCATATTAAATTATGTTTCATAGCTAAATATTTGATATTAAATGAAAGCCCTGTTTCCCCTGAATAAAATTATATATTTATATTAAGGGTGGGTGCATTTAATATGAAAGAGGTGAACTACGGTTGGACAGACATATAGCGCAAATCCCAGGTTTTGTTTACGTTTTGTTTTGTTCACAACGTGTACATTTGGCTCAGTCCTAAAGGGGTTAAAGGGACACTATAGTCACCCAGACCACTTCAGCTCAATGAAGTGGTCTGGGTGCCAGGTCCCCCAGGTTTTAACCCTTCAGATGTAAACATAGCAGTGTCAGAGAAACTGCTATGTTTACATTGCAGGGTTAATCCAGCCTCTAGTGGCTGTGTCTTCCTGAAGTAAGTAACTGAAGGGGTTTTTTTAATCTGAGGAGGGGGGCAGGGGGGGAGGGGGGGGAGATTGGGGACCTAAGGGTTATATAGTGTCAGGAAAACGAGTTTGTTTTCCTGACACTATTGTGATCCTTTAATATTCCTAATGGAGAAATATAACTTTCACATTAAAGGACCACTATAGGCACCCAGACCACTTAAGGTCTAGGTTTAACCCTGCCTGCTGTAAACATAGCAGTTTCAGAAAAACTGCTATGTTTACATATGGGTTAATCCAGCCTCTAGTAGCTGTCTCATTGACAGCTGCTAGAGGCGCTTCTCACTGTGATTTCCTATGGACTGACTGAATGTGCGCGCGGCTCTTGCCGTGCATGCGCACTTGGCAGAAGAGTCCCCAGTGCTGGAGAAACGTAAGCGTTTAACCCCTTCCTCCCCCTAGAGCCCAGAGGGAGGGGGGCCATGAGGGTGGGGGGACCTATTAACACTATAGTGCCAGGAAAATGAGTTTGTTTTCCTGGCACTATAGTGGTCCTTTAACAATACCTTCAGCAAAAGGCCACAAGTGTAGGAGAGAACCTAGGTTTGTCAAACGGTTTCTAGTTGCCTTTTAGCATATTAACTACAATAACGAATATGAGCTGTAGTGTTTATGGGGACTATAGTGTCCATTTAATTAAGGATTCTTTAAGTAATTGTTAGAGATTTTATTGCTGCACAATCCCAGATCCTACCCTTCCCAGAGAGAAAAAATCTAAGACACCATATATGCCTTCAAATGTAGAGTAGCAATAGTTGATCAATGCATAATCTCATGTTTTGTGTAAGACATGTTCCATATAGTTTTTAAACAGGTATCAACTTGCCCTGAACAAAATTAATGAACAGCCTAAATTGTCATTACGAAGTACCTGCATTTCACAACTTAAACCTCTTGGTAGAACAACCTTTGTTAAGACTGATGGTATATCTTATAATTGCTAGATTATAAGAGGTGTATGGCTGCCCTATAGATTTACCCTTTTTTCTGCCCCCTCCAAGTCAGAAGCCCAGTGTTTGTTATGATTACATTGTCTGTGAGAGAGGACCACACCAGCTGCTAATATGAATGACAAGCAATGCACCATGCTAAGCACACATACATGACACGTGCATGTAGAATTTCCATTGTTCTCTTTTGGTGCTGTCACCAACATGCTGTATCCCCCGTTCCAGTGAAGGATCTGAGGTCCAATTAATCAATTAACTATGATATTCCAATAGCCATGCATACAATATTCAGAATTAATAAAAATCACTCGGTACAGCGCCGCTCCCCGCCAGCCTGTCACCGTGTGCGGCCACCCATAGTGATTATGATGGGGTGGGACACAAAAAGCTTATGCCTGGTCTCGCGCGCGGAGGGTTTGTGGGCGGGGCCTGAACCTGTTCTCTCAGGGGCTGTGGTTTTCATCCAATGGAGGGCGCGCAGAGGGGGTCACGTGGCCGCGCTTTGCGCTTTTGTTCGCTGTAGCGGAGAGCGCACTTGGAATTCATCGGCAGACAGACAGGTGAGAGGGTGAACTGGCTAACGGTTTGCGATGTAAGCTGGAGGGGGCGGCGGCCCTAATAACAGACAGGCTGAAAGTTTAGATTTACAGTATTCATTTATATCTTTATTTTGAGATAAGTGTGTTAATACCAGAGAGGGGTTTAAATTAAGTTCTCTGAGGTCTTAGAGTGAATTTGTGTTTAATGTATCACAATGTACTCCCTGCTTGTTTGTCGTGTCCTCAGAAATCAGCGCACGATAGGTGTCGTTCCTGTATTCGCATTCTATAATAACAGCTATGCGTTCTGCTGATTACCTATGTGACATGTCCCTGTATCCAGCTAAATAACCTGTCACCGGGCTAACGTTAGATGGGGTGTTTTTTGTTTTTTTTTTTTATGGGGGGGGGGGGGTGTAACTGTAGTATAGGCGCGCGCCTCGCTTTGTTCAGGTGTATGTCTGGTTCGTATTGGCTGCTTGTTGCATCTGGCCCTGCTCCTCGCTTTCTACTGGTGGCGCGGTGGCAAGTAACCGCCTATTATTATTTTTTTGGTATTCTCTAAATGTGTTTTCGAGCTAGTTTAATCCTCCCTACTGGCTGTCACTAAGAGAACCGCTCTTGTGATTGCTTAGCTCCGCCTAAGCAATTTTTATATATATTTTTTAAATATAAACGGCTTCATCAGTTCTTTCCGTAACTGACACACATTCGCTCCGTACCAGCCCAACGGGCGCGTGGGAATGGTGCGAGTCACGTGTGCGGCGCGCTCTCCTTTGTGTTGCGATGTCCCTGTGGGGATTGACAGGTGGCCGCGCCCATCTCACGCGATCCCTTGGTGTTATCCCATTAAGCTCTTCTGGAGCATTCTGACAGCCGCGAGTGATAACCCGCCGAGATACTCCCTAGTAAAGAACCCTTCTAATTGTGACCGAGCAGGGTGGTAGAAGATCATCTAGTAACAAGTGTCGCAATAGACGTCCTTTGTCCCTGGGCAGGTGTTCCTTTGCCAAATGAATACATGTCCCCAAGCTACACTCTTAAATTAAGAGTTTTTAAAGTCCAAAATGGATGCAAAGGGGTTTTAATTACATACAGTATGAATGTTGTGCTTAATTCGTACATGCTTCCAGTTGCATGCATCTACTTATGTTTTCCTTCTATGCCTGGCTCACAGTTGTCTTTGTTCTTGCAGCTTGCTCAAATCATTAATTTGGATCTCAAAATGGCTGACTCAGGTAGGGATTCATCAAACAGGTTGAAACATGTTGTCTTTGACGTCCTTTATTAAATGTAATAATGCAGTAACAGTGGGTGTTAAACCTTTCGAAAAAGGGTGCTGTAGTGGGTGTGGTGCTAGCAGGATTTGTATATTCGTTATCTGTCACACCATTTACAGTTTGACATTTAACAAAACAGGTGTCAGGAATTCAAACCTGTATTCCACACACTATATAGTGTGCAACTATTTAGGTACTGGACCCCTTAGATCACATGGCAAATGTTTACATTTATCTTTTCTTCCATGACCTGCTCTGTGGCTAAATCATCAATAATCATGATCCCATATAAAATCATTGGGAGGCTATTGCGCATGCACAGCAAAACACCACACTGCATCACTTTCTCCTCGTCGCGATGCAGTGACTCAATGCATCTCTGGGAAGCGTTTGGTCAGCTCTGAATGTAGGTGCTGCAGACTGTGCAGTGCTGCTGATATGGGAATCACCTGTAGTGGCTGTCTTATTAACAGCCACTAGAGGTGTTACTAGGCAGTAATGTAAACCCTGCCTTTTCTCTGAAAATGCATATTTTTATAGTGCTCCGCATTCAGTGACTGGGTATAGATACTAGAACCATTACATTAAGCTGTATCTAGTATCCCTAAAGTCCTTGTGGTTTAGTCACGGAGAGTGCCAGTTGACAACTCTGGCTTTTACTTTTCTGGGGGAAGGAGCTTTATACAGGAGTTTATACAGTCTAAACCTTGTATGAGTGGGTCTGATAACGCAGTAGTATCTTGGTTTATTACACCATTCAATGCTTTACACAATGTTTGACAGACTACTAGTGGACAATTCCCAGGCACTCCCCTTGCAGCATTCTGTAGTGCATATGGTGCCCTTCCACAGAAAACTCAGGGCAGCCTGCCATTGCCTCCTCTGAGCTGAGCCCTAGTGTTTTCTCATTGGCAAAACGCATATTTAATCTACAAAACTGTTATTAAAATCTCGCGTACTAATACCATTTAAAATTGTATTTCCTATATTAATTGTTTAACCCTTTAAGGACGGTGGGTGTGCTATACCATCCTTGAGCACCTGGCTCTAAACGCCGGTGGGCGGCATAGCATGTCCCCACCGTCCTATGTACTAAGCCACTTTCTGGCGATGGGGGGACTTGCCTGGCATTCCAGCAAGTCGTCCTCCTGGCCATGTGATCGCGAGTACTTTACGATTGCATGGACAAAATAGCTGTCCGCAGCATTGCCAGCAGGGGGAATGCCTGGAATGACAGGTAGTCCCACTGCTTCCTGTAAAAAGTAAAATAAGTGGAAAACTGTTAAAAAATTATATATATATATATATATATATATATATATATATATATATATATATATATATATATATTGCATTCAAATTAGTTTTTTGCATTTCACACACAAACAAAAATGAACCCTGACTTTGGCCAGTGTTTGTGACCAAGTGGCTACTAAAAGACTGGACATACCCCATTTGCAATACATTGGGTTGTCTACTATTGCAAATGGTATGCCATCATGGGTGTAATTCTCATTCCTGGGCTACCATACAACATAACCAATCTGGTGAATTTCAATGTGAAAAAACTGAAGTGTAACTTGCTATATTTGACTCTGTAACTTCCCAAAATCCAATAAAACCTGTACGGGGGGGGGGGGGACGGACATCACTGGATAAAAATGTTTTTTTTTTTTTCTCGTAGTAAAAGCAAACCGTATTGCATTCAGTAAAAAATTCACGTAGAACTAAAAAAAATCTTATTTTCTCCCCCTTTTTTTTTTGATTCATATTAAATTGTTTCATAGCTAAATATTTGTTACATTAAAGCCTTTTTTCTCCTGAATAAAATGATACAAGAAGTGTGGGTGCACTTAATATGAAAGTGTTGAACAGACATGGTCAAATTCCAGGTTTTGTTTACGTTTTGTTTTTATCACGGCATGTACATTTGGGTCAGTCCTTAACCCCTTAAGGACACATGACGGAAATATTCCGTCATTCCCTTTTATTTCAGAAGTTGTGTCCTTAAGGGGTTAAGTGTGATATGAGAAAAATAAAGTTAAATGCAGAATCAGCACCTCTTTATCTTTTCGCAGGGTGCCTTCATCTTGGTTCCTTGTAATTTTTATTTTTTATAAACTCTGTACTTGCTTTCAGGTACAAAGGATAGTGTAGTAAAGAAAATAGGAGAAATTTAGATATGTTGCTAATTATTTGCAATGTGTGCCAGGATTCAACTGGATTGTAATGCCTATTGCTATTTAGCTTACGTTTGGGGAGGGGGGAATGCCATTATCTAACATGTTGCTTATTTTAGTTTTCGTCTATAAAATGGTTTCATCTTTAAAGGCCTGTCAAAGAGGCGTTTCCTCTGAGCATTCATTAGACATTGTGTACTAATCTGAGGCACTATCCCTTTAAGAAATTCTAAAATTGTGTTGATATTCTAAACAATTTTTTTTTTTTAAATAAGCCATATGCTGCTATCCTCTGGCTAAAATCCTCTAGTAACTATACACCAGGAGTCCAAAAACTAGTAATGTTTCCTTCCAATCAACACTGTTTAGTCGTTTGTGGTGTGTGGGTATTTTTTATTTTTTTTATTATAAACCTCTTGTGTTTGGAAGAAAAGCATTCCTTTAAGACACCTCCAGCATTCATTGGGTATTACGTTGCTGATATGCATTGACTGCTTCCATGTCTGTGTTAACATAACGGATCATTGCTATGGGGGCAGAAATGAGCTCTGCTTTCAAGCCCTGTTCTGGCATAAGTTTGTCAAGGTTAACATTTATTTCGTGTTTTTTTTTTTTTTTTTTTGCCTAGATATCAAAGTTAAAGAATTGGAAAAGCGTGCTTCAGGCCAAGCATTTGAGCTTATTCTGAGTCCTCCATCAACTGATGCAGCTCCTGATCTTTCAATATCTTCTCCAAAGAAAAAGGAATGCTCATTGGAAGAAATTCAGAAGAAGTTGGAGGCTGCAGAGGAGAGAAGGAAGGTGAATGTGACTGTAATAAGTGTGTGTTTAAAAAAGTCATATGGCTGTGCAACTACATAATGTTCTAGCTGCATTTAAATAATTCTACCTAAAATAGTCTTGTGATGTTGGAGACAGGGTCCTTTTGATAAGCACATTCAAATCTAATATGCTAGATAGGGGGGTGTAGTAGATGTCTTCTCTCTTGTGCTATTCTAGTACTTTAGACGTGCTTTTATTGCACTTTATGATGATTGATTTTAATTGAATGAGTGTGCTATCTTCATCTGAGTTATGTCTCATCAAAGGGACACTATAGGCACCTGAACAATTCAGGTGAACTATAGCTCCCTGCAGCCTTTCTCATGTAAACACTATTTTCTGAGAAAATAGTGTTTACATTGGAGGCTAGGAACACCTCCAGTTGCAGTCAGACTGCCACCAGAGGGACTTCCAAGTTCATGAATGCCTAATTCGCATTCATCACGTTTGATGTCTTCACGCTTGGGTGAAGACATCAAACGTGCTATCAGGAGTTAGGAGGCACTGTGAACTCTCCTCCTATGTCCTGTAGTAACCTTGGAGCATGCCAGCAATGAGCTGAAAGTGGGACATAAAATCTCCTCCTGCAGTCAGCATCTGCTCTAGCTGACTAGCTGAAGACCGGTGACTGAGCAGGAGGGAGGATCCAAACCATAAGTAAACTTATTTTGTGAGGGACCGAGTGTGTGTGTGTTCATATAAAAGGAAGGTTAGGGGGCCTGTCTTTCTTGCTTTTATATGTAGACTATATAGTGCTATTTTAATCTTTTTAAAGTGGTCTTGTTGCAGTGTTCCTGTCCCCTTAACTCTGCAATGTAAAACATTGCTGTTTTAAAGAAACTGCAATGTTTACACTGCAGGGCTTAGGACTGCCTCTAGTGGCTCACAAATGGGAATATGTAGGAATGTGACAGTTAAATGTAGCAGGGCTGAGATCATAGTTTGATCTATTCTAGGCCATAAAGGCAGAACCAGCTGTGGGAGTGAGTTTAAACTTTTTTTTTTCTTTTTTTTTTCTGAGATCTAAAGCGGGCCAGAAAGTTTAATAGTGAAGGACAGTCAGGCTGAAATGTTTATGCACCCAATAAGACTTTAAAAATAAGACTTTGACATACATACTCCTCCAGCGCACTCTCTTATTCACTAAGCGGTGACTTCAAATCTCACAGGTTGTAAGTTTCATGTAAAAACACCCCACCTAGGCAAAATATAATAGAGGTTTAGTTACATTGTATGGTCATATATTGCATAAGCCTGCCACGTCAATGTACCCCATTCTTTGCAGGTCCTGATCTTCTTGGATTAATCCACTTAATTGGGGAAATACTTCCTTACTGGGACTCTGCAGGTCAAGGCTAAATAGGGTGCTTAAATGAGACACCTGTGACAGGGAGGGGTGCAAAACAAAGGAGTTGGCCTGGACTCCCAAATGTTTTTAAATAAAACTTACAATCTGTGAGACTTTAAATCAGTTTAGTAAATAAGCGAGTGCACTGGATTGTATTTTGCATGTTGCATATATTGGTCCCAGCAGCACACTATGTTCAGGTGACTGCAGCCCTAGCCATCTTTGGATTTCTCCCCCTCTCCTGTTTCAGGAACTTATAACTGCAGTGATCTGGCTATAGTTTACGCGACTGAAATAAAACTTGATTTTCCTTTATTTAACTTTTCTAACCGCATTGTAACTTTTTGAGACCATTATTGTAGTGCATTTCTTCTACCTAATGTGTCACTGTTCTACAGCTACATGAGGCAGAGATTCTGAAACAACTTGCTGAAAAGCGTGAGCATGAGAGAGAAGTTCTACAAAAAGCAATTGAAGAGAATAATAACTTCAGCAAAATGGCAGAAGAAAAGCTAACTTCAAAAATGGAAACTAATAAAGAGAAAAGAGAAGCTCAAATGGCTGCCAAACTGGAGAGATTGCGAGAGAAGGTGATTGTTGTGTTGAGTTAAAATTCTAGCCCTGTGTTGGTTGTCCACTTGGGCAGTCACATTTTCTTTAATAAACTCTTCAGTTAAAAGTGTGCACATTTCAAAATTTCATGTTCCAACTTTCCTGTCATGTTTGTGAATTGGTAATCTGCCAATTTTGTGGTAACTATTTAGAAGAAAACTTGTTTGTGTATTTTTTTTTTTTTTGAGCAACATGAATTTCTTTTTCAGGATAAGAAAGTGGAAGAAATTCGAAGGGGAAAAGAGTCCAAAGATGTTTGTGAAAACTGAGTCATTTTGTGTCAATTGACCCCAGCATTGCAAAGCTAATAATGCAGTCTCTCCCTCTCTACCCCCCACCCCCCTCCTGATCTTTGTTCTGCAGCTGTGATGTAAATCCAGACTGTCACATAGCAGCTCTTTAGCTGTTGCATATCACTGGTTAGATCACAAGTCTAACAACTTAAGGGCCAACAGTGTGACAGTTCTGATTTAGATAGTTAAATTGCACTCTGTTTGCTTGGATAATAATTGAATTGTAGCTTTTCAATTATCCAGCCTTCTATCTGTGCCTGGTTTTGTTGTATTGTACTGGAAAGTGTTGTGTGTTTTTTTTTTTTTTTTTTTTTTTTTTTTTGGGTGTGGGGTTTTCTAGTATTATGCCAGTGTTCAGACTGTTACATATTGCACTTAAATCTCAATGGTTCTGTCTATTACTTGTAATAGTTTGTCTAAATAAAACCATTTGTCAGAAGCCTTAATGCTCATTTGGTAAATGTAATTTAATGTGCTTTATATAAACTATCGTAGATGCAAGTGAAGACATTTTTGCACTTTCCTCCTTTAACCCCTTAAGGACACAGCTTTAAAAGCTTGTCTTGCACTTAAGGACACAAGCCATTTTTGATGTTCGCGTTCAACTGCAACTTGCATTTTACTAATTTATTACACCAACACTATAATTTTTTTTTTTAAAGGACAAAGGCTTTAATTTGATATATAGATATATGCTCACTTATTATTTTATTTTTTTATTTTTTTTAGTTTTTGCTATGTGTGCATAATTAGTGCGAAAGTAACTACTCTGTAGTTCTGATTTACAGACATTTTTTTCTCTCCACTTTGGTAGTCACAACACAAGGAGTAAATAATTTTTATTTTTTTTTAAATGTGGAGTTTGTCTCTTAAGATTAAAAGAAAACATTGTCACATGTGTATTTCTATAACATAGACATCACAGGCTATTTGCCAAAGGTTATTTTGACTTTTTTTTTGTGTAGCCATTTCACCTCCAATCTCTGCGAAATATTGGAGTAAAATTGTAGGGTTTCTTGTTTTTGACACACAAACTTATAACAAAACTTCTCATGTGTATTTTGTAAAGTTGGTGTGTGCTATTCCTATACAACACTTTTTTTATTTTGTGTTCAGCTACATCTGCGGAGTACGATACCCTCGCTTGTATGTCTTTGGTACTATTCCATGAAGCTACAGTGCCATATAGGAGACCTGTCCATTTCAGTATTGACAGAATTTTGAGACAGATTTGATGGGTTATGTTTCACTTTGGGATATTATAGTAATTTGACCAAAAAACAAACACTATGGCGTACGGTTTGTAAAAGTGCACTCCAGGGTATCTCATATTGTGCCTTTACCATGCCCCAACTTTTTTCACTAGTATTTGTCAAAGTATGTGGTAAATCCCTTTTTGGCTTATTTTTTTTTTTTTTTTATACGTATTAAATTTGTGGTGGGCGTTTTTGTATATTTGATATGTGCCACTATGATCAAAGCCCCAAAATTATGCTTGGCTATGTCTTCTGAGTAAATTGATACCCAGCGATTCTACACTGCTATTAATCTGTATCTAATACAACCACCCAAACAGGGAATGGATGAGACTACCACTTTAACATTTGCAAATATTTAAGTGGTGGTTCATCCATTCCCTGTTTGGGTGGCTGTATTAGATCCAGATTAATAGCGGTATAGAATCGCTGAGAGCCAGTCTGAATAAAGCTCAGAATTTCAATCTATTGCTAAGGATATACTGGTAGCATAACTATACCACCCAGGGATTACGATACATATTTTTATCTACTTTGATTTTTTTTTTTTAATTCACATTTTATAGGGATACTTCCTTATTTTGTCGCGTATATTTTATTTTTCTTTCCTAGATTACTTGTATATGTCCAGGTTACACAGCCCCTTTTTTGCCTTTTGGCATAGTGACTAATATTCTGTCTTTTCTAAACTTTGAGTGTCTTGGTTAAGCCCCTGGAGTCTCTTTACAGTACTAAAATTGGTCCTTCAGTGCTGGAATACGACATCTGTGGTTTATGTCCTGCAGTGATCAACCAATTTATATATAATTAAAATGATACCCCCAGTGAGTGTCTTTGGCACTACTTCGTGAAGCTACAGTGCCATATAAAAGACCTGTCCATTTCAGTATTTACAATAGAATTTATAAGACGGATTTGATGGGCCCATGTTTCAATTTGGGGCATTATAGCAGTTTGACTGTAAAAAAAAAACAAAAAACCTTTCTTAACCCCATTAAACCAGAGGGCGTACTGTTACACCCTATTCTAAGCGGCTCTAAACGCTGCAGGACGTAATAGTACACCCTCTGTGTGTTTTTTGTTTTTACACTTACCCAGTCGCCTGCGGTTGGGGGGACTCCCAGGGAGCCCCGCGGCACATCCGTTCTCCTGCAGCTCCCCCGGCCATGTGAGTGAGGTCCTTGCGAGGACCTCACAATCACATAGCCTGGTTAGCTGGCTGCTGCATTGCCAGCAGGCGGACTGCCTGTAATGACAGGTAGTCCCCCTGCTGGCTGGAAATAAAAAATTAAAATGAGTCTAAAGTATGTCAAATTACATGTAGACTGATGCTGGTTAAATATATATTAAAGTTAATACGTTAAATAAAATTAAAAAAATATAGATGTGTTTCGTTCTAACTGTATTTTGATATTAATATATCAAAATACATATAGAACTAAATAAATACACACATATATTTTTACATAATTGGGTATCTTAATTACAATTAGCGGGACCTGGCTGACAACCCATGCCGAAAGTAAAGGGAATTTAATTTGCTGGCACTATATTTAACCCTATAACTTTCCAAGACACCATAAAACCTGTACATGGGGGGGTATTGTTTTACTCAGGAGACTTCGCTGAATACAAATATTAGTGTTTCAAAACAGTAAAATGTATTTCAATGATATCGCCGGTAAAAGTGACGTTTTTGCATTTTTCATGACAAACAGCACGTACACGGACGATATTATTACTGTGATACTTTTTACTGTTTTGAAACACAAATATTTGTGTTCGAAGTCTCCCGAGTACAACATTACCCCTCATGTATAGGTTTTATGGTGTTTTCAAATATAAGGCAGGTTTTTTTTTTTTTTTATAAACCTTATAATTCACCAGATTGATTACATTGCCTTTGAGACCCTATGGTAGCCCAAGAAAGAAAATTAACCCTATGATGGCATACCATTTGCAATAGTAGAAAACCCAAGGTATTGCGAATGGGGTATGTCTTTTTTTTTTTTTTTTTTCTTTGAAGGTACTTAGTCACAAACACTGGCCAAAATTGGCTTTTTGCATTTTTCACACACAAATACTAACGCTAACTTTGGCCAGTGTTTGTGACCAAGTGGCTACTAAAAGAAACTGGACATACCCCATTTGCAATACCTTGGGTTTTCTACTATTGCAAATGGTATGCCATCATGGGTGTAAATTTAATTATTGGACTACTATACAGTCTCAAAGGCAACATAACCAATCTGGCGCATTTCAAATGTAACGTGCTATATTTGACCCTGTAACTTCCCAAAACACCATAAAACCTGTACATAGGGGGTATTGTTTTACACGTAAGACTCTGCTGAATAAAAATATGTATTTTATTGCAGTAAAAGCAAACAGTATTATGACATTGACAGTTAATGTCATGTAGAACAAAAGAATAACAATTCTTATTTTCTCCCATTTTTTTTTCCATATTAAATTATGTTTCATAGCTAAATATTTGATATTAAATGAAAGCCCGGTTTCCCCTGAATAAAATAATATATAATAAGGGTGAGTGCATTTAATATGAAAGATGTGAATTTCGGTTGGACAGACATAGCATAAATGCCAGGTTTTGTTCACAACGTGTACATTTGGCTCAGACCTTAAGGGGTTAAAGTAGACACCCCAGGGTATTTCAAAAGGCATGTTTTAAACCTTGTTATAGGATCATGTTGCTACTTTGTACCAAATCTAGTAGCAAATTTGTTTTTTCATTCCTTTTTTCACACACATTTGAAGATGTTACTATATATTTTGCAATCCTTAAGTGTGCTATGGCAGTATAACGCTTAATATGTTGCTCAGCTATGTCGTCTTAGTACAACAATACCCCCATATGTGGATGTAGAAGGGGCATGTTGGAGACACACCACTTTCATATTTTCTTTTCAAAAGTGGATGCTGGGCCTAAGTCTCATTTAACCGCTCATGATTGCAAGTTACCTCTCAAACACCGCATCTATTTTAATTTAAGCAGCTCATCAATTCAAACTATGAACAACTGCATACTATCATACTATTTGGTGTGAAAGGGAGAATAGTTGGATTATTGGTTTTACGATATCTGCCTATATTCTGTATTTTCGCCAATAGAGCTACTGATAATACAAGCCCGGTGGTCCAGGGGGTGGCAGCAAGCTGTGTAAATCTCACGAGACCTGTGGCCATCAGAGTGTTGCCATGGGTTACCTTGGCAACGCTCTGCGCGGCATGCAAACCATGAGATTTGCACAGGGAGCTGAAGAGAGCTGCTGGGAAGGTAAGTAAGTGGGCTGTCCCCCCACTTGTCAGTAGATACCACTGTACCACCACGGAATGCCATAGCCCCCCTCCCTGGACAGGTAAGTAGCAGGGAGGGGGGGGGGGGGGACACACACAAATAAATAAATACCCACCATTTTACACAAATTACATCCCTTCAGAAATGCACACACGGCATTCATTATATATATATATATATATATATATATATTTATTTTGGAAGGCGGAGCCTGAAGTTCTGGGAGGGGTTACCCAGCTATATAAGCAAAGGCCCCCTACTCCACAGGGCTGATGCCTCCAGGTTCATTAGGACATTGACTTCCGGTTCCTTACCTGATATCCTGATTCCTTGCCGCCAACTCTCCAAACGACCGGTATTTACTTACCGTTCCCGTCTGTTCACCGGACCGGCTACAGCTTCATCAGCATCCCTCCATCATCCAGCACCACCTTGACACGGATTTTTCATTCCAGCCTGGGCATCAGATTGAGCAGCTACCGCTTACCGGCTCCACAGCCCAGCAGGTCACACGGTCGACCATTTGGTCACTTCCGGGTTGCTCCTCCAGCATCCTGATCAACCAACAGTGAGTCTGCCCGAACGGGCAAGTACACGTACGCCCTTCTTCATTCATTAAAACTTACTGCACAAACCGTTTCGTTCCCACGTTGTTTCATAGTCTGAATAACTCACCTGTTCGGCAACCGGTCAATTAGCCGAACGCTCAGTTCAAACAGCTACTGCACTGCCACCTAATGGTCAAATACGGGTACTACCTTATTCGGTATAAATCAATGCATAGAGAAAGCACTCCGGTTATACTGCTACTCCCATCACACCCAGACCAATACTGTTTAAAAATTTGTATATACACTTATGTAAAAAATCTATGTCACGCAGCATCACAGAGCTGTCATTTTCGTTACGTATTCTGTACTGTTGGCACTAGCTTTCTCATCATACTTTTACTAAAATCACTTATTTTTCGTAACTAGGGCTACCATTTTTCAGTACTGATTGACAAGCAGCCTATACGGCCTATTAATCTGTCAGTATACCGAAAATCTTCCCCTCAGAACTATAAACGTAAGTCCACTAAATCCTTTTACATGTTATGGCACAACCACAATGCTGCTTTATATTCTAGTGAACTACCACTGCCATTCGTACTTCCATATTATACTCTTGCCTACCAAAGCCCCTCTGATAAATATATCTCTATACCCCAAAAAATAGGTGTCAACTACGTCGTAATCTATCCTCCCAGCCTCACAGCAACAGGATCCACCCCGTTGCACAACTCAGGTATAGACTTGCACTACGTATTGGGTGGGTGCCCAGACGTTACTAAAACATCTTTATCCTCACCACAGAGGGCCGTCGTTCTTAGTAACAGTCTCGAACCATACTTTCCTGTTACTTACTAGTTGTCGCCCCTGTATGCATATGACCAGGTCCGTCCATGTCATCCCCCCATCTAGAGACAGCTCCCTTCGCTCCTGGACTATCCCTAAACTCGCCAGCGAGCTAAAACGCCTAGGCATTTCTTTCCCTGCCACTGCCCGAAAAGCCGAGCTGTACCGTCTCCTAACTTCTAGTTCCAGCACTCCCAGGCCTTGTGCCACAATGCCACTGTCCAACGCAGACAACTTCACCGAAGTGAAGAACATGATGGTGGCCCTACTAACTTCCATCAATACCGTCAGCGTGAGATTAGAGAGACTGGAGAATCCTCAGACACCTATGCCTTCTTCCGTAACGGACATCCCCACCCCCTCTCCTTCACACGGTAATCCCATCTTTTTTGACCCCACTCCCGGCACTTCCACCCACATAATCACCCCTGCGCACCTAGTACCCCCGACTGTTCATAAAGACATCCTGGAGGGCAAGGACATCAACCTGGTTTCCCTGCTAATTGCCTCCCAGGATGTCATGGAGAACAAGTCGTACAATTATGGGGATCTGTCGGTCGTGCTAAAAGCCAGAGACCCCAGACTTAATCGCAAACTCACTATCCCTGAACTCGTGCTCGCCTTTGGACTATACCGTGACGTAATTTGCTCCACCTCACCGTAGGGAAGAATTGGACCTATACATGCACAAGTTGGTGGATCTGGGACACAAGTATGGTGGTTTTGCTTACTACGACTACCATAAATCTTTTTCGGCCAAAGCTGCAGCTTCCCTAGCATATGAAGCCCCATCTTGCGCCATATGCGCCTCCGTGTCCCACTCCACCAAATCTCCCCACCACCAGTCGTACCCCCTCCGGATCGTCAGCCACGGAACACAGAGGTCTCAAAGACAAGTTGAGCAGGCCTATCATATTTCTAGGAAAGGCGCAAATCTGCAACAATTTCAATTCTGGCAGTTGCGGATTTAGCTCGTGCAGGCTACTGCACGTCTGCTCAATTTGTTTTAGGGCACATACTAAAACTATGTGCCCTAACCGCCTGTATCCTAAGCAATGACTGACCGAAGTAAATATAGACAACCTGGCATACTATCAACAGGCACACCCTTCATCTCCCTTAGTAGACTTTTTGATACAAGGTTTTACCATAGGTTTCCACACGGGCATAATTGCACTCCCTACTTGCACCCTCGAATGTCCCAACCTACAGTCGGCTTTACTTGACCCCCAGAACACTGATGCTCTGATCAAAAAAGAGCTAGACAACGGCTTTATACTGGGACCTTTCGCTCACCCACCATTTTCCTGTTGGCGCACAAACCCTATTGGCATCCACACGGGTAAATTCTCCAATAAACTAAGGCTCGTTATCGATTTATCAGTTCCACATTCATTGTCTACTCTAATCCCCTCTCCAGAGTTTTCGTTATTCTATGCCACGGTGGATAACGCTATACATGCCATACTAAGAGCTGGGGTAGGTGTGTGGCTAGGCAAAACAGACCTCTCAAACGCCTTCAAGCTCTTATCGATACACCCTTCCCTACGGCACGTCCATGGAATTAAGTGTAAGGGTAAATACTACTTTGCCACACGACTGACATTCGGATCAAAAAGCAGTCCAAAACTATTTGACGTGTTTGCAGACACACTAGCTTGGCTCCTTCTCAATACATGCGACTGTCCTTCCGTGATTCATTACCTGGATGACTTTCTCACTATAGAAGCCCTAAATACAACACCCACCAGCATCGACAAGACAAGGGCAATTTTTGCAACACTAATGGTACCACTCTCCCAGGAGAAAACAGCAGGACCTACCACCAACTTGGTTTTTCTAGGAATCCAGCTAGATTCCGTAGCACTACAAGCTAGCCTCCCGCGAGAGAAAGTCAGAATCACACTATCAGTAGAGTCTTTTTTGAAGAATAACAAGTGTACCAAGACCGAGCTACAGTCATTACTAGGTACACTGAACTTTGCTATGAGGATAATACCTCAGGACAGAGCATTTATCTCAAGGCTCTTGTATCTTCTCCCACAACTCACAAATGACAACTGTACCATAACATTAGACGAACACGCCATAGTCGATCTCCACATGTGGCTCAGGTTTCTGTCCCAATGGAACGGTATAGCGATGTTCATACCCCCCATTTCAGAACATTCTCCCACCATCTGGACAGATGCTGCAGCTCACACCGGGTTTGCCGCTATCTTTAGCAATGCCTGGTTTAGAGACAGTTGGCCACCGGAGACCACGTATCTGCCCTCATTTCATACAACTTCAGCTTTGTTTGAAATTTACCCCATAGTTGCGGCTGCCAAAGTCTGGGGGCACCTATGGGGAGGTAAAGCAGCAAAATGCTTTACTGATAACAAAACTGCAAGCGACATCCTTAACAAAGGCAGATCTTCCTCCCTTGTGATCATGATCATATCACATGCTTCCACATACCTGGACACACAAACATTGCAGCTGACGCCTTGTCTCGCTCTCAATTTCAGAGATTCTTCGAAGCCCACCCGTTGGCCGACATAACGCCAGTGCCAACCCCCTTGTTCCAAGACCTAATCCTGGACTGACCCGCTTAATGTCGCACAGCAGGTTCCTGGCTAGCGCTGGCCTTTCAGTCAACACCACCAAATCATATAATAGAGCCTTTGCAGTCTATAACAAATTTACCTCTGAATATCAGATTGCAGACGTATATTCTCTGGATTCCATAGTAACATTTATATCCTTTTGCCACCTTCACCTAAAACTCTCCCTAAACACCATAAAACTCTACATCACGGGTATACAACACCATATATTAAGTACGTATCCTAGCATCAAACCATTCATGTCCTCCTACCCAGTGAAGAATATGCTCAGAGGCATACAGCGTCTAGACAACCCCACTACAACTAAAAGACAACCTATAGACGGTCCGACATATTAGACACCAACCCCTTCAAACTGCAGTTTACCTCGCATTTTATGGGTTCCTACTGCCCAACGAATTCACTGCTGACAACATCACATCCTGCAAAAGTTATCTAAGAATTTCCGACCTAAACAAACATTCAGACCATTACATTCTCACCATTACTCACACTAAAACAAACCAATCAGGACCACCTACCGAAATAAATTACTATCCCACGGCCAACAAGTGGTGCCCGGTGGTAATAATCGACCAGTATGTAGCATCACTCGTTGACATAAATCCGAACAAGGCCCTATTCACTATACAGGGCAAACTACTCACTACAGCCAAATTCATCTCTTACATCAGAACTGTCTACAGGACACTCGTTCAGAATAGGGGCAGCCTCCGCCACATCAAGTCAAAACATTCCAGCTCACATCATCAAAAGATTAGAACGATGGAAATCCGCAGTGTATTCCACATACATACCACAACCAGAGCTAGAATTAAGACAAGCCTTTAAGTTTCTTGCTTTGTAAGTTGTATAATAAAGTGAATTTTCATTCAACCTTTTTGCCCTCTTTTATTACAGGCCTACCCGATACGTCGGTTTCGGCACACCTCAACCGACTTGTTCATATATATAACCTATTATAAGTACGGCTTATTGTCCCCGACTACAAATATATATATACACACACACACACTGCATCCACTACATGTGTCATGTATATTTTGTGCAGTTACCTTTTAGAAATAGGTTTTTTTTTTTCAAAATTGGTAAATGTACAGAATATCGGCAAGCTATTGGCCTGAAAGTTCACAGATTATCGGTATCGGCTCTAAAAAAAATAAAAAAAAAATCAATATCAGTCGATCCCTAGTTAGTACCAAGTCATCTGCGTCATGGTCAACGCTGTAACGGATTCCGGAACCAAAACACAGACCACAAAGAGAGAACACAGAGAGAAACTTTTAATAGCGTTACTTAGAATGGTCAGGCTATACAAGCAGAGAATAGTCAAGGTACAAGCTGAGGTCAAAGGAGTAAAGAGAAATGGAACAATAGGGCAAGCAGAGGTCAAGGATCAGGGGAGACAAAGCAAAGATTCAGTGACAGGGCATTAATAACTGGTCTCAGCTCTTACACCCCTCTTGTAACACACCCTGCACCCTTTTTTTTTTCACTCTCTTTTTGGGGGTTGGTAGAATCGAGAAGCAGAAGTGACCTGCCTCCATTCTTCTGCTAGGCTCCATTGATGGTCCCCTTCTGTGGCACTCAAGCAACCCAGAAATGAGCTGAAACTAAATTGAAAGTAATGTGCATTTCAGATCAGCATTTGCCTTTTTAATAATTACAAAGGCATTGCTGTCTGCATTTTATATATATATATACCCACTTTTTCTATACCATGCCTGTTTTTTTGCATGTCCAAACACGCTGCGTCAGTTGATCGGGTAGATCAACTCCCTCCCATATGCTGAGTGTAATGTGTTATGCAGATTGGCATCCGTTTAATTTCCCCGCTGCCACAAACTGCGACCTTGCAAGTGCATTCACCATGGATGGTGGTTAGGATGAACGCCTTTTTATCGTGGTACTTTAGTGGCAGCAGTTCATTCGGGCAGAGAGCTGCTGTTTCCCCGCTTATTTTTTTTCCCCTTCTAGAACCTTTGGGAAACCTGTGTGACTCTTCGGAATAGTGCCACAGTCTCAAAGCAGTACAGCATTTTTAGAAGTTGGATGCTATCGTAAAAATGATCGATATACAAGTGATATCCCTTGTTTAGTAACGGCATGATTAGGTCCCAATTTTCCCCACTTGTTCATACTATATCTGGGAAACCTGAGGGATCAAGGTTGCTATCCCTTCCTTTGTATACACGGAAGGTATACACATCGCCACTTTCACACAATTTATGAAATTGATCCCATATCGTAATCTTTTGGATGGGATGTATTGTTTAAACCCCAGTCTTCTATTAAACTTCATGAGGGATTCGTCAATAGAAATGATTTTTGTTAAAGTGGGCAATTAGCATATTTTATATATATATATATATCTCAATCATACTGCGGCTGACCTTTTAGGGGGCACTTCCTTTTGTCACTAAAGTGCATAAATTGCAGTATGTCTTCATATCTGTCCCTACTCGTCTGGGAAAAAATGGGGGTATTGCAAATGGAGTTCTTAGACCAATATTATTTATTCGAGTATAACGCGCACACGTGTATAACGCGCACCCCTAATTTTCGATTAAAAATCGGTATAAAATTTTATGCCGATTTTTAATCTAAAATTAGGGTGCTTGTTATACTCGAATAAATATTCGAGTGGGTGCTCGATAATACCGACCGCCGGGCTCATTACAAGCCCGGCGGTCCTGGGGGGGCGGGCAGCAAGCGTTTACTCACCTCCGTGCAGCTCCTCCAGCTTCCCAGTGTAAATCTCTTGAGACCCACGGCCAGCTCTGACGACGTCAGAGCGTCAGAGCTGGCCGCGGGTCTCGCGAGATTTACACTGGGAAGCTGGAGGAGCTGCACAGAGGTGAGTAAACGCTTGCTGCCCGCCCCCCCAGGACCGCCGGGCTTGTAATGAGCCCGGCGGTCCTGGGAGGTATATTTATTCGAGTATAACGCGCACCCCTAATTTTAAATTAAAAAAATCGGTAAAAAAAAATGCGCGTTATACTCGAATAAATACGGTAAATTCCAACGGTGGGCTTTTAACTATCCCCATTAGCACTGTCAGTGCCCAGAATTGTTTAAATTCTGGTACACTGGTTGGGTTCCATCTCTTTCCTGGCGATAAGAGACTCTTGATTGTGTGCCAGATACTGCTCAGTGTACAGATTAGTCTAGGTGACTATCTCCCCAAGAACAGCTGCATACAATCCAGCTTATTACAGCACCGTCAGCCTGTATGCCAGGATTGGCAGTGAACTCTGGGATGTCTGGTAAAAAAATATTAGAGTCATCTTGACCATGTTCAGCATTAGGGAAATCTGCTATTTCCGATGGTCCTGCAGTATCTGGCACATAGTCCCTGTCCCCTGCGTCACTCTCTGAGGCAGTGTCGGTCAGCCGATAACCGGGCATAAGTCTCCTCTGCGCTATATTTCTTAAGTATTGTGTACTAAACTTAAAACTTTCATTTTTTTTTAAACTTTTTTTTTTCACCCCTTAGTAGCTTATCACTAAATTACACCCACACCAACTAACTAAATCACAAATTAAGTTAAAAAAAATTCTAATTGAACCCCTTAGGGTTACAAAAATAAAAAATAAAATAAAAATATCACAGTAAATTACTTTGAAATGTTTTTTTACTCACATGAATAATCAGCAGGGAAAGGGGATTTGGAACCTCTATAGACAATTTATTCTATTCAGGGACACAATGTAACAATGATCCGTCTCTCTCCACTTCAAAGTCCCAGAAGAGGTGGAGTGAGGTGGATCTGATATCGCTGCAGCATTGTTGCAGCTGTGACTGGCTGTCACAGTGATCACATGGGCTGGGACATTGCAATTTCCTGTTGCTGGTCTGCCCCTGACTCTGAGGAACCCAGCTTTAACCCCGTGATTGCCGGCACTGCAGCGATCTGGGGTTAATTTTTGCGGATGACGGACCGGGTCCATCCTCCAGCGTTAAGTGCTTCCTCTTTTTGTAAGCTTCCCCAGATTGCTTCAAACTGCAGGTTCTATGTTTTTTCCACTATATGTGGCACTACAAAATGTGAAAATTAGAGTAAAACTGAAGTGATTTGCCTCAGGGATGTGTTCTCCCACTGGCCAAATGGATTAGGTGGGAGGAGGTGTAGTGAAGGAGCAGCTACCTGTACAAGTATTTTGTAGCTTTGTGTGTTTAGCTTGTGCATGCAATTATGCTATGGTCCTAGGTTAGTGCAGCCTCTGATGCTCCAAGCATGCATAAACAGATGTTGCCTAGTACCTTGAGACATTCAAGAAACAGTAATGTCAGGATTACAGAATGATCCAGCACATAGAATTGTGTAACACAGAGGACTAATAGGTAACGTATACCGGACCTTAGAATGGCCGGACTAACATACCAAAGAATAGTCAGGAATAGCCGAGGTCAAGGGAAACAGAAAGAGACAAAACGATAAGGAAAAGCCAGGAGTCAGGGATGCCAGAAAACAGGGAAGTCAAAAACAATGCCAAAGTCAAATAACCAGAATTACCAGATTCAATAACGCGCTCTCGGACAACCACAAGGGAAACCACAACAGGGCACTGAGTAGGATGAAAACTGGGCCTAAATACCCCTCCTCTAGATCAGATAGGCTGTAACCGGCCTTTGACCCCAAACGCAGTTACCAGGTTCCCATTTGCATAATTGCTGCTCAGCATTAACCCTTCTGTTGATTTGGTTGCTGCTTGGCACAACTTTTCCTGTGTGGACAGTAAATGCCATTAACCACATTTTTATAAGCGGATGAATACGTGACAGGTTAGTATTCAGTAGGGTAGATCTGATATAAATAAAGTCGATGATGAATGATGTGGCCCGGTGCAAATCTCGTACTCAGGCCATCGAACATAACGCTGGTGCCGAGGGAAAAGCGGGATACGACACTGATCTAATCAAAGTCATCGCGTGCCTGGATATATTAAACGTCACCCCATCGGGAGTGAAGGAATGTGCGAATGTGCCAAGATATGAGGCAAAAAAAGTGACCAATTATACGACAATTGGCGTAAGTAAAGATCAGAATTAAATTGCCACAAGTCAAACAGCGATAATACAATTGAAACCTCTCAGGTGGATCAATACCATGGCCTAGGCGGATGAGAAAGTTGTGAGACACTTAGTAGGCGGCATACTAAGGGTTGTTGTCCCACTGGACAACCCTTAAAGCCATTATGGGCCGAAAAAATGGCTGATCTATTTAAATTGATCGTCCGGTACGCCCGGCCAGTTTAAAAAAGAGACGTGAGGAACTGGAGAATCGCAGTTACAGGCGCTGAAATCCACGTCCCTAGCCAGGCACCACCCAGCCCAAGTTCTCCAAGCTGACCCATATAAATGTTGAGTTCCAGGAACCCATGCATCCGCCAGGAGACGTCGAGGTGCGTCCGAAACTCCAAAGACCTGCCAGGGTCCCCAGAAATCTGCCAAGTCATCAAAAACCAGGATCTGTCTAGGAGGAGAGGATGGCAACATTGGAAAGGGTCTCAAAGGAGATCTGGACAGGACGGTAACAACCTTGGAACGTCCACCGCCATCTCCAGAAGTTGAGGGAACCACGACTGTGTCCTTCCAAACTGGGTTAAGAGGACCTGCTCGGCCTCTTGGCAGCGAATATGCAGGAGTACTTGAGTAAGCATGGCAAATGAAGGGAAAGCGTAGAGAAGCGGTCTGTGCCAGTCTTGCAGAAATGCGTCCATGGCCTCCGTGGCTGGGTCTGGACGCCAGCTGACGGAACAAGGTAGACATTGAGCCGCGAGGCAAAAAGGTCGATGGCAAAAGGACCCCAGAGGGAGTAGATAGCGTAAAACACCTCTACATTCAACCTCCAATCGCTGCTGTCATATAGATATTGCAAACATTGTGCAGGTCTGCTAGATACTGCACCTGGTCCACCAAATTCCGCGTCATACAAAACTCCCAGAAGTCCATTGCCAGATGAGCCACAAGTGCTGATTGAGTTCTGCCCATGTGGTTGACATACAATACCGCTGATATGTTGTCCATATGCAGGCATTGGCAGTCCCTTTTGCAAAACTCTGAATCGCAAATGACCCCGCCAGAAGTTCTAGGACATTGCTGTGCATTCGGAATTCACTCTCCAACCAGCGACCTCCTGTTGGCACAGTCTCGCAGTGAGCGCCCAAGCTGTGGAGACTTCCATCTGAATCTATGGTGATTTCCAGCTGAGATTCAAATTTGGCCCTGCCGTTCCACGCACATAAGTTGCGGATCCCCCAACGTAATTCTTCCTTAATTTCTATGTATAGGAGATAAGATCTGCTTATGACGCGCCCTCGCGGAGGTGTGCGAACCTTTACAGAGCTCGAGAATGGAGAGGGGCTGGAAACTCTGCTTGGATCGAAGATGCCAACAGTCCGATGAGCCTTGCCAAGGTGATAAGGTGATATGCGGCCGGGGTAGAGCAAGTTCCTTGCAGATCGGCCGAATCTTGGACGAAGGTAGGCTCAGTGAATCCTCTTCGGAATCTACGAGGAAACCCAAGAGCTCCGTCTAGAGGGTGTCAGACAAGATTTCTCACAAATAATTAAGGGAGAACAGCCAGGTCAGGAGATCTACCGTCCATAGCATGTGCAGAATATCTTCCAGATACACAATAAGGCGCACACCCTGACTGCGAAACCAGGTCATCACTGGACGTAGCAGCTTGGTGAAGCACCAAGGTGCCGAAGAGAGACCAAACAGAAGACAGGTGAAGCGCCATACGCAATTCCTCCAACGGAACCGAAGGAGATCTTTCAAAACGCCGTTCACCAGCACCGTTAGGTACGTGTCCTTCAAATCCAGCTTTGCAAATAAATCCCCGTGGGTGCAAATTGATGACAGGATGCATCTGGCCTTCTTTTTCCTATATAAGGAAGATATTGCTTTTGACCCCTGAGGGGCGCAGCGGGGCCAACACTATAGCGTGGCAAGTAGGGCCGACAACTCCTCATCGATCAACCTGCGACCCCGAAGGGAAAACCAGATTGGTCGAGGAGTAGGGATGTGTCGAGGTGCCCCAACCAGTGGACACCCCTTATTGTATTAAGAACCCATGCAACAGACGTGATGGATGCCCAGGCTGGGAGAAAATGGAGTCTGCCCACTTCACAAACATGAGAACAAGCATGAGGTAGAATTAAGCTTACCGTATGGGCATCTTCTACTGGAATTCCCTCTGAAGCCCCTTGACTGCCATGGTCGTCCACGAGATGAGAAGAAGGGGGATCGGGTCCTCGCCTCCTGGTAGTTAGGGCGTTGGTTGAAGGAGCCTTGTCCCGAGCCACAGGAGTTGAAATAGCTGCAGCCAGCCCGACGACCCATGGATAGAGACCCACCCCTGGAATACCCTCCTCATGGAGGAGTGGGCCTTATCCAGGACAGTAAATGCCCCAACGAAACGCTCTATATTCTTTGTAGGTCATCCAGGTTGTAGCGGGACTGCCGCTGAACTGTGCATTGCCCTAATTTGCCTGCGACCCCAAAGGGAAAACCAGATTGGTCGAGGAGTAGGGATGTGTCGAGGTGCCCCAACCAGCTCTAGGTGGACACCCCTTATTGTATCAAGAACCCATGCAACAGACGTGATGGATGCCCAGGCTGGGAGAAAATGGAGTCTGCCCACTTCACAAACATGAGAAGAAGCATGAGGTAGAATTAAGCTTAGCGTATGGGCATCTTCTACTGGAATTCCCTCTGAAGCCCCTTGACTGCCATGGTCGTCCACGAGATGAGAAGAAGGGGGATCGGGTCCTCGCCTCCTGGTGGTTAGGGCGTTGGTTGAAAGAGCCTTGTCCCGAGCCACAGGAGTTGAAATAGTTGCAGCCAGCTCGACGACCCATGGATAGAGACCCACCCCTGGAATACCCTCCTCATGGAGGAGTGGGCCTTATCCAGGGAAGTAAATGCCCGAACGAAACGCCTTATATTCTTTCTGAAAGAATTGCCAAACAGTGAAGGCAAAATTGGCCAACTTAGGCTTGATTTTAAAATAAAATGGCTTTGTGCCGCTTCATAGAGAGGGAAGCGTTCACGTTAGCTGCAAATCAGATGGTCCTTTTGAACGTACCGCAGAGGTCTTCTGGGTCGACCTGCCTGTTATCAGCTCTTGAGTCCTCTGCCAGGCAAATTATGTCCAAGTGCTTATCTTGGCAGGACTTATCTAGACCCTTACGTGCCACACAACTTGCTTCTTGTTTCAGGCTACCTTGCTAAAAGGGTGCCGCACCCAGGTTTCCAGGTAGCGTGCCAGGTGGTCCGCTGGAAGCCACTCGGCCGACCTTGGGTGATGTAGGTCATCCAGGTTGTAGCAGGACTGCCACTCAACTGTGCATTGCCCTAATTTTCCTGATGTGTGTGTACTGTTTTTGCATGTGTTCTCCCTCCCTTTTCGGTATTTTCCCTATCTTGCAACTGTAGTTTGCTCTGTGTGTTTGCCTAAAACTGTCTGCACACCATGTGGGAGGTGCTGTCACCCATCCCATGTGTTCCCTATTAAGGGTTAATAAGTATATAGGGGTGTATATAAAAAATACCCCTCTCTGTCTCATTAGAGATATCTTTGCCAGAAGCTCAAGGAAGCAGGCTGAAGGGTCAGTGTTAGGACCCGCTTAGGGGGTCTGCCTTGATGTTGGCAGGCGGGCATTCCCTCCAAAGGCCATTTGAGCAACTAAATTACCTCCATTTGTCTAAATATACATAGGGATTAAGGAGAGAGCGCAGGTAACTTTTTCTATATATTGGGGCTGATGTGTACTGTAGTCCTTGCTGCCGGCCCAGTAGTGATGGGAGTGAGCGCAGGACTTCTCTTTTTGTATTTGCTTCCATCATCGTTGGGTTCCCGAACGAGGACCTCCCCAGTGCCCCTTGGAATGTTCGCACCAATCAATCAGAACCTTGACAACTCGCAACATAAGTGTGAAACTGCAAGGGAAGTAATTAATCAGTGCTTCCCTGGGTGGTCTCTGTTCGTATAGACTAACGGCGGCCAGGGGGACCATTCGTGTCCCGAAAGGAGACACTTCCCTTGCCTGGTTTCACCCAGGGACCCTGCAAGTGGAGGCTGTTCGTCATGGTTACCGTGCTGGGGGGTCCCTGTGATTGGTGGGAGCACTCTTTGGGGACAATGGCGGTTTTGTGGGCTTTCTGTAGCTGGGGGCCAAAGAGGCGGGAAGCTTTACTGCACTAGGACTCCCAAGTACAGAGGCTCCTGGGAGGAAGACCCCCTGTCACCA
Organism: Pelobates fuscus; assembly: GCF_036172605.1. Classification (NCBI taxonomy): domain Eukaryota; kingdom Metazoa; phylum Chordata; class Amphibia; order Anura; family Pelobatidae; genus Pelobates; species Pelobates fuscus. The sequence continues at coordinate 182,238,869 of NC_086317.1, read as the reverse complement.
GAGTTGGGAAGCCCTGGTAATGGGTGGCGGGAACAGGGGACAAAGGGACTGGGGTTCCAATTCCATTATACGACCCCTGGGACGGGACATTGTCGTTATGTGTGATCCACCCCTTGCATGGGGAAAGTATAAAGTCGAGTGTGGTTGATAAAGTTGTTGTTGTACCCCTGGTACTGTGTGCCAGTTACTGGGGAAAAATGGGTCTCTACATTCTCTAAGAGCGGAGGTAACCAGTCGGGTTAACTAGGGTCTGCTACAACTGGTGGCAAGCGGCGGGATCCCACGTCCCAGCCATAGAGACCCATGGACTATCAGTCTCTGAAAATGCAAACAGTACTGCCATGATTTGTGTGAAGCCAGAGGGATAACAGCTGGCAGTCGCAACAAGGCAGATCTGATTGCATCCCTCATGGAAGACGACCGTACACCCCCAGATAGTGGCCGAAGAAGATAAAATGCACAAAGAGGTGGCCTGGTGTTGTACGAAGAGACCCTCCTTTATAGTACAGGAACAGAGATTACAACAAAGTCGTAAACATGGGAAATTCTTGAGAGATAATGATGACTATAGAAAGCGCAAGGTGTACAGACGTTTTAGAAAAACTACGAGGGCTGACTCAGATCACTATGTGACATCAGATTACGAAACATCAGATACTGACAATGAGCAAACCCCTGTCTCTACTGGTAATTTGAACTCACAACCCAATAAGGGAATACTTAAAAAGGGAGTTACTTTTTTAGGGCAGACTCCCCGGGAGGGGGAAACCCAAACCCACAGACAAACCCGGAACAGGGGAAGAGCACGCAGACGGTACTAAAGAATGATGTGAGAATTGTAAATCTGTCAGATATCACTCTTACTCCCATACAATTCAAAGTATTGATGAGAGGTCTATCAACTCCCCCATTGAACCATTTTGAATGGATTAAGGACATTAATTTATTTGGGAGACGTTTGGCCTTACACAAGTTCTTCAAAATAAGGGATGAGAAAAAAGCTAAAGAGTTGGGATTTAATCCAAGAGAATACCAATGTCTACAAGAATTGGTATCTCTATTAGAGGATAATGACAGTAATCCCACAGTACCCTACACTGACCTTCGCCTATGGAGCAAGTTTACACCTAATTTCAGGGATTTTAAGAACATTGATATTGACTACTACTAACATGATCAAAAAGATCAACACATACTTGCTTACAGTAAGACCTAGGGGCAACATGTCCAGGACAGAATGGAAAGCCCTATGCAAATTTAAGGATAATGACAACATTATAATTAAGCCTGCAGATAAAGGCGGCAAAATTGTCCTAATGAATAGACAACATTATGTACAAACAGCAGAATCTATTCTTATCGAGTACTTACCTCAGACCCTTCATCTAAATATCAAATGGAGTGCAAGACTCTCTTGGACCAAGCCTTTGATCATGGTATACTAACAAAAGAGGAGTATGGTAGTGTCTTTATAAAAAAATCCAACAATTTCCACATTCTATTGTCTCCCAAAAATTAATAAACAACAGGAAATACTCACAGCGAGACCAATAGTATCAGGTTCCAATAATTTTACGAGTAAGTAGAGTATATATGTGGACAAGAATTTACGTCCCTTTGTGGAGAATTTGCCATCCTATCTTAAAGACACGGAGGATACTTTGAAATGTTTGACATATTTGAAAGTACCAAAAGGAGCAGTACTTTGTAGTTTGGATTTGGAGGCCTTGTACTCCTCCATACCACACTCAAGTGGTCTAGATCATACTGAATACTTTTTGAAGAAAAGGGGTTTGGAACACAGAACTCATACAATGTTTGTGTTAGATTTGCTGCGATTTATTCTAACACACAATTTCTTTCTTTTCCAAAATAAGTACTATCACCAGGTGCAGGGGAATGCTATGGGGACGTCTTGTGCCCCAGCATATGCCAACCTGCACCTGGGATGGTGGGAAAGTGAGATTGTCTTTTCAGAACCGAATAGAAAGTACACTGACTACGTCTATCTTTTGAAAAGGTACATAGATTACATCCTTGTTATCTGGACAGGTACTAGAGAATACTTTGAAAATTTTGTAGGAGTACTCAATGTGAACAACCTTAATCTTAGATTTACAATGGAATTTGGCGATCAAGCACTTAACTTCTTGGATTGTACACTTATGATAACCGAGAACCTGGAGGTGAAGACCACTTTATATCGAAAACCTACATCAACAAATAATATGCTTCGATGGGAGAGTCATCACCCTATCCCTTTAAAAAGGGGTATCCCAGTAGGCCAATATCTAAGATTAAGAAGAAATTGCTCATCTGTTGACAACTTAAAATGCAAAGGTATGGACCTAAGGCAAAGATTAAAAAAAAAGAGGTTATCCTAGTAGATGCCTAAAGCAAGCTTATCAAAGAGCATTAAGCTGTAATCATGAAAACTTCCTACAAAAGGAGTCTAAATTGGAACCCAAAAAACAAATTAGATGTATAGCAAACTATGATGCAGGCTGGGATGAGGCAAAACATTTATTGGGCCGATTCCGGCCATTATTGACACAGGACCCACACCTGAGGGACACCATTCCAACTAAGGTGTCTATTACAGCCAGAAGAGGCAGGAATATCAAGGAAATGCTTCTACCCAGCTATCTCTCTACATCTAAGACAAAAATAAACAACAGTTGGATCACAGTACATGGCACATATCAATCTGGGAGATGTGTGGCATGTTGCTTCATTGCCAAAGGATCAAAAATACTTACAGATTCTACAGACACCATTGAAATCCCCATAAAACAGTTTTTTTAACTGTAATACCTCGGGTGTGATCTATTTACTGACATGCAAGTGCGGCATAAAATATGTGGGCAAGACTACACGCCCTTTTAAGAGACGCATAATGGAACATATCCATTCGGTGACCTCAAATAGAGATACTCCTGTCGCTAGGCATTTTAGGTCTCATCATATGGACACATCCAAGTGTATAAAAAATTTGCGGGAATTGAAAGAATCCAAATGGGTAGAAGAGGAGGAGATTTGGACCAGATCCTCAAAAGAAGGGAATGTTACTGGATCCATAAACTCGATACCCTATCACCCAAGGGCTTGAATGAGGGTTTTACGTTTACCCCATTTATTGATCCATAATAACGATAGAAACGTTCTGCACTTGTAAATATGTATATATGTTGGTTTTGTTGCACTAATTATTATTATTAATATTTTTATAATACCATTTAAAGAACAATATAGGTACTAAGCATAATGGTACTGACCTACAAATTTAATGCAATATAATTCCTGAGTATAGTGATCGGGGAGCATTAATTAATATTGGATCAGTTTGTGACTTAGGTTACTAAATATTAAAATCTAAAATGCTCACTATCCCGGATCCTGCATGCACTTAGCTGATATAGAACGGATACCATGCCAATTAACACCTTAGGGTACTGAATATCATAACATCATGTATTTATAGAACATTGAATATCATGAATTTATAGAAGGCATTGACTATGTCATTGATATTATATAAAGGAGATCTACCCCTTTCAGAGTGACATGGTATAATAAAATAAATATAAAATGATTAATTGAAGTGAGACAATATACTACCTATAAACATATCTGTGTCAATAGATGTTACTAGCATGATTCCCTGTATAACGAGTTCTGAATTCATCCATTAATATGCCCATCAACTGAATATATCGGCTGCATGAATGCCGTGATATACAGTATATATTATGTGTAACCGATGTGTAACAAGTCCGCCGATAGAAATGCCCAAAGAGGCGGAGACAGTCTGACTCATGAAAATGAGTAACACATCTACCGGCTTCCAACATTGAACAAGGTCCGCCCCTAGTTGACGCCCAGGGGCGGGCAAAAAGGAGGGACTAGATGGATTCACAGCCACACACGTTGCCCTTAATTTTGGAGCGGACGAGACAGGTATGCCGGCGTTTGGATTGGCTCACAAGCTTATACTGTTCGGTATAAATTGCGTTTTTAGTCAGTACCACATTTACCTTTGACAAAGGCGCTTTAGCAGCGCCGAAACGTGCGTTAGGTCTTATGCTTTTTTTTGTTTTAAACCACAGCACTGATTTATGTGCTCACTGGGTGTGGGAGATGGATCCAATTTGAGTCTATGTAGTGTTAGACCTAGTTGTTAGGTATATATATTTGAGCAGATCCTTTTGAGTGTAGAATCTCACAGCTGCATTTAGAGATAGCTTAGCTTATTTTTTTTACACCAACAGATACATTCTTTACAACATATGACCTCTTGGGGCTGTGATATACTGAGAGGTCCTAGCAAAGGATACTTTTTTTTTTTTTTGTGTGTGCATAGGAGATTGCAACAGTGCTTGTACAGCCACATTAGTTCTCACAAGCGCGATTTTTGTATAGTGATAAATATATATGCGGTATGTAAATAACTTGCACATTTTTGTTGTTGTTGTAATTTGGCGTTTCATAGCATTACTAACGAGTGTAACAAAATAACATTAAGAGTAGTTAGACATACGCTTATTATCGAGTAGGGTTTTAACAAGCATGTGCCATGAGGAACAGTGTGATACTAGTATGGTAGAGCAGTAGATTATTGGCACCTATAGTGAATGACAGAGTTAGATTTATCGTAATGGCTTAGGTTACGTGGGAGCGTATGATTAGTGCCTTAGAGTTGACGCTAGATAGGTCGCCTCATGGTGAGGTAACCAGGTCTTAGACAAAAAGGAAACAGCAACTAATATTATAGCATAAACTGGTAACATAAATGCTAATAGGGCCTAACATGCAATGCTAGAATCTATTGTAGATCAGTTTTATCTAGTGTAGGTTGAGCGGGTGATGTTTTCTGTCAGTTCTGAGTTGCCAAGCTCTGTGGTAGGATAAAAGCAGTATACTCTCATGGCTGGTAGGATACTGGGCATTGAGGTCAGTTAGGTGCCAATGGGAGCCACCAACAAATAACCTGGTGGTCAGGGGCGGACTGACCGGTTGGGCACTTCGGACATGGTCCGAGGGCCCGGCCGGGAGGGGGGCCCGCCATCAGGGGGCCCGGCCGCCCCTTTAAATGCTGCAGCCGCCTGAGCGCTCTGTTAAGAGCCTCAGGCGGCTGCAGCTTCTCCCCTCCCTGTAGCGTGGCCGAGCTGCTGTGCGGTCCGCGGTGCCCGGCCGGAGTGATAAGAAGGTGCTCAGTGTGCACCTTCCTGTCAGTCCGACCGTGTACAGGAAACAGAAACTCCTGTTCCGCGCGGAACAGGAATTTCTGTTTCCTGTACCCGGCCGGACTGACAGGAAGGTGCACACCCAGTGTGCACCTTCCTATCACTCCGGCCGGGCACCGCGGGCTGCACAGCAGCTCGGCCACGCTACAGGTGGGGGTGGGGGGGGCAAAAAGAGAAAGGGAGGGAGGGGAGGGGGGGGCAAAAAGAGAAAGGGGGGGGCAAAAAGAGAAAGGGAGGGGGGGCAAAAATAGAAAAGGAGGGGAGGGGGGGCAAAAAGAGAAAGGATGGGGAGGGGGGCAAAAAGAGAAAGGGAGGGAGGGGAGGGGGGCAAAAAGAGAAAGGGAGGGGGGGCAAAAAGAGAGAGGGAGGGGGGTAAGAAGAGAAAGGGAGGGGGTAAGAAGAGAGAGGGAGGGGGGTAAGAAGAGAGAGGGAGGGGGTAAGAAGAGGGGGGTAAGAAGAGAGAGGGAGGGGGGTAAGAAGAGAGGGGGTAAGAAGAGAGGGGGGGTAAGAAGAGGTTGGGGGTAAAAAGAGAGGGAGGGGGAGTAAGAAGAGAGGGAGGGGGGTAAGAAGAGAGGGGGGGAGTAAGAAGAGAGGGGGAGTAAGAAGGGGGTAAGAAGAGGGGGAGGGGGGAGTAAGAAGAGGGGGGAGGGAAGAGTAAGAAGAGGGAAGGGGGGTAAGAAGAGGGGGGAGGGGGGTAAGAAGAGAGGGGGCGGGAGTAAGAAGGGGGTAAGAAGAGGGGGAGGGGGGAGTAAGAAGAGGGGGGAGTAAGAAGAGGGAGGAGTAAGAAGAGGTGGGAGTAAGAAGAGGGGGAGGGGGAGTAAGAAGAGGGGGAGGGGAGAGTAAGAAGAGGGGGAGGGGGTAAGAAGAGGGGGGAGTAAGAAGAGGGAGGAGTAAGAAGAGGTGGGAGTAAGAAGAGGAGGAGGGGGGTAAGAAGAGGGGTAGGGGGGAGTAAGAAGAGGGGGGAGTAAGAAGAGGGGGAGGGCGTAAGAAGAGGGGGGAGTAAGAAGAGGGAGGAGTAAGAAGAGGTGGGAGTAAGAAGAGGAGGAGGGGGGTAAGAAGAGGGGTAGGGGGGAGTAAGAAGAGGGAGGAGTAAGAAGAGTTGGGAGTAAGAAGAGGAGGAGGGGGGTAAGGAGAGGGGCAGGGGGGAGTAAGAGGAGGGCAATTGCCCCCTCCCCTGTCCGCAGGCACCGTGCGGGCAGCCGGCAGGGGAGGGAGGAAGAGAGGACCCGGGAGCTAAGCCTGCAGCTCCTCTGGGTCCTTCTTGCGCGAGCACAGATCGTTGCCGCGGTTACCACAGCACTGTTACGGCTCTTGCGAAAGTAAACTCTAGCCCTGGAGCTACGGGCTAGAGTTCACTCTCAACACTGTGACCACCAGGGATTCCTGGTGGTTGCAGTGGTGAGAGTGAACTCTAGCCCCATAAACACACTACCCCCACACACCATACACATTCACACACTGCCCCCCATACACACACACTGCCCCCACACACACCATACACATTTACACACATTGCCTCACACACACACACATACACTGCCCACCCATACACACACAGCCCCCCATACTAACATTGCCACACACATACACGGCCCCCTCATACACACATTGCCCCACACACCCTACACATTCACACACTACACCCCCTCACACACACTGAACCTTTCACACACACACTGCACCCCTTACACATTGCACCACTGCTCCTATACCCTACAACAGCCTCATATCCCAGCAGACCCCAGGTAAGTTGTCAAACTGTTCTTAAACGGTTTGACTATTTACTCTGGGAGGGGGGCCCGGCCCTCCTGGCACCATAACGACTACACAGAGCAGTAGTGGTTATTGTGCATGGATTATTTCTTTACATAATCTCCAAGTGCCCCAGTAGCCAGCAAGCCAGCCAGCCCACAGGCCGGCCAGCCAGCCCACAGGCCGGCCAGCCAGCCCACAGGCCACCAGTTAGGCTTACAGCCAGCAAGCCCACAGCCTGCCAACCGCAGCCAGCAAGCCACAGCCTGCCAGCCAGCAAGCCACAGCCAGCAAGCCAACAGCCTGCCGACAGTAGCCAGCAAGCCCACAGCCTGCCAGCAAGCCCACAGACTGCCAGCCAACAACAGTAATTAAGGTAAGAGGAGCCAACTTGGCCTAGGTATCAGCGAGCTATGTTGTGTTGCTATATTGTGAATAGGAACCAGAGTGTTGGAGAGACCCCCCTTCAGGCCCCATTAGACTCCATTGTAGTCTCTAATGGGACCTGGAGGAAATTCTTTCTAACACACTCTCTAAAGGACACTGAGATAGCCTCTGCTAGAATACTCCCCCCCCTCCATGGCCCATTAGCCCTCAATTGTAGTCTCTACTGGGGCCTTGAAGGGATTATTGCACTTTTGTTCCTTGTGTCTAAAGATTGTGTAGGGTGTGGCTGGAGGCGGTGCATGGAGGCGGGACATGGGTGGCGCTTGCTGCGGAGTATGGGTGGGGCCTGTAAAGGGGCCCTTGATTTATTTTGCCCGGGGGCCCTGAGGGTTCTCAGTCCACCCCTGCTGGTGGTCTATCATCGCTAGGGTAGGTTGCATTACAGGCAATTAAATTAATCTAAGTGCCTTTAGGTAAAGGCAGACAGCCAGTAGTTGACCACGCGGGGGGGGCAACATTGGTGGCAAAAGGTGCTTACAGCAATACATTTGTGTCAGGCAGATTATAAGTTCGAACAGGTCTGCTTGTATTAGAGTGTGTGTAAGTAGAGGAGTGATATGGAGGGAGCTGTGAGCTCATAGCAAGCTTGGTCATTTGAGTGTAATGGGAAGGCAATTTTAAGGCTAAGTAAAGGGCAATACCAGGGTATACCAGTATGCGTAGCCGCTAGCTTCTGAAACTGGCAACTTAGATTAACTTAAAATAAAACGTTTGTACCAATAGGTTGTCAACAGCTTATGTCAGAATTAGTATGCATCAAGTCCTGCATCTAGACCAGGCTGGCAGCTGGAACGAAGGTAACCGCAACCCTTCACGCGATGCCACTGGTGTGCTTTGCGTCATAGTCCATACTTTGGCCCAGTGTGGTGTCTCCATGCGTTCTCCAGCTGTTCTGTGACAAGTACCAGATCCCAGTCGAGTCGAGCACCTTTATTAGCAGCGCCGTCCGACCTGTGCTCCCCTGTAGATGCCGTTTGTGGAGTTGCGCCCAGCACTTTCCTGGAGTATAGCCGTGTCGCCGCCTGCCCGGCGATCGCTTGTCGTTTGTTTCCATTTTTGTGGTTCTCCCTGGGGTTCCGCTTCTGCTGAGTAGAGCCGTGTTGTCTCACAGGTGGGAGTTCTCTCCTGCCCTGGAGCTGTGTGGGGGCCGGTGCTCGTAGGCCACGAGCCTGGATACCATTGTGGCCCAGGGTCGACCCTTTCTTTGTGGAGCGGAGAGTCTTCCCTTTCTGTGTGAGGAGTCGCTCCTCTGGGGTGTGTCCCCTGCCGCCCTTAGTCCGGGAGGGCCATGGGTGCTGGGGCCTGTAGCGTAGGGCTTAGATTTGCCTTGAGGAGGGTTCCCAATTACCCAACTACCGTCGGCTCTGTTTCGTTCAGGCTGTGGGTGGCGAGGCACCTCAGGGTATAAGTGCAACTGCAGTCTGGCCCAGAATCGGTCAAATATTGCTTTGAGAGAGTCTCTTGCATATTCCCCTGTGCCTGCTTCTCCACCATGACGCTGTCTTTTGTCTGGCACTGTCAGGACCAGAGAGTCCGCCATCTTGAAGGCCCGTGGCTCCGTATTGCTTAAAGTTGCTGAGCCTGTCGTTCGGTGTGGGGCCCTGGGCTCTCCGCCTGGCGGGGACCGGGATATCCCCCACCGGTCCATAGTGGGGGGGTGAGCGGATTGTGCTCGCTTGCTGCTTTCAGCATTTGGCGGGAAGGCGGCCGTCCTTCCCCCGTGCCTCCGCCAGTAGGCCTCATTCTGCAGCTGCGGGTCCCGGTCGTGCCGGTTGTCAAATGTGGTGTCGGCATGTTCGGGATTACTTTCCCGTTCCCGTGAGCTGGTTTGTAGGTAAGTTGTGTCGTTATATCTCAAGTTATCTGTTGTATTAGGGCTCTAACTGCGGGAGCCCATGCTGAGTGCGTCTAATCTGGTTGCTAGCTCGGATCCGCCCCCAGCAAAGGATACTTTTTATCCACTGCCTATTACTAGGGTTTTTCTATCCATTTTCTATAGATTAGTATCCAATGTCTAATGTTATTCTAAGCTATGTATTGTGAGCTATTCTATTGGGCATCCATAGTTTTAGTCTAATTTCCACTTGAGGACATACTTATTAGTTATTTACTAATTATGAAGACTTATACTAATGGTGTCAATATAGATTATAGAGAATTAATTTACTGAAATCCAGGATATTGTATGATTCTCTATCTTTTAATACCACTCTAAACCTGCCTATTCTTATATATAGACGAAGTCTCCCCTGTGTGTGTTCTTTCTCCATAGTTGTGATGGTTTCTATTTAAGTTTATTTTCTTCTTGTGGTCTTTTATGCCCTATAATAATTTTTTTTTTTAATTTGTATATATATGTGCAACACCCATAGAACTCTTTCTTGGTGCTCCCAAAGCTTATCTGGCTAGGGATCACCCTCAGTTCAAGAGACCCTCTCAGAAGAAAAAGGATCATCTCTGAGGCACAAACATATGTCCTCGCCAAGAAGAATGGAGAATCCCCCACACACCCAGATGGACGGGGGGGGGGGGGGGGGGGAGAAGATGTCGCCGGGGAGTCCCACTGCTCCTGCTCAAAAACCCAAACTACCATACACTGCCTTCAAGGAGTTTAAGGTAGCCGGCATTGACTATTTTCTACAGGATTTTGAGTGCCAGTGCCTCCTGCAAGCAGTCGACCCAACCGACTGGGTAACCATCTTGGCCAGTAAGTTATCAGGGAAGGCAGCAGAAGGTACCGGAGGAGCAGCTCCGGGAGTACCACTTCGTCAAGAAGATACTATTTGCCAGGTATGCCGTCACCCCGGAGGCAAACCGCCGGAAGTTCAGGGAGACCAAGAAGGGAAAGAAGGACTCCCATGCAGAGTGGGCATGCCACATCACCAGGGCCACTCACAACTGGATGTACTCTGAACAGGCCAAGTACCCCGAAGAGATCCTACAGCATGTTAGAATTTTTTTTCAATGGGCTCCCCAATGAAGTGCAGGAGTGGGTGAGAGACCGGCAGCCCAAGACCCTAACAGAGGCAGCGCAACAGGCCGATGACTATGCTGATGCCACTGTGACCTACAGACTGCCCTAACCTACTACACCCGGCTGCCACTGTGACCTACAGACTTCCCTAACCCCCCCACCAGGAAAGTCAACAGTGGTGGGGACCCACCCAAGAGTACCCCCACAGGCTCCAACTGCTACCACTGCTGTCAGCCCGGGCACCACAAAAAAGAGTGCCCTCAACTCCGACCCCAGTGGGTTTGCCCTGTGGTCGCTCGACCCCTGAGAGCAGTGGCCCACTACTACAAAGCTGACCCTCTGAAGACGCCTGGATTCCCCTGCACTCAGCCAACCCCTACCAAGCTGCCCACGTAAACCAAGCCCACCATCGGCAGCCAGTCTGGCTGAATGGACAGACCGTCCAGGGGCTAAGGGATTCCGGGGCCACCATGATCTTGCAAAACAAAACAAGCAAAACAAGCTCGTAACTCAGGCCGAGAGGAATGGAGAGACCCTCGCTGTCCAGGTGGCTGGGGGCCGCATCTACCACTTACCTACAGCCCACGTCCATCTGGATTGGGGCACTGGTGATTGGAAGGTAGAAGTCGGACCCCGCGACTCGAGATCCCGAGGCAGTCGCTCTGTGCAATATTCAGGCTGAGACTGTGGATGAAGCCCTGATGCGGGTGTTCTACCGGATGGGTTTTCCCCGGAAGATCATCTCGGACCAGGGCACCCAGTTTACTGCCGAAATTACCCACCAACTATGGAACCTCTGCGGCATTAAACCGATTCTGGGCTCCCCATACCACCCACAGACCAATGTCCTGCGCGAGCTCTTCAATGGCACGTTGAAGCAAATGCTTTGTGCCTTTGCGGCGACTCACAAGGATTGGGAGAAATTCCTGCTGCACCTCCTGTTCGCTTCCCGGGAGGTGCCCCAGGAATCTACCGGGTTTTCTTCGCTCAAGCTGATATTCAGGCGGAGAGTGAGAAGGCTCCTAGACCTAGTCCAGGAGCAATGGGAGGGAGTTGGAGAACGGGAAGGGAACCCCATCATCCTATTTGTGCTGGAGTTTCGGGACTGGCTGGAGGAACTCACCCATCTGGTGTACGAGAACCTCCAGGCGGCCCAGTGACAACAGCACACATCGTATGATCGGGGCACCAGGAGCTGCAGCTTTCAAGTCAGGTAGAAGGTTTTTGTGCTGAAACCCGTCCAACATTACCGGCTGCAGGCAGCCTGGCAGGGCCCATACCAGGTGGTGGAACAGAAATGTGCCTATATGATCGGCCCGTGCTCGGGTACTGGAGTCCGATGCCTGTTGCATGTTAACATGCTTAAGCCCTACCACGAGCGGACAGAGGATGTAGCCGCTAAATGTACTCCAGCCTCTGAAGATTATGACAATCTTCCCCTGCCTGACATCCTGGAGGAGGGAGCCTCTGAGTGTATTACAGGAGGCTCAAAGATAAGACCATCTCCGTTGCATACCCCATGCTCCGTATAGACGAGCTTCTGGATAGAATGGCCCAAGACCAGTACCTCACTACCATCGACCTGTGTAAGGGGCAGATTCCCCTAGCAGCAGATGCCGTCCCCAAGTCTGCCTTCGTCACCCCCTTGGGCCTATACCAGTTTAAGGTAATGCAATTCGGGATGAAGAATGCCCCAGCAACCTTCCAAAGGGTGGTGGACAGCCTGCTGGATGTCCTCCACGACTATGCTTGTGCATACCTGGATGACATCACCATGTACAGCGACACTTGAGAGGAGCATCTGATACATGTAGGGGCTGTACTAAACAGAATTAGGGAAGCAGGGTTGACCCTAAAGCCCAGCAAGTGCCATCTGAGGATGGCGGAGGTGCAGTACCTAGGGCACCGGATGGGGTGTGGGTTGGAGGAGTGTGTGAGGTAGAAGAACAAACCGCACAGGATGGGGGTCTCAAGCGTGCAAAATGCCTGCAGAACAGCTCTATGTCCAACTGACTCCAATCGATATGAGTGTTGACTGGGCCAAAGCTGCTGCTGCTTTAGATGATACCGACTTGTTGTAATCGTAGAATGCGGAATTTCCATACTTGTGCCTTAAATCCACCACCTTGTGTAAACAGAGGTCAAATTCCTCTTGCCTCTGAGGGTATACAGAGCAGATGACATATAGTCTAAAGCTGAGAATGAATTCGGGGATGGAGAGTTTTTATTAAGACATGGGTCCATTGTTTTAAGCATCACAGAAATATCTCCGTAATTAAAAGCTCTATTTTCTAAAATGTCCTGCAAAGCAGAAAGGAGTGATACTAGGCTGACATCCTTGCCATCTAGAATGTCTTTCTTAATGGAAGCTGGAACCGAATGTGCAGGGGCGATGACGTGTGAAGTGGAGGGAGTAATAGTAATGGCATTACTTTGTGTGTTTGAGGGTGCAGGTGTGGGGGCTAGAACATTAGATGCGTTAGGGATGATGGTTTCTATCTTGGTCATGCTCTCGTTAAGCAACAGAAGGGTAGACAAGATAGATGACAAGATGTCTTTTTTTAATAAATATAAATGTTTATTAATTTTTTTCAGATAAAAAAGGACAAATAATCACATATCATCGAAAATATAAAATTTGACATCCCAAGACCCTTAACAGTCCCAATAAACTTATTAATCAAGTCAACATATTGGTCAGTCTACTTTGATTCAATAATACTAAGACATTGACAAACTTTGAAACATAAAAAGACAAAGCAAAACACGATGGTCTCTAATCATTATATAAAGATAAAAATAAGTAAATGCAATAAAGGGTTCACAATTCAAATCTTGATATCACACATCCTACATTTTAGCCATATTTTATACACTGAACTTCTATCGCACAATCCCGTAGGAGTAGGGAGGGTAGAGAGATGCGGGGAGGTATGTCAAGATATTAAATAAAAATTGATATACAACCATTCAGAGAATTCTCTCAACTTTTATTTTGGGGTATGCGACGAAGTGCCCTTTGCCACTTGGTCCTGGAGAAGCCTGCTTGCCAGCCTCCTGCCCTGTGACTATGGCCCGGGGGTGTATGGCCCTTTAAAAACATTATTGGGGCTTATGGAATTTTATGGGACTGGTGCTGGCCCTTAAAGCACATTTTTGGGACATAGGGAGAATTGGAACAATGCCCCTTTAAAACTGTGCCCCCAGAGTCCCCAGACTGTGAAAATAACTTGTACATATATGGTTCCCATATGGTTCGGTAATTGTGGCTTACCGAATCATTTACTGCACAGGCGGACCACACACAAGGGGAAGTGTGCAGCCAGTTTACCTCCCAGGCTGGTGGTCAACCACAAGGTTAATTGCCGACGGCTGGGGGGCTGCCGTTCGAACGCGGTCATCGTTGTGTGCAGCCAAATCCATGGAACTAAAATCGGCTACACATTTGCACGAACACCGCTGACCCTTACTTTCTGCTCCACTTCGACGCTTCGGCTGAAAACTAAGTCCCGTTCGACGATTCGAACGCACAGTTAGACTAAGCTATTTGCACGAACAGTGCCCCGTTCATGCATTCGAATGGGACTTAGTTATTTTTCTGAGTGAAATTACCGACCGCACAGCCCAAATCTATGGAACTGTTTTGGCAAGAAAGCATGCTTGGGGTTGGTCAAAAAGGACTTCCAGCTAACTTTTTAACCACTGGAGGGAATTGTCTGATTTCTGGGTATGTTTGTATTTGAAGTATGCTGATTAATAATATATAAGAGATTGTATGTATATTTTGTGAGTTATGAGTATTGTATAAAAACTGTATTTTTTCTGCCTGTGATTTTTCTGCCCATTGTGTACAGTAATTATATCACAGGCAGAGGGGAGGATTTTGCTGGAATGAATGGGAGTGTTTTACTGTATTGTATGTGTTTGATTGGCTGTTCTACAAACCCATGTGGGTGGTACTTTGTGTGTAAAACTTGCATAAAAGAAAGACCTTTGGTGCTGATTAAGAGAGATCTTCTTGATCCTCAATACGTAGTCTTGTCTCATGATTGGAGGGGGCAGCTATACTCACACTGGGGATTGCTATACTTGTATACTCCCCTGAGCTTTAATCACTTAGCTCTTCTAAGAGCTGTTCCTCATATGCTCTCCTGGAGGAGAGGTCTTTCCCACACGGTCCTGGAGGAGAGAGGCTGATCCCGGGTGGAAGGAAGATGGCGGGACTCCAGTTAAGCTACGGCGGTTGTGGAGTCTGCGGTGGTTGTGGTGTCCGGTGCGGTGCTTGTGGCAAGCGCAAGCTAGGAAGCGTCCATCAACGGAGGGTACTCGGTCAGAGTCGGGGGATTCCGTTATAGGGTATATAACTTAAGCTTCCTGGATAAAGTTATTCCATATATTCCATCCATATTTAGTTATGGGCAGGGGCTCTCTCTCCATCTTTAATTGGAAGGAGATTTGTGTTTTAATATTGCCCATGTTGGAGACTCCCACTGCTTCCAAGATTTAACAATACATTTTTTGCTGCTATCAGAATATGAGTAGCTATATATCCATCTTTTTGCAACAATTAGGCCAATCAAGGTGTAATAGGGCAGTTTTGGGAGGAAAAAGTATATGAGCACCCGTAAGTTTCTCTAATATGTTATATGTTAATTCCCGAAAGGGTTTTAATTTCTGACAATTCCACCAGATATGTATATAGGAACCTTCTAGATGATTACATCGCCAACAAAGAGAGGAATATGTAGGGAACATCTTATTGATTTTCTTTGGATCCAAATGCCATTTAATTAATATATTTTGTATTGTAACTCTATAAGATTAAGGCAATGTATAGATTTCTTGACTTTTGGTATGATCTTATACCAGTCTGAAATTTGAATCTCTATTTCATAATCACTTTTCCCTTTATTTATAATGTTATTAACTGGGTTATTCTAGATGGATCTTCATCATCAAAAATAAGGCTTTTCATTAAAGTTCTAACATTTTCTCCATATTTTAATAAGGAATCTAGTCCTATGATTTCATTATCTTTTTTCCATGTAATATTTCTCAGATAGCTTTTAATTCTGAGATAGGAGGGAACTTTTTTTTTTTGGGGGGGGGGGGGGGATGTGGAATTCAAGAGCTATTTCATGAAAAGATTTAATATGAGAGCCATTTAAGATTTCTATTAAAGCATTTATACCATTATTTTTCCATGTAGATAAATTAATTTCTTCCATTATTATATTCTAGAAGATCTATGCTACTCTTAGCTCTGATACTATTAGCCCATGATAGCTTGTGTTCTATATTAAATCTGAACCAGAACTTTAGGATTTGATAAGTATAATAGTTTTTCCCACTTGTATTATCTAAAATTCTGTCAATACCCAATCTTTTAGGATCAATCCACAATATGAGGGAAAGATCCGATATTTCCAACATAAATTTCTCAATATCATACCCATAATCTTTATATTCTGTTTTAAACCATTTAGAAATATGTTTAAGGATCGCAGCATCATGGTATTTTTTGATATTGGGGATAGCTAGTCCACCTTTCTTTATACTTTTCTCTAATATCTCCCATTTTATTCTTGGCTTTTTCCCTTTAGATATATAGTCAGAGAATATTCTCTGTATTTTCAAAATATTCGACCTATATAGGCATGTGGGAATCACTCCAAAGAGATAATTCCAAATTGGAAGTACATAGGATTGTATGACGTTAATTTGTCCCAGCCATAAAAGTTCCAAAGACTTCCAGTCATTAAGCAATCTGGTAGTCTGATTTAACAGTACCTCCCAATTGGCGTTGATTAAATTTTTTGCCTGAGAAGTATTATGCCTAGATATTCAATGCTTTCAGTTTCCCATTTAAAGGTATATTCTCACTTTAAAATGTCCATGGAATCTTTGTCTAGATTCCAGCTCATAATGGTTGATTTGGATGTATTAAGCTTGTAATTTGACATATTACCAAATATTTCTAATTCTTTAAGGAGATGATTAATAGAATGTTCAGGGTCTGTTAGTGTCATTATGACATCATCAGCATACAAACTTAATTTTGACTCTCTATATTCATATTTAATTCCCTTGATGTTTTTATTCATTCTAATATATTGGAATAAGGGCTCTATATATAGCATTGGGGAGAGGGGGCAACCCTGCCTAGTTCCATTTCGAACTTTAAACCAAGAAGAAGTAATACCCGAACCTATTATCCTAGCTGAGGGATTGGTATAGAGTGCAGATATTGCCTGTAGAATCCATCTATTGATTAATGTTTGAAACATAAAAGTCCAGCTTACTCTATCGAAGGCTTTATTCGCATCCAGCGAAAGTAAGATAGTCTGATCGGTGTTCGTTAGTTACATTTATCAAGTCTACTACTCTACGTATATTGTCAGAAGGGTACCTTCCCGTAACAAAGCCTGTTTGCTCAGGATGAATTAAAGATGGAATTATAGGTTTCAATCTATCTGCTATAATGGCAGACTATATTTTTATATCAGCATTAATGAGTGAAATAGGGCGGTAAATGTAAGATGTAAGTATAGAGGCTGGTGGAAAATTACAGAGTGATGGGTTGTAAAGAGGATACTAGAATATTGGGGTAAGGGAAGAGAAAGGCAAGTGAGATTTTGTTGGAATGATAAGCAATGTGGATAAGAAAGGACACATGGAATACTAGGTTGGTAAATGGAGGAAAAGAGGCTAATGAATGGTGAATAGTAGGAGAAGCTGGCTGAATATTGTGAGACAATAGAATGTTAATTTGAGTAGTACGTTGGTAGATGTGGAGATTGAATGAATCATGGGAAAATTGTATGTAAGAATAATGTTTATGGAATGTTGGTCGTATGGGTCTTGCAAAGCTTTGGTGTAGTAAGGCGGTGGGAGATGGATTGTATTAATCTATACTGACCAATAAAGTACTAAAGCACAGTTGCTGTGTTTGAGTAACGCTAATTTAAAGTATATTTTTCTATTTATTTATTTTGCCAGTTTGATTTTCCAAATTTGAATACCTAAGTTTAGTTTAGACACTGATCTCTGGTACAAAATAGAGACTGATTATGTTGTGTTAGAGAATTTAATTTAGATTTTTAGTTTGGTAAGTTATTTAAAGTTTAGAATTTCATTTTGCAAAGGATAATGCTTATTTGGCTTATTCATCCGCTACTGTACATGTAATGTTGAAGGTACGTGCCAGCCACCGCCCTATGATGGCGACTGGCACAAAGAAGAGGAGGTTGGCCCAACCCCGTGGCCTCCACCCAATTACCAGTATCCACAGTCATCGCCCCCTTGGCCCCTGCTCCGACGTTCCTCATCCTTAGAGCGGATGGATCTCTGTATTCCCCCCGCTCCTGTCATGCCCTCTCTGCCTGCCCCTGATCCTCCTCTCATTCCTGCCCCTGATCCTCCTCCCCTTCCTGCCCTATTGTGCCTTGCCCTGTCACGCCTATCCCTGCCGTATCTGCTCCCGTCACTCCAGCCCTTGCTCTACCCTCACTTCCTGCCTCTGCTCCGCCCGCCCCCATCATGGCCGTCACTTCCCCTCCCGTCCCCATCGTCACTTCCCCCTCCTTACCTGTCATCACTTCCGTAACCGTCCCTGTCATGGCCGCCCTCATCGAGTCCGCCCCTGTTATGCCTGTCTTCACGGACAGACCCGTAATATGCCTGGCGGACCCTTCAGTTCCCACTCCCCATGGGGGAGTCCAGTTGCTGCCCACCACAATCCAACCCTGATGCACTCTTTCTATGTTTGGCACTCACGGAGCTGCTCAATCCCCTAGTTCCTTCGAGGAAGCCAGCTCCCATGGGTATCCCATTCCCCCTGACGATGGTAGCCTATTGGGGGCAATCTTTCACAACCCCGTAATGAGAGCTATGAAAGCCCCATGGTTCCCCAGAGTCCAGTTACTTACGGACGGAGCCCCTTTGATGCATGTCTCATTTACCCCGGCCCAGGCCACATCTCTGGTGGGCTCTCTCCCAGACCCAGAGAAACAGCCTATGTAGCCTGCCCAAGCCCTTGCTATTTCTCAGCAAGTTGAAAGCCTATTGTCCAATGGTGTCCTGGTCAAGTGCGAGTCTCCCTGCAACACTCCCTTGTTCCCCGTGAAGAAGAATACTGAAAAGGGTGAGCTAGAAAAATACAGGATGATCCAAGACCTCAGAACTGTTATTGAAGCAACCGTTCTGGACACCCCTATTGTGCCTAACCCTCATACCCTCCTGTCAGGAGTCCCTCCTACCTCAAGCAATACACCTGGACTGTCATGCCTCAAAGAGCTCAGAACTCTAAAAGTCAGTTTGAACTGTAAAAGTCAGTTTGCAAAGGCAATGGCTTCAATCCTGGACTCCTGGCAACAAGCTCACACTGGTGGTCCTACTCCAATATGTGGATGGCCTCCTTCTCTGTGCTGATGATCTCCCAACTGCTGAGCATACCTCAGAAGATCTACTCTAGTGGACCTAGGCAACGACCCTATCAGGTCCATTGCTATTCTTTCGAATGGAACTTCTATGATGGGAAGGGGTACCAACGGACTACGAAAGCCTTTATGCGGAGCTTTCAGTTGGCATTCTGGGCAGGATTTACAAAACCTCTCTATTGCCAAAAATACCCCTGGCCAATAGAATCGGGTCAGAATTCGTTCCCTCGTTTTATCAAAACCAAGGTGCCCACCTAACACATGGCTATGGGCTAGCTTTAAAACAGTGTTTCGGTGAGATTGGGGAACTAACAACTGTTCTGCCTCCTCTTCCCCTTTCTTCTCTACTCGATACAGCAGATTGTTTTTCACCATGAAATAAGGAAAGCTTAAGGGCTTGTCAGGGTCCACCCTTGTACCCTCCACTATTTGCACATTCTCTCTTGCATATCTTCCCATTGGGCTGCTCGAAAGTTACCATGGGGGACTCTGAGATCCTAAAACTCCACTTCTTCTATAGGGTCTTCAGTATGGGGAGGTTCTACCTCATTACCCAGGCACACCAAGGGTGTCTCTTGCTCGGTACCCAATTCACATTCTATATCGAAAAGAAAAATATTATGTATACATTCTGCCCCGGGTAGCTCCTCAGAGCGCATTTTCGGATGAGCAGAGCACTTTTCCCATAAGTGGCAGAAATGGGGAAAGTCCCTCCCTAATACCACATCATATGGTAACAGGGGCACTACCCTTACAGAGCATTTAACCTGTCCTACCTCGGTGCCCAATTCTACCTCTGCCGTGGGGTATGTGTGGGTGTCACCATGTATACACACAATATCAATCCCTTGTCTGGTATCTAATTTCCCTGGCTGGAGCAGAACACTTTTTATCAAGGTAACCTCACTCCCTGAATCAATCAGAGCTTGTAATTATTTCCTTCCACCCTCATCATTATTAAATGCGTTGCATTAATAGCACTAGTCACCACACACATCTTTGAGCAAGTCAATACAGTTCTATGCAGAGCCCTTGTTCCTACATCACACTGCATGGGCTCTTCACTCTCTGGACAGTTACGTGCAAAATGTCCAGGCTCATGGCATTTAAAGCACCAGAGTTGTGCCTCAGCTTGGTCTTGTAGCCGTAATGGAGCTGGTAGGGACCTTCTGCCACCCCGGTCATATGGTCCAAGGTTTGGTACAAAGTTTTGTCCTTTGTTTCCCACTTTCCCGCTTAGCCGGTTGGGACTTCTGATGAGGATCAATACTGCATGGCTCCTTGGCGACCAAATACCTCTCAATCAGGCACATCATTGCTTCTGGATCCTGAGGGTCCCCTTGGCAGACCCATTGTCGCAGTCCGGTTGGCAGGTGTCTGAGAAAACGGTCCATAACAAACATCTCCACTATCTTGGTAGCAGGGTTGCGCTCTGGCTCCAGCCACTTCTGAGCGAGCCTGAGCAATCCGTACATCTGGGCTCTGGTAGGTTTACTCACATCGTATGCCCAATTATGAAACCTTTGGGCTCTAATGGCTGGTGTTACGCCTATGCGCTTTAGAATTTCAGCTTTAAGTTGCTTGTAATCCTGGGTCTGGTCGGAAGATAGGTCTTCATAGGCTTTTTGGCACTCCCCACTCAGGCATGGAGCTAGAAGCCCTGCCCACTGGTCCAATGGCCATCTTTCCCGGGCAGCAACCCTCTCGAAAGTGGTGAGATAAGCAACCACATCATCTACCTCTGTCATCTTATGCAAGAAGTCAGTGGCACGGATACGGGATCCCTTTTCCCAAGGGGGGCTCCCTGCAGATGGCAATACTGCAACACCTCAGTAAGGGCAGCTCTATCCATCTGCTGGGCTTCCTTCAGGTTCTCAACCTGTGTAACCAGTAGACGATTTGTTTCTTGTTGTACAGCGGTTGCCTGTACCAGGGCTTTCACCAGTTCCTCCATTATAGCACCAAGCAGGTAACAGTATTAAACATACAAGTAGCGCTGTTTCTTTAACATGACTGCCAAACAAAAGTCCTCAATGAGCAGGTTAACAGATGACTGGCACACCCACATACCCTCTATGTGCTAACATGCCCTCATTCTCCACCATATTGTGATCCTTGTCTTCAGTTAGCACGGTCCTTTTGGGTACAAACATGCACAGTCTTTAAAAGTAACTTAATTCCAGGCACTTTATTTGTAAGCTTTTTTAGTTACCTCCAATGGCCATGAGAGGATGAGCCCACCTGCCAACGTCAAGGCAGACCCCCCTAGGTGGGACCTAACTCTAACCATTCACCTTGCTTCCTTGAGCCTCTGGCAAAAATCTCTACTGAGACAGAAAGGGGTATTTTTTTTCTATACACCCCTATATATTATTAACCCTTAATAGGGAACACATGGGATGGGCGGCTGCATTGTAAGAAGGCTGAGTGATACAAAAAAATGGATACAAAAGCAGAAAGATAAGTCCTGTGCTGACTCCCATCTCTGGGCGGCTGCAAATGACTACAGTACACATTAGCCCCAAATATAGTAAAACCCAAAGAAAAACAAGTTACCTGCGCTCTCTCCTTAATCCCTATGTATTTTTAAACAAATGGAGGTTTTTTAGTTACCTCCAATGGCCATGAGAGGATGAGCCCACCTGCCAACGTCAAGGCAGAACCCCCTAGGTGGGTCCTAACTCTAACCGTTCACCTTGCTTCCTTGAGCCTCTGGCAAAAATCTCTACTGAGACACCTTCAGTTCTTGCACATGCTCAGTACACTAATGACACACTTAACTTAACTTGCTGAAATCCCATCACATTCCCCCCTTTGATGCTTCTGATACACAATAATTCCAGATGCATCACTAACCATAATTTGCCAACACCACTCAAGTAACCACGAAACAGGACAAACCATGTGAGCATTCTAGCTCAATTCTACGACCTCTCAACACTCGTTGACCTAATTACCAATGAAATCTCTTTGGGCTAGGGGTTCGTATCTCCAGATGGTCACTACATCTTCCTTTCTATAGTGTCTTCCTTTCTATAGTACTCTCAATAATACTGTGTATAGATCGAATTACTAATGGGATCAGGCAGGGCAGGAAGAGGCATACGAACATAATAAATACCACTCCTCCTCCCAATGCTTTAATCCCTCCAAGCTGTTCATACCAGCTCCCAAACCAACTACTTGGATTATACCCTTTCCAAATCTGAGTGGGTACGTGCGTCAGTTTAACCATGTGGCTGGTAAGATCAACCACAGCCTGCCCTTCATCATCTATATGCAGACAGCAATTACTGAGATTAAATTTTCCACACACACCTCCTTCTACAGCTAGTAAATAATCAAGAGCCAGTCTGTTTTGATAAATGGTTGACCTCATATTCTGTTTTGCCAAAAGGTTGAGTGCTTCAGCAGTCTCATTGGTTATAATCTCAACCACCGCCTGAAATCTTATGATGCGGTTGAGCATATATATGGGGGTTCGATAACCATAAGTGCCATCTTCAGCCCAGGTAGCAGGTCCATAATAATTAATAATTCGCTGAGGTGGCCATTCATCATCTTCTCACTTACCTATGTTTATTGATGTTCGCTTCTTTCTATGATTTACATAAACCTTAAATACCTAGCACACATGCCCCCTCCCAATCTTGTGGTAATGCTGAGTATGCTTTCTTACCACAAATCCAGTATAGATTCTCTGGGGCTCTCCAGTTAGAAGTAGCCGATAGATCAAACCATACCTCTCTTAAATTGGTGTAATTAGCAAAAGGATTAGTAGGCTGTAGCGGAGAGCCGATATCTCACAGCTATTGGGATTGCTGTTGGGATACTGCTGTATTACTTTACCTGCTGGAAACCTTGCCTGTGGATTTATCATCACCTTGTTCCTGAGCCTCACTGGGATCTTTAGTGGAGAATAGCTGTGAGATATCGGCTCTCCGCTACATTGGTTGGCAGCGCTGGGATCCAGACTCACAGAGGAACAAACATAAAACATGCATTTTCGTAATCAGCAGACTTCAATTGGTAATACTTTCAAAAATGGTCCCAATCCCTCCAGTAGATCAAAAGTTAGCTGGAGGTCCCTTTATGACCGACCGCAAGCACATTTTCCTGCCCAAAACAGTTCCATAGATTTGGGCTGTGCGGTCGGTCAATTTCTGGCATAAAAACAGCTAAGTCCCGTTCGAAGTGTGGTCGGTACTTCGACGTTAGTCGAAGTGTCGAAGTTGAGCGGATGGTAAGGGTCGGCGGTGTTCGAAGGTAAAATGGCCGCCGCCACGTGGTCCTTTGTTCGATGCCGTGCACTTCGACGACTTCGACGAGTACTTCGGCACTTCGACGGTATCCGAAGTGCCCATTTAAAGCTGCAACACTGCCTTGAGGTAATCCAATGGCCAGGAACCGTATTTGTCTTTATAGCCAAGTTAGGGTAGGTGAGGGTAATCCACAATACAGTAAGGGGCAGCCAAAACAGGGTTCCGCTACATAGGCTCTGAGACATTTGAAGCCGACCACTAAGTAGTATTCTGGGTACTAGCATTATAGGCCTTTGGGCCTCCCCTAGCTAAACATACATGACCTATTATAGATGTTTTTAATTGCCATTCTGATTTTTCCCGTATACATACTTGATGGCTAGATTGGGAAGGCATCTGTTGCTCATTTGTCTCAGAACCTGGGTACCATACTTCTCTTGATCTCCCATGTTTGTACCTCCACATACAAAGCAGTTAGTTATATTTAGACTACTTGCAATACTCTCAGACAAATCAATAAATAGGTTTTTAACGTTGTGGGGAACTTTATCCTCAATACTCATTTCCTCATAAAAGGAATGGAATACCTGATGAGTTTGAGCATTCATGGTCTCGGTTTCAAGGCCTACATATATTATGGCTCCTTGATCTGTTCCTGTACCGTAGATTTGGAACCCAAAAAGATTCTAAAACTTATCAATGCACTGCTGCGGATTGTAAATTGTCATGTGTACGGGATTACACTCCATCGTTTTACAATAAGGTGTAGTAGGCAACCTTTGGATTATCATATCTTGGTCTACTGTCTTTCCCCAGGTCGCCCAACCTACACATGACCAATATGGGAAGAAGTTGAAGTCCGTATTTGGACAATCAGGATCCGTAGCTCTTTTACTAGGGCATAAATATTTGTCATTGAACCCATAAGTTCGTTCCCATTTAAGGTTACCACACACATTCCAAGGTTTTCTACTACCCAAAATCGCCTTGCATGCATCAAATAGTAGGATGCCAGTGGAATGTATGGTACTTAGCAAAGTTCTATTTATCAATGTCCCCTGAGAGTGAGCATTTTGAATAACCAACCTGATTGTACGGGGTTGGAATATAATAATCAGTGTCTAAGTACCTACACCTAGACACGGATCCTTTACATTCGTACTGCGAGTGCCAAATAAGGGTTTGAGATATCTGACTACCTAATTTAGTAGTCTTAATACAACTAACACAGCTCTGCATATCCTCACCTTTACATTCCTGATATATTACAAAAACATTAAAACACACAAGGAAGCACATTATAATTGAAGTCTTCATCCTCTTTTTCGACCGTGAGACGGCACCTCGGCTTCCCGCTTGTGAGGGCTGCAAGGATTGTTGTCCGTCTGATTCCCTCTTCCACTCACGGAGGTCCCTACGAGACACTCTGACTATGTAACGTAGGCAGGTGTTCAGGCTTTATTATGGACGTCAAAACACCTACTTGCTTCTTTCCAATATTGTTCCCAACCACGATGCTTCGAATATCGCCTCGTACTTCCTCAAGTCACGTTCAATCCAACTTCAGGGACTGGGTCGTTCGCTTCAACCAGATCTTACAAGGATTTTCAGATTCTGAAGTAACTTGCCAGGAATCTGCCGCTTGATTTAACCCTAGAATGATGAATCCAAGGAGTCAACTCTGCCACCTTTACAGCTGTTGGGGTAGACAAAAGAACAGTATAAGGACCTCTCCATTTCGGGCCCAATGGAACAGTATTCCATTCTTTTATCCATACTTGGTCACCCGGATGATAAGAATGGACAGGTGGATATATATTCACAAGCGACCCCTTTCTGTACCTCCTCCATAGTTTTACCCAACTCCACAACCTGCTGCCGAGTAATTCCATCGGCCAGCTGACATAAATCTCCTTGTAAATTGCTAAGTATGGGAGGTGGACGCCCATACGTAATTTAAAATGGGGAAAGACCCATGCTTCTAGTGGGAGTACTACCAATACGCAACAATGCTACTGGCAAAAGAACATTCCATTTAAGCTGGGTTTCCTGGCACATTTTAGCTAACTGAGTCTTTATTGTTCTGTTATTCTTTCCACCTTTCCAGAACTCTGAGGTCTATAAGCCATATGTAGTTTCCACTTAATACCAAGTACATGGGTCAGTTGTTGCAGACACTGATAAACGAAAGCTGGACCATTATCAGACCCTATAGAACACGGAAGTCCATATCTAGGTATAACTTCCCATATCAGAAACCAAATAACTTCTCCTGCTTTTTCTGTATGGGTTGGACAGGCTTCCACCCAACCAGAGTAAGTACATACCACTACCAGCAGGTAACGATATCCTCCAGATTTAGGCATTACCGTGTAGTCTACTTGTAAGTCTGACATGGGAAGGCCACCCTCCTGAACTCCAGGAGGCTTAACAGGGCCTTGTCTTGCGTCGTTTGGAGCGCACTGTACACATCTTCTGACAATAGCTTGGGTAAGATTATATAGTCCTGGTATATAGAAATGTTTGCTGAGAGATTCTTCCATACTATCTCTTCCCGAATGTGTACCACTATGGAAGTTCTGAACAATTTCTATAGCCAAAGATGCAGGAATAACTATTCTTCTATCTTCAACTGATACCAATTATTCTCTCAAAAATTTACCAGGTTCAGTTTTCAGCCACTCCTTCTCTTGAGTTTTATACACTGTAGTCCATTGATACAATGGGGCTGGTATAAGAGCAGTAACATAACTCATGTTATCTTCCTGTCTCGATTCTGCAGCTTGTTTTGCAGCACTATCTGCCATTCGATTTCCTCACACTATATCACTATCACCTTTCAGATGTGCTCTGCAATGTATAATACTGACTTTCTTCGGCTCCCATACTGCCTCCAACAATTGAAGTATTTCTGCTGCATACTTGATTTCTTTCCCCTCTGAATTCAGGAGTCCTCTTTCCTTATATAATGCTCCATGGGCATGAGTTGTTAGGAAGGCATATCTTGAGTCAGTATAAATATTCACTCTCAGCCCCTCAGATAGTTGCAAGGCCCTTGTTAGTGCGATTAATTCCGCTTTTTGCGCTGATGTTCCTTTTGACAATGGTCGTGCTTCTATCACCTTGTCTATGGTGGTCACTGCATAACCTGCATAACGAATTCCTTCTTTAACAAAACTACTACCATCCGTGTAGTATTGTATATCCGGATTCTGGATTGGGAAATCATGGAGATCAGGCCTGCTAGAGAATACTTCATCCATTATTTCCAGACAGTCATGTTGACTTTCAGTGGTTTGTGGCAGAAGGGTAGCTGGATTAAGATTAACAGTCTCAAGATGTACTCTCGGATTCTCACATAACATAGCCTGATACTTAGTCATTCTGCTATTGCTGAACCAATAGAGTAATCCAATAGAGTCTGTACTGCGTGAGGTACTCGCACATAGAGTTCCTGACCCAATGTAAGTTTATCGGCCTCGGCTACCAACAAAGCTGCAGCAGCCACTGCTCGTAAACAAGGTGGAAGACCACTAGCCACCGCATCCAGCTGTTTAGACATGTATGCTACAGGTCGTTGCCATGATCCCAAGTATTGTGTCAACACTCCCACAGCCATTTTCCGTTGCTCATGTACATACAGAAAGAAAGGGCGTGGTCTGGTAGGCCTAGGGCTGGGGCACTCATTAGTGCTTTCTTAACTTCCTCAAATGACTTCTGTTGCTCTGTAGTCCATAGGAAAGGATCATGTTCCATGCCTTTCACAGCTTCTTACAAAAGTTTTGCCAGTATTGCATAATTAGGAATCCTGCTGCTCCCAAGAATTCTCAAACTTGTCTTCTATTCATTGGTACGGGTTTACGACATTCAGCTTCTTTTCTCTCAGGCCCCATTGTTCTTTGACCTTCTGAGATTTGGAATCCTAAATATTTGACAGTTGACTGACACAGTTGTGCCTTCTTCCTAGATACCTTGTATCCTGCCTTCCATAAAATATGAAGAAGATCATGAGTTGCTTGTTGACACATCTCTTTAGTGACTGCAGCTATTAAGAGATCATCCATGTACTGGAGTAGTACACATTTCCCTGGAATGGATTTGAAATCTTGCAAATCTTGGCTTAGTGCAGATCCAAACAGAGTAGGTGAATTCTTAAACCCTTGTGGTAACCTGGTTCAGGTCATCTCACTTTTTTTTTTTTTTATATCTACTTTATTTTTTCATCTTGACAAAAGTAGCGTGAACAACATAAGCGATTAGGCTTGCGCAGAAGCACGTTGATCCACATTATAATTGTACGTATTAATACAGGTGTCACTACGGAGCAAGTCCAACAATCTTCGTAGCGATAGGCTCGTTTGGCTACTTGTCAAGGGATTTTTCTATATTTTTTAAACAGAAAAGTTGCATAACATCAAAAAACATTAATATACTTCTTAAATAAGTATCCCACCCTATCTATTTAGCACACATGCATTAATGCAATATGGGTGTCTTTTGAAGTGGGATTCAGTTAACCCTATGTGTTCCTTATAATTTGCCTCCCTGTGTATGGGGACAGTTTCGGACATCCGTTGATAGTTTCGCTTTTTGGCTGATTCCATTTAGCTCGCTTTACATTGGAAATTGGTGTACAGTGTAAGTAGCCTGATCCGTCATGTGTTGTTGTAGAAAGAGAGAAAGAGGATAAAAAAAAAAAACACCAAAGAGTAGAGGAAAGAAGAGGGAGTGAGAAGGCGGGGGGGGGGGGGGGGAGGGGGACATTCCCACCACATATGAATAAAAGTACCTTTGAGACCGCACCCTGTCCAACAGGTGTCCGAAGGTGTTTGTTTCATATGATAAAGTTGTACGGGTGTTGTGTACCACCTAAACATAGTTATTGTTCTTGAAGGGTTACACATATAGATAGTGATGTGTTTGCTTCCCAAATTTCTCTCCACTCTATTCCCTATAGTACTTCCCCTAAATCTTTTTCCCAGGCTTCTGTGTAGGCCAGCGTACCCCATTCCTTCGTTTCCGAACTTATATGTGCATATAGGTTAGTTATTACGCCTCTTTGTGCCGTTTCTTTGAAGCACATCCTCTCAAAGAAAGTCTGTGGTCTCTTGGCAGCCTGCATTACCTGAGGTTGTTGTACATAGTCCCTAATTTGCAAGTACCTGAAAAAAAGTCTGTGGGAGTTAGATGCGCTATTTGTTTTAGGTGGTCAAAGGAGACTAGTTGCCCGTTGTCGAACATTTGGCAAATCCTTTGTATTCCCACCCTTTCTATGTTTGTGAAGTCTTTGGCCGTCATACCCGGGGGGAATGCCCTGTTTCTCAATAAGGGGGTCAGTGGGGATGGGAAAGAGGCCAGTTTGTATTTGAGTGCTGAGGCATCCCAAATTCGTAGTGAGTTCAGTATAGTGGGGCACGTTGTTTTCATGATGGGTCTATCTTCCCTAGGAACCCAGAGATGGAACTGTGGGAGTTCCATCCCCGTCATTAGAGACTCCAGGTCCACCCACCTTCTCTCATCTAACGGTGCATGCCACATAGCCACCTGCACTAACTGAGCCGCCAAGTAATAATAATATAAGTTTGGCAGGCCCAGACCTCCCCTCTGTTTATTCCTATACAGGATAGTCCTGGCGATTCTATGGCGACGATTTTGCCATACAAAGTTCCCTATGGCTCTTTGTAAGTGAGCTAAATCGGTTTTAAGAATTTTTACTGGTAGTGCTTGAAAAAGAAATAATATTCGGGGGAGGATATTCATTTTAACAGTATGTATGCCTCCGATCCATGATATGGGTCTGTCCTGCCATTTTTCCAATTCTTGTATTAGGGTTTGTATGAGCGGGGTGTAATTTAGATGGTATAACTTGTTTGGGTCCTCTGTTAACTGTATCCCTAGGTACTTCAGGTATTCTTGTGCTATGGCTATATTATATGTAGCCCCCAATGCCGCCGTGTCCTCCACTGACATACCCATCGGGAAGGCGCTGGATTTATCTAAATTGGCCTTGTAACCAGAGAAGGTCATCTGACATTTTGATCCCGTAACAGCATCTTCCTATTGGAAAGCACTGACTTTCAGCGGCAACTTGGAGACAGAAGAAAGCATCTTTGAGATCCAAGACTGTGTAGTAAGTTGCCCCACCTGGAATTAGGGCAAGCAGATTATAGGGGTTGGGTACCACTTGGTGTTAACTACTGCATCATTAACTGCTCTTAAATCTTGTACAGGACGATACTCATCAGACCCTGGCTTCTGAACATATAACAATGGAGTGTTCCAAGGGGAGGTACAGAATTTCAGGATGCCATACAAACTTATCCAAGTATGTCTGTATGTTTTTCTTAGCCTTCTGTGGTATGTGGTACTGACGAAGGCTAACAGGATACACCCCAAGCTTTAATTCGATGTGTATAGGTGGAATATTACGGGCAAGTCCTGGGGGATTATTTTCTGCCCATACTCCTGGAATGTCAAATAATGGTCCATCACTCTTTGGGTTTAAATTTATCATTGTAGAATAGAGATGCCATTCTTCTTCTTTTGGCACCAGTACGGCTAACATGCCCGGTGATTTATTAAACTGCAGGGACGTTGATCCATTGGGTAGAAATGTTATCTGTGCTTGAAGCTTTGACAATAGATCTCGTCCTAGGAGTTGAACTGGACACTCCGGCATATATAGGAACTGGTGCTTAACAAAATGGCCTCTTAGTATGCAAGACTAAGAACCAGTCTAACAGCGCCTTTCCCAGTAGCTCCTATTACAGTTACAGTCTTTCCAGAGGGAGGAGCTACCAATTTGGTCACAACAGAATGTTCAGCACCCGTGTCAATCATGAAGGGACTTCTTTTTCCCCCTTATTATTACTTTGACCAGGGCCGCCATCAGGGGGTGACAACCATGATGGGGGGCCCGGGCTGCTCTGGCAGTCCTGGGCCCCACTTTCCCTCTCTGCACACATAGATAGCGAATATCGTGATCTATGTGTGCAGCCGCGGCCCCCCGCTCCCCGTTACCGCAGAGGGGGCCCAGCACACAGCTTCTTCTCTTCTCTGCTCTCTTCTAATAACTCTTGCGAGACCCGGTTGCCATGGCAACGCTCCGCGGGTCTCACGAGAGTTATTGGAAGAGAGCAGAGAAGAGAAGAAGCTGTGTGCTGGGCCCCCTCTGCGGTAACAGGGAGCCGGGGGGCCCCACCATGCCACCAGACCACCAGGGATGGAATCTCCCCCCTCCCTAGACAAAGGTAAGAAGCAGGGAGGGGGGAGAAACATTTAATTGAATTTAAAAAAAATATATATGTGAAAATACCCCTTCCTCCCCCTCCCCCCAGATTGCACATTTACACACACACTGCATACACTAACACAACACACACTGCACACACAGCATACACTAACACAACACACTGCATACACTAACACAACACACACTGCACACACAGCATACACTAACACAACACACACTGCATACACTAACACAACACACACTGCACACAGAGCATACACTAACACAACACACACTGCATACACTAACACAACACACACTGCACACACAGCATACACTAACACAACACACTGCACACACTAACACAACACACACTGCATGCACTAACACAACACCCACTGCATACACTAACACAACACACACTGCATACACTAACACAACACACACTGCATACACTAACACAACACACACTGCACACTCAGCAATGCACTAACACAACACACACTAACACAACACACACTGCATACACTAACACAACACACACTGCACACACAGCAATGCACTTAAACAACACACACTAACACAACATACACTGCGCACACTGCATACACTAACACAACACACTGCATACACTGACACAACACATACTGCATACAGTAACACAACACACCCTATGCATACACTGACACAACACACACTGCATACACTAATACAACACACACTGCATACACTAACACACACTGCATACACTAACACAACACACACTGCACACACTGCATACACTAACACAACACACACTGCATACACTAACACAACACACACTGCACACACTGCATACACCAGCACAACACACACTGCATACGCTAACACAACACACACTGCACACACTGCATACACTAACACAACACACACTGCATACACTAGCACAACACACACTGCATACACTAACACAACACACACTGCACACACTGCACACACTGCATACACTAACACAACACACACATCAATGCACTAACACAACACACACTGCACACACATCAATGCACTAACACAACACACACTAACACAACACACACTGCATACAGTAACACAACACACACTCTGCATACACTGACACAACTGACCTTGTGCTTTGTCAGGGGCCCCAAAATTTCTGATGGCAGCCCTGACTTTGACCATAGGATCTGCTCGGCCAAGGGGGATGGAGCCCGGTCTGTATCAGTAGTCCTCCATGACTGTGTCAGCCAGACCCACAAAGTCCCTGTCATCCCTATCCCTTGATCTCTGAGTAGGGGGGTAATAACTACCTTCCTGAACACCCCCTCTGTTATTACTATTGCTCCCTCCAAAACTTCCTCTTCCTCTATAGCGACCAATGTAACCACTTCGCCCCCTTCTCTCATCTTGTCTACCACCTGCTATATATCCCCTCTGTGGGCATTCACCTTTCCAATGTCCTTCATCTCTACAATACGCACATTGGTTTCTGCCTAATGATAGCCTGCTCATCCTAGTCTCACCTCCTCTATCCATTTCCCCTCCTTGTGTACCCACACCTGTAATAGCAACCGCTAACATCTCCTCACGCTTCGTTTCAGCATCCCTATTCATATATACACTGTTCGCAATCTCCATTAGCTGTGTTATGGACATCCCTGCAAATCCCTCTAACTTTTGCAACTTCCTTCTTCCTTCATTCTGGGCCCGGCTGACATATGCTGAATTAATCATGCGAGAATTTTTAGGAGCTTCAGGATTAAAAGGGTTATGCAATCTATACGACTCAAGCAGTCTCTCATAAAAGGCACTGGGTGATTCATCGGCTTTCTGTAACACTCCAGCCGTCCTTGACATATTAATACCCTTTTTCCCACCTGCCTTCATGCCAGTAATAATGGCTTGTTGATAGGCTTTTAAATAGATCATATCAGCACCATTTACATTACAGTTGGGATCAGTATTGGGAAAATGGGCAGCGGCCTAAGCAGTTGAATTAGCTTGATTTTGGGTACGGGCCATTTCCTCAAGCGCTTTAATGGCCGCTTGATTAATACGGATCCTTTCCTCAGAACTAAATGGGGTTAACAATAACTGCTGACAATCAGCCCATGTAGGATTGTGGGTTTGAATAATCAAGGTGACCAAATCAGTCATAGCTTGAGGTTTGTCCGTGTAAGGGTCTTCCAATTAAATAGATCGATTGTGGTAAAGGGGACATACACAAATACAGGGTCTGCCAATTGCAACTGACCATTACCGTCAATAGGTGGCGGGGCAGGTGTAAGCCGGAGAGGCATCTGTAAATGCCAAGATTGGAGCGTACCAGTCATTTGTCGTGTTAGAATGTGACTCCGAACATTTTTAGTGTGTTTAATATTAACAGGCTCCGGTTGGGGAATTGTAAGGAGGGTAGGAGAGGGTGAATAAATTAGACTGGTCGGTAACTCCGTTAATAAAATATTTCGGGTAGGACTGGGAGGAGCTTGGCCAGTAAATAAAAGGGGCGCCAATTCGGGATACAAAGAACAAGTGGGGGTTGGTACAGGAATAGGAGGGCTTAAGGCAAGTGAAACTGGCATCTGAGCTAGGTGAGTGGGTAGGCAGGGACAATGGAGCAGGGGGAGTGGAAACACCAGCTGTACCTCCTCTAGGTCGGGAGGAGGAATAAGGAGGTGGCAAGGGGAGTTCAGACTTGGGGGGGTGTCCAAAATAGGCAGAGTTGAGGCCGTAGTGGACAGGCGAGTCTTTTTTTGACTCACAGTCTCTCTGTCTCTGCCCCAGCTCTTCACAGGAGACACTGATTTCCCTCTGCATAGGGTTTATGTAGCTCCCTAATTGATGTACTAGAGCAACCCTCTAGTCAGGGAACACTGAAAGTGCCATTCTGGGGCTAATATAGCAGTGTTCCCTCACACTGCCACAATATATATATATATATATATATTTTTGCAGGAGGGTGGCTGTGGCTTATGGGAGTCGGCATGGCTCTTACGTCCTCGCGGCCTGTCTTTCTTCCCTCCCGCATGGAGGGAGCTGGAAGGAAGTGACCGTCCGTCACTTCCTCCCAGCACTACTTTGCGGCTGCAATTTTTGGGTGGCCCTAAATGCTGGGGCTGGGTTTAGGACCCAGGTGGGCTGGATCCGGTCCATGGGTCGTAATTTGCGAACCCCTGTGCTAAAGCAAAAGTTAAAATGTATTCAATTATTTAGCTTATAGGAAATGTTGGCATTCATAGTGATGAAGGAGAAACAAAAATATTGTTACTGTTCTTTTTCTGAATAGCATTGTGCACCCTGGCTGTGCACAACTGGATTGTGATGTCACTTGCTAAATCTTTAATAAACATTTAAATGAAAACAGGTCATCGCATAAAAAAAAGGTTTAACACAAGTGATTTTTAATATTTTGCTCCCAAAGTAGAAATGGCTGCCTTTTAACCAGGTTTTATATTGTGAGAAAAAAAAAAGATTTCTTGAAAGTTTCTTTCTGTAACTGCTACTTCAATGCCTTGTTCCATCTAATCCGTTTATAAACAACTCATGCGCACTTGATGATGGTCTGCATTTGGCATCTACATTTTACAGGCAGGATTTCCTTTGCAGATCATGTAACTGTTACTAACAGGATTATTAAAGTGAGAATTTAAAGTGAATTTCTAAATAAGGTTGTTATGGTGCCGAGAGGCGCTAGTGCACAGTAGTCTGACCTTCAGCGACTAAACCGCTCTCAAACAAAGTTGCCTCCTGAGCCAATTTCAGCTGCCCGTAGGTGGCATCCAGCACCTGAAATTTCAGTTTTATGAAGTGTGGAGTGCCGCTAGGCACGGGCACCGCTGATTGGATGAGAACAGTCGGCTTATGCCAATCACTGACTCCCTATTCAAAAAACTGGCTTGCAAAGAAACATACCTTTTCCAAGCCAGTTTTGTAAATGTGGAGTCACTGGCTATTTTGACCTTAAATTTGAAATTCACGTTGAATTCTCATTCTGAATGACTTCATCTGTGATGCAAACTGAGGGACAATATTCACTTAATAAGGATTTTTCTCAACTGCAATATTTTAATTTAAAGGGACACTATAGTCACCAGAACAACTAGGGCTTATTGCATTTGTTCTGGTGAGTAGAATCACTCCCTTCATGCTCTTTGCATTTTTCAGAGAAAATGCAGTGTTTACATTACAACCTAGTGAGAACTCCACTGGCCACTCCTTAAATGGCTGCTAGAGGTGCAGGGGCGGACTGAGAACCCTCAGGGCCCCTGGGCAAAATAAATCAAGGGCCCCCTTACAAGCCCCACCCTGGTCCCGCCTCCATGCCCCGCCTCCAGCCACACTCTACACAATCTTTAGATACAAGGAACAAAAGTGCAATAATCCCCTCGAGGCCCCAGTAGAGACTACAATTGAGGGCTAATGAGCCATGGAGGGGGGTCTTTGTAGCAGAGGCTATCTCAGTGTCCTTTAGAGAGTGTGTTAGAAAGAATCCCCTCCAGGCCCCATTAGAGGCTACAATGGAGTCTAATGGGGCCTGGAGGGAGGGTCTCTCCAACACTCTGGTTCCTATTCACAATATAGCAACACAACATAGCTCGCTGATACCTAGGCCAAGTTGGCTCCTCTTACCTTAATTACTGTTGCTGGCTGGCAGTCTGTGGGCTTGCTGGCTGCGGCTAGCAGGCTCTGGCTTGCTGGCAGGTTGTAGGCTTGCAGGCTACTGCCGGCAGGCTGTTGGCTTGCAGGCTACTGCCGGCAGGCTGTGGGCTTGCTGGCTGCAGCTGGCAGACTGTGGCTTGCTGGCTACAACTGGCAGGCTTGCTGGCTGTAAGCCGGTGGCTTGCTGTAGGCCTGTGGGCTGGCTACTAGCCTGTGGCTGGCTGCTGGCCTGGCTGGCCTGTGGGCTGTTTTACTGGTGGCATGTAGGCTGGCTGGCTACTGCCCTGGCCAGCCTGTGGGCTGGCTGGCTGGCTTGCTGGCCTGAGGGAGCATGGTAGAGAGACATGCTCCTCCCTCCTTCAGTCTTCAGCATTAGAGACAGGAGTGCCGCCGGACCGATGAGGCTGCCACCCCAGTGGAACGCGGCCGTCCGGCCCCCTCAGAGTGTGTCACCGAACCGGCCACCCGGTGGCACCTACTTGCGCAGCCCCCAGATGCCGCGGAAATTTCCCGGTGGGCCAGTCCGGCACTGCCGCCGGGCCCCCTGATGGCGGCGGGCCCCCCTCCCGGCCGGGCCCTCAGACCATGTCTGAAGTGCCTGACCGGTCAGTCCGCCCCTGTAGAGGTGCTTCCTTGGGCAGCGCTGCAGAGTAAGCAGCACTGCCATTAAGTGTTTCCTCCCTCTGCATGCAAACACTGAACTTTCTTCATAGTGATGCATTGATTTATTTCATCTCTGTGAAGAGATGCTGATTGGCCAGGGCTGTTCTTGACTTGTGCTGGCTCTGCCTCTGGTCTGCCTGCTTGACAGTCTCAGCCAGTCCTATGGGGAAGCATTGTGATTGGTTCAGACCACCACTTCTGATATGATGATGTCAGCAGACAGGGGCAGGTCTGATGCAGACAGGGGCAGAGCAGGCAGTTGCAGACTTGAATGGAAGTAACACTTTACTATACTATTTACTATACACAGGGGCCAGAGGGAACTAGATTGTGGTTTTAACACTATAGGGTCAGGAATACATGTTTGTGTTCCTGACCCTGTAGTGTAACTTTAATATACTATGTGACTATAATGAACTTGTCTGTCTAGTGATCTCTATGAATGTTTATTATCTAGCACACAGATGAATCAGTAGCTAATTTACCAAACACTGCATTGTAGTGAATTAAAAATGGAATGGTAAAACATAGGCAAGAGTGCAGATTTGGAAAAATTCTCACGTCACAGCTATATTAACAGTTTGGCTGCTTTTGTATGAATTTTTCAATTTGTTTTTCAGTTAACTACAATTAGATATAAGAATAAAAAGGTATAAACAATATACCAGCAAGTGGAGCGCTATAATGAATATTAATATAAATAATGAGGGGGTATACTCACCCCTCCAACATAGTGATACAATGTGTCCAAATGTACATACAAAGTAAAACAACAAAAAGAGAGAATATAGTGCAGATGGTTTACAAAAATCAAAAATGAATAATAGTAGCAATTGGTTGAAACCACTCACGTGGGTTGGAGCCTATAAGCTATTGGCTCCGTAAGTGACTCCTTTTTGCTCTTGAGGCAGCAACACACCCCCTTTATCCCAAACGATGTTCTCCCGAAGATATGGAACAAGCAGAGAGAGAGAACCTCATAGGTGGTATTGTCCAGATAGTGTATACAAAATAGTGAGATAGTAATTGTTATGCTCACCTTAGACAGAGCCTTGAATTCCTGGCTCTGAGGTTTGTTGGCAATATGCTAATTTATTGGGATAGCATTCCCCACATAATGTTCCTGGAGGCTAGAAAGGACTATATGGCACCTAACATGAAAAAATTACTAGTAAGGAACCACATTAGAAAACCATGCAGCATAAAGCCAATTGATACTAGGAAAGGTTTCTTTGGTTGTGGAATATGTTTGGCGTGCAGGAACACTGGAAGCAAAAAAAGACATGTAGGGAAATTCAAAAGTACTAAAGAAAATGAAGAGTTCAACATAAACAATCTCATCACTTGCCATTCAACCAATGTAGTGTACCTATTGGAATGTCCATGCGGCCTCAAGTATGTGGGCCGCACAAAACGTAATTTACATATTAGGATAGAAGAGCATATAAGGAACATTAAGAAGGGATATGAAGGACACAGTGTATCCAATCATTTCAAGATTACACACAACAGCAATCCTCAGGGGCTCATATTTATGGGCATACACAAAACTTTAGGGAATTGGAGAGGCGGTGATTTTAACAAAATTTTAGCTCAAAATGAAATGAGGTGGATTTTTAGCCTTGAGACTTTACAACCCAAAGGTCTAAATATAGATTTTGAACTCTGTCATTTCCTTTAATTATTGTGATGTAATTCCAGTAAAATACAAGTTTAGCAGGCTAAGATTGCCACAAGGCATATGTATGTATATGTGTTTGTAGTATCAGTTAGTTAATAACACGTAGCTAAGATACTGTCATCACTGTACTGACCAGGTGCAGGAATGTAAGAACTGGAATTACGCGTCCCTCTCCTTTGTATCAGATGAGCCACGTGGTTAGACCGGATGGATGAGTTTAGACTCTATTCATTAAATAGGTTAAGGGTATGTGTGGGTGTAGTTAATTGTGGGAGGAGCTACAGTGCTATATAAGGAATGTACTCTATGTATTCAGTACTCAGACTTTGCTGTATTTTGGTGACGCTAGTCCCTCTGAGTCCCGATCGGTGATCCAATAAAGAATCTCTTCCTTCCTGAAGAAACCTGTGTCCATCTCTCTGTGCTTGGCTTCCGTCAGTTTCTCCGGTATCATTTGGTGCATTGGCCGGGAAGCTCATCGTTCAACGGTAGCTGAGAGGCAGAGGCGTGAGACGGTCTATCTTTGCCCACGTTCTCTACGGCTGCACCCCTGAACTTCTGCGTGGACCTCCCTTCGTCTCGGCGCCACTGGTCTGTTGTCCAGGAGATCATCGGCCTCTACGTGAGAAGTGCTGGGGTGTCCCCGTCGATGAGTGTGAACTCAGGTTCAGGAACGAGGAGGTAAGATAACTGCTGTTTTAGACGGCAGGACCCGCTAGGGGTATACCGATTGTGCGGTAGGCCCAAAGGGGTTTTTGAATCTGTATCTGCCCCCTCTGTCGGAGGGAAGGAGCGAAGGCGCACCGCTCGATCGAACGCTCTTTAGTCAGACCGTTTGATTTGGTTAGTCAGGCGGGGTCCTGGTGTAAGATAGCCCTAGCCGGACACCGGTGTCTTGTCTAGACTAGCGTTCTAGGGTGTATATTACGTTCGCTAGGTCGGAGGGACCGGGAGACTAAGCGGCGCCTGTGTAAATTCGGTTCGCTAGTTCTCATCCTATCTGGGCTAAGTGGGAAGGCGTGTAAATTTGGAACCCACTAGACTTTTGATAGTACGACTAAGAGGCGCCTGTGTAAATTCGGATCTCTAGCTCGTTGTATAGTGCGACTAAGAGGCGCCTGTGTAAATTCGGATCTCTAGCTCGCTATGTATATGTGGTGATTGGGCAGTGTGGCTAACCAAAACGGGTGTATATAGTTTTAGGTAGTCCATTCAAGGTACTGGCCAATAGTTTAGTTGGGAATTGTAAATGTGTTAACGATTGTTTTAGTAAAGTGTATATCTTGTTAGATAGCGCGAGCTCAGCCGTCTAGCGAGAGTGTTAATAGTGTGTTGCTGTATTATAGTGCACGGTACCATAACCCTGTATATTTACTGACATTATATAATAAGTACTAATCATTGTCGTCCATTGCATGTTTAACACCATAACCACTAATAATTGTATTGTGACCTTAACTTGTGCTTTGACCTATGCTAACCGTACTGTAACCGCTATTTGTAAAAGACGATGTTACTGGGGTGTGTTATAGACGGGTAATTCGTATATAGAGAATTATAGCGTGGGTGACTGTGTAGTTACGCCAAAGGGCATAATATTGATTATATAGTGACTGGTGTAGCAGCTGTGTGTGTACGGGAATTCCCTGAGTGTTTATTGTTATTGTGTACGTTTCACTTGGTAACCGTACCACGTGGTGCTGTTGCCAGAGGAAACGGGTGTGACTGTTGAATAGTACGCGTGTATAGTATTCGTTGTCGACGACGTTCCATTGTTAAGTATGGGTGCGTCGCAGTCAACGATTCCGGATCCCTTAGGATGTATGGTTAAGAATTTTAAAAAGGGATTCAAAGTTTGTGATTTTGGGGTAAAGATGTCTCCTGTACGTTTGGTCACTTTGTGTACTAGGGAGTGGCCTACTTTGGTTGCGGCATGGCCGCCACGTGGCAGTTTGGATCCAACTCTGGTACAGCGCTTACACGTGGCTGTATCGGGTAGGCCTGAACTTTACGGCCAGTTTCCTTATATTGACTGTTGGAGACAGGCCGTAAATGACTCGCCAAAATGGCTCCAGACATGCCACGAGGAGCAGTGTCGCCTCATGGTAGCTAGGACTTGCTCGTCCACTAGGACTGGTGTTAGGCCCATTTTGGACACGCCCCCTGAGTCCGAGATCCCTTTGCCGCCCCCTTACTTTCCGGTAAGAGGAAGTGACGCAAATACAGGAAGTCCTGTAACCCTTCCCTCATTACCCTCATCCACTTCCGCTTCCTCCTCCAGTGCAGGATCCACCCCCCCTCGTACTAAATCCCCCCTTCCGGAACCAGATAGACCAACCTCCATTAGAAACGAATATCCTGATTTGGCGCCACTTCAGACTTCCGGTCAAGCTTCATCTAGCTCGGCCCGAAGTGTTCTATTTACGACCTTTTCCCAAAACCGACCTCCCACATCCCCATACCCTATCTCTCCCCGACCGGAACCCATGACTGACGCCTCTCTACGTAGCCCCATCCAAACCCGACAGTTGACTGGTGCCCAACAATTAAAGCACTATCAGATGCCTCTTCGTCTGAATCCCGGGTCAGCTTATATCGATGCCGCAGGTCAAATGGCACACGCTGACCCAGTCTTCGTATATGTCCCATTTACCACAACCGATCTTTTAAACTGGAAGACCCATAATTCCTCGTATACTGAGAAACCACAAGCTATGACTGATCTGTTCACCTCAATAGTACAGACGCATAATCCGACATGGGCTGATTGCCAGCAGTTACTAATGACTTTATTTAACAATGAGGAAAGGACAAGAATAAATCAAGCAGCCATTAAAGCATTAGAGGATAGAGCCCGTGCTTTGAACCAAGCTAATCCAGCAGCATGGGCCGCAACACATTATCCCAACACTGATCCCGATTGGAACGTAAATGGTGCTGATATGGTTCAACTCAGAGCCTATAGAGACGCTATAATTGCTGGCATGAAAGCCGGAGGAAAGAAAGCCATTAACATGTCGAAGACAGTTGAGGTGATCCAGAAAAGCGATGAAGCGCCCAGTGTCTTTTATGACCGACTATTGGAGGCATACCGCTTGTATACCCCCTTTAATCCGGAAGACGCAGACAATTCCCGAATGGTTAACTCCGCCTTTGTCAGCCAAGCATACGGAGATATTAAGCGCAAGCTACAAAAGTTAGAAGGGTTTGCAGGTATGTCAATCTCCCAACTAATGGAGGTAGCTAATAAGGTGTATATGAATAGGGAAACAGAAAGCAAGAAAGAGGAGGAGCGCAAGATGCGTAAAAAGGCTGATATGCTAGCGGTAGCGATCGCAGGCGTAGATAAACGGGGCCCAGATAGAGGCAATAATAGATGGAGTAGGGAGCCTTTGAGTAGGGATCAGTGTGCGTATTGCAAGGAAGAAGGGCATTGGAGGAACGAATGTCCGCAAAGAGAGCAGTACGAGAGGGTCCTACCCAGGGCAGGCTACGGAAACTTTAGAGGCAGAGCGAGAGGTAGAGGAGGCCCCGGAGGGAGTAATGGTTATAGAGGGAGTAATGGGAACAGAGGAAGTGTTAGGGAAGACAGATATATTCCAGCAGCGCAAAGGTCCCGCGATAGAGAAGGTAGGGACTTCGTAGGATTGGCTGACACGGTCATGGAGGACTATTGATACCGACCGGGCTCCATCCCCCTTGGTCGAGCGGAGCCTATGGTCGATGTATCAATAGGGGGGAAAAGGAGTGCGTTCATGATCGACACTGGTGCTGAACATTCAGTGGTGACTAATCTAGTTGCTCCTCCATCTGGAAGGACTATTACTGTGATAGGAGCAACTGGAAGAAGTGCTGAAAGACCGGTTCTTAAAAGTCGACTCTGTACATTGAGAGGCCACGTAGTAAAACACCAATTCCTTTATATGCCTGAATGTCCAGTCCAATTGCTGGGACGTGATATGCTATCCAAATTACAAGCGCAGATTACGTTCCTACCAGATGGAACAACATCTTTAAAGTTTAATGGACCTTCAGGTATTATGACTTTATCCGTACCAAAGGAAGAAGAGTGGCGACTTTATACAGTGTTGACTAGCCAAAACCCTAGGAGTGATGAGACATTGTTTAACATACCAGGAGTTTGGGCAGAGAACAACCCACCAGGACTGGCCCGCAATATTCCACCAATAAAAATTGAACTGAAACATGGGGTTTATCCAGTGAGCCTAAGACAATATCACATTCCGCAGAAGGCTAAGAAGAACATCCAATCCTATCTGGATAAGTTCATACGGTATGGTATCCTAAAATTCTGTACTTCCCCCTGGAACACCCCATTGCTGCCTGTTCAAAAGCCCGGTACAGATGAGTATCGACCTGTACAGGACTTAAGAGCAGTCAATGATGCGGTTGTTGGCATACATCCAGTTGTACCCAATCCATATAACCTGCTTGCTTT
The DNA here is from genome assembly GCF_036172605.1 of Pelobates fuscus. NCBI lineage: Eukaryota > Metazoa > Chordata > Amphibia > Anura > Pelobatidae > Pelobates > Pelobates fuscus. The sequence goes on along the minus strand of NC_086317.1, from coordinate 182,197,063 downwards.
AATTCCGGGCGGGGCTACTTACTTCACAGTCTTAGATCTCAAAGATGCCTTCTTTTGCCTCCGAATTGCCGCAGAAAGCCAATGTATTTTCGCTTTCCAGTGGGAGAACGCTGTAACGGGCTCAAAACGCCAAATGACTTGGACAAGACTGCCCCAAGGGTTTAAAAATTCACCTACCCTATTTGGTTCAGCCCTAAGTCAAGATCTATTGGATTTCGAGTCCATCCCAGGAGAGTGTGTATTGTTACAATATGTAGATGACTTGTTGATAGCAGCAGTTACAAAAGAAATCTGTCAGCAAGCAACGCACGATCTACTACACATTCTCTGGAAGGCAGGATACAAGGTGTCTAGAAAGAAGGCTCAGTTGTGTTTGCCAACTGTCAAGTATCTAGGATTCCATATCTCTGAAGGTCAAAGAATTATGGGGCCAGAGAGAAAAGAAGCTGTCTGCCAAATACCAATACCCAAGAATAGAAGACAAGTGCGAGAATTCTTGGGGGCAGCAGGCTTCTGTAGGATATGGATTCCCAGCTATGCGATACTAGCAAAACCTCTGTACGCAGCTATCAAAGGTACAGAGCACGACCCCTTCTTATGGACCCAAGAACAGCAAACGGCATTTGAAGATGTGAAGAAGGCTTTGATGAGTGCCCCAGCATTAGGTCTACCTGATCACACACGACCATTCTACTTATATGTACACGAGCAAAGAAGAATGGCTGTGGGAGTATTGACACAGTACTTGGGATCATGGCAAAGACCTGTTGCCTACATGTCTAAGCAACTGGATGCAGTGGCCAGCGGACTTCCACCTTGTCTAAGAGCCGTAGCTGCAGCCGCCCTGCTAGTAGCTGAAGCCGATAAACTCACTCTGGGTCAAGAACTTTATGTACGAGTCCCACATGCAGTACAGACGTTGTTGGATTACAAAGGAAATCATTGGTTTAGTAATAGCCGTATGACCAAGTATCAAGCAATGTTGTGTGAAAACCCAAGAGTGCATTTAGAGACTGTAAACACCTTAAATCCAGCTACCCTTTTGCCACAACCTACTGAAAGTCAACATGATTGTTTGGAAGTAATGGATGAAGTATTCTCAAGTAGACCAGATCTTCGTGATTTTCCCATCCAGAACCCCGATGTTCAATATTACACCGACGGCAGTAGTTATGTGAAAGAAGGGATCCGCTATGCAGGATATGCAGTAACAACCATAGACAAGGTGATAGAAGCTCGGCCACTGGCGAAAGGAACATCAGCACAAAAGGCAGAATTAATAGCACTAACACGAGCGTTACAATTGGCTGAAGGTTTAAGAGTAAATATCTATACGGACTCTAAGTATGCGTTTTTAACCACTCATGCCCACGGAGCTTTGTATAAAGAAAGAGGACTACTGAATTCAGAGGGCAAAGAAATCAAGTACGCAGCTGAAATCCTACAACTATTGGAAGCAGTGTGGGAGCCGAAAGAAGTCGGTATCATACATTGTCGAGCGCATCTGAGAGGAGATGGTGATGTAACCAAGGGAAATCGGATGGCAGATAGTGCAGCTAAGCGTGCTGCTGAATCAGGAAGACAGGAGTATGTGGGGCATATAGCTGCTCTTATACCAACTCCACTGTCCCAATGGACTCCAGTTTATACAGCTCAAGAAGAGGAGTGGTTAAAGACTGAACCGGGAAAGTATTTGGAGAACAAGTGGTATCAGCTAGAAGATGGAAGAATAGTCATACCAGCATCACTAGCGGTAGAAATTGTCCAAAATTATCACAACGGGACACATTCTGGGAGAGACAGTACTGAAGAATCTCTTAGAAAACATTTCTACATACCAAGATTGTCCAACTTGACTCAGGCCATTGTACGCAGATGTGTAACGTGTGCTAAGAATAATGCAAGACAAGGACCAGTAAAGCCACCAGGAGTTCAGTTTATGGGGGGACTCCCCATGTCCGATCTACAAATAGACTTTACAGTAATGCCTAAATCGGGTGGACATCGTTACCTGCTGGTAATTGTGTGCACCTATTCAGGCTGGGTAGAAGCATGTCCTACTCGTACAGAGAAAGCAGGAGAAGTTGTGAGATTCCTGCTACGAGAAATAATACCCCGATATGGACTACCCTGTTCTATAGGATCGGACAATGGTCCAGCTTTTGTTCATCAGTGCCTACAACAACTGACTCATATGCTTGGTATAAAGTGGAGGCTTCATACTGCATATAGACCCCAGAGTTCTGGTAAGGTAGAGAGAATGAATAGAACTATAAAGAACCAGTTGGCTAAAATGTGTCAGGAAACCCAACTTAAGTGGAACGTTCTCTTACCCATAGCTTTATTGCGAATCCGCAGTACCCCTACCAGAAGGATGGGCCTCTCTCCTTTTGAAATCATGTATGGGCGACCACCTCCCGTACTTGGTAACTTAAGGGGGGACTTGAGTCAGTTGGGAGAAGGAATTACCCGGCAGCAGGTTGTAGAGTTGGGTAAGACTATGGAGGAGGTACAGAAATGGGTACAAGATAGATTACCTGTGAATATTTATCCCCCTGTTCATAGTTATCATCCAGGAGATCAAGTGTGGATTAAAGAGTGGAATAATGTACCGTTAGGGCCCAAGTGGAGAGGTCCTTATGTTGTTCTTTTGTCTACCCCTACAGCGATAAAAGTAGCCGAAGTAACTCCGTGGATACATCACTCCAGGGTTAAACCAGCAGCAGTCGATTCTTGGCAAGTTACAGTAGATCCAGAGAATCCCTGCAAGATCCGGTTAAAACGCACTACTCAGTCGGAGTAACGAGGAATTATTGTGGATTACAAATTTTATTGTTACAGGTGTGAGTGAGAAGGCCATAATAAAGCCTGTCCGCTTACCATCACATAGTGTATAAGCCAGGAAAGTCTCGAAGGGACACCTGTGAAGATGAGCAGAACTCCATTCCCTGCAGCCCTCACATCCTGGAAGCTGAGGTTCCATCGCACGGACGAAGACTGAGGATGACGGCGAAAGATGTGCTTTTGATTGTGTTTATTTACATGTGTTTTTATATTCAGGAAGGTAGAGGTACCGACACTCCTAGCTGTGAGGTATGCATTAAGACTACGAGAACAGGTAACCATATTTCCCAAACCCTAATTTGGCATTCACAATACGAGTGTAAAGGAGATGTATCGAGATGTAGATACTTAAATATAGATTATAGTGTGTGCCATTTAGGAGTAGGAGAACCTAAGTGCTTCAGTCCGGAGTATCAACCTCGTACAATCTGGTTGACTCTCAGGAATGGAGATCCTCAGGGGACCCTAATTAATAAGACGGTGTTAGAATCCGTACATTCTTCGGGTGTTCTGCTATTTGATGCATGTAAGATATCAAGTGGTAGAAAACCGTGGAATGTATGTGGGGATCTTAGATGGGAGAGGACGTATGGGTCTAATGATAAATATATTTGTCCCAGTAGCAAAAATAAATATTTAAGTCCTAGATGCCCAAATAGAGATTATAACTTTTGCCCATATTGGTCTTGTGTGGGGTGGGCAACTTGGGGACAGACAGTAGACAAAGACATGATAGTGACTAAGTTGCCGACTAGCCCTTATTGTAAGTCTATGGAATGCAACCCAGTCCATATACTCATTAATAACCCCGACAAGTTCTTAGATAAGTATGGAAATTTATTTGGGTTTCAGATATACGGGACGGGTTTAGATCCTGGGACATTATTGTTTATAGGAATAGAGACTGATACGGTATCCTCCCAGACTCATCAAGTATACCATTCCTTTTATGAAGAGATGAGTATAGATAATAAGATCCCCCATAATGCTAAAAACCTGTTTATTGATTTAGCCGAAAGTATTGCCGGTAGTCTTAATGTTACCAACTGCTATGTGTGTGGAGGTACTAACATGGGAGACCAATGGCCTTGGGAAGCAAAAGAGGTAATGTCCGGTTCTGAGGCAGTTGACCAACTAATATCTACACAAGCCGATTATCATTTGAGTGTTAGAGGTAAATCTGAGTGGAGATTAAAGACCTCCATCATAGGTTATGTTTGCATAGCAAGGAAAGGAATGATGTATAATACTTCTGTAGGAGAATTAACTTGTCTAGGGCAAAAAGCTTATGATGATGATACAAAGAATACAACTTGGTGGTCGGCTTCAAATGTCTCAGAACCATCTAACCCGTTTGCTAGATATGCCAATTTAAAGGATGTGTGGTTTGATCTATCCATCACATCTACCTGGAGAGCCCCAGCAAATTTGTACTGGATCTGTGGTAAGAAAGCCTATTCGGAGTTGCCACAGGACTGGGAAGGGGCATGTGTGTTGGGTATGCTCAAACCATCCTTCTTCTTGTTACCGATTGAAACAGGTGAGACTTTAGGTGTTAAAGTGTATGATGTGAATACTAGGAAGAAAAGGGGACCCATAGAGATAGGCGCCTGGGAAGATAATGAATGGCCTCCCCAGCGTATTATAGATTATTATGGGCCAGCCACGTGGGCTGAGGATGGTACCTTTGGTTATAGAACCCCTATTTATATGCTCAACCGTATTATAAGATTACAGGCGGTGGTTGAGATTATCACAAATGAGACATCACAAGCGCTCAATCTTCTAGCGAAGCATACCACCAGGATGAGGACAGCAGTCTACCAAAATAGATTAGCCTTGGATTACCTTTTGGCAGTAGAGGGAGGTGTATGTGGGAAGTTTAACCTAAGTAATTGCTGTCTTCAAATAGATGACGAAGGGCAAGCAATAGCTGAGCTTACTAGCCATATGGTTAAACTAGCGCATGTGCCTACTCAGGTATGGAAAGGGTACAATCCAAGTAGTTGGTTTGGTAGCTGGTATGAGTGGTTTGGAGGGCTTAAGGCAGTGGTAGGTGGAGTCCTACTGATTTTACTGTTGTGTCTACTCCTACCGTGTCTTATACCCTTAGTAGTTAGGTCTGTGCAAAGCCTGATAGGAAGTATAGCAGAGAGGAAGGCTGCTGCACAGATAATGGCGATATATAAGTATAAGGCTCTAGATCAGGGAGAACCAATGCAAGAAGATGAATGTTGAAGATTCACATCATAAGATAAGTCTGGTCTGGTTCATGGTAACCTGAGGTATATGCAAACCAAGGTTAAGTGATGCCTCAAGTAATTGTGAAATATCAGAGGCATCAAAGGGGGGAATGTGATGTAATTCCAGTAAAATACAAGTTTAGCAGGCTAAGATTGCCACAAGGCATATGTATGTATATGTGTTTGTAGTATCAGTTAGTTAATAACACGTAGCTAAGATACTGTCATCACTGTACTGACCAGGTGCAGGAATATAAGAACTGGAATTACGCGTCCCTCTCCTTTGTATCAGATGAGCCACGTGGTTAGACCGGATGGATGAGTTTAGACTCTATTCATTAAATAGGTTAAGGGTATGTGTGGGTGTAGTTAATTGTGGGAGGAGCTACAGTGCTATATAAGGAATGTACTCTATGTATTCAGTACTCAGACTTTGCTGTATTTTGGTGACGCTAGTCCCTCTGAGTCCCGATCGGTGATCCAATAAAGAATCTCTTCCTTCCTGAAGAAACCTGTGTCCATCTCTCTGTGCTTGGCTTCCGTCAGTTTCTCCGGTATCACTACAGGTGATCAGTATAAGAAATTTGAAAGAGACTCTGACCTTATGATTGGATAATCACACTTCCTGTGACCCCAAAGGGAGGATCCGAATTAACTTTAGAACACTTATAAAGTGGAAGATTCCTGAGGCTACTTCACAGCTACTGAGGAAGCTCATACAAGAGTGAAACGCGTTTAGCTGGAGTTTTGGACTTTTATACTTGGACTTTCTACCTTTTAGCTTATATGCTTTTGAGAAGTCTTAATATTGTTTTTATTATTTTTTATCTCTACAATAAATCGATATTTTTTTATATCAGTCCATATAGTCCTTTCTAGCCTCCAGGAACATTATGTGGGGAATGCTATCCCAATAAATTAGCATATTGCCAACAAACCTCAGAGCCAGGAATTCAAGGCTCTGTCTAAGGTGAGCATAACAATTACTATCTCACTATTTTGTATACACTATCTGGACAATACCACCTATGAGGTTCTCTCTCTCTGCTTGTTCCATATCTTCGGGAGAACATCGTTTGGGATAAAGGGGTGTGTTGCTGCCTCAAGAGCAAAAAGGAGTCACTTACGGAGCCAATAGCTTATAGGCTCCAACCCACGTGAGTGGTTTCAACCAATTGCTACTATTATTCATTTTTGATTTTTGTAAACCATCTGCACTATATTCTCTCTTTTTGTTGTTTTACTTTGTATGTACATTTGGACACATTGTATCACTATGTTGGAGGGGTGAGTATACCCCCTCATTATTTATATTAATATTCATTATAGCGCTCCACTTGCTGGTATATTGTTTATACCTTTTTATTCTTATATTTTGCACTTTATTGTGGATTAAGGTATTCCACTTTTTGTGTTGAGCTGCTTTTATTCAGGCACTTTAGTATATCACTCACTATCTCAGTAAGGGATAGTTATTGTTTTCTCTGTGAACTACAATTAGATGTTTAGAGAGCAAACACCAACATCTTCTTTACAACAAGGTCAAAGTTTGCTAGAATGTATTTGTGGAACATCTGCAACAACATACGTTCTGATCTCTTCACTTAACTTTTCCAGTTTTGGGATATAAGCAGGCAAGTCTAAGGAGACAAAAATAAATAAAAACAATTAGCATCAAAGTACATACTTAAAGGGACACCATAGTCACCTGAACAACTTCAGATTAATGAGGTTGTTCTGGTGAGTCTAGTAGATCCCTGCAGGCTTTTTAATGTAAACATGGTAGTTTCAGAGAAAAGACAAAAGATGGCCACTGGAGGGACTTCCTGGATCAGTCCTGCCAGATGTGCAGTACTCACGTTTGACGTCTTCACGTTTAGCTGAAGAATTCAAACATAGTATTAGGACACTGTAGGCACTGCGAACGTGCCTGCAGTGTCCTACAGTAACCCCTGAGGCTGTCTGTGGTCGCAGCCCAAAGTGTGTGCGATAAGATTCTCCTGCACACACAGCATTGGCTCTGGCTGACAGGCTGCTGAAGGCAGAAACAATTTTACAGAAGGCAGAAGACAGGAGGCTGGAGATCCAGAAGGAGGCGATATTTGCCATCTGCCAGAGATCTACTGGACTTCAAATACTAAGTAAAAATATTTTAAAAATAAGTGAGTTAGAGAGAGTGTTAGAGAGTGTCAGAGAGAGTGTGTGTGAGAGAGAGAGTTAGAGAGAGTGAGTGAGAGAGTGTCCAAGAGAGACAAAGAGTTAGAGGCAGGGAGAGTTAGAGAGAAATAGTGAGTTAGAGAGAGTGTGAGGGAGAGTAAGTTAGAGAGAGTCAGAGAGAGTTAGAGAAAGTGAGTTAGAGTGAAAAAGTGAGTGGTAGAGAGAGAGAGAGTGAGATAGAGAGTCAGAGAGTGAGTTAGAGGCAGTGAGTGAGTTAGAGAGAGAGTGATTAAGAGAGAGTAAGAGAGAGAGTTAGAACTAGATAGATATGTAGGTAGATATATAGATAGCTAGATAGAGAGAGAGAGATAGATAGATAGATAGAAAGATATATATAGATAGACAGACAAATATAGATCGATAGATAGATATATAGAAAACAACTTTCTTATTAGACATACTGAATACATACTCAGAACAGAAAGTTGGAGATCAGTATTAGCTCCGGTACTGTCATGACTTAATTCTGCAGTCAATTACTGTTGATGGCTCCACCTTACAGCCAATCACTGCCCCTTTCCACTTAGCAATCCTTTGAAATACTATATATAGTATACATAGAAACATAGAAACATAGAAACATAGAATGTGACGGCAGATAAGAACCATTCGGCCCATCTAGTCTGCCCAGTTTTCTAAATACTTTCATTAGTCCCTGGCCTTATCTTATAGTTAGGATAGCCTTATGCCTATCCCACGCATGCTTAAACTCCTTTACTGTGTTAACCTCTACCACTTCAGCTGGAAGGCTATTCCATGCATCCACTACCCTCTCAGTAAAGTAATACTTCCTGATATTATTTTTAAACCTTTGTCCCTCTAATTTAAGACTATGTCCTCTTGTTGTGGTAGTTTTTCTTCTTTTAAATATAGTCTCCTCCTTTACTGTGTTGATTCCCTTTATGTATTTAAATGTTTCTATCATATCCCCCCTGTCTCGTCTTTCCTCCATGCTATACATGTTAAGATCCTTTAACCTTTCCTGGTAAGTTTTATCCTGCAATCCATGAACCAGTTTAGTAGCCCTTCTTTGAACTCTCTCTAAGGTATCAATATCCTTCTGAAGATAGGGTCTCCAGTACTGTGTACAGTACTCCAAGTGAGGTCTCACCAGTGTTCTGTACAATGGCATGAGCACTTCCCTCTTTCTACTGCTAATACCTCTCCCTATACAACCAAGCATTCTGCTAGCATTTCCTGCTGCTCTATTACATTGTCTGCCTACCTTTAAGTCATCAGAAATAATCACCCCTAAATCCCTTTCCTCAGATGTTGAGGTTAGGACTCTATCAAATATTCTGTACTCTGCCCTTGGGTTTTTACGTCCAAGATGCATTATCTTGCACTTATCCACATTAAATGTCAGTTGCCACAACTCTGACCATTTTTCTAGTTTACCTAAATCCTTTTCCATTTGGCTTATCCCTCCTGGAACATCAACCCTGTTACATATCTTAGTATCATCCGCAAAAAGACACACCTTACCATCAAGACCTTCTGCAATATCACTAATAAAAATATTAAAGAGAATGGGTCCAAGTACAGATCCCTGAGGTACCCCACTGGTGACAAGCCCAAGCTTTGAATATACTCCATTGACTACAACCCTCTGTTGCCTGTCACTCAGCCACTGCCTTACCCATTCAACAATATTGGAATCCAAACTCAAAGATTGTAGTTTGTTGATAAGCCTTCTATGTGCAACAGTGTCAAAAGCCTTACTGAAATCGAGGTAAGCAATGTCTACTGCACCACCCTGATCTATTATTTTAGTTACCCAATCAAAAAAATCAATAAGATTAGTTTGGCATGATCTCCCTGAAGTAAACCCATGTTGTCTCTGATCTTGAAATCCATGTGTTTTTAGATGTTCAACAATCCTATCCTTTAACATGGTTTCCATCACTTTCCCCACTACTGAAGTTAGGCTTACTGGCCTATAGTTGCCCGACTCCTCCCTATTACCTTTCTTGTGAATGGGCACAACATTCGCTAACTTCCAATCTTCTGGGACTACTCCTGTTATCAATGATTGGTTAAATAAATCTGTTAATTGTTTTGCTAGTTCACCACTAAGCTCTTTTAATAGCTTTGGGTGTATTCCATCAGGTCCCATTGACTTATTTGTCTTTACTTTTGACAGTTGAAATAGAACCTCTTCCTCTGTAAACTCACGTGTAATAAATGACTCATTTATCCTTTTTCTTAACTGAGGTCCCTTTCCTTCATTTTCATCTGTAAATACCGAACAAAAATATTCATTGAGGCAGTCAGCTAGACCTTTATCCTCATCTACATACCTTCCTTCTTTTGTTTTTAATCTAACTAATCCTTGTTTTACTTTTCTTTTCTCATTTATGTATCTAAAAAAGGTTTTGTCCCCCTTTTTTACTGACTGTGCTATTTTCTCTTCTGTGTGTGATTTGGAAGCTCTTATAACTTGCTTAGCCTCTTTCTGCCTAATCTTATAGGTCATTCTGTCTTCCTCACTCTGGGTTTTTTTATAATTACTAAATGCTAACTTTTTGTTTTTTACTATTTTGGCTACATCTGTGGAGTACCACAGTGGTTTCTGGAATTTTTTGCTTTTACTGACAAGCCTAATGCAATTTTCTGTTGCCTTCAGTAGTGCAACTTTTAAATAATCCCATTTCTTTTGGACTCCATTTAAATTGCTCCAGTCTGATAATGACTCCTTTACACATATTCTAATTTTGGAAAAGTCTGTTTTTCTAAAGTCTAAAACTTTTGTTTTTGTGTGGTGTGACTCAGTCACTGTTCTTATATTAAACCACACTGACTGATGATCACTGGATCCTAAACTTTCACCTACAGTAATATCTGATACCAAATCTCCATTTGTTAACACTAAATCTAGTATGGCCTCTTTACGAGTTGGCTCCTCAACGACTTGTTTTAGAGACAATCCCAGTAGGGAGTTTAGAATATGTGTGCTCCTGGCACAAGTAGCTATTTTTGTTTTCCAATTTACATCAGGAAGATTAAAGTCACCCATGATGATAACTTCCCCCTTCATTGTCATTTTAGCTATTTCTTCAACTAGTAGATTATCTAACTCTTCAATTTGTCCTGGGGGCCTATAAATCACACCTACACGAGTTACTGTGTGATTACCAAATTCTAACGTAACCCAAACTGACTCTATGTTCGCCTCACTAACCTTTATTAGGCTAGATTTTATGCTATTCTTTACATACAGGGCCACCCCTCCCCCTTTCTTGCCTTCCCTGTCTTTTCTATATAAAGAGTACCCTGGTATTGCTATGTCCCAGTCATTTTTCTCATTATACCATGTCTCAGTAACAGCGACTAAATCTACACTATCAGTTGCCATTATTGCCACAAGTTCATGGATCTTATTCCCTAAACTGCGAGCATTTGTAGACATGACTCTAAGCTTATCATTTTTTAACACACTTGCTACAGGCACCTTCTGTCCTTGTTTTGGGGGACAATTGGATTGATGTTTTATCACCCTTTTGCCCCCCCCTCCTAGTTTAAATACATCCTAGCAAAACCTCTGAACTGCTCACTGAGAACATTTGTTCCCTTTTGAGAAAGATGCAAACCATCTTTTTTGTACAGTTTATTTCCATTCCAAACAGAGCTACCATGAGCAATAAAGCCAAATCCTTGCTCCCGACACCATTCACCAAGCAACAAGTTAAAGTCCCTAATACGCATCCGCCTGTCATTCTGAGTGTTATGCACAGGCAGAACTTCAGAGAATGACAATGTGGAAGCAACCTGCCGTATATCATTGGCAAAAACACTAAAAACTTCCTTAACCTCTGAAACCTCATTGCAAGCCAAGTCATTTGTCCCTAAATGGACAAGTACATCCAATTCCCCTTCCTGCTTTGCTTGCTTAACAATATTACAGATACGTCTCCTGTCTCTGTGAGCAGTAGCTCCGGGAAGACACCTCACAAGACCACCATTGTCCATCTCCACACCTCTTATGATGGAATCCCCCACCAACAACTGCTTTCTATTAAGCCTCACCATAGTCTTCAAGCCTCTCTGCACAACACCATTAGCCTCAGTGCCTCTCTGCACAACACCACTAGCCTCAATGCCTCTCTTCACAACACCACTAGCCTCAATGCCTCTCTTCACAACACCACTAGTCTCAGTGCCTCTCTTCACAACACCACTAGCCTCAGTGCCTCTCTGCACAACACCACTAGCCTCAGTGCCTCTCTGCACAACACCACTAGCCTCAGTGCCTCTCTGCACAACACCACTAGCCTCAGTGCCTCTCTGCACAACACCACTAGCCTCAGTGCCTCTCTGCACAACACCACTAGCCTCAGTGCCTCTCTGCACAACACCACTAGCCTCAGTGCCTCTCTGCACAACACCACTAGCCTCAGTGCCTCTCTGCACAACATCACTAGCCTCAGTGCCTCTCTGCACAACACCACTAGCCTCAGTGCCTCTCTGCACAACACCACTAGCCTCAGTGCCTCTCTGCACAACACCACTAGCCTCAGTGCCTCTCTGCACAACACCACTAGCCTCAGTGCCTCTCTCCACGACACCACTACACTCTGAAAGTGCAGAAAATGAATTATGTAGAGCAACAGACTGTGCAATATGCCTTTTATCCACAACTCCAAGTCTACCAGATCCTACAGTAATCCATCTGCCATTCCTAGTATGTCTCTGCGGCAGTGGCTTTGCAGCAGTTCCAGCCTGAGTTTGTTTACCAGATAATTTACAAATCTCAGACTTCAAAAATACAATCTCCTGCCGCAAAATAGAGAACTGTCTACAGATTAGACAACCAAACCTCCAAAAAGTGGAACGTGAAACAAATGCAAAGCAACTATTACACTGAACTAAGTCTGCCATTCCAATGAGGTGAATAATTTAAATCAAACAAACCTTAACTTTTTATTTATCCTCCTGAATACCTCGGATTACCTCCAGTTTCTCTCCAGAATATCTCCAACCACACACACACTTAGAAGCAACACTTAGATGAAGCAACCAAGCTCTATTAGCCAAGCTAATGACAACAGCCCTTATATACTCGTCAAATCACCTCCCACTAGGAATGTTTAACACCTGGGCAGGCCTCTGCTTATTAGCAAACAATAGCTAATTTAAATAGCAATCAATAGCAAGTAGCTACCTAATCCAATCAAATGCCTTATAATTACCAACAGGAAATCAAACCTTGTGCAGTCAGTAACCTTTTCCTACAGATGAATCTTACCAACAGGAAATCAAACCTTGTGCAGTCAGTAACCTTTTCCTACAGATGAATCTTACCAACAGGAAATCAAACCTTGTGCAGTCAGTAACCTTTTCCTACAGATGAATCTTACCTGCAACAGTAAAAAAGAACTCTTAGCACAACTCTTAGACAGTTGAAGCTTCTGTAAAACTCTCCAGAATATCTCCAACCACACACACACTTAGAAGCAACACTTAGATGAAGCAACCAAGCTCTATTAGCCAAGCTAATGACAACAGCCCTTATATACTCCTCAAATCACCTCCCACTAGGAATGTTTAACACCTGGGCAGGCCTCTGCTTATTAGCAAACAATAGCTAATTTAAATAGCAATCAATAGCAAGTAGCTACCTAATCCAATCAAATGCCTTATAATTACCAACAGGAAATCAAACCTTGTGCAGTCAGTAACCTTTTCCTACAGATGAATCTTACCAACAGGAAATCAAACCTTGTGCAGTCAGTAACCTTTTCCTACAGATGAATCTTACCTGCAACAGTAAAAAAGAACTCTTAGCACAACTCTTAGACAGTTGAAGCTTCTGTAAAACTCTCCAGAATATCTCCAACCACACACACACACTTAGAAGCAACACTTAGATGAAGCAACCAAGCTCTATTAGCCAAGCTAATGACAACAGCCCTTATATACTCCTCAAATCACCTCCCACTAGGAATGTTTAACACCTGGGCAGGCCTCTGCTTATTAGCAAACAATAGCTAATTTAAATAGCAATCAATAGCAAGTAGCTACCTAATCCAATCAAATGCCTTATAATTACCAACAGGAAATCAAACCTTGTGCAGTCAGTAACCTTTTCCTACAGATGAATCTTACCAACAGGAAATCAAACCTTGTGCAGTCAGTAACCTTTTCCTACAGATGAATCTTACCTGCAACAGTAAAAAAGAACTCTTAGCACAACTCTTAGACAGTTGAAGCTTCTGTAAAACTCTCCAGAATATCTCCAACCACACACACACTTAGAAGCAACACTTAGATGAAGCAACCAAGCTCTTTTTGCACAAGGTTTGATTTCCTGTTGGTAAGATTCATCTGTAGGAAAAGGTTACTGACTGCACAAGGTTTGATTTCCTGTTGGTAATTATAAGGCATTTGATTGGATTAGGTAGCTACTTGCTATTGATTGCTATTTAAATTAGCTATTGTTTGCTAATAAGCAGAGGCCTGCCCAGGTGTACAGATATAGATACTCATAATAGACTGTGAAGTGGAATCAAGTCAGCATTTCAACTCACTAATCTCTCATTAGTTGATCAATACTGTTTTACTTTTAATCAGGTAGACATTCTATGAAAAGAGGAGGTGTAGCTAAATGTTGGAAGTATGCTACAGAAAGCTGTAAAACATTTTCCTTTTCCAAATTTGTACCTTTCAAACTGTAATTCATTCCTTGCAATATTTGCCCTATGATCCCAAAAATATTTGAAGCTCTGGACATATAAGGCATTTTAACAATTAGTACTAGGTGAGCTTATTTTGAGCATTTTTCTTTTGTTTCGTTGCACGAGTTGTGTAGAAATTATTAGCAGCAAACCTATGTGAATTTGTTCCTCGTTTTTTCTGAATATCATACTTATAGGTGATGTTGTATTATGCATACATACAATCAATCCTACCTGTCCCTTAAAAAAAGGATCTAATACTTTTTCTATGTACACAAAAGGCCGATTTCTCTCAAATTTTCATAAATCAGTCTAAATCTGTGTTAGTAAGCACTAGATAATTCATCCACCACACAGGTGTGGCATATCAAGATGCTGATTAGACAGCATGATTATTGCACAGGTGTGCCTTAGGCTGACCACAATAAAAGGCCATTCTAAAATGTGCAGTTTTACTGTATTGGAAGGTTCAGGGGGGTCCGAAACCAGTCAGTATATGGTCACCATTTGCCTTCAGGTGATGGTGATGCCTTCAGGTGACAGCATCAGGTTCGTAGAACTAACAAGCACTGCAAGGCCTCCACACACCAACAGACAATGTCACTGCAAAGATCCCAGAAGGTGACAAAGCCACTTTAATATAAAAATGTTTGACCAACTGATAAGTGTTAGGGGCTTCTTTCGGTTTTAAACATTTTAGGTCTCGGCACATGTGAGAAGCTGGATCTGATTAAATGCAAAGTGGAAGCACCTGTAGTGACTGTCAGGAAGACAGCCACTAGAAATGTATTTAACCCTGCAAAGTAAATATTGCCATTTAATACAAACTGCAATGGTTTACATTGCAGGGTTAAGAGAAGACCACTGCACCCAGTCAATGTGTTATGGATGACTTTAGTGGTCCTTCAAGTATTAATAAAAAAAATTAAAATAATCAAACATTTTTTCACAGTTTGAGCCACTGTACTCCTCATGCTGTAGCTCCTGCATGCTTTCCCTGCCAATCGCATAGAGAAGCATCATAGTGATCTGGTGCACATGCGCGGCTTTGCGCTGCACCAATTGCGTTCTTCATAGAGCGGCACTTAATGCCGCCCTATGAATGAACTTAGTGCTCTGGTATGCGCGTTCCCAAGCTGAGCTGACTGACAGCTCAGCTTGCTTTCAATGCCTGCCCCCCTCCTACAGCAACCCTCCAGCCCAAACTATGTGTGTTTGCATAGAAACACTATATATAGAGACCTCTCTATATATAGTGTTTGTATACAATCACACATATATACCCACACCCACAGTCACCCACACTCAGCCACTCACCCACACTCACTCAGTCACTCACTCACCTACCCACACTCAGTCACTCACCCACCCACAATCAACCACACTCAATAAGTCACCCACACCCAGTCACCCACACTCAAACACTCAGTCACCCACACTCAATCACTCACTCACCCAAACTTAATCACACACTCACCCAGTCACCCACACTCACTCATTTACTCACTCAGCCACCCACACTCAATAAGTCACTAACAATCACTGAATAAGTCACCCACACTCACTCAGCCACCCACACTCAATAAGTGACCCACACTCAGTCACCCTCACTCACCCACCCACACTCACTTACTCACACACTCACAAAATAAGTTTACTTACAGTTTGGATCCTCCCCTTCTGCTCGGTGTCCGGTCTTCAGCCGACGCTCTGTGCAGGAGATCTTATCTCCCCACTGCCGTCTCTCATTGCTGACAGGCTCCGGTGTTAGTACAGCACATAGGAGGCGTGTTCACAGTGCCCCCTATCTCCTGTCTGCTGATAGCAGGTTTGATGTCTTCACCCAAGCGTGAAGACGTCAAACGTGATGAATGCGAATTAGGCATTCATGAACTCGGAAGTCCCTCTGGTGGCAGTCCAATGTAAACACTGTATTTTCGGAGGAAATACAGTGTTTACATGAGAAAGGCTCCAGGGAGCTATAGTTCTCACCTGAACAACCTCATTAAGCTTAAGTTGTTCAGGTGATTAGACTGTCCCTTTAAGGACATAATTTTGCAGCTATCTCCCCTATGGGTTGCTTTGTCATATTCAGTAAAAAAAATTGGATGCCTTTATGGTTAATCTTGATGGAATTGAATCTTTTTTAAACATAGATTACTATGTTACTATGTATTTGAGAAATTTTCACCAATGAAACAAGCATTAAGATTGCATGTTACATGCATTGTATATAGAATGTAAAGATACCATATATGTGGAAATATAAATTGGTTTTATTACATGCAAAGGAGGTTGAAGACTAATACAAACTGCAGTGGTACATAAATGGACATTGTCTCTATTTTGTTGTTTTTTCCTCTCTCTTGGATCAAGAGAAATATGTGGAATGTGATCATTTAAAGTCTTTTTTTAACCTATGGCAGCATGTAGCTGTGTTAAAATAGATGAAAAATAGAAATCTAGGACTACTCATATTTTAAGAAGTTGGATATAAAAAAAAAAAAGCCAAATTAAAATCACCATCATGCAGAAAAGACTGAACACAGATTATTACCCAAGTGCTTATGGAGGAAGTCCAGCGCTGATGTGACTGTGACATTTAAGCAAATGTGCGGATCAATTGTCCCATGGGAGCCAATAAATGCATTTACCATGTACCCAGTGAAGAAGGCAAAATCTGTGGGACTATGATGAACAGATCCCCTAAGAACACAAAACAAGAAAAGTTAAGAAGAAGGAATTACTACTTTTTATAGTAAAAGAAAAGAAGAATACCACTAGAAAAACAGCCACTTAACAATCCCCGTGGCAGAACGAATGTAGAGAGGGCTCTGGTGCAAGAAATTTCTGTGCCCCTACTCTAGAGCAAGATTGGCAAAAAGAAGATATTTAACTGTTGTATAACTCCCAGTGATTGTCTGGTGCATGAGAGAGATACTGCATTCAAACTGCATAAAGGGAAGTGTGAATATATGGCACATTCTGCAGGGCTGGATTTCCAAATGCCAGTCCTGTATTTACCTCGCTTGTGAGCTAGTGGAAATTGTGAGCCACGCCACACAAATAATAAGAGAACAATGATTGGCTTTGGAGTGGACTCCAAACAGCAGCTTTGTTAATACTGAAGTCTCATTGGCTGAGCTGCATGCTGCAAAACATTTTTCCTTTTTTTTTTTACTAAAACAAATGAGTTTTGTACAGGGAGAAAGAAAAACACATAATGAGTATTCCTTTTCTCAACAATTTAAAGATTACATTTATCTTTCAAATATATGAATACTACAATTTGCCTATAATTGAAAAGGAAGCCATGAAAGGGGAATGTTGTTTTCAAACATTACACTACATAACCTGGTATGTGACAGGGGAGCAAGTTTGCATGCCCTGGTCATGGCCTCTATAGATTGTGTAAAGGGTTTCTTACTGAAGCATCAGGGATGTGAAGCAATACCCCTGCACTCTAGATTAGGTCCTACAATTCACACAATGACAGAAGTGGGTTGCTAGTTGGGTTGGACAGCAGTGCATTATAGTAATCAAACTTACAAAATTTGTTGCTCATATGACTGTCTATGGCTTACTATAATAATTTATAAATACCGTATTTTTCATGTTGACATATCACATACACGGCAATATAATTAGGGGAAAAGATTTGCCAACCAATAAAAAAACAATGATTTTTTTTTATAAGAAGGAAGAGATACTCAATAAAAAGTCAATAAGGATACCACCTAGTGGTGGAATGTTGTAAAACAGACATGCATATTTGCAAATATATGATATATAACATTTAATGCACTTGGAAGCTGAAGATGCTGGTTCTGCAAATTCTTTTAATCCTTGTTCTCTTCTGTAGCCATTCAGAAGTGATTTATTAAGCTGAGTGTCTATAGATACACCATGAAAAAAATTCTACTTGCAATATCATAATACTGGTTACCCATGACTATTCTCCTCTCACCAATATCACCCATTTCGGTTATACGGCATTACATTCTAGAAATATTGTCTGAAAAGTTTCTACAACTTACAAGATAGTCAGAATTTTACTATCTTTGCATCCCAAACTCAATGTCCTCATTTTCTGAATACTGGAGGAAGTTTGGAAATGTTCATTGTTTATGAATAATGTTGGCTTTTGGATTTTTGGATATGAAGTGTCTTCCAGAGGAAACATCCACGCATCCAATGCAATCGCACACCTGGAAGGTAAAAAAGATACCGATATGAAACAGGCAATTTGTTAACAGTTTGGTAGAAAGCATAGAAAGGATAAATATTTGTGATGGAGCTCTAAGCGAAAAATGAAAATATAAAGTAACATAAGAAAGAATGAGGGAAAGTTGGAAAAAGCTAAGCTGATGAGAGAGGGATGGAAGACAAAATGGACAAACATAGCAACGATTAAGAGGAGCACGAATAAGCCCAAGTAGCAAAAAACATATTAGACATACTGCTTTTGTTACATTATCGGATTTTATTGTTAACGGCTAGTGATGTCGCGAACACAACATTTTCGGTTCGCGAACGGCGATCGGGAACTTCCGCAAACGTTCGCGAACCGGCGAACCGCCATTGACTTCAATGGGCAGGCGAATTTTAAAACCCACAGGGACTCTTTCTGGCCACAAAAGTGATGGAAAAGTTGTTTCAAGGGGACTAACACCTGGACTTTGGCATGCCGGAGGGGAAACCATGGCAAAACTCCCATGGAAAATTACACAGTTGATGCAGAGTCTGGTTTTAATCCATAAAGGGCATAAATCACCTAACATTCCTAAATCACAATGGATATGGATTGACACCTGACATATGGCATATTGACACCTTGACATATGGATTGACACCTGTCCTCAGAGACCCTGATACACACTGACACAGAGCATAATAGGGACTGTTCACCCTACATAGGGTCACTTGGCAGGTATGGATTGACACCTGTCCTCAGAGACCATGATACACACTGACACAGAGCAGAATAGAGACTGTTCCCCCTACATAGGGTCACTTGGCAGATATGGATTGACACCTGTCCTCAGAGCCCCTGATACACACTGACACAGAGCAGAATAGAGACTGTTCCCCCTACATAGGGTCACTTGGCAGATATGGATTGACACCTGTCCTCAGAGATCATGATACACACTGACACAGAGCAGAATAGAGACTGTTCCCCCTACATAGGGTCACTTGGCAGGTATGGATTGACACCTGTCCTCAGAGACCATGATACACACTGACACAGAGCAGAATAGAGACTGTTCCCCCTACCTAGGGTCACTTGGCAGATATGGATTGACACCTGTCCTCAGAGACCATGATACACACTGACACAGAGCAGAATAGAGACTGTTCCCCCTACATAGGGTCACTTGGCAGATATGGATTGACACCTGTCCTCAGAGACCATGATACACACTGACACAGAGCAGAATAGAGACTGTTCCCCCTACATAGGGTCACTTGGCAGATATTGATTGACACCTGTCCTCAGAGACCATGATACACACTGACACAGAGCAGAATAGAGACTGTTCCCCCTACATAGGGTCACTTGGCAGATATGGATTGACACCTGTCCTAAGGATCCCTGATACACACTGACACAGAGCAGAATAGGGACTGTTCCCCCTACATAGGGTCACTTGGCAGATATGGATTGACACCTGTCCTCAGAGACCATGATACACACTGACACAGAGCAGAATAGAGACTGTTCCCCCTACCTAGGGTCACTTGGCAGATATGGATTGACACCTGTCCTCAGAGACCATGATACACACTGACACAGAGCAGAATAGGGACTGTTCCCCCTACATAGGGTCACTTGGCAGATATGGATTGACACCTGTCCTAAGGATCCCCGATACACACTGACACAGAGCAGAATAGGGACTGTTCCCCCTACATAGGGTCACTTGGCAGATATGGATTGACACCTGTCCTCAGAGCCTCTGATACACACTGACACAGAGCAGAATAGGGACTGTTCCCCCTACATAGGGTCACTTGGCAGATATGGATGGACACCGGTCCTCAGAGACCTAATTTTGTAATAATGGTAATACTATTACCTATTATATAATATTGGCAGGGGCAAGGAAATTCCCTCTAAATAGATGGGTATAGGCAGAGAGTATGGAGACCGGAGTGATAAAGTGTCAATAAGGTGATATAAAGTTAAATGTATCACAGACACACAGACACCCTTTCTCTTAGCTAGTTTCCAGAAATGCTGGATAGGGCTATAAAGACTCAGAGAGGTCTAAGAAGAATCCTCTAAACTAGCCTTAATCTCCTTAACCCCTTAAGGACCAAGCTTCTGGAATAAAAGGGAATCATGACATGTCACACATGTCATGTGTCCTTAAGGGGTTAAACACCTTCAAGGGTGTTCTAAGCTAAAGCTCAATCTAAACGTTTAGATGACTGCCTGATTTCCTATCACAGATGCTGGCTAGGAATAACAGTGTGCAAGACAAAGAGTGGGTCTAAGTGCCCATAGTTCAGTAAAGTGTCCCTAGTGAAGTGAAAAATAGAATAACGAGCTGGCGCCCAAGAGAAAAACGAGCTGGCGCCCTATCAGGGGACGTGTATATGGCATCGATTTTAGGAACCGGGAGATGGAAAAAGATGCTTAGTCGGTCCTCCTACTTCAAATTTGGGGCACTGCGCGTGCAATCTAATGTGCCACCAGATAGGAGTGGTGTGTTAAGTAGTACTATTCCTATCAGTTTAATACCTGTTATGTGCCTTTTTTTTGGTTTGTTTTTTGAAGCCACAGTGCAGCAACAGAGGGACGAAAAATTAGGCATGTACACATGCCTGAAAAATTAGGTACTGTTGCAGCCACTGCCGTAGCAGCGGCCATAAAAATTGATGTTTGTTTCACAGGCAGAAAGTGCCCTAAAACATTGCGGCTTGAACCCTAGTTGGTGGCGGATAAGTCACGCAAGTCAACCAGCATTCAGAGTTAAAATACAGCAGCGTGTGGACCATTTTTAGCCCAAGGCAGCTCATCTCATCAGGCCTTTTTTAGTCGAATGTATCGCCCACTGTCAGTCCCTTCGGGATCCATCCCTCATTCATCTTAATAAAGGTGAGGTAATCTAGACTTTTTTGACCTAGGCGACTTCTCTTCTTAGTGACAATACCTCCTGCTTCACTGAAGGTCCTTTCTGACAGGACACTTGAAGCGGGGCAGGCCAGAAGTTCTATCGCAAATTGGGATGGCTCAGGCCACAGGTCAAGCCTGCACACCCAGTAGTCAAGGGGTTCATCGCTCCTCAGAGTGTCGATATCTGCAGTTAAGGCGAGGTAGTCTGCTGCCTGTCGGTCGAGTCGTTCTCTGAGGGTGGAACCCGAAGGGCTGTGGCGATGCGTAGGACTTAAAAAGATCCGCATGTCCTCCATCAACAACACGTCTTTAAAGCGTCCTGTCCTTGCCGGCGTGGTCGTGGGAGGAGGAGGATGACTTTCACCTCTTCCCCTGTTAGATTCCCGTTGTGCTGTGACATCACCCTTATACGCTGTGTAAAGCATACTTTTTAATTTATTTTGCAAATGCTGCATCCTTTCCAACTTGTTGTAATTCGGTAACATTTCCGCCACTTACAGGTCGTTCTCCTTCAGCCTTTTTATACGAGGGTCCCTCAACAGGCACGACAGCATGACAGACCCCATTTGCACAAGGTTGGATGCCGAACTACTCATTTCCCGTTCCTCCTCCTCAGTGATCTCAATGAAGGTATGTTCTTCCCCCCAGCCACGTACAACACCACTGGTACCAGATAGGTGACAACGAGCACCCTGGGATGCCTGTTGTGGTTGGTCTTCCTCCTCCTCCTCCTCAAAGCCACATTCCTCCTCTGACTCCTCTTCCTCACAATCCTCTTCCAGCGTTGCCGCAGGTCCAGCCAGCGATGCTGATAAGACTGTTTCTGGTGGTGATGTGACCACTCTTCCTCTTCACGCTCATCTACGGCCTGATCCAGCACTCTTCGCAGGGCACGCTCCAGGAAGAAAACAAATGGTATGATGTTGCTGATGGTGCCTTCGGTGCGACTGACTAGGTTTATCACCTCCTCAAAAGGACGCATGAGCCTACAGGCATTGCGCATGAGCATCCAGTAACGTGGCAAAAAAAATCCCAGCTTCCCAGAGGCTGTCCTAGCACCCCGGTCATACAAATATTCATTAACGGCTTTTTCTTGTTGGAGCAGGCGGTCGAACATTAGCAGTGTTGAATGCCAACGTGTCGGGCTGTCGCAAATCAAGCGCCTCACTGGCATGTTGTTTCGCCGCTGGATATCTGCAAAGTGCGCCATGGCCGTGTAGGAACGCCTGAAATGGCCACACACCTTTCTGGCCTGCTTCAGGACGTCCTGTAAGCCTGTGTACTTATGCACAAAGCGTTGTACGATCAGATTACACACATGTGCCATGAACGGCACATGTGTCAACTTGCCCAACTTCAATGCCGCCAACAAATTTGTTCCGTTGTCACAAACCACTTTGCCGATATCCAGTTGCTGCGGAGTCAGCCACTTTTCCACCTGTGCGTTCAGGGCGGACAGGAGTGCTTGTCCGGTGTGACTCTCTGCTTTCAACCAAGTCAAACCCAAGACGGTGTGACACTGCCGTATCCGGGATGTGGAATAGTACCTGGGGAACTGGGGGGGTGCCGTTGATGTGGAGCAAGACGCAGCAGCAGAAGAGGACTCAGCCGAGGAGGTTATGGAAGAGGATGGAGTAGGAGGAGTAGAGGATGTGGCAGCAGGCCTGCCTGCAAGTCGTGGCGGTGTCAACAACTCCTCTGCAGAGCCACGCATTCCATGCTTGGCAGCCGTCAGCAGGTTTACCCAATGCGCAGTGTAGGTGATATACCTGCCCTGACCATGCTTTGCAGACCAGGTATCAGTGGTCAGATGGACCCTTGCACCAACACTGTGTGCCAGACATGCCATTACTTCCTTTTGCACAATCGAGTACAGGTTGGGGATTGCCTTTTGTGCAAAGAAATTTCGTCCGGGTACCTTCCACTGCGGTATCCCAATAGCCACAAATTTTTTGAACGCCTCAGACTCCACCAGCTTGTATAGTAAAAGCTGGCGGGCTAATAGTTCAGACAAGCCAGCTGTCAGACGCTGGGCAAGGGGGTGACTTTCTGATATTGGCTTCTTACGCTCAAACATGCCCTTGACAGACACCTGACTGTGGGCAGATGAGCGGGAACTGCTCAAGGCGAGAGACAGAGTGGCGGATGGTTGAGAGGGGGCAAGGAGGACAGCAGTGGTTGACGTGGCTGAAGATGCTGGACTAGGAGGAGGATGGCGGCTTTGAGTTTGTGTGCTGCTTGTACTCATGTGTTGATCCCATAGGCGTTTGTGATGTGCGATCATGTGCCTACGCAAAGCAGTTGTACCTAGATGGGTGTTGGACTTCCCACGACTCAGTTTCTTTTGGCACAGGTTGCAAATGGCATCGCTGTTGTCAGAGGCAGACACACAAAAAAAATGCCACACTGCTGAGCTCTGCAATGACGGCATTCTGGTGGTGGACACAGCATGCGTTGATTGGCGTGCTGTCGGGCTGACCCCGGGTGCCGATGCATGCTGTCTGACTGTGCCACTAGCTCCTTGCGACGACCTCCCCCTGCTTCCAACTCGTCTCCTCCTCCTCCTCTCTGTCTCCCCATCTGAACTTTCGCCCTGTTCTTCTTTTTGCCGAGCGGGCACCCACGAGACATCCATGGACGCATCGTCGTCATCAACCGCTTCACTTGTATCTGACAACTCAGCAAAGAAAGCAGCAGCGGGTACAACATCATCATCATCACACCGTACGTCCATGTGTGTAATGCTGCCTGCCTGAGACATATCCCTGTTATCTACATCCTCTGGCAATAATGGTTGCGCATCACTCATTTCTTCAAACGGATGTGTAAATAACTCCTCTGAAATACCAAGTGAAGCGGCTGTGGTGCTAGTGTTGGTGGTGGCGGCAGGCGGGTGAGTGGTCTCTTGAGAGGTGCCCGAAGCTAAGCTGGAGGAGGATGGTGCGTCAAGGTTCCGAGCGGAAGCTGTAGAAGATTGGGTGTCCTGTGTTAGCCAGTCAACTATGTCCTCAGAACTTTTCAAGTTCAGGGTACGTGGCCTCTGAAAACTGGGCATTATTCTAGGGCCAAAGGGAATCACAGCACCACGACCACGATGGACCCTGCGGGGTGGCCTGCCTCTGCCTGTCATTTTTTTTTGGATTAGTGGTACTATGCGTGCAAGCTACTGTGAGACCAGATATGAGTGGCAATGTGCACTGGCAGAGGTTGGCAGAGTACACGCTGTAGGCCTGACACCCGCTTGAAGACAACTGCTATTCAATCTATAACAGTGAAAACCTTTTTTTCTTTTTAAATGCACGCTATTGTGACACCAGATATGAGTGGCAAAGTGCACTTGCAGAGGTTGGCAGAGTACACACTGAAGGCCTGACACCCTCTTGAAGTACACTGACTGCTATTAGCTTACAGTGAAAAACTTTTTTGCTTTTTAAAGGCACGCTATTGTGACACCAGATATGAATGGCAAAGTGCACGCTGAAGGCCTGACACCCGCTTGAAGGACACTGACTGCTATTAGCTTACAGTGAAAAACGTTTTTGCTTTTTAAAGGCACGCTATAGTGACACCAGATATGAGTGACAAAGTGCACTTGCAGAGGTTGGCAGAGTACACGCTGAAGGCCTGACACCCACTTGAAGTACACTGACTGCTATTAGCTTACAGTGAAAAACTTTTTTGCTTTTTAAAGGCACGCTATTGTGACACCAGATATGAGTGGCAAAGTGGACTGGCAGAAGTTGGCAGAGTACACGCTGAAGGCCTGACACCCGCTTGAAGGACACTGACTGCTATTAGCTTACAGTGAAAAACTTTTTTTTCTTTTTAAAGGCACGCTATTGTGACACCAGATATGAGTGGCAAAGTACACTGGCAGAGGTTGGCAGAGTACACGCTGTAGGCCTGACACCCGCTTGAAGACAACTGCTATTCAATCTATAACAGTGAAAACCTTTTTTTCTTTTTAAATGCACGCTATTGTGACACCAGATATGAGTGGCAAAGTGCACTTGCAGAGGTTGGCAGAGTACACGCTGAAGGCCTGACAACCGCTTTAAGGACACTAAATGCTATTAGCTTACAGTGAAAAACTTTTTTGCTTTTTAAAGGCACGCTATAGTGACACCAGATATGAGTGGCAAAGTGCACTTGCAGAGGTTGGCAGAGTACACACTGAAGGCCTGACACCCTCTTGAAGTACACTGACTGCTATTAGCTTACAGTGAAAAACTTTTTTGCTTTTTAAAGGCACGCTATTGTGACACCAGATATGAATGGCAAAGTGCACGCTGAAGGCCTGACACCCGCTTGAAGGACACTGACTGCTATTAGCTTACAGTGAAAACCTTTTTTGCTTTTTAAAGGCACGCTATAGTGACACCAGATATGAGTGACAAAGTGCACTTGCAGAGGTTGGCAGAGTACACGCTGAAGGCCTGACACCCAGATGCTTGCAGACAACTAACTGCTATTCAATCTATTACAGTGAAAACATTTGTTTTGTTTTTAAATGCAAGCTTAAGCTATTGTGACACCAGATATGAGTGGTGGTACTGGGCAAGTGGGCACAGTATCCACTGTGAGCCTGACACAGAAGCTGGCAGACAACTTGTTATGTGCAAATGCAAATATTACAAGTTTTAGAATGAAATGTTGTATTTCTTAAACTGTGTACTTTGTCTTTAAGAGATATTGCAAATTGACAAGGTGTTAGAAATGGAACATGTTTTTCATAGATGTTTCTTTAAGCAATAATCTCAGTGCATATTATGTTTGCGCCATTTTGTCCCAGACGAATTACAATAACAATAATGCATAAACAAGCTTCAAGGCTATACTACGACTCTTTCATTACACAATATAATGTGGTAACCCCAAATTAATGGAACTTCCCCAAATCCGGAAATCTCCCATGACTGTGCACTTACGTCTTAGTATAAACAACAGATAAGCATTCAGACTTTGGGAAGCCATCTTGTCCCAAGTTGGTGGAAGTTCCCCAGGTCCGGGAGTTTCCATGACGTGTGCACTTGCTTTTAGCTATGGCCTTGTATCTAAAGGGAGGTCCTAAATTGATTTAAAGTAGACAAGTTACTTTTTCATATATGAACTATGGTGACCCTAAAATGACGACACCTAAGGTATATATAGGTGTACTTTTAAATGTTAACACAGAGGAGAGACTTGGAGACAGACGCTGCTCCATCTTAAAATGACAGAGAGGCTGACATATATTTATATTTTTATATAATAAATATCCAAAAAGACACTATTGCTTCCAAGACAATCCTTATTTTATATTGTATTCTCAATTATTTATATATGTTAAATAGAGGATCTCTTACTAACTATATAAAATTATGGCTAAGATATCTGTATGGTTAGCCCTACTAAGTTCTATGCTTTAAGACCTTATAGTGGTAAATAAGGGAACCGCCAGCGGTTACAATTGGTGACCACGAAGGGACTTATACTTGGAAGCTTTAATTATAAAATAATAAATACCTAGGTAACCTCTTATACGTAAGAGAAGACACAATACTTTGTCATGGCACAAATCTTGAAATATCAAGAACCTATTGAGCTATTTGTAGCCCAGACTCAGAGAGAGATATTCATCATTAGAGATGATTTTAATGTGAACAAGGCACTTTGAGTTCAGGTGCCAGGTACATCGTAATTAGCATACAATGCTGAAATTTTGTGGATCTTAATTAATATCATAAGAGAACAAATATACATATTTGGTAAACTCCCTAATATGCCTAATACACCAGCACAGCATGGTTCATTAGTTCCAGGACAGTGGATTGCAGGCAGGGGGATATGTTCTCTTTGTAGCTGCTTAGTATGCATGCGCAAGAAAAAGATTGATGCAAGATGTTGTCAAAAGAAAATTGATAAGACAGAGCGATGAAATTTGAAGTCTAATTCCAAAAATGCAAAGAAAATTGCATTACGGCTTAATGAAAACATTCATGCAACAGACAGACAGGATTTTTTAATTATTGCATTACTGCATTCTGGATTCCACTATATATGAAAAGTTTTATAAAACAGTGATAATTTCCATATTGTCAGTTACGCTAGCTGTTCATTAAAAAAATCAGGAATTATAACAGCAAAGCTGTTTTAATAATCCGGGCCTGGATTTGAATTTCAACCATCTGATGGTGGACAACGTTGAATAGCATATACAAGGTCTGGATTTTGCAGTCGGAAAGGCCCTGTATGCCGCTGGATGGTTTTGTCCCATTCAGTACAGGGCATTTGAGCTTTAGTGGATAACACAGTTGATCTTTGAATAAAATTAACATTTACTAGGGGGCGTGGCCAACCAAGCAACTAACAAGACGCATCTCTGTGGGGCTTCGAGACGGCCTCACAAACATAAGCCTATTTCAGCCGAAAAAAATAATATCTTTGAAATCTGACCATAATCCCCCCTATGGGGTGCAAACATAAAAGACACCCGCGACCAGAGACAATTAACCTGCCTGATAGGCTTTCCTTCGAGAGACCCACGCCACCACCTAAGTTGGCGCTGAAGACTTGATATAGCCCAGAGATCTCGGAGGACTCCGGTGAAGAGAGGCTATCCCCTACCTCTCCTGACCCGAGGCGAGTATACTTATCCTCAGAGTCAGATGATGACTCTTCTACTTCCACAAAGGGAGATATCAAGAGATTGCTTACTGACCTACAGAAGGTATGGAAGACTGATCTCCGGAAGACTCTATATAACAGTTTACCAGGAGTTGGAGCCCAGTTGCAGGAGATGGCACAGGGAGGAGGCAAAAAACCAAAAGCGCAGTACATATTAAGAGGAAATCCAAAGGCAGGGTAATACGAGAGGCAGAAGTCAGGGCTGGCAGCGGAGTAACGTAGTCGGTAAAGCAGGCAGAGGTCAGAGTCCAGGAAATCAGTCAGCAGAGTAGTAAAGATCCGTCAGGAAAAAACAAACAAACAAAATGACCAGATACTAGGTCTCAGGCAGAGCTGGCTTTTACAGCCTGCTGATTAGGAGCAGCTGACCCTAATTGGTAAGGGGCTGCAGGTGGATCAGCATAAGAGGGGTACCAGAAAGAGTTGAAGGGGAAGCCCTGCTCCCATTTGTGCAGAAGATTATAGCCTCTATGGGCCTTAAGGGCAGATCTGATGCCCCCTGTGTAACGGCTGCCTTCCGAGTACATAAATCAGCGACAGCTCCTGTGGCAGTTCCTAGAGATATTATTGCTGTAACAAGAGACATAACTGTGAGAACCGTAATACTGAACCGTTCTAGAGAGATGGGCAACTGGCAGCTGGCCCCCAAGCGGAGGCAGACGATACAGTGCCGATGCCAAAGGAAGTTGATAGCCCTGCAGTGGGCAGCTCTCAGGCATACAGGGAACTGTATGTGAGAAAGAACTGTAGGCTCTCATATCGTCCTTAATAGGCAATAAACACTTATGAGACTGTACCTCTCCTTATAATCACACATTTAGAGTTACTTTTATGGAGTATAATTTTTTTCTACTTCATTATAGAAATTCAAAGTGTATTACGGCAAAACTCCTGTTCCACACCACTGAGTGTGGCAACACCAGTAATGCAACATACAATGTTTTTTCTTTTTTTATAGCGCACTAATTGACACTCCTTGTTTGCACTTTATTGCCCATTACCAGTATATTGTTAAAGGGACACTCCAGGCACCCAGACCACTTCTGCTCATTGGAGTGGTCTGGGTGCCAACTCCCACTACCCTTAACCCTGCAAGTGTAATTATTGCAGTTTTTCATAAACTGCAATAATTACATTGCAGGGTTAACTCCACCTCTAGTGGCTGTCTACTAGACAGCCACTAGAGGTCACTTCCTGGGTTCTAGCACAGGAAACCTGTGCTAGAGCGTCGCTGGATGTCCTCAAGCTGTGTGAGGACCTCCAGCGTCGCTCAAAACCCCATAGGAAAGCATTGAAATGAGTTTTCAATGCTTTCCTATGGGGAGACGTAATGCGCATGCGCGGCACTTCCGCGCATGCGCATTAGGTCTCCTCGGCCGGTGGGCGAGATTAGTCTCGCCCACCGGCCGACGCAATCACAAGGAGGAGCGTCACGGAGGAGGAGACAGCGGCGAGGGACATCGCCGCTCCCTCAGGTAAGTCACTGAAGGGGTTTTCACCCCTTCAGTAACCGGGGATTGGTGGGTGGGAGGGAGAGGGACCCTCCAGTGCCAGAAAAACGGATCGTTTTTCTGGCACTGGAGTTTCCCTTTAATTTTGCTAATACTAATCTCAGTTGATTGGCACATTGTATACCATGTGTACAAAACCAACTAAACATAACTAAAAAAAAATTATAATAAAAAAATTACATTTACTGTATGTTTCCTAACATTCAACCAGCTTTTTTTTCTTTTATCTTCTTCTTGATTGGACAGGAGATACAGCCCACATCATTAGGCAGACCTCTTATCCATCATGGCAAACTAAGCTGCTTATCTGCCTCCCACCCACCCCCAAAAAATAGAAAATCAGCTTCTTCTCAAAATGAAACGGCTCCTTCATTGATCCCTTTCTAATAACAAAAAAGTAGTGAAATGTAAAATTTAGTGAATAAAATGTGCAATATCTGGCGCTAAAGTGCAGGTGGTTAAAACTGTGGAATAAACTACAACAATTCCACCCTTATAATAAACACAACCAAAAATAAATAGTGGACAGCGCAAACAAATGTACACTAAAATGTGTATACACGGGAGCGCGGAATGACGTGAGGATGTCACGCACACACGATCAGGGGAGAACCCAAGGATATCGACGGGAAGCATAGACGCTGGAGTCTTGTGGTGCCGCGACTAAATACTGAACCAAACCGAGAGATCAGTAATACACTAGCGTAGAGACGGAGAGGACGGAGTGGGGGTGAGGACGCAGGAGCTATGGCAAGGCTTGGATAACAGGAGAAAGACGAAGAGGGGCACAGTGACTGAGAAGCCTAGGAGAGCCTGGAAGCCGAGCCTGATGGGAGTGGGAGTCTGAAGATCGGAGAGGAGCTGTGAGTGACAAAAAACTTTTCAAATTCTGATAGATAAAACTCATAAGCTCTACCCATTTACTCAAAGGGTAAAAAAGAGGCAACCTGTATATATAATTAAATACTGACTGCAAAGATATTTGGTACCCAATAGTTGGCTGGAAACAACAAGGAAAGAGAGGAAAGGAAAGGGTAAAAATATTTGAATAAGGAATAAAAGGGTAGGGAAAAGGGAGTTTGTCAGTTTTTTGGGTTAACACCAATCACTTAGTTGGCTACCTGATTGAAAGGGAAAAAAAAGAAAAAAGGAAAGGAAAAAGGAAAAAAAATATATACAGGGATATACACACAAAAAACACAAGAAAAAAAAAACATACATACATGGCCAATTAACCTCTAGTTAAAAAGAGAAAGTAAAGAAAGAAGAAAAAGGGGAAAGAAAATGGCTACAAAAAACCCCCCACAAAAATCCCTGCCAAGAATAAGGTAGCCAAACAAGAAAAAATACTTTCTAATTTTTTCCCTCAAATGGAAAAAAGTATCCTAGACCAACCACAAAATGACAATCAGGTGGAACCCCAGATAACATGACAAACTAATAAACAAAAAGAACCATTAAAATTAACTATGGATGAAAATCAACAGCTGATTACCCAATAATTTTTTTAAATCTTCATTAAATTCCATGTTAATCCAAATAAAACAGGAAATCAAAGATAATCTTCTAAATTATAAAAATGATCTAGCAGAAATTCATACAAAACATAACTCAATTGAAGAAAGAATAGAAAATTCAGACTTCATAATAAAATAACAAAATGAGAAAATTGAAGAACAACAAAAGAATATACAAACAATGGAACTAGAAATGGCAGATATTGCGGATCGTTTTATACGGAATATGGAATATACCAGAATCGGTTCCAGAGGATGAATTGGAAACTTTCCTAAACCAATTTTCATCTTTTTTTTTGTGTATAAATCTTTGTTCGTTTTTCCATTGTATAAAAGACAATATAAAACATATACATACGATACTTAGACAAACATACAAAGTAATTAACATTATTACAACATAACATTCTGCTGATGGGGGGAAATTGATGAATTGGGATGGGGTTTTTCTTGTCTTGTATTTTTATACCTTACTTCTAAGAACTCTAAAGTGCATATTTAACTCAGACATTACGTGAATGTCAATACCAGATCAAAACATTTTTCTCTTAACAATTTATTTCTGGCTACGGTATTGTCTCTCCAACATATACCTGTTTCCATTTTAACTTGTAATATCAGTTGTTTTACCCACTGAGTGTGGCTGATTTCCAACAACTGTTTCCAATTCCTTCACACCAAAATTTTCACAGCTAAAAAGCCAAGAAATATTGCAATGTTGTTAAAACTGGCCAACCCATATGCAATAGTGCTGTCACTGGCGTTTTATCAATTTTAATCCTGGCACGTTCCCATAAGGTTTTATAAGCCTGATCCCATAATTTATTTTTTTTCCACAACTCCACCATGTACGTATACAGTTTCCTACTACTTTCTTACATAGATCTAAGATGTTTTATTTTTTTTTTCAACATCAACATTTTTAAACAAAACTACAGATTTATCAGAGGGGGGGGGAGGGACGGCAGAGCCAACAGCGGAGCCGTTCAGACGCCATTTCAAACGGCTCCTGAAAATCTTAACGAATCTCCTCCAAATCAAAACAATCCTGCGCAATCCGGCGATCATATACCTCTCAAAAGAACAAGGGGCTCCTGCTGCATCGACAGATGCCCTTCTTTTCACCGCCAAAAATGCCTAAGCGGAGACACAGGCCTGGGGCCTACACCACACGCACACAGCCAGATTGGTGTCACTACTCTGCAGGGCTTACGGAGCAGAAGACTCTGACTTCTACTCTCCAACACAACCAGAACTACCCACACAAATGCCAGCAATGGGAAGATGCTCCCCAAAAAAACAACACCCAGTCAGAGCACTGCTCCAACAACAAACACGGCCCAAGATGGCATCCACAGAGGGTCCCCGAACCGAGGCACCCGGAGCCGCAGGCGAACACTGCCAACAAGGTGAGCTGGCCTACAATCTCATGGAAACCACAGAATCTGCGACCCCAGCAACCAAACACGACCTCAAGCTATTGCTGCATGACTTCCACAAAATACTAGCGGCTGAGTGTCAGGGTACCTGAGGCCTCTACCTCTAAGGGAGGTAGAGACTTGGTGGTTTATCCGTCCAGGCGAGCTGTTTCCTCCGTTCCTCGCGGTTCATCCAGTCACTTAAACACCGGCCGCGAGGAATCCACGTCCTTTTCTAGCAGGACGCTCAATACGTGACGTCATGACGCTATCACGAGCGACCTGTCACTCAAGTGTCCGATATCCAATCGGTACTTGTCAGAGGCGTGATTACTATCCAGAGCCAGGGTATTTAAGCTTACTTCTCACTTCAGCTCATTGCCCTGTCGTGGTTCTAGCTTGTCTAGTCACTCAGTGCTCTGGTATTCTAGTTTGCTCTTTTGGTTTTGACTCGGCTCGTTGTACTACCCTGTTTCTCTGTTATCCCTTGACCCGGCTTGTCTCTCGCTTATCTGTCTTCTCGTTCCCTCGACCTCGGCTTGTCTCTGACTATTCTTTACTCTCGGTACGTTAGTCCGGCCATTCTAAGGCCCGGTATACGTACCTTTCCACTCTTTGTACTCTGCGTGTTGGATCCCTGTCCCGATCCTGACATTACGACAGGGCCAATGGATCCTGCAGGTACAAACAGTCAGCTTGGTTCTTCGGATCCCAGGTTTGACGCCATGGAACATAGGATGGATCAGATGGCTTTGGCACTACAGGCACTTTTGTCCCGTGCTAGTAATCCACCTGAGGAGACACGTACTCCTTCTATCTCTCCTGCAGTCTCAGGTCTAGAGGTAGCCACTGTAGGTGCTTCTTCCCGTATTACCCCACCAGTACGTTATGGCGGGTCACCGGAGAAGTGTCGTGGCTTTCTAAACCAGATTAGCATCCATTTCGAACTACAACCCCGCTCTTATCCTACAGATAGAGCAAAAGTTGGATTTATTATTACTCTGCTCATTGAAAAAGCTTTGAGATGGGCCAATCCTTTATGGGAGAATGATAATCCACTCGTCTATAATTATAATGCCTTTGTAGCTGCGTTTAGAAGAACTTTTGACCCTCCTGGCAGAAAGGTCAATGCAGCTAGATTAATGTTGCGCCTTAAACAGGACAATCGAACACTTGTGGATTATGCACTAGAGTTCAGATCCTTGGCGGCAGAAGTTAAGTGGAACGAACAGGCTTATATAGATGTGTTTCTGAATGGGTTATCAGATGTAATTCTTGACGAGGTCGCTACTAGAGAACTCCCTGAAAATTTGGAGGATTTAATTTCTTTTATATCTCGTATTGATGAACGCTTAAGAGAGAGGCAGAACACTCGAGATAGGACCCGTAGACCCTCCTTTAAACTAGCGCCTACCTTTCAAATCTCTGAGTTCGAAGACTTACGTATTCCTGAACCTATGCAGATAGGCAGTACTCATCTCACTGAAAGGGAGAGACAGTACAGGAGAAGGGAGGGTTTATGTATGTATTGTGGAGTCAGGGGTCATTTACGCCTAAATTGTCCCAATCGTTCGGGAAACGCTCGCACCTAAGTTCCTCTAGAGGACAGGCCTTGGGTGTTTCTACTTTGTCCTCTATTCACAACTACAAGGAGCTCAGGCTTGTGTTACCCGTTTCTTTAAAGTGGGAGAGGGGAGTAGTTAAGGCTATGGCACTAATCGATTCTGGAGCTGCTGAGAGCTTTATAGATCAGGGTTTTGCTGCCAAGCATGCTATTCCATCCCAGTTAAAAGAGACACCTCTGGCTGTTGAGGCCATCGATGGTAGACCGTTACTTGAGCCTGTTATTTTTCATGAGACCATACCTATTAACTTGACTGTTGGCATCCTGCATAAAGAGGATATATCCTTGATGCTCATTTCTTCTCCGTCTATTCCCATAGTTCTGGGGTACTCCTGGCTGAGGAGACACAACCCTATTATTAATTGGGAATCAGGGGAGATAGTTTCGTGGGGAGAGAATTGTCAAGAAAAATGCTTGCGGAAGGTCTTACCTCTTGGGTTAACTAATACATCGAATACCTCTGACAATCCTACAGAGACACAAATTCCGTCTCAGTATCTAGATTTAAAGGCAGTATTTGACAAAAAGAAAGCCGATACCTTACCCCCACACAGGTCCTTTGATTGCAAAATTAACCTACTCCCTGGTACCATGCCTCCCAGAGGTCATGTATACCCATTATCTATAAAGGAGAACTCAGTCCTAGAGGAATATATTCACGAGAATTTAGACAAGGGATTCATCAGGAGGTCCTCCTCCCCTGCCGGGGCTGGATTTTTTTTTGTTAAAAAGAAAGATGGTTCTTTGAGACCTTGTATTGATTATCGAGGCCTGAATAAGATAACCATTAAAAATGCCTACCCGATTCCCTTGATCACCGAACTCTTCGATCGTTTGAAGGGCTCTACAATTTTCACCAAGTTAGACCTCAGAGGGGCATATAACTTGGTGAGAATCCAGCAGGGACATGAGTGGATGACGGCATTCAATACTCGATATGGCCACTATGAATATACCGTCATGCCTTTTGGGTTATGCAATGCACCAGCAGTATTCCAAGATCTGATTAACGAGGTTCTTAGGGAATTTCAGCAAGAGTGCGTCATTGTATACCTAGATGATATACTCATTCATTCTAGTGACATTGAGATTCATCACAAACAAGTCAGGAGGGTTTTGCACAAGCTTCTCCAGCATGGCTTGTACTGCAAGTTGGAGAAATGTAGCTTTGATCAAACCCAGGTAACCTTTCTCGGCTATGTGATCTCTGGGGAGGGGTTTAAGATGGATCCGGATAAGCTCCAATCCATTCTAGAGTGGCCTTTACCCACAGGTCTTAAAGCCATACAGAGATTTATTGGTTTTTCCAATTATTATAGGCGCTTTATTAAGGGCTATTCTTCCATTATTGCACCTATCACTAACATGACCAAACAGGGGGCTGACACTAAGAATTGGACTACTGAAGCTCTCCTTGCGTTCAAAACTCTCAAGGAGCTTTTCGCTTCCGCTCCAATTTTAGTTCACCCTGACACTTCTCTGCCATTTTTGCTCGAGGTAGACGCATCAGAGACTGGTTTAGGTGCTGTTCTATCCCAAAGGTTGGGTGTTGATAAACCATTACATCCATGTGGATTTTTCTCTAAAAAATTGACCGGTACTGAAAGCAGGTATGACATTGGTGACAGAGAATTACTAGCGGTTATCAAGGCTTTGAAAGAATGGAGACATTTATTGGAAGGTACATTACATCCTGTTACCATCCTGACAGACCACAAAAACTTGTCTTATATCGGAGAGGCCAAGCGTCTGTCCTCCAGGCAGGCTCGTTGGTCGTTGTTTCTTACCCATTTCAATTACGTTCTGACTTACAGACCTGGGTCAAAGAATTCTAAAGCCGATGCGCTATCTCGCCAATATGAACCCTCTGCTTCAGTTGAACCACTTTTGTCTTCCATTGTACCCAAATGCAATATTATTGCTAATACCAGTCTCAAAATTCATTCCCCGCTACTTGACCAGATCTTGAAGTCACAACATCTAGCTCCCGGAAACACTCCTGAGGGAAGAAACTTTGTTCCTCCTGAACTTCAACTGGAGCTCTTACAATGTTTTCATGAAAGTAAAATAGCTGGTCATCCTGGTATTCGCAAGACGTACTCTCTGATATCCAAGGATTTCTGGTGGCCTTCACTTCGTAAGGATATTGAGGAGTTCGTCGCAGCTTGTGAGACTTGTGCCAAGACTAAACTATCTCATGCATCCCCATGTGGCCTGTTACACCCCTTGGACATTCCTGAGAAACCTTGGTCCTGTTTGTCCATTGACTTTATCGTTGATTTGCCTGCTTCCAAAAGACAGACTGTTATTCTCACGGTGGTGGATAGATTTACCAAGATGGCTCATTTCGTGCCATTACCTAAACTTCCGACTTCCCCTGAATTGGCGGAGATTTTTGCGAGAGAAGTTTTTCGCCTACATGGGATCCCTTCAGAGATTGTTTCTGATAGAGGTTCTCAATTTGTCTCACGTTTCTGGAGATCCTTTTGTTCTCAAATGGGCATCAAATTGAACTTCTCCTCTGCCTATCACCCTCAGTCTAACGGAGCTGCTGAACGTACTAATCAAAAGATCGAACAGTATCTGCGTTGCTTTGTTTCCGAACACCAGGACGATTGGGTCGGTCTGATTCCTTGGGCGGAGTTCGCACACAATAACCTTGTTTGCGATTCAACTCGCTCTAGCCCTTTCTTCATGAACTATGGCTTTCATCCTTCGATTTTTCCTTCGGTTTCCTCTTCTCAGGGGATACCGTCGGTTGATGATCATGTCGCCAACCTGAAGAAATTATGGGATCAGACTCGGCAAATTCTATTACATAGTTCCTCGCTGTTCAAGAAACACGCTGACAAGCATAGAAGAGCGGCTCCTGTTTTTGTTCCGGGGGATAGGGTATGGTTGAGTACCAAGAATATTCGCCTTAAAGTTCCATCTATGAAATTTGCTCCTCGCTACATAGGCCCTTACAGGGTTCTCACTCGTATCAATCCGGTTGCGTATCGCCTTGCTCTGCCACCTGCCTTACGCATTCCTAACTCCTTTCATGTCTCCTTGTTGAAACCTCTTATTTGCAACAAATTCTCCTCTAAGGTCTCCTCACCTCGTCCTGTTCAGGTGGAGGGTCGGGAGGAGTACGAGGTCAGCTCCATCATTGACTCCAGAATTTCAAGGGGAAAATTGCAATATCTGGTCAACTGGAGGGGTTATGGTCCTGAGGAGAGGAGTTGGGTACCTCAGGAGGACGTTCATGCTTCTCGCCTTCGCAGAGCATTTCACCTCCGCTTCCCATCTCGCCCCGGTTCATTCCGCCCGGTGGGCGTCTCTGAGAGGGGGGGTACTGTCAGGGTACCTGAGGCCTCTACCTCTAAGGGAGGTAGAGACTTGGTGGTTTATCCGTCCAGGCGAGCTGTTTCCTCCGTTCCTCGCGGTTCATCCAGTCACTTAAACACCGGCCGCGAGGAATCCACGTCCTTTTCTAGCAGGACGCTCAATACGTGACGTCATGACGCTATCACGAGCGACCTGTCACTCAAGTGTCCGATATCCAATCGGTACTTGTCAGAGGCGTGATTACTATCCAGAGCCAGGGTATTTAAGCTTACTTCTCACTTCAGCTCATTGCCCTGTCGTGGTTCTAGCTTGTCTAGTCACTCAGTGCTCTGGTATTCTAGTTTGCTCTTTTGGTTTTGACTCGGCTCGTTGTACTACCCTGTTTCTCTGTTATCCCTTGACCCGGCTTGTCTCTCGCTTATCTGTCTTCTCGTTCCCTCGACCTCGGCTTGTCTCTGACTATTCTTTACTCTCGGTACGTTAGTCCGGCCATTCTAAGGCCCGGTATACGTACCTTTCCACTCTTTGTACTCTGCGTGTTGGATCCCTGTCCCGATCCTGACACTGAGTTAGTTGTCCTACGCTCAGATATTAAGAACACCACTGACAGGGTACGTACCAACGAAGAAGACATATCCGACATATAAGTCGGCCAATCTAACGTACAATCCACAGTACGAGAACTCACACAAGCACATCAAACACTGTCTCTACAAATGACAGCCATGGAGGACCGGCACAGACGGCACAACATCAAAATCCGCGGGGTACCGGCTGCCATCTCCACGGAGGAACTGCCGCACTACGCCCGCAGACTGCTGGCCACGATTATGCCCCAGACAGCGGCAAAAAAAATTGCAATTGACGGAGTATACAGACTTCCAGGACCAACCAGGCCAGCACCGCATCCTGCCAGAGATATTATTCTCCGGTGCATGTCGCTACACGACAAGGGACAAATTTTGTCAGCATTCGAAGACGCCCACCTCACCTTTTATCAGGACTTGACAAGAATGACCCTGCAATGGCGCAAGACGCTCACACCAGTTACACAACAATTGCGGGCGGCAGGCATCACCTACCACTGGGGACCACCTGGAACCCTACAAGTGATCCACACTGGGACTGACATAAGCACAGACCGGCCCGGTGGACGCTGCACAAGGCATGGTGTGGGACCTCTCTACAGTCACACCCTTTGTCCCAAGAACTGGAAGGGACACTGGACCCGACACCTGAGGTCAGCTGGAGGCAGACGAGATGCAAACGAGACTCTGGTTACACTACATGACTTCAAACGCATCTCAGGTCTCTTTCAAAGCCTGGCTTTTATTTTACTTTCAATAATATTTTTCACCATAAGTGTTAAAGCTGTTTAGTTTGGTTAACTTGCATACACTGACTCAATCTCTGAAGTTCCATATGAGACAGAGAGGGGTGAGAGCACATGACCCTCACCTGCCACCTCTTCCCCCCCCCCATCCCCCTTTGGTAAGGCAAGCTACCTGACCACGGCTGTCACTCATAACACACAGAGATCTAAACCTCTGATAGATGGTATAGTGAGCACATACTATAAATCCACCATCCCACGCCCTTAACATTTCTCCTATAGCCACTACTGACCACTACTCATCCCAGAATCAAATCTTTCAATACAGTAACTTCTCCTGCTCGCAAAAGCACTCCAACTTACTGAAATATCTACTCATGTAGTTTAACCCCTTAAGGACACATGACATGTGTGACATGTCATGATTCCCTTTTATTCCAGAAGTTTGGTGAGGCTTCCCTTAACCTCGGAAGAAGGCGCGTTCCTTAGCGCCGAAACACGTATTAGGCAAAGGCAGCAGGCAGTCAGGACAGATAGCAGCTTGAGTGTAATCGTTATTACAAGCTAGTTAGTTAGAAATCTACAATAATTTCGACTGGGGATTTGACTGGGGATGGAGTGTTGGGTGTAAGGGAATACCCTAGGGAAGACTTTGAGTTTGAGTTTATGTTTCTCACTTTTTCCCTAAAAGTACCTCCTATATATCTACTTTACTAATTCTAACTGCAGTTACTGGGTACTTTTTAGTTGCTCACTTTTTACAGGCTTTTAGCTACAAGCTGCAGCAACAGTGTATCAAAATCCTCTTTTTTCACATATACTCCATCTAACTCTAGCAAGCTCTACCCTCTATGTGACACATTGTAACACCTTGCTACTCTACTAGACCTTACAAGTCTGCTTTTAGAGATCTCTAGGCAGGTTGTTTCAAGTACACATAGGGCAATACTGTATCCAGCAGGAACTATTAGTTCACTTATAACGATTATAGCACTTAGATGGGACTTATCTTTAATTGAAGATTTTTGTGTCGATTCGACAACTTCTTCTAGATATATACATGTCCCATTTATGAGCATACACTCTATCTCGCCTTACTCCTCTTTTATTAATATCATTTTTGTTTTTTTTTTGTTTTGAAGGTTCTTTTCTGTAGTTGTTTTATTTTAATGCTCTACGCTATTAAAAGCTAAGTTTTAAATTAAACCAATATATACATACCCACCAGGGGGCGTCCAGCTCCTACCAGACCCACAAGGTCTGTTTCTCTGTTATTATACTTACCTCAATAAAACAAAGAATAATAATAAAATAAAAAAAAACTACAGATTTATCTATGTTTATCTTATAGTTACCGTATTTTCTGGCATATAAGACGACTGGGCGTATAAGACTACCCCCAACTTTTCCAGGTAAAATATAGAGTTTGGGATATACTCGCCGTATAAGACTACTCTGAAATTCCGATCCTATTTATTGCGGTATTAGGGAGCTATCTACCAAAAGGCTGAAAGACCTAAATTGGTCTTTCAGACACATTTACTAATATTAAGTAAAGATTACTTAGTATTAGTAAATTCAGCCCCTACTCGCTATACCACGAGTCGGGGCATGTCTAGTAAACAGTGAGCAGCCGGTGACTGCTCACTGTAAACATTTTTTTAAAAATAAAAACCTATTGGCCCCCACCCCTGAACGGCAGGTGGGGGCCCTAAAGTAAAATAAAGGGGGGGGGGACCTATTGTACTCCCCCCTGGCCCCCACCCCTGAGCGGCGGGTGGGGGCCCTAAATAACAATGGGGGGACCTACTGTCCATCTCCCCGTCCCCCACCCCTGCGCGACGGGTGGGGGCCCTACATAACAATGAGGGGGGGTACCTAGTGTCTTCCCCCCGGCCCCCACCACTGAGCAGTGGGTGGGGGCCCTAAATAAGATTGAGGGGGGACCTACTGTCCTCCCCCCGGCCCACACCCCTGTGTGGCTGGTGGGGGCCCTAAATAACAATGAGTGGGGGGACCTACTGTCCTCCCCCCCCGGCCCCCACCCCTGAGGGGTGGGTGGGGGCACTAAATAAGAATGGGGGGGGAACCTACTGTCCTCCCCCCGGCCCCCACCCCTGTGTGGCTGGTGGGGGCCCTAAATAACAATGAGTGGGGAGACCTACTGTCCTCCCCCCCACCCCCTGAGCGGTGGGTGGGGGCCCTAAATAAGAATGGGGGGGGGACCTACTGTCCTCCCCCCCAGCCCCCACCCCTGTGTGGCTGGTGGGGGCCCTAAATAACAATGAGGGGGGGACCTACTGCTACACCCTCCCTTCCAAGGTGACTAAAAAAGTTATCCCCTACCTACCCCACTCACCCTAAAAATTGTGAGGGGGGGAATAAAATAACTAACCTGTAAATTAAAATAAAACTTCATTTGATGTCTTCTTTCTTCTAAAATCTTCATTTTTCAGCCCCAAAAAAGGTCAAAGAACCAAATTGGTCTTTCAGACACGTTTACTAATACTAAGTAAAAATTACTTAGTATTAGTAAATTGTGCCCCTACTCGCTATACCGCGAGTAGGGGCATGTCTAGTAAACAGTGAGCAGCCAGTGGCTGCTCACTGTTAAAAAAAATAAAAATAAATAAAAGTGTCCCCCTCCCGTGCCGCGCAAGTGGGGGCTTTTAAACTAAAGGGGGGACCTATTGCCCCCCGGCACCCACTCCTGAGCGGCGGGTGGGGGCAGAAAAGTAAACAAAAAGTGGGGGACCTATTGTCCTCCCCCCCGGCCCCCACCCCTGAGCAGCGGGCGGGGGCCCTAAATAATAATTTAACCCCCCCAGGTGACTAGGGGTCCCCAAACCCCTAGTCACACCCCTCCCAAAGAACATTAACCCTTACCTACCCCCCTTACCCTAAATATAATGAGGGGGGCCATTAAAAAAGAATTAAACTTACCATTTGATGTCTTCTTTCTTCTAAAATCTTCTTTTATCAGCCCCGAGTTTGGGATATACTCGCCGTATAAGACTACTCTGAAATTCCGATCCTATTTATTGCGGTATTAGGGAGCTATCTACCAAAAGGCTGAAAGACCTAAATTGGTCTTTCAGACACATTTACTAATATTAAGTAAAGATTACTTAGTATTAGTAAATTCAGCCCCTACTCGCTATACCACGAGTCGGGGCATGTCTAGTAAACAGTGAGCAGCCGGTGACTGCTCACTGTAAACATTTTTTTAAAAATAAAAACCTATTGGCCCCCACCCCTGAACGGCAGGTGGGGGCCCTAAAGTAAAATAAAGGGGGGGGGGACCTATTGTACTCCCCCCTGGCCCCCACCCCTGAGCGGCGGGTGGGGGCCCTAAATAACAATGGGGGGACCTACTGTCCATCTCCCCGTCCCCCACCCCTGCGCGACGGGTGGGGGCCCTACATAACAATGAGGGGGGGTACCTAGTGTCTTCCCCCCGGCCCCCACCACTGAGCAGTGGGTGGGGGCCCTAAATAAGATTGAGGGGGGACCTACTGTCCTCCCCCCGGCCCACACCCCTGTGTGGCTGGTGGGGGCCCTAAATAACAATGAGTGGGGGGACCTACTGTCCTCCCCCCCCGGCCCCCACCCCTGAGGGGTGGGTGGGGGCACTAAATAAGAATGGGGGGGGAACCTACTGTCCTCCCCCCGGCCCCCACCCCTGTGTGGCTGGTGGGGGCCCTAAATAACAATGAGTGGGGAGACCTACTGTCCTCCCCCCCACCCCCTGAGCGGTGGGTGGGGGCCCTAAATAAGAATGGGGGGGGGACCTACTGTCCTCCCCCCCAGCCCCCAC
Organism: Pelobates fuscus; assembly: GCF_036172605.1. Lineage (NCBI taxonomy): Eukaryota > Metazoa > Chordata > Amphibia > Anura > Pelobatidae > Pelobates > Pelobates fuscus. The sequence goes on along the minus strand of NC_086317.1, from coordinate 182,154,746 downwards.
CCCTGTGTGGCTGGTGGGGGCCCTAAATAACAATGAGGGGGGGACCTACTGCTACACCCTCCCTTCCAAGGTGACTAAAAAAGTTATCCCCTACCTACCCCACTCACCCTAAAAATTGTGAGGGGGGGAATAAAATAACTAACCTGTAAATTAAAATAAAACTTCATTTGATGTCTTCTTTCTTCTAAAATCTTCATTTTTCAGCCCCAAAAAAGGTCAAAGAACCAAATTGGTCTTTCAGACACGTTTACTAATACTAAGTAAAAATTACTTAGTATTAGTAAATTGTGCCCCTACTCGCTATACCGCGAGTAGGGGCATGTCTAGTAAACAGTGAGCAGCCAGTGGCTGCTCACTGTTAAAAAAAATAAAAATAAATAAAAGTGTCCCCCTCCCGTGCCGCGCAAGTGGGGGCTTTTAAACTAAAGGGGGGACCTATTGCCCCCCGGCACCCACTCCTGAGCGGCGGGTGGGGGCAGAAAAGTAAACAAAAAGTGGGGGACCTATTGTCCTCCCCCCCGGCCCCCACCCCTGAGCAGCGGGCGGGGGCCCTAAATAATAATTTAACCCCCCCAGGTGACTAGGGGTCCCCAAACCCCTAGTCACACCCCTCCCAAAGAACATTAACCCTTACCTACCCCCCTTACCCTAAATATAATGAGGGGGGCCATTAAAAAAGAATTAAACTTACCATTTGATGTCTTCTTTCTTCTAAAATCTTCTTTTATCAGCCCCCAAAAAGGCCAAATAAAAATCCATAATGACCGTCGCAATTAAAAAAGAAAAAAAAAAACCAGAGAGCAAAACAAATTATCCTTTTTCACCCATGGAGGGCTCAACGCAGACTGAGATCTGCAGTGCGGGGGAAGGCTTATAAATTTCGGGCAAATAGCTGAATTGCCGAAGTTCCGAATTGCTGAAGTTCCGAAATTGCCGAAGTGTCAAAGTGCCCTGCAATTAGGCTCAGAGCACCCAGGTTTGTTGGTTTAAGCCATCCAATTAGAGTGCTCTGACAGGTAAATGAAGGGACTGACCGGTAAGTCTCTACATTTACCTGTCACAGCACTCGGTTTGTTTGGCTTGAAATCCATCCAATCAGAGTGCTCTGTGTCATTTTACACAGCGTGCTGTTATAAGTCAAATTACATGGGTGGGGACTCGGGAGTCTTTACTTAGTATTAGTAAATTTGGTAGTGCTGCCATCAATAAAGCACCATAGTTGGGCAGGAAAAAAATGTAGCTGCACAGAGAACATCAACCTAGATGCTTACAACCGCAATATAGTAATTTGACGAAGTGACCAATGCTAGGGATGTAAACAAAGCCACAACCTCCATCCATGTGAGGTACTACACTACTATTGGTAGGGGGATGGTAAGCTGTCAGGTCAAAGCTTGCAATCCATGAGTATAGTGGAACGCTGCCCAATCGTTCTGTCTAATGGTATAATCTCATATAGAATGGTTGGTATCCATAACCCAGACCCCCCAGACTTGAAGCCTAAGTAGTAGTACAACTCGGTATCTGAGATATGAAGTGATAGGTCGCTAATCAGATAAGCGTTGAATTAAACTATGTCTCAAAATCTCTGATTTGATCATAAACTTCTCTACCTTTAACCTGGAGAACAAGCCCAAATCTATGTTAAGCAACGGTTTGTCGTTCGTTCCTTCTCCTAACACCAATAAATTTGATTGGGTTAAAGACACAAATATATTTGGGCGCAAACTTGCCCTCAGTGTCACCCATAAAAGGAAAGAGAACAAACAAGCTAAAGAATTGGGTTTAACATATGAAGATCATCAACACTTACAAAACATGGTGTCACTCCTAGATGAACAAGACAACAAGCAACCACTCACTGACTGTAAACCTCTTAACTGGTACACTCCAAATTTTAAAGAAGTGTCCAGCGTGGATTTATTTATACAGATGACTATCAAATCTATAGAGTCACTTCCACCCCCAGAAAAGTATGAGGATAATCTAACGAGCTGAACGAGAAGCACTAAAATCCTGCTGCCTCTACCTGTGCCAGCCCTCCCCACCCCCCTCCCTGCAGTAGGGGCATGTCACCTAAACAGCGAGCAGCCAGTGGCTGCTCGCTGTCATTTAAATCAGTATTTTACATAAAAGTGAGTGAGAGCTATGGTAAGAGAGAGTACATGTAACAAAATGTTATAGTAAAACTATACCCCCATGAGCGTCGGGTGGGGTCCCTAATTTAATAATGATGGGGGGGGGCCTAATGCCCTCCATGGGTGAAGATGGATTATTTATTTATTTTTTGCGCTTGTTTTTTTTGTTTGTTTTTGAACAGTTGCGGCGCGTATTATGGGTTTCTATTTGGCCTTTTTTGGGGCTGAAGAAAGAAAAGAAAAGAAGAAGGAAAAAAGAATGGTAAGTATGAAATAGTTTTTTTTTTTTACAGGTTAGTTTTTTGCCCACCCCCTTACTATTATTAGGGTGAGGGGGTTGGGTAGGATTTTTTTTTATTGGGGGGGGGGGGGGGGAGTGACTAGGGGCTGGGCACCCCTAGTCACTTTATTTGTGGTCCCCACCCGACGCTCATGGGTGGGGACCGGGGGGGGGGGTCCCCACATTAGGTCCCCCCATCATTATTAAATTAGGGTCCCCACCCGCCGCTCATGGGTGGGGACCGGGGGGGACATTAGGTCCCCCCCCCACCATTATTAAATTAGGGTCCCCACCCGCCGCTAATGGGTGGGGACCGGGGTGGACATTAGGTCCTCCCCACAATCATTAAATTAGGGTCCCCACCCACCGCTCATGGGTGGGGACCGGGGGGGACATTAGGTCAACCCACAATTATTATATTATGGTCCCCACCCGCCGCTCATGGGTGGGGACCGGGGGGGACATTAGGTCCCTCCCACAATTATTATATTAGGGTCCCCACCTGCCGGCAATGGGTGGGGACGGGGGGGACATTAGGTCCCCCCTCACAATTATTATATTAGGGTCCCCACCCACCGGCAATGGGTGGGGACCGGGGGGACATTAGGTCCCCCCACAATTATTATATTAGGGTCCCCACCCGCCGCTCATGGGTGGGGACCGGGGGGGACATTAAGTCCCCCCCACAATCATTAAATTAGGGTCCCCACCCACCACTCATGCGTGGGGACCGGGGGGGACATTAGGTCCCCCCACACAATTAGTATATTAGGGTCCCCACCCGCCGCTAATGGGTGAGTACCGGGGGGGAAATTAGGTACCCCCTTATTATTATTTTAAGGTCCCCACCCGCCGGCAATGGGTGGGGACGGGGGGACATTAGGTCCCCCCTCACAATTATTATATTAGGGTCCCCACCCACCGGCAATGGGTGGGGACCGGGGGGACATTAGGTCCCCCCACAATTATTATATTAGGGTCCCCACCCGCCGCTCATGGGTGGGGACCGGGGGGGACATTAAGTCCCCCCCACAATCATTAAATTAGGGTCCCCACCCACCACTCATGCGTGGGGACCGGGGGGGACATTAGGTCCCCCCACACAATTAGTATATTAGGGTCCCCACCCGCCGCTAATGGGTGAGTACCGGGGGGGAAATTAGGTACCCCCTTATTATTATTTTAAGATCCCCACCCGCCGGCAATGGGTGGGGACGGGGGGGACATTAGGTCCCCCCTCACAATTATTATATTGGGGTCCCCACCCGCCGGCAATGGGTGGGGACCGGGGGGACATTAGGTCCCCCCCACAATTATTATATTAGGGTCCCCACCGGCCGCTCATGGGTGGGGACCGGAGGGGACATTAGGTCCCCCCCACAATTATTATATTATGGTTCCCACCCGCCGCTCATGGGTGGGGACCGGGGGGGACATTAGGTACCCCCCTTATTATTATTTTAAGGTCCCCACCCGCCGGCAATGGGTGGGGATGGGGGGGACATTAGGTCCCCCCTCACAATTATTATATTAGGGTCCCCACCCGACGGCAATGGGTGGGGACCGGGGGGACATTAGGTCCCCCTCATAATTATTATATTAGGGTCCCCATCCGCCGCTCATGGGTGGGGACCGGGGGGGACATTAGGTCCCCCCCACAATCACTAAACTAGGGTCCCCACCCACCGCTCATTTTATAATCTCCCTGTTATCAATATGGGGGTCAGAGTGCCCCCATATTGATTTATAATTAGTGTATAATGACAGTGAGCAACCACTGGCTGCTCGCTGTTTAGTTGACATGCCCGTACCCGCGAGTAGGGATATTCAGGAGGATTTAACCTCCCATTTATTAATATGGATTTTAATGCGGGGGGGGGGGGGGTAGTATATTTTTTACAAGGAGGGAGCTGGTAGAGTCCGGCTCCCTCCTTGCTTTTTTTTTTTTTTGCGCACGCACAGTGCTGTTTTCGTCCTAATGGATGAAAACGAACAAATTTTTTACAATTTTCCGCCGAAATGAATGGTTTGAAGACAAAATTCGTGATTGACTAATTACATTTTTATTGAAAACGAAATCTTTCGTAGAAAACAAAAATTTCATTGGTGCACGTCTATATAACACTAAGCCAGTTCCATCAATACATCTACAAATGGCTAAGATATATAGATGATATCATGATTTTCTGGACCAGTTCCTGTACCAAATTTACTGACATGGTTAAGGAGCTCAACAACAATCTGATTGGACTTAAACTTACACATGTAATACATGAAACACAACTAGAATTCTTGGTTCTCAAAATTCTATTAAACATGGACGGTACGGCAGACACAGAACTATTCAGGAAAAGCAGAGCATCAAATAGCCTTCTTAACTCGCAAAGTTTTCATCCACATCGTCTCAAAGCTGGTATACCATATGGGCAGTATTTGAGGGCCAGGAGAAATTGCTTGAATAATGATTCTTTCCTGGCCGAGGCAAATAATCTGAGGATCCGATTCAAAAATAAGGGCTATCCCAACAGAATCTTTAAAAAAGCATTTCAAAGCGCTTTGAATCAAGATAGGGGCACCAGTCTTCGGTCATCTAGACCTACTCCTACTAATCAGATGATTAGATGCATAGGGACATTTGGTAAACAGTGGAAACCCATAAAATTTTCACTCAACATTGGCCAATCCTACAATACGACACAGACCTGAACCCTCAATCAATTGCCTCTCCTTACATCACAGCATGCAGGTCTAAAAATCTTCGAGACCTATTGGTGCATAGCCACTTAGAAAGAAAATCAACCTCAATAAGTTGGCTCACAGCACCAATAGGGACCCATAGGCCTGTCCATTTGTGAAATCTTCAAAAATTGTGAAATGCGAAAAAATGAAAAAAGAATTCAGAATTAATCACTTTATTAATTGCAGTACCACTCGAGTCATCTATGTCATAACCTGCTCATGTGGAATGCAATACATAGGTAAGACCTATCAGGAATTTAGGAGACGTATCCTACAGCATATTAATTCTGTTAAAAACCCCAATCTCATTACTCCTGTTGCTAATCATGTTTGGAATTTTCATGATGGCGACGCCAACCATCTGTCATTTCAAGCCCTAGCAAGAGTTATCTTTAACTCCAGAAAAGGAGATTTTAAGTGGATACTCCTACTGAAAGAGTCCAGATGGATCTATGAATTGAAAACTCTGACACCAAGTGGCCTCAATGAGGAATTTAATTTCACCCCCTTCATACATTCACTCTGGAGGGTCCTTCCACATCGTGGTCACTTTACACATATGCCTCTAACAGATGCCCTTGATGCAATGCAGTAATACCAACATCTACGTTTTTTTGTATCCCGTTAATATGTCAGGATCTAAAGGAAACCTATTTACATAATGTGAAGAACAATGGAACTTTAACATAGAATCTTTTAACATTGCTGCAGCCACACATGAGAAGGGTGGCGCTCGATATGCCACTTTTACATAATAAGAGATCGCTGTTTCTGTAGTGCACTTTGCTAAGTGTTTAAATCCTCACATGTATCTCACCTAAATATGCTTTGCAGCTATGTTTACGGAGTGAACCGTCTAAACATACACTGTTCGCTATCCAGTTTATTATAGCATGAAATCTCTTCTAACATCGCCTCTGTCATATGTGAGAAGGATGTTGTTAGATTTGTCACTCCTATCTATTAAGAGTATGCTCTGTCTGTATTGTACTTGGTTAAGTGTTCAAATCCATATATTTGTTTTTTCACCTATTGACAGGCTTGTTAGCTATGTCTTTGGAGTGAACTACCGTATATACTCGAGTATAAGCCGAGTTTTTCATCACATTTTTTGTGCTGAAAAACCCCAACTCGGCTTATACTCGAGTCACTGTCTGTATTATGGCAATTTATATTGCCATAATACAGACTGGGGGCTGTGTGCGGTTACTTACCTCTCCTGCAGCTCCTGTCAGCTCCCTTCTCCTCCGCGGCGGTCCGTTCAGCACCTCTGTCAGCTCCCAGTGTAAGTCTCGCGAGAGCCGCGGGGTCATAGTGCGGCTCTCGCGAGACTTACACTGTGAGCTGACAGGGGAGCTGCCCGGACCGGCGCGGAGGAGGAGGGAGCTGACAGGAGCTGCAGGAGAGGTAAGTGCTCTCTGCCAGCTCCCCTCCCCCCACTGAACTGCCAATGCCACTGGACCACCAGGGAAGGAGAGCCCCCCTCCCTGCCATGTATCAAGCAGGGAGGGGGGACGAAAAAAAATAATAATAATAATAAAATAATAATAAAAATAATAATACAAATAAATAAATAATAATATAACAAAAACATTTGTAAAATAATAATAATTAAAAAAATATAAAAAATGCCCACCCCCCACCAAGGCTCTGCATCACACTCTGCATCACACACACACACACTGCACTCATACACACACACACTGCATTCACACACACACACTGCACTCATACACACACACTGCATTCATACACACTGCACTCATACACACACTGCACACATACACACACACTGCACTCACACACACACTGCACTCACACACACTGTATCAAGCAGGGGGGGGGACGAAAAAAAAATTAATAATAATAATAAAATAATAATACAAATAAATAAATAATAATATAACAAAAACATTTGTAAAATAATAATAATTAAAAAAATATTAAAAATGCCCACCCCCCACCAAGGCTCTGCATCACATTCTACATCACACACACACACACTGCACTCATACACACACACACTGCATTCACACACACACACTGCATACACACACACTGCACTCATACACACACACACTGCACACACTGCACTCATACACATACTGCACTCATACACACACACTGCACTCATACACACTGCACTCATACACACACTGCACTCACTCATACACACTGCACTCATACACACTGCACCCATACACACTGCATTCATACACACACACTGCAGTCATACACACTGCACTCATACACATACACTGCATTCATACACACACACTGCACTCATACACACACACTGCATTCATACATACACACTGCACTCATACACACACTGCACACATACACACACTGCACTCATACACACTGCACTCATACACACTGCACCCATACACACAGACTGCACTCATACGCACACACACTGCAGTCATACACACACTGCACTCATACACACACTGCACTCATACACACACTGCACTCATACACACACACTGCACTCATACATACACACTGCAGTCATACACACTGCACTCATATACACACACACTGCATTCATTATATACACACACTGTAAATAAATATTTAATTAAGTGTTCTTGCATAGCAAGACCACTTAATGTTATCTCACATATATATTATTATTAAGTGTTCTTGCATAGCAAGACCACTTAATGTTATCTCACATATATATTATTAAGTGTTCTTGCATAGCAAGACCACTTAATGTTATCTCACATATATATTATTAAGTGTTCTTGCATAGCAAGACCACTTAATGTTATCTCACATATATATTATTAAGTGTTCTTGCATAGCAAGACCACTTAATGTTATCTCACATATATATTATTATTATTATTCTTATTATTCTTATTATAGTCAAATTTGCCACCCTAACTCCTCCCACAGTTTTTACACTACATAGACAAAAATATACCAAAACGTGCAGATTGTTCCCGATCGGATTGCTATTACTTTGTGGAACGTTTCGCCGAATGGTTCACGGAATATCGTCGTTCTTGTGGCGAAATTTGTCCCATAGGAATGAATGGCAAAGCTAGAGTGGGAGCTGGCAAAAGATGAAAAATCAGGACATGATTTCTAAACTGCCACCACTTGCTCATTTTCAGGCCCACCTACACAAATCTTATATCAAAACGTTCAGCTATCCCTGCTGCCACTAGAAATGTCCACGGCTAAGCCATAGTCCTGATAGTTTTCACAATATGACCATTTGTTTGCAACTCACGCCTTCCATTGACATTCATTGAAACTCCACTCTGCAAAGCTCACATTTGAAGGGCAATTTCTAAACTGCGACTGTGCCTTCATTGTTAATATCTCAGAGACATACTATACATCAAAATGTAGGTTTGGGTCTTGTGATTCTCACAATATAAAGCTCTTCACTGTAGGATTTATAGTTTTTAAAATACGACCGTTTGAAGATGGCAACCGCAAAAATACTCTGACCTGTGCAAGGCTGCAGCAGCAAGTGATGTCATAGACAGGGCCATTTGCACCTGCTAATGTTTTTATAACTGTATGTTTTAATGTAACTGTGCAACAACGTTGCAATTAAATGTGCTATATAAATAAATAATAACAGTTACTCCGCCCACTCCAGTTGTATACTACTGGTGGAGGCAAGAACACTTCACAATTTCCCCAGAAATTGTAGCTTTTCTAGTTATTATTATTCTTATTATAGCCAAATTTGCCACCCTAACTCCTCCCACAGTTTTTACACTACATAGACAAAAATTTACCAAAACGTGCAGATTGTTCCCGATCGCGTTGCTATTACTTTGTGGAACGTTTCGCTGAATGGTTCTCGGAATATCGTCATTCTTGTGGCGAAATTTGTCCCATAGGAATGAATGGCAAAGCTAGAGTGGGAGCTGGCAAAAGCTGAAAAATCAGGACATGATTTCTAAACTGCCACTACTCCCTCATTTTCAAGCCCACCTACACAAATCTTATATCAAAACGTTCAGCTATCCCTGCTGCCACTAAAAATGTCCACGGCTAAGCCATAGTCCTGATTGTTTTCGCAATATGACCATTTGTTTGCAACTCACGCAGTCCATTGACATTCATTGAAACGCCACTCTGCAAAGCTCACATTTGAAGGGCAATTTCTAAACTGCGACTGTGCCTTCCTTGTTAATATCTCAGAGACATACTATACATCAAAATGTAGGTCTGGGTCTTGTGATTCTCACAATATAAAGCTCTTCACTGTAGGATTTATAGTTTTTAAAATACGACCGTTTGAAGATGGCAACCGCAAAAATACTCTGACCTGTGCAAGGCTGCAGCAGCAAGTGATGTCATAGACATGCACCTGCTAATGGTTTCTATAACTGTATGTTTTAATGTAACTGTGAAGCACTTTGGGCAACAACGTTGCAATTAAATGTGCTATATAAATAAATAATAACAGTTACTCCGCCCACTCCAGTTGTAGACTACTGGTGGAGGCAAGAACACTTCACAATTTCCCCAGAAATTGTAGCTTTTCTAGTTATTATTATTCTTATTATAGCCAAATTTGCCACCCTAACTCCTCCCACAGTTTTTACACTACATAGACGAAAATTTACCAAAACGTGCATATTGTTCCCGATCGGATTGCTATTACTTTGTGGAACGTTTCGCCGAATGGTTCACGGAATATCGTCGTTCTTGTGGCGAAATTTGTCCCATAGGAATGAATGGCAAAGCTAGAGTGGGAGCTGGCAAAAGCTGAAAAATCAGGACATGATTTCTAAACTGCCACTACTCCCTCATTTTCAAGCCCACCTACACAAATCTTATATCAAAACGTTCAGCTATCCCTGCTGCCACTAAAAATGTCCACGGCTAAGCCATAGTCCTGATTGTTTTCGCAATATGACCATTTGTTTGCAACTCACGCAGTCCATTGACATTCATTGAAACGCCACTCTGCAAAGCTCACATTTGAAGGGCAATTTCTAAACTGCGACTGTGCCTTCCTTGTTAATATCTCAGAGACATACTATACATCAAAATGTAGGTCTGGGTCTTGTGATTCTCACAATATAAAGCTCTTCACTGTAGGATTTATAGTTTTAAAAATACGACCGTTTGAAGATGGCAACCGCCAAAATACTCTGACCTGTGCAAGGCTGCAGCAGCAAGTGATGTCATAGACAGGGCCTTTTGCACATCTGCAAATGTTTTTATAAATGTATGGTTTAATGTAACTGTGCAAAAACGTTGCAATTAAATGTGCTATATAAATGATAACAGTTACTCCGCCCACTCCAGTTGTAGACTACTGGTGGAGGCAAGAACACGTCACACCATTTCCCCAGAAATTGTAGCTTTTCTAGTTAAGTGTTCTTGCATAGCAAGACCACTTAATGTTATCTCACATATATATTATTAAGTGTTCTTGCATAGCAAGACCACTTAATGTTATCTCACATATATATCATTATTAAGTGTTCTTGCATAGCAAGACCACTTAATGTTATCTCACATATATATTATTATTATTATTAAGTGTTCTTGCATAGCAAGACCACTTAATGTTATCTCACATATATATTATTATTATTATTAAGTGTTCTTGCATAGCAAGACCACTTAATGTTATCTCACATATATATTATTATTATTATTCTTATTATTCTTATTATAGCCAAATTTGCCACCCTAACTCCTCCCACAGTTTTTACACTACATAGACAAAAATTTACCAAAACGTGCAGATAGTTCCCGATCGGATTGCTATTACTTTTTGGAACGTTTCGCCAGATGGTTCACGGAATATCGTCGTTCTTGTGGCGAAATTTGTCCCATAGGAATGAATGGCAAAGCTAGAGTGGGAACTGGCAAAAGCTGAAAAATCAGGACATGATTTCTAAACTGCCACCACTCCCTCATTTTCAGGCCCACCTACACAAATCTTATATCAAAACGTTCAGCTATCCGCGGTGTCACTAAAAATGTCCACGGCTAAGCCATAGTCCGAATAGTTTTCACAATATGACCATTTGTTGCAACTCATGCCGTCTATTGACATTCATTGAAACTCCACTCTGCAAAGCTCACATTTGAAGGGCAATTTCTAAACTGCGACTGTGCCTTCATTGTTAATATCTCAGAGACATACTATACATCAAAATGTAGGTATGGGTCTTGTGATTCTCACAATATAAAGCTCTTCGCTGTAGGATGTATAGTTTTTTAAATACGACCGTTTTAAGATGGCAACCGCCAAAATACTCTGACCTGTGCAAGGCTGCAGCAGCAAGTGATGTCATAGACAAAGCCTTTTACACCTGCTAATGTTTTTATAACTGTATGTTTTAATGTAACTGTGAAGCAATTTGGGCAACAACATTGCAATTAAATGTGCTATATAAATAAATACTAACAGTTACTCCGCCCACTTAGTTGTAGACTACTGATGGAGGCAAGAACACTTCACACAATTTCCCCAGAAATTGTAGCTTTTCTAGTTCTTATTATTCTTATTATAGCCAAATTTGCCACCCTAACTCCTCCCACAGTTTTTACACTACATAGACAAAAATATACCAAAACGTGCAGATTGTTCCCGATCGGATTGCTATTACTTTGTGGAACGTTTTGCCGAATGGTTCACGGAATATCGTCGTTCTTGTGGCGAAATTTGTCCCATAGGAATGAATGGCAAAGCTAGAGTGGGAGCTGGCAAAAGCTGAAAAATCAGGACATGATTTCTAAACTGCCACCACTCCCTCATTTTCAGGCCCACCTACACAAATCTTATATCAAAACGTTCAGCTATCCCTGCTGCCACTAGAAATGTCCACGGCTAAGCCATAGTCCTGATAGTTTTCACAATATGACCATTTGTTTGCAACTCACGCCTTCCATTGACATTCATTGAAACTCCACTCTGCAAAGCTCACATTTGAAGGGCAATTTCGAAACTGCGACTGTGCCTTCATTGTTAATATCTCAGAGACATACTATACATCAAAATGTAGGTCTGGGTCTTGTGATTCTCACAATATAAAGCTCTTCACTGTAGGATTTATAGTTTTAGAAATATGACCGTTTGAAGATGGCAACCGCAAAAATACTCTGACCTGTGCCAGGCTGCAGCAGCAAGTGATGTCATAGACAAAGCATTTTACACCTGCTCATTTTTTTATAACTGTATGTTTTAATGTAACTGTGAAGCACTTTGGGCAACAACATTGATATTAAATGTGCTATATAAATAAATAATAACAGTTACTCCGCCCACTCCAGTTGTAGACTACTGGTGGAGGCAAGAACACTTCACAATTTCCCCAGAAATTGTAGCTTTTCTAGTTATTAAGTGTTCTTGCATAGCAAGACCACTTAATGTTATCTCACATATATATTATTATTATTATTCTTATTATTCTTATTATAGCCAAATTTGCCTGCCTAACTCCTCCCACAGTTTTTACACTACATAGACAAAAATATACCAAAACGTGCAGATTGTTCCCGATCGGATTGCTATTACTTTGTGGAACGTTTCGCCGAATGGTTCACGGAATATCGTCGTTCTTGTGGCGAAATTTGTCCCATAGGAATGAATGGCAAAGCTAGAGTGGGAGCTGGCAAAAGCTGAAAAATCAGGACATGATTTCTAAACTGCCACCACTCCCTCATTTTCAGGCCCACCTACACAAATCTTATATCAAAACGTTCAGCTATCCCTGCTGCCACTAGAAATGTCCACGGCTAAGCCATAGTCCTTATAGTTTTCACAATATGACCATTTGTTTGCAACTCACGCCTTCCATTGACATTCATTGAAACTCCACTCTGCAAAGCTCACATTTGAAGGGCAATTTCTAAACTGCGACTGTGCCTTCATTGTTAATATCTCAGAGACATACTATACATCAAAATGTAGGTCTGGGTCTTGTGATTCTCACAATATAAAGCTCTTCACTGTAGGAATTATAGTTTTTAAAATACGACCGTTTGAAGATGGCAACCGCCAAAATACTCTGACCTGTGCAAGGCTGCAGCAGCAAGTGATGTCATAGACAAAGCCTTTTACACCTGCTAATTTTTTTATAACTGTATGTTTTAATGTAACTGTGAAGCACTTTGGGCAACAACATTGCAATTAAATGTGCTATATAAATAAATACTAACAGTTACTCCGCCCACTCTAGTTGTAGACTACTGATGGAGGCAAGAACACTTAACACAATTTCCCCAGAAATTGTAGCTTTTCTAGTTCTTATTATTCTTATTATAGCCAAATTTGCCACCCTAACTCCTCCCACAGTTTTTACACTACATAGACAAAAATGTACCAAAACGTGCAGATTGTTCCCGATCGGATTGCTATTACTTTGTGGAACGTTTCGCCGAATGGTTCTCGGAATATCGTCGTTCTTGTGGCGAAATTTGTCCCATAGGAATGAATGGCAAAGCTAGAGTGGGAGCTGGCAAAAGATGAAAAATCAGGACATGATTTCTAAACTGCCACCACTTCCTCATTTTCAAGCCCACCTACACAAATCTTATATCAAAACGTTCAGCTATCCCTGCTGCCACTAGAAATGTCCACAGCTAAGCCATAGTCCTGATAGTTTTCACAATATGACCATTTGTTTGCAACTCACGCCGTCCATTGACATTCATTGAAACTCCACTCTGCAAAGCTCACATTTGAAGGGCAATTTCTAAACTGCGACTGTGCCTTCATTGTTAATATCTCAGAGACATACTATACATCAAAATGTAGGTCTGGGTCTTGTGATTCTCACAATATAAAGCTCTTCACTGTAGGAATTATAGTTTTTAAAATACGACCGTTTGAAGATGGCAACCGCCAAAATACTCTGACCTGTGCAAGGCTGCAGCAGCAAGTGATGTCATAGACAAAGCCTTTTACACCTGCTAATTTTTTATAACTGTATGTTTTAAAGTAACTGTGAAGCACTTTGGGCAACAATTAAATGTGCTATATAAATAAATAATAACAGTTACTCCGCCCACTCCAGTTGTAGACTACTGGTGGAGGCAAGAACACTTCACACAATTTCCCCAGAAATTGTAGCTTTTCTAGTTAAGTGTTCTTGCATAGCAAGACCACTTAATGTTATCTCACATATATATTATTAAGTGTTCTTGCATAGCAAGACCACTTAATGTTATCTCACATATATATTATTAAGTGTTCTTGCATAGCAAGACCACTTAATGTTATCTCACATATATATTATTATTATTATTCTTATTATTCTTATTATAGCCAAATTTGCCACCCTAACTCCTCCCACAGTTTTTACACTACATAGACAAAAATATACCAAAACGTGCAGATTGTTCCCGATCGGATTGCTATTACTTTGTGGAACGTTTCGCCGAATGGTTCTCGGAATATCGTCGTTCTTGTGGCGAAATTTGTCCCATAGGAATGAATGGCAAAGCTAGAGTGGGAGCTGGCAAAAGCTGAAAAATCAGGACATGATTTCTAAACTGCCACCACTCCCTCATTTTCAGGCCCACCTACACAAATCTAATATCAAAACGTTCAGCTATCCCTGCTGCCACTAGAAATGTCCACGGCTAAGCCATAGTCCTGATAGTTTTCACAATATGACCATTTGTTTGCAACTCACGCCTTCCATTGACATTCATTGAAACTCCACTCTGCAAAGCTCACATTTGAAGGGCAATTTCTAAACTGCGACTGTGCCTTCATTGTTAATATCTCAGAGACATACTATACATCAAAATGTAGGTCTGGGTCTTGTGATTCTCACAATATAAAGCTCTTCACTGTAGGATTTATAGTTTTTAAAATACGACCGTTTGAAGATGGCAACCGCCAAAATACTCTGACCTGGGCCAGACTGCAGCAGCAAGTGATGTCATAGACAGGGCCTGCTAATGTTTTTATAAATGTATGTTTTAATATAACTGTGAAGCACTTTGGGCAACAACATTGCAATTAAATGTGCTATATAAATAAATAATAGCAGTTAATCCGCCCACTCCAGTTGTAGACTACTGATGGAGGCAAGAACACTTCACACAATTTTCCCAGAAATTGTAGCTTTTCTAGTTATTATTATTCTTATTATAGCCAAATTTGCCACCCTAACTCCTCCCACAGTTTTTACACTACATAGACAAAAATTTACCAAAACGTGCAGATTGTTCCCGATCGCGTTGCTATTACTTTGTGGAACATTTCGCTGAATGGTTCTCGGAATATCGTCGTTCTTGTGGCGAAATTTGTCCCATAGGAATGAATGGCAAAGCTAGAGTGGGAGCTGGCAAAAGCTGAAAAATCAGGACATGATTTCTAAACTGCCACTACTCCCTCATTTTCAAGCCCACCTACACAAATCTTATATCAAAACGTTCAGCTATCCCTGCTGCCACTAAAAATGTCCACGGCTAAGCCATAGTCCTGATTGTTTTCGCAATATGACCATTTGTTTGCAACTCACGCAGTCCATTGACATTCATTGAAACGCCACTCTGCAAAGCTCACATTTGAAGGGCAATTTCTAAACTGCGACTGTGCCTTCCTTGTTAATATCTCAGAGACATACTATACATCAAAATGTAGGTCTGGGTCTTGTGATTCTCACAATATAAAGCTCTTCACTGTAGGATTTATAGTTTTTAAACTACGACCGTTTGAAGATGGCAGCCGCCAAAAAACTCTGACCTGTGCAAGGCTACAGCAGCAAGTGATGTCATAGACAGGGCCTTTTGCACCTGCTAATGGTATGTATAACTGTATGTTTTAATGTAACTGTGAAGCACTTTGGGCAACAACGTTGCAATTAAATGTGCTATATAAATAAATAATAACAGTTACTCCGCCCACTCCAGTTGTAGACTACTGGTGGAGGCAAGAACACTTCACACAATTTCCCCAGAAATTGTAGCTTTTCTAGTTATTATTATTCTTATTATAGCCAAATTTGCCACCCTAACTCCTCCCACAGTTTTTACACTACATAGACAAAAATTTACCAAAACGTGCAGATTGTTCCCGATCGCGTTGCTATTACTTTGTGGAACATTTCGCTGAATGGTTCTCGGAATATCGTCGTTCTTGTGGCGAAATTTGTCCCATAGGAATGAATGGCAAAGCTAGAGTGGGAGCTGGCAAAAGCTGAAAAATCAGGACATGATTTCTAAACTGCCACTACTCCCTCATTTTCAAGCCCACCTACACAAATCTTATATCAAAACGTTCAGCTATCCCTGCTGCCACTAAAAATGTCCACGGCTAAGCCATAGTCCTGATTGTTTTCGCAATATGACCATTTGTTTGCAACTCACGCAGTCCATTGACATTCATTGAAACGCCACTCTGCAAAGCTCACATTTGAAGGGCAATTTCTAAACTGCGACTGTGCCTTCCTTGTTAATATCTCAGAGACATACTATACATCAAAATGTAGGTCTGGGTCTTGTGATTCTCACAATATAAAGCTCTTCACTGTAGGATTTATAGTTTTTAAAATACGACCGTTTGAAGATGGCAACCGCAAAAATACTCTGACCTGTGCAAGGCTGCAGCAGCAAGTGATGTCATAGACAGGGCCATTTGCACCTGCTAATGTTTTTATAACTGTATGTTTTAATGTAACTGTGCAACAACGTTGCAATTAAATGTGCTATATAAATAAATAAGTTACTCCGCCCACTCCAGTTGTATACTACTGGTGGAGGCAAGAACACTTCACAATTTCCCCAGAAATTGTAGCTTTTCTAGTTATTATTATTATTCTTATTATAGACAAATTTGCCACCCTAACTCCTCCCACAGTTTTTACACTACATAGACAAAAATTTACCAAAACGTGCAGATTGTTCCCGATCGGATTGCTATTACTTTGTGGAACGTTTCGCCGAATGGTTCACGGAATATCGTCGTTCTTGTGGCGAAATTTGTCCCATACGAATGAATGGCAAAGCTAGAGTGGGAGCTGGCAAAAGCTGAAAAATCAGGATGTGATTTCTAAACTGCCACCACTCCCTCATTTTCAGGCCCACCTACACAAATCTTATATCAAAACGTTCAGCTATCCCTGCTGCCACTAAAAAAGTCCACGGCTAAGCCATAGTCCTGATAGTTTTCACAATATGACCATTTGTTTGCAACTCACGCAGTCCATTGACATTCATTGAAACTCCACTCTGCAAAGCTCACATTTGAAGGGCAATTTCTAAACTGCGACTGTGCCTTCATTGTTAATATCTCAGAGACATACTATACATCAAAATGTAGGTCTGGGTCTTGTGATTCTCACAATATAAAGCTCTTCACTGTAGGATTTATAGTTTTTTAAATACGACCGTTTGAAGATGGCAACCGCCAAAATACTCTGACCTGTGCAAGGCTGCAGCAGCAAGTGGTGTCATAGACAAAGCCTTTTACACCTGCTAATTTTTTATAACTGTATGTTTTAATGTAACTGTGAAGCACTTTGGGCAACAACATTGCAATTAAATGTGCTATATAAATAAATACTAACAGTTACTCCGCCCACTCCAGTTGTAGACTACTGATGGAGGCAAGAACACTTCACACAATTTCCCCAGAAATTGTAGCTTTTCTAGTTATTATTATTATTAAGTGTTCTTGCATAGCAAGACCACTTAATGTTATCTCACATATATATTATTATTATTATTATTCTTATTATAGCCAAATTTGCCACCCTAACTCCTCCCACAGTTTTTACACTACATAGCCGAAAATTTACCAAAACGTGCAGATTGTTCCCGATCGGATTCCTATTACTTTGTAGAACATTTCGCCGAATGGTTCACGGAATATCGTCGTTCTTGTGGCAAAATTTGTCCCATAGGAATGAATGGCAAAGCTAGAGTGGGAGCTGGCAAAAGCTGAAAAATCAGGACATGATTTCTAAACTGCCACCACTCCCTCATTTTCAGGCCCACCTACACAAATCTTATATCAAAACGTTCAGCTATCCCTGCTGCCACTAAAAATATCCACAGCTAAGTCGTATTCCTTATAGTTTTCACAATATGACCATTTGTTTGCAACTCACGCAGTCCATTGACATTCATTGAAACTCCACTCTGCAAAGCTCACATTTGAAGGGCAATTTCTAAACTGCGACTGTGCCTTCATTGTTAATATCTCAGAGACATACTATACATCAAAATGTAGGTCTGGGTCTTGTGATTCTCACAATATAAAGCTCTTCACTGTAGGATTTATAGTTTTTAAAATACGACCGTTTGAAGATGGGAACCGCAAAAATACTCTGACCTGTGCAAGGCTGCAGCAGCAAGTGATGTCATAGACAGGGCCTTTTGCACCTGCTAATGGTTTCTATAACTGTATGTTTTAATGTAACTGTGAAGCACTTTGGGCAACAACGTTGCAATTAAATGTGCTATATAAATAAATAATAACAGTTACTCCGCCCACTCCAGTTGTAGACTACTGGTGGAGGCAAGAACACTTCACAATTTCCCCAGAAATTGTAGCTTTTCTAGTTATTATTATTCTTATTATAGCCAAATTTGCCACCCTAACTCCTCCCACAGTTTTTACACTACATAGCCGAAAATTTACCAAAACGTGCAGATTGTTCCCGATCGGATTGCTATTACTTTGTAGAACATTTCGCCGAATGGTTCACGGAATATCGTCGTTCTTGTGGCAAAATTTGTCCCATAGGAATGAATGGCAAAGCTAGAGTGGGAGCTGGCAAAAGCTGAAAAATCAGGACATGATTTCTAAACTGCCACCACTCCCTCATTTTCAGGCCCACCTACACAAATCTTATATCAAAACGTTCAGCTATCCCTGCTGCCACTAAAAATGTCCACAGCTAAGTCGTATTACTTATAGTTTTCACAATATGACCATTTGTTTGCAACTCACGCAGTCCATTGACATTCATTGAAACTCCACTCTGCAAAGCTCACATTTGAAGGGCAATTTCTAAACTGCGACTGTGCCTTCATTGTTAATATCTCAGAGACATACTATACATCAAAATGTAGGTCTGGGTCTTGTGATTCTCACAATATAAAGCTCTTCGCTGTAGGATTTATAGTTTTTAAAATACGACCGTTTGAAGATGGCAACCGCAAAAATACTCTGACCTGTGCAAGGCTGCAGCAGCAAGTGATGTCATAGACAGGGCCTTTTGCACCTGCTAATGGTTTCTATAACTGTATGTTTTAATGTAACTGTGAAGCACTTTGGGCAACAACGTTGCAATTAAATGTGCTATATAAATAAATAATAACAGTTACTCCGCCCACTCCAGTTGTAGACTACTGGTGGAGGCAAGAACACTTCACAATTTCCCCAGAAATTGTAGCTTTTCTAGTTATTATTATTCTTATTATAGCCAAATTTGCCACCCTAACTCCTCCCACAGTTTTTACACTACATAGCCGAAAATTTACCAAAACGTGCAGATTGTTCCCGATCGGATTGCTATTACTTTGTAGAACATTTAGCCGAATGGTTCACGGAATATCGTCGTTCTTGTGGCAAAATTTGTCCCATAGGAATGAATGGCAAAGCTAGAGTGGGAGCTGGCAAAAGCTGAAAAATCAGGACATGATTTCTAAACTGCCACCACTCCCTCATTTTCAGGCCCACCTACACAAATCTTATATCAAAACGTTCAGCTATCCCTGCTGCCACTAAAAATGTCCACAGCTAAGTCGCATTCCTTATAGTTTTCACAATATGACCATTTGTTTGCAACTCACGCAGTCCATTGACATTCATTGAAACTCCACTCTGCAAAGCTCACATTTGAAGGGCAATTTCTAAACTGCGACTGTGCCTTCATTGTTAATATCTCAGAGACATACTATACATCAAAATGTAGGTCTGGGTCTTGTGATTCTCACAATATAAAGCTCTTCACTGTAGGATTTATAGTTTTTAAAATACGACCGTTTGAAGATGGCAACCGCAAAAATACTCTGACCTGTGCAAGGCTGCAGCAGCAAGTGATGTCATAGACATGCACCTGCTAATGGTTTCTATAACTGTATGTTTTAATGTAACTGTGAAGCACTTTGGGCAACAACGTTGCAATTAAATGTGCTATATAAATAAATAATAACAGTTACTCTGCCCACTCCAGTTGTAGACTACTGGTGGAGGCAAGAACACTTCACAATTTCCCCAGAAATTGTAGCTTTTCTAGTTATTATTATTATTCTTATTATAGCCAAATTTGCCACCCTAACTCCTCCCACAGTTTTTACACTACATAGACAAAAATATACCAAAACGTGCAGATTGTTCCCGATCGGATTGCTATTACTTTGTGGAAAGTTTCGGCGAATGGTTCTCGGAATATCGTCGTTCTTGTGGCGAAATTTGTCCCATAGGAATGAATGGCAAAGCTAGAGTGGGAGCTGTCAAAAGCTGAAAAATCAGGACATGATTTCTAAACTGCCACCACTCCCTCATTTTCAGGCCCACCTACACAAATCTTATATCAAAACGTTCAGCTATCCCTGCTGCCACTAGAAATGCCCACGGCTAAGCCATAGTCCTGATGGTTTTCACAATATGACCATTTGTTTGCAACTCACGCCTTCCATTGACATTCATTGAAACTCCACTCTGCAAAGCTCACATTTGAAGGGCAATTTCTAAACTGCGACTGTGCCTTCATTGTTAATATCTCAGAGACATAATATACATCAAAATGTAGGTCTGGGTCTTGTGATTCTCACAATATAAAGCTCTTCGCTGTAGTATTTATAGTTTTACAAATATGACCGTTTGAAGATGGCAACCGCAAAAATACTCTGACCTGTGCCAGGCTGCAGCAGCAAGTGATGTCATAGACAGGGCCTTTTACACCTGCTAATGTTTTTATAACTGTATGTTTTAATGTAACTGTGAAGCACTTTGGGCAACAACATTGCAATTAAATGTGCTATATAAATAAATAATAACAGTTACTCCGCCCACTCCAGTTGTAGAGTACTGGTGGAGGCAAGAACACTTCACAATTTCCCCAGAAATTGTAGCTTTTCTAGTTAAGTGTTCTTGCATAGCAAGACCACTTAATGTTATCTCACATATATATTATTATTATTATTCTTATTATTCTTATTATAGCCAAATTTGCCACCCTAACTCCTCCCACAGTTTTTACACTACATAGACAAAAATTTACCAAAATGTGCAGATTGTTCCCGATCGCGTTGCTATTACTTTGTGGAACATTTCGCTGAATGGTTCTCGGAATATCGTCGTTCTTGTTGCGAAATTTGTCCCATAGGAATGAATGGCAAAGCTAGAGTGGGAGCTGGCAAAAGCTGAAAAATCAGGACATGATTTCTAAACTGCCACTACTCCCTCATTTTCAAGCCCACCTACACAAATCTTATATCAAAACGTTCAGCTATCCCTGCTGCCACTAAAAATGTCCACGGCTAAGCCATAGTCCTGATTGTTTTCGCAATATGACCATTTGTTTGCAACTCACGCAGTCCATTGACATTCATTGAAACGCCACTCTGCAAAGCTCACATTTGAAGGGCAATTTCTAAACTGCGACTGTGCCTTCATTGTTAATATTGCAGAGACATACTATACATCAAAATGTAGGTCTGGGTCTTGTGATTCTCACAATATAAAGCTCTTCACTGTAGGATTTATAGTTTTTAAAATACAACCGTTTGAAGATGGCAACCGCAAAAATACTCTGACCTGTGCAAGGCTGCAGCAGCAAGTGATGTCATAGACAGGGCCATTCGCACCTGCTAATGTTTTTATAACTGTATGTTTTAATGTAACTGTGCAACAACGTTGCAATTAAATGTGCTATATAAATAAATAATAACAGTTACTCCGCCCACTCCAGTTGTATACTACTGGTGGAGGCAAGAACACTTCACAATTTCCCCAGAAATTGTAGCTTTTCTAGTTATTATTATTATTCTTATTATAGCCAAATTTGCCACCCTAACTCCTCCCACAGTTTTTACACTACATAGCCGAAAATTTACCAAAACGTGCAGATTGTTCCCGATCGGATTGCTATTACTTTGTAGAACATTTCGCCGAATGGTTCACGGAATATCGTCGTTCTTGTGGCAAAATTTGTCCCATAGGAATGAATGGCAAAGCTAGAGTGGGAGCTGGCAAAAGCTGAAAAATCAGGACATGATTTCTAAACTGCCACCACTCCCTCATTTTCAGGCCCACCTACACAAATCTTATATCAAAACGTTCAGCTATCCCTGCTGCCACTAAAAATGTCCACAGCTAAGTCGTATTCCTTATAGTTTTCACAATATGACCATTTGTTTGCAACTCACGCAGTCCATTGACATTCATTGAAACTCCACTCTGCAAAGCTCACATTTGAAGGGCAATTTCTAAACTGCGACTGTGCCTTCATTGTTAATATCTCAGAGACATACTATACATCAAAATGTAGGTCTGGGTCTTGTGATTCTCACAATATAAAGCTCTTCACTGTAGGATTTATAGTTTTTAAAATACGACCGTTTGAAGATGGGAACCGCAAAAATACTCTGACCTGTGCAAGGCTGCAGCAGCAAGTGATGTCATAGACAGGGCCTTTTGCACCTGCTAATGGTTTCTATAACTGTATGTTTTAATGTAACTGTGAAGCACTTTGGGCAACAACGTTGCAATTAAATGTGCTATATAAATAAATAATAACAGTTACTCCGCCCACTCAAGTTGTAGACTACTGGTGGGGGCAAGAACACTTCACAATTTCCCCAGAAATTGTAGCTTTTCTAGTTATTAAGTGTTCTTGCATAGCAAGACCACTTAATGTTATCTCACATATATATTATTAAGTGTTCTTGCAAAGCAAGACCACTTAATGTTATCTCACATATATATTATTATTATTATTCTTATTATTCTTATTATAGCCAAATTTGCCACCCTAACTCCTCCCACAGTTTTTACACTACATAGACAAAAATATACCAAAACATGCAGATTGTTCCCGATCGGATTGCTATTACTTTGTGGAACGTTTCGGCGAATGGTTCACGGAATATCGTCGTTCTTGTGGCGAAATTTGTCCCATAGGAATGAATGGCAAAGCTAGAGTGGGAGCTGGCAAAAGCTGAAAAATCAGGACATGATTTCTAAACTGCCACCACTCCCTCATTTTCAGGCCCACCTACACAAATCTTATATCAAAACGTTCAGCTATCCCTGCTGCCACTAGAAATGTCCACAGCTAAGCCATAATCCTGATAGTTTTCACAATATAACCATTTGTTTGCAACTCACGCCTTCCATTGACATTCATTGAAACTCCACTCTGCAAAGCTCACATTTGAAGGGCAATTTCTAAACTGCGACTGTGCCTTCATTGTTAATATCTCAGAGACATACTATACATCAAAATGTAGGTCTGGGTCTTGTGATTCTCACAATATAAAGCTCTTCACTGTAGGAATTATAGTTTTTAAAATACGACCGTTTGAAGATGGCAACCGCCAAAATACTCTGACCTGTGCAAGGCTGCAGCAGCAAGTGATGTCATAGACAAAGCCTTTTACACCTGCTAATTTTTTATAACTGTATGTTTTAATGTAACTGTGAAGCACTTTGGGCAACAACATTGCAATTAAATGTGCTATATAAATAAATACTAACAGTTACTCCGCCCACTCTAGTTGTAGACTACTGATGGAGGCAAGAACACTTCACACAATTTCCCCAGAAATTGTAGCTTTTCTAGTTATTAAGTGTTCTTGCATAGCAAGACCACTTAATGTTATCTCACATATATATTATTATTATTATTCTTATTATTCTTATTATAGCCAAATTTGCCACCCTAACTCCTCCCACAGTTTTTACACTACATAGACAAAAATTTACCAAAACGTGCAGATTGTTCCCGATCGCGTTGCTATTACTTTGTGGAACGTTTCGCTGAATGGTTCTCGGAATATCGTCATTCTTGTGGCGAAATTTGTCCCATAGGAATGAATGGAAAGCTAGAGTGGGAGCTGGCAAAAAATGAAAAATCAGGACATGATTTCTAAATTGCCACTACTCCCTCATTTTCAAGCCCACCTACACAAATCTTATATCAAAACGTTCAGCTATCCCTGCTGCCACTAAAAATGTCAACGGCTAAGCCATAGTCCTGATTGTTTTCGCAATATGACCATTTGTTTGCAACTCACGCAGTCCATTGACATTCATTGAAACGCCACTCTGCAAAGCTCACATTTGAAGGGCAATTTCTAAACTGCGACTGTGCCTTCCTTGTTAATATCTCAGAGACATACTATACATCAAAATGTAGGTCTGGGTCTTGTGATTCTCACAATATAAAGATCTTCACTGTAGGATTTATAGTTTTTAAAATACGACCGTTTGAAGATGGCAACCGCAAAAATACTCTGACCTGTGCAAGGCTGCAGCAGCAAGTGATGTCATAGACAGGGCCATTTGCACCTGCTAATGTTTTTATAACTGTATGTTTTAATGTAACTGTGCAACAACGTTGCAATTAAATGTGCTATATAAATAAATAATAACAGTTACTCCGCCCACTCCAGTTGTATACTACTGGTGGAGGCAAGAACACTTCACAATTTCCCCAGAAATTGTAGCTTTTCTAGTTATTATTATTCTTATTATAGCCAAATTTGCCACCCTAACTCCTCCCACAGTTTTTACACTACATAGACAAAAAAATACCAAAACGTGCAGATTGTTCCCGATCGCGTTGCTATTACTTTGTGGAACGTTTCGCTGAATGGTTCTCGGAATATCGTCGTTCTTGTGGCGAAATTTGTCCCATAGGAATGAATGGCAAAGCTAGAGTGGGAACTGGCAAAAGCTGAAAAATCAGGACATGATTTCTAAACTGCCACCACTCCCTCATTTTCAGGCCCACCTACACAAATCTTATATCAAAACGTTCAGCTATCCCTGCTGCCACTAAAAATGTCCACAGCTAAGTCGTATTCCTTATAGTTTTCACAATATGACCATTTGTTTGCAACTCACGCAGTCCATTGACATTCATTGAAACTCCACTCTGCAAAGCTCACATTTGAAGGGCAATTTCTAAACTGCGACTGTGCCTTCATTGTTAATATCTCAGAGACATACTATACATCAAAATGTAGGTCTGGGTCTTGTGATTCTCACAATATAAAGCTCTTCACTGTAGGATTTATAGTTTTTAAAATACGACCGTTTGAAGATGGCAACCGCCAAAATACTCTGACCTGTGCAAGGCTGCAGCAGCAAGTGATGTCATAGACAGGGCCTTTTGCACCTGCTAATGGTTTCTATAACTGTATGTTTTAATGTAACTGTGAAGCACTTTGGGCAACAACGTTGCAATTAAATGTGCTATATAAATAAATAATAACAGTTACTCCGCCCACTCCAGTTGTAGACTACTGGTGGAGGCAAGAACACTTCACAATTTCCCTAGAAATTGTAGCTTTTCTAGTTAATATAATTTTTTTAGGATCTAATTTTATTTAGAAATTTACCAGTAGCTGCTGCATTTCCCACCCTAGTCTTTTACTCGAGTCAATACGTTTTCCCAGTTTTTTAGGGTAAAATTAGGGGCCTCGGCTTATATTCGGGTCGGCTTATACTCGAGTATATACGGTATATTTACAAACACAGATCATTATTCATAATAATCGTCTCACACATATATCAAAAAGCTACATCTGATTTGCCATCTTACAAGTATCATTCCTCTTCTTATTATTTTCTCATCTCTCCTTCTCAAAATAATATTTCTGAAGAATACCACTACTATAGTTTTGCAGATTGCAGATGCTAGCTAGGTACACCATATCATGTGCCCGCATAAACATCCATAACAGGTTTAGTGATCAGTTGATATTATTTTATCTGAACCAGCAGGATGTCTTAGATGTTCTTGCCCTCTCATGAAATGTGAGTAAGGCACCCGATATCTTTGCTTTGGGTTTTAGCCTTAACAGTCTAACCCATTCTATTGCAGCTTCCTCTGATACTTCTAAATATATGGAGATAAACATTTTCGCCAAGGATCTAAGTGCAATTATCAATAATCCGCACATTCACAACAAGATATATTCACAACAAGATATATTTGTAAACGGATTTACAAACAATTCTGTGTATCTGTGATATATTTTTATTCTTATGACCTCATATTAGGACTTCAGGAACATCCCAATGTGCTATGTAGAAACTTTGGATATAATGCCATAAATAACAGTCCTTTAAATGTAAAGATGTTTCCATTCAAAAAGCAAAGGGTTAAAACCCTTTTCAAAGTTAACTTTGGTCAATTACGTCATCCACTAGCATGATTACAATTGGCTAGTAGAAGGATGACCGATTTTGAATCTAACCAATCAGAACTACCACTCACCTTTAAAACATCGGCTATTTCACGCACATCGGTTCCACTCTGATGAGCTGTGGGCGAAAAGCACGCGTCAGGGGCCCTCGGAGATCTTGAGACATAGTTTAATTCAACGTTTATCTGATTAGCGACCTATCACTTCATATCTCAGATCCTGAGTTGTACTACTACTTAGGCTTCAAGTCTGGGGGGTCTGGGTTATGGATACCAACTATTCTATATGAGGTTATACCATTAGACAGAACGATTGGGCAGCATTCCACTAAACTCATGGATCAGCATTCCACTAAACTCATGGATCGCAAGCTTTCCCCCTACCCATCCCCCTACCAATAGTAGTGTAGTACCTCACATGGACGGAGGTTGTGGCTTAGTTTACATCCCTAGCACTGGTCACTTCGGCAAATTACTATATTGCAGTCGTAAGCATCTAGGTTGATGTTCTCTGTGCAGCTAAAAAATTTTTCCTGCACAACTAATATACATTCTATGGTGCTTTATTGATAGCAGCACTACCAACATGCGTATTATTGATAAATCACTGCAGCATCAACTTTCCGGGTTGTCCCCCGTGTATACATTTAGTTTCACGCTTTGCTTTCAGTATATGTCAGTAATAGAAAGTGCTATCTAACTTGTCACTGGACACTGCAAATTGCAAAACTATGTTTTGCACACATTATTAGGTGAAGGTCCCTGAAAACTTATGAACAGGACCTTCTACCTTCGTATTCTACTATCGGTATGCTTATAGAGATTGTGACAGTTGCTACAAGTAGGGTTATTGTGTTTCTTTATCATAGGTATATGACACAATTACGTTCTTTTACCATTTGATATTTTATTTCTTTATCATAGGTATTTGACAAAACTACGTTCTTACCATTGATATATTTTTTCATTAGACTGTATATACTTTAGTTCTTCACTAATTACTACTACCTCTACCATAGATACCTATATCATATTTTAATTACCAATAATAAAGGTTATATTTTATTTTATTAGGGCACTCATTTCAGATGCCGGATATGAGATTACTCTCTCATACTCTTATGGCAGCATTTGTATCCCACCACTGCCAAATTCTTAAAGGCCACACCCCACAGCAGCCCCAGGATAGTCTGGCCCTGCACCCTATTACAAACAGGAGTCTTTACTGCGGTCACTCCATTTATTTTATTTTTTTATAAATAACAAATACTTTGGTTGTGACCGATGACCTCAGGCTGTCTAAGTTTATTGGGGACTGCATGTAATGTATTGGGGTGTCAAGGTGTAATGGGGACTGCGTATTGGGCTGTCTCAGTGCAATGGCTACAGTTTGTGTGTGATATATTTGGCTGTCTGACTAATGGGGACTGCGTGTGATGTATTATATTGTCTGTGTGTGATGAGAATGTGTGTGATCATTTTGTGCTGTCAATGTGTGATGGGGACTGCTTGAGTTTTTGATTGTTTTGGGCTGGTGGGACTAACTGTGTTTGTCTTTGAATGACAGTAATAACTACTGATGAGTAGATCGCATCATGTATAAAAGTTGGTAATTCCTAGAGCAACACAAACTAAAATTACGTATTTCATTCTTACACAATATGTAATCCTGGGTACATACATTTCATTTACTCAAAAACTTCACTTCATTACTTACGGTCTTAATTGTAATGCCACTGTCTGTAATGTCCTTTTCACACGCTCACTCAGTCTCTATGCCAACTCTATGCCAACTGCATCTCAGCCAGGTAGGTATGGTGTCAAACCTTAGGTATAGTCGCATTATCCGCTCTGCTCGCTCTCTCCCTAGACCCTCTGCAATCTGTGCAGGATGTGACTGCACTCTCCGTTCACTTCTACCCCTCTTCCATCCATGTCTCTTCCACCCCCCTTCCATTCTCTGTTCTCTCTTCCATGTCTCTCCTTCCCTCCTTCCATCCATGTATCTTATCTTCTATCCATATCACCCTTCCCCTTTCATGTCTCTCCTCCCTTTAATTCATATCTCCCCACTTCCATCCATGTCACCCCTATCCATATCTCCCTTCCATCCATGTCTCTCCCCCTTATGTCTCCCTTCCATTCATGTTCCCCCCAGTGATCCATGTCTCCCTCCCCCTTCCATCCACGTCTCTCCCTTTTGCCAACCTCCCCATTTAATCCATATTTCTCCCCCCTTGCCAACCCCCCCCTTTTATTCATATCTCCCCCCTTGCCAACCTCCCTCCTCTTATCCATATCTCTCCTCCCTTGCCAACCTCCACCCTTTCATTCATATCTCTCTCCCACCTTGCCAACCTCCCCCCTTTCATTCATATCTCTCTCCCACCTTGCCAACCTCCCCCCTTTCATCCATATCTCTCACCCCTTAATCCAAAATATCCCCCCCTTGTCAACCTTCCCCCTTTCATCCATATCTCTCCCCCTTGTCAACCTCCACCCTTTCATCCATATATCTCCCCCTTGCCAACATCCCTCCTTACTCAATATCTCACCCTCCTTGCCACCCCCCCCTTACTCATAATCTCTCCACCTTTCTAAAATCTACCCACCTATGCAATCCTCGTCCCACGCAGCACTCACAGAGCGCCAGTTGCCTTTCTCCCTGCTGTTTTGCCTGTCATGGCAGGGAAGGGAAGAGGGGCATCCGATGTGTGGCGTGACACACGCTGTTTATCGGTCATGCTGAGTGCCGGGTAGTCACGTGCCAGCAAGTGCTCCTATGCAGATCACGAGCAGGATTCTCCCCCTGTGTACTGTGCAGTTCCTTGGTGGAGCTGCACGCTGCCTGGGGGTGCAGGTTGAGCAGAAGGGGGAAAGGGGAGTGGAAAAATCACTGCTCACACCGCAAATTGATTTTGCGCCCCCCCCCCCACCCTCGGGCGCCGGTCTTGCCAACCACTTTATATATTACTTAGAATAATTTGGTTTAACTTTACAACAAAACATTTCTCTCTTTATCCTTAATTTATTTACAATTTCATATTTACACCATAAGATAATTTTAATGAAAGAAAGGGGAAATAAAGGAAGAAAGGAAAAACATGTATTTTATAATAAAAAGGAAACATAGGTGTCAGTGCTATTAAACCAAAGCAGGACAATATGGATAAGGCAGCAACCCTGAGTAAGGGGTCCCTCAGAAACCCTTAAGGATAATCACAAGATGGGTAACACAAAGGTAGGGTAGGGCTGCGCCACAGGTTATGAGTAGAGTGTAGATATATATGTATATATGTATAGTACAAAAAGTTTTGTTAAGGGTACTTTGGACCAAGATAGTCTTTACACTTCTCAGATTTGTTAAGGGTACTTTGGACCAAGATAGTCTTTACACTTCTCACATTTGGTAGAGCTTATGCCAGCTCTGGTGTGTAAAGCATACAGTGGTATGATCCCCACTGAAGGATATGATGTAAGTGTTCCTATAGATGAAAAATGTCAGGAACCCAAAACGACAAAGATAAAAGGCAACAATAGTGCTCTCAATAAAATATAAGTAATACATGTCACAGTATATAGACATAGAAGAGATTGGTTCAGCCCAATTTAAAATGGTAGATAGAACAACTAGAAAAGCTACAATTTCTAGGGAAATTGTGAAGTGTTCTTGCCTCCACCAGTAGTCTACAACTGGAGTGGGCGGAGTAACTGTTATTATTTATTTATATAGCACATTTAATTGCAACGTTGTTGCCCAAAGTGCTTCACAGTTACATTAAAACATACAGTTATAGAAACCATTAGCAGGTGCAAAAGGCCCTGTCTATGACATCACTTGCTGCTGCAGCCTTGCACAGGTCAGAGTATTTTTGCGGTTGCCATCTTCAAACGGTCGTATTTTAAAAACTATAAATCCTACAGTGAAGAGCTTTATATTGTGAGAATCACAAGACCCAGACCTACATTTTGATGTATAGTATGTCTCTGAGATATTAACAATGAAGGCACAGTCGCAGTTTAGAAATTGCCCTTCAAATGTGAGCTTTGCAGAGTGGAGTTTCAATGAATGTCAATGGACTGCGTGAGTTGCAAACAAATGGTCATATTGTGAAAACTATAAGGAATACGACTTAGCTGTGGACATTTTTAGTGGCAGCAGGGATAGCTGAACGTTTTGATATAAGATTTGTGTAGGTGGGCCTGAAAATGAGGGAGTGGTGGCAGTTTAGAAATCATGTCCTGATTTTTCAGCTTTTGCCAGCTCCCACTCTAGCTTTGCCATTCATTCCTATGGGACAAATTTTGCCACAAGAACGACGATATTCCGTGAACCATTCGGCGAAATGTTCTACAAAGTAATAGCAATCCGATCGGGAACAATCTGCACGTTTTGGTAAATTTTCGGCTATGTAGTGTAAAAACTGTGGGAGGAGTTAGGGTGGCAAATTTGGCTATAATAAGAATAAGAATAATAACTAGAAAAGCTACAATTTCTGGGGAAATTGTGAAGTGTTCTTGCCTCCACCAGTAGTATACAACTGGAGTGGGCGGAGTAACTGTTATTATTTATTTATATAGCACATTTAATTGCAACGTTGTTGCACAGTTACATTAAAACATACAGTTATAAAAACATTAGCAGGTGCAAATGGCCCTGTCTATGACATCACTTGCTGCTGCAGCCTTGCACAGGTCAGAGTATTTTTGCGGTTGCCATCTTCAAACGGTCGTATTTTAAAAACTATAAATCCTACAATGAAGAGCTTTATATTGTGAGAATCACAAGACCCAGACCTACATTTTGATGTATAGTATGTCTCTGAGATATTAAAAATAAAGGCACAGTCGCAGTTTAGAAATTGCCCTTCAAATGTGAGCTTTGCAGAGTGGCGTTTCAATGAATGTCAATGGACTGCGTGAGTTGCAAACAAATGGTCATATTGCGAAAACAATCAGGACTATGGCTTAGCCGTGGACATTTTTAGTGGCAGCAGGGATAGCTGAACGTTTTGATATAAGATTTGTGTAGGTGGGCTTGAAAATGAGGGAGTAGTGGCAGTTTAGAAATCATGTCCTGATTTTTCAGCTTTTGCCAGCTCCCACTCTAGCTTTGCCATTCATTCCTATGGGACAAATTTCGCCACAAGAACGACGATATTCCGAGAACCATTCAGCGAAACGTTCCACAAAGTAATAGCAACGTGATCGGGAACAATCTGCACGTTTTGGTAAATTTTTGTCTATGTAGTGTAAAAACTGTGGGAGGAGTTAGGGTGGCAAATTTGGCTATAATAAGAATAATAATAACTAGAAAAGCTACAATTTCTGGGGAAATTGTGGGAAGTGTTCTTGCCTCCATCAGTAGTCTACAACTGGAGTGGGCGGTGTAACTGTTATTATTTATTTATATAGCACATTTAATTGCAATGTTGTTGCCCAAAGTGCTTCACAGTTACATTAAAACATACATTTATAAAAACATTAGCAGGCCCTGTCTATGACATCACTTGCTGCTGCAGCCTTGCACAGGCCAGAGTTTTTTCGCGGTTGCCATCTTCAAACGGTTGTATTTTAAAAACTATAAATTCTACAGCGAAGAGCTTTATATTGTGAGAATCACAAGACCCAGACCTACATTTTGATGCATAGTATGTCTCTGAGATATTAATAATGAAGGCACAGTCGCAGTTTAGAAATTGCCCTTCAAATGTGAGCTTTGCAGAGTGGAGTTTCAATGAATGTCAATGGACGGCGTGAGTTGCAAACAAATGGTCATATCTTGAAAACTATAAGGACTATGGCTTAGTCGTGGGCATTTTTAGTGGCAGCAGGGATAGCTGAACGTTTTGATATAAGATTTGTGTAGGTGGGCCTGAAAATGTGGGAGTGGTAGCAGTTTAGAAATCATGTCCTGATTTTTCAGCTTTTGCCAGCTCCCACTCTAGCTTTGCCATTCATTCCTATGGGACAAATTTCGCCACAAGAACAACGATATTCCGTGAACCATTCGGCGAAACGTTCCACAAAGTAATAGCAACGCGATCGGGAACAATCTGCACGTTTTGGTAAATTTTGGTCTATGTAGTGTAAAAACTGTGGGAGGAGTTAGGGTGGCAAATTTGGCTATAATAAGAATAATAAGAATAACTAGAAAAGCTACAATTTCTGGGGAAATTGTGAAGTGTTCTTGCTTCCACCAGTAGTCTACAACTGGAGTGGGCGGAGTAACTGTTATTATTTATTTATATAGCACATTTAATTGCAATGTTGTTGCCCAAAGTGCTTTACATTTACATTAAAACATACAGTTATAAAAACATTAGCAGGTGTAAAAGGCTTTGTCTATGACATCACTTGCTGCTGCAGCCTGGCACAGGTCAGAGTATTTTTGCGGTTGCCATCTTCAAACGGTCATATTTTTAAAACTATAAATCCTACAGTGAAGAGCTTTATATTGTGAGAATCACAAGACCCAGACCTACATTTTGATGTATAGTATGTCTCTGAGATTTTAACAATAAAGGCACAGTCGCAGTTTAGAAATTGCCCTTCAAATGTGAGCTTTGCAGAGTGGAGTTTCAATGAATGTCAATGGAAGGCGTGAGTTGCAAACAAATGGTCATATTGTGAAAACTATCAGGACTATGGCTTAGCCGTGGACATTTCTAGTGGCAGCAGGGATAGCTGAACGTTTTGATATAAGATTTGTGTAGGTGGGCCTGAAAATGAGGGAGTGGTGGCAGTTTAGAAATCATGACCTGATTTTTCAGCTTTTGCCAGCTCCCACTCTAGCTTTGCCATTCATTCCTATGGGACAAATTTCGCCACAAGAACGACGATATTCCGTGAACCATTCGGCGAAACGTTCCACAAAGTAATAGCAATCCGATCGGGAACAATCTGCACGTTTTGGTATATTTTTGTCTATGTAGTGTAAAAACTGTGGGAGGAGTTAGGGTGGCAAATTTGGCTATAATAAGAATAATAAGAATAACTAGAAAAGCTACAATTTCTGGGGAAATAGTGTGAAGTGTTCTTGCCTCCATCAGTAGTCTACAACTAGAGTGGGCGGAGTAACTGTAAGTATTTATTTATATAGCACATTTAATTGCAATGTTGTTGCCCAAAGTGCTTCACAGTTACATTAAAACATACAGTTATAAAAAATTAGCAGGTGTAAAAGGCTTTGTCTATGACATCACTTGCTGCTGCAGCCTTGCACAGGTCAGAGTATTTTTGCAGTTGCCATCTTCAAACGGTCGTATTTTAAAAACTATAAATCCTACAGTGAAGAGCTTTATATTGTGAGAATCACAAGACCCAGACCTACATTTTGATGTATAGTATGTCTCTGAGATATTAACAATGAAGGCACAGTCGCAGTTTAGAAATTGCCCTTCAAATGTGAGCTTTGCAGAGTGGAGTTTCAATGAATGTCAATGGAAGGCGTGAGTTGCAAACAAATGGTCATATTGTGAAAACTATCAGGACTATGGCTTAGCCGTGGACATTTTTAGTGGCAGCAGGGATAGCTGAACGTTTTGATATAAGATTTGTGTAGGTGGGCTTGAAAATGAGGGAGTAGTGGCAGTTTAGAAATCATGTCCTGATTTTTCAGCTTTTGCCAGCTCCCACTCTAGCTTTGCCATTCATTCCTATGGGACAAATTTCGCCACAAGAACGACGATATTCCGAGAACCATTCAGCGAAACGTTCCACAAAGTAATAGCAACGTGATCGGGAACAATCTGCACGTTTTGGTAAATTTTTGTCTATGTAGTGTAAAAACTGTGGGAGGAGTTAGGGTGGCAAATTTGGCTATAATAAGAATAATAATAACTAGAAAAGCTACAATTTCTGGGGAAATTGTGGGAAGTGTTCTTGCCTCCATCAGTAGTCTACAACTGGAGTGGGCGGAGTAACTGTTATTATTTATTTATATAGCACATTTAATTGCAATGTTGTTGCCCAAAGTGCTTCACAGTTACATTAAAACATACATTTATAAAAACATTAGCAGGCCCTGTCTATGACATCACTTGCTGCTGCAGCCTTGCACAGGCCAGAGTTTTTTCGCGGTTGCCATCTTCAAACGGTTGTATTTTAAAAACTATAAATTCTACAGCGAAGAGCTTTATATTGTGAGAATCACAAGACCCAGACCTACATTTTGATGTATAGTATGTCTCTGAGATATTAATAATGAAGGCACAGTCGCAGTTTAGAAATTGCCCTTCAAATGTGAGCTTTGCAGAGTGGAGTTTCAATGAATGTCAATGGACGGCGTGAGTTGCAAACAAATGGTCATATCTTGAAAACTATAAGGACTATGGCTTAGTCGTGGGCATTTTTAGTGGCAGCAGGGATAGCTGAACGTTTTGATATAAGATTTGTGTAGGTGGGCCTGAAAATGTGGGAGTGGTAGCAGTTTAGAAATCATGTCCTGATTTTTCAGCTTTTGCCAGCTCCCACTCTAGCTTTGCCATTCATTCCTATGGGACAAATTTCGCCACAAGAACAACGATATTCCGTGAACCATTCGGCGAAACGTTCCACAAAGTAATAGCAACGCGATCGGGAACAATCTGCACGTTTTGGTAAATTTTGGTCTATGTAGTGTAAAAACTGTGGGAGGAGTTAGGGTGGCAAATTTGGCTATAATAAGAATAATAAGAATAACTAGAAAAGCTACAATTTCTGGGGAAATTGTGTGAAGTGTTCTTGCCTCCATCAGTAGTCTACAACTAGAGTGGGCGGAGTAACTGTTAGTATTTATTTATATAGCACATTTAATTGCAATGTTGTTGCCCAAAGTGCTTCACAGTTACATTAAAACATACAGTTATAAAAACATTAGCAGGTGTAAAAGGCTTTGTCTATGACATCACTTGCTGCTGCAGCCTTGCACAGGTCAGAGTATTTTGGCGGTTGCCATCTTCAAACGGTCGTATTTTAAAAACTATAAATCCTACAGCGAAGAGCTTTATATTGTGAGAATCACAAGACCCACACCTACATTTTGATGTATAGTATGTCTCTGAGATATTAACAACGAAGGCATAGTCGCAGTTTAGAAATTGCCCTTCAAATGTGAGCTTTGCAGAGTGGAGTTTCAATGAATGTCAATGGAAGGCGTGAGTTGCAAACAAATGGTCATATTGTGAAAACTATCAGGACTATGGCTTAGCCGTGGACATTTCTAGTGGCAGCAGGGATAGCTGAACGTTTTGATATAAGATTTGTGTAGGTGGGCCTGAAAATGAGGGAGTGGTGGCAGTTTAGAAATCATGTCCTGATTTTTCAGCTTTTGCCAGCTCCCACTCTAGCTTTGCCATTCATTCCTATGGGACAAATTTCGCCACAAGAACGACGATATTCCGTGAACCATTCGGCGAAACGTTCCACAAAGTAATAGCAATCCGATCGGGAACAATCTGCACGTTTTGGTATATTTTTGTCTATGTAGTGTAAAAACTGTGGGAGGAGTTAGGGTGGCAAATTTGGCTATAATAAGAATAATAAGAATAATAATAATAATATATATGTGAGATAACATTAAGTGGTCTTGCTATGCAAGAACACTTAATAACTAGAAAAGCTACAATTTCTGGGGAAATTGTGAAGTGTTCTTGCCTCCACCAGTAGTCTACAACTGGAGTGGGCGGAGTAACTGTTATTATTTATTTATATAGCACATTTAATTGCAATGTTGTTGCCCAAAGTGCTTTACATTTACATTAAAACATACAGTTATAAAAACATTAGCAGGTGTAAAAGGCTTTGTCTATGACATCACTTGCTGCTGCAGCCTGGCACAGGTCAGAGTTTTTTCGCGGTTGCCATCTTCAAACGGTTGTATTTTAAAAACTATAAATTCTACAGCGAAGAGCTTTATATTGTGAGAATCACAAGACCCAGACCTACATTTTGATGTATAGTATGTCTCTGAGATATTAATAATGAAGGCACAGTCGCAGTTTAGAAATTGCCCTTCAAATGTGAGCTTTGCAGAGTGGAGTTTCAATGAATGTCAATGGACGGCGTGAGTTGCAAACAAATGGTCATATCTTGAAAACTATAAGGACTATGGCTTAGTCGTGGGCATTTTTAGTGGCAGCAGGGATAGCTGAACGTTTTGATATAAGATTTGTGTAGGTGGGCCTGAAAATGTGGGAGTGGTAGCAGTTTAGAAATCATGTCCTGATTTTTCAGCTTTTGCCAGCTCCCACTCTAGCTTTGCCATTCATTCCTATGGGACAAATTTCGCCACAAGAACAACGATATTCCGTGAACCATTCGGCGAAACGTTCCACAAAGTAATAGCAACGCGATCGGGAACAATCTGCACGTTTTGGTAAATTTTGGTCTATGTAGTGTAAAAACTGTGGGAGGAGTTAGGGTGGCAAATTTGGCTATAATAAGAATAATAAGAATAACTAGAAAAGCTACAATTTCTGGGGAAATTGTGTGAAGTGTTCTTGCCTCCATCAGTAGTCTACAACTAGAGTGGGCGGAGTAACTGTTAGTATTTATTTATATAGCACATTTAATTGCAATGTTGTTGCCCAAAGTGCTTCACAGTTACATTAAAACATACAGTTATAAAAACATTAGCAGGTGTAAAAGGCTTTGTCTATGACATCACTTGCTGCTGCAGCCTTGCACAGGTCAGAGTATTTTGGCGGTTGCCATCTTCAAACGGTCGTATTTTAAAAACTATAAATCCTACAGCGAAGAGCTTTATATTGTGAGAATCACAAGACCCACACCTACATTTTGATGTATAGTATGTCTCTGAGATATTAACAACGAAGGCATAGTCGCAGTTTAGAAATTGCCCTTCAAATGTGAGCTTTGCAGAGTGGAGTTTCAATGAATGTCAATGGAAGGCGTGAGTTGCAAACAAATGGTCATATTGTGAAAACTATCAGGACTATGGCTTAGCCGTGGACATTTCTAGTGGCAGCAGGGATAGCTGAACGTTTTGATATAAGATTTGTGTAGGTGGGCCTGAAAATGAGGGAGTGGTGGCAGTTTAGAAATCATGTCCTGATTTTTCAGCTTTTGCCAGCTCCCACTCTAGCTTTGCCATTCATTCCTATGGGACAAATTTCGCCACAAGAACGACGATATTCCGTGAACCATTCGGCGAAACGTTCCACAAAGTAATAGCAATCCGATCGGGAACAATCTGCACGTTTTGGTATATTTTTGTCTATGTAGTGTAAAAACTGTGGGAGGAGTTAGGGTGGCAAATTTGGCTATAATAAGAATAATAAGAATAATAATAATAATATATATGTGAGATAACATTAAGTGGTCTTGCTATGCAAGAACACTTAATAACTAGAAAAGCTACAATTTCTGGGGAAATTGTGAAGTGTTCTTGCCTCCACCAGTAGTCTACAACTGGAGTGGGCGGAGTAACTGTTATTATTTATTTATATAGCACATTTAATTGCAATGTTGTTGCCCAAAGTGCTTTACATTTACATTAAAACATACAGTTATAAAAACATTAGCAGGTGTAAAAGGCTTTGTCTATGACATCACTTGCTGCTGCAGCCTGGCACAGGTCAGAGTATTTTTGCGGTTGCCATCTTCAAACGGTCATATTTTTAAAACTATAAATCCTACAGTGAAGAGCTTTATATTGTGAGAATCACAAGACCCAGACCTACATTTTGATGTATAGTATGTCTCTGAGATTTTAACAATAAAGGCACAGTCGCAGTTTAGAAATTGCCCTTCAAATGTGAGCTTTGCAGAGTGGAGTTTCAATGAATGTCAATGGAAGGCGTGAGTTGCAAACAAATGGTCATATTGTGAAAACTATCAGGACTATGGCTTAGCCGTGGACATTTCTAGTGGCAGCAGGGATAGCTGAACGTTTTGATATAAGATTTGTGTAGGTGGGCCTGAAAATGAGGGAGTGGTGGCAGTTTAGAAATCATGACCTGATTTTTCAGCTTTTGCCAGCTCCCACTCTAGCTTTGCCATTCATTCCTATGGGACAAATTTCGCCACAAGAACGACGATATTCCGTGAACCATTCGGCGAAACGTTCCACAAAGTAATAGCAACGCGATCGGGAACAATCTGCACGTTTTGGTAAATTTTGTCTATGTAGTGTAAAAACTGTGGGAGGAGTTAGGGTGGCAAATTTGGCTATAATAAGAATAATAAGAATAACTAGAAAAGCTACAATTTCTGGGGAAATTGTGAAGTGTTCTTGCCTCCACCAGTAGTATACAACTGGAGTGGGCGGAGTAACTGTTATTATTTATTTATATAGCACATTTAATTGCAACGTTGTTGCACAGTTACATTAAAACATACAGTTATAAAAACATTAGCAGGTGCAAATGGCCCTGTCTATGACATCACTTGCTGCTGCAGCCTTGCACAGGTCAGAGTATTTTTGCGGTTGCCATCTTCAAACGGTCGTATTTTAAAAACTATAAATCCTACAGTGAAGAGCTTTATATTGTGAGAATCACAAGACCCAGACCTACATTTTGATGTATAGTATGTCTCTGAGATTTTAACAATAAAGGCACAGTCGCAGTTTAGAAATTGCCCTTCAAATGTGAGCTTTGCAGAGTGGAGTTTCAATGAATGTCAATGGAAGGCGTGAGTTGCAAACAAATGGTCATATTGTGAAAACTATCAGGACTATGGCTTAGCCGTGGACATTTCTAGTGGCAGCAGGGATAGCTGAACGTTTTGATATAAGATTTGTGTAGGTGGGCCTGAAAATGAGGGAGTGGTGGCAGTTTAGAAATCATGACCTGATTTTTCAGCTTTTGCCAGCTCCCACTCTAGCTTTGCCATTCATTCCTATGGGACAAATTTCGCCACAAGAACGACGATATTCCGTGAACCATTCGGCGAAACGTTCCACAAAGTAATAGCAATCCGATCGGGAACAATCTGCACGTTTTGGTATATTTTTGTCTATGTAGTGTAAAAACTGTGGGAGGAGTTAGGGTGGCAAATTTGGCTATAATAAGAATAATAAGAATAACTAGAAAAGCTAAAATTTCTGGGGAAATAGTGTGAAGTGTTCTTGCCTCCATCAGTAGTCTACAACTAGAGTGGGCGGAGTAACTGTTAGTATTTATTTATATAGCACATTTAATTGCAATGTTATTGCCCAAAGTGCTTTACAGTTACATTAAAACATACAGTTATAAAAAATTAGCAGGTGCAAATGGCCCTGTCTATGACATCACTTGCTGCTGCAGCCTTGCACAGGTCAGAGTATTTTTGCAGTTGCCATCTTCAAACGGTCGTATTTTAAAAACTATAAATCCTACAGTGAAGAGCTTTATATTGTGAGAATCACAAGACCCAGACCTACATTTTGATGTATAGTATGTCTCTGAGATATTAACAATGAAGGCACAGTCGCAGTTTAGAAATTGCCCTTCAAATGTGAGCTTTGCAGAGTGGAGTTTCAATGAATGTCAATGGAAGGCGTGAGTTGCAAACAAATGGTCATATTGTGAAAACTATCAGGACTATGGCTTAGCCGTGGACATTTCTAGTGGCAGCAGGGATAGCTGAACGTTTTGATATAAGATTTGTGTAGGTGGGCCTGAAAATGAGGGAGTGGTGGCAGTTTAGAAATCATGTCCTGATTTTTCAGCTTTTGCCAGCTCCCACTCTAGCTTTGCCATTCATTCCTATGGGACAAATTTCGCCACAAGAACGACGATATTCCGTGAACCATTCAGCGAAACGTTCTACAAAGTAATAGCAATCCGATCGGGAACAATCTGCACGTTTTGGTATATTTTTGTCAATGTAGTGTAAAAACTGTGGGAGGAGTTAGGGTGGCAAATTTGGCTATAATAAGAATAATAAGAATAACTAGAAAAGCTACAATTTCTGGGGAAATTGTGTGAAGTGTTCTTGCCTCCATCAGTAGTCTACAACTAAGTGGGCGGAGTAACTGTTAGTATTTATTTATATAGCACATTTAATTGCAATGTTGTTGCCCAAAGTGCTTCACAGTTACATTAAAACATACAGTTATAAAAAATTAGCAGGTGTAAAAGGCTTTGTCTATGACATCACTTGCTGCTGCAGCCTTGCACAGGTCAGAGTATTTTGGCGGTTGCCATCTTAAAACGGTCGTATTTAAAAAACTATACATCCTACAGCGAAGAGCTTTATATTGTGAGAATCACAAGACCCATACCTACATTTTGATGTATAGTATGTCTCTGAGATATTAACAATGAAGGCACAGTCGCAGTTTAGAAATTGCCCTTCAAATGTGAGCTTTGCAGAGTGGAGTTTCAATGAATGTCAATGGACGGCATGAGTTGCAACAAATGGTCATATTGTGAAAACTATTCGGACTATGGCTTAGCCGTGGACATTTTTAGTGACACCGCGGATAGCTGAACGTTTTGATATAAGATTTGTGTAGGTGGGCCTGAAAATGAGGGAGTGGTGGCAGTTTAGAAATCATGTCCTGATTTTTCAGCTTTTGCCAGTTCCCACTCTAGCTTTGCCATTCATTCCTATGGGACAAATTTCGCCACAAGAACGACGATATTCCGTGAACCATCTGGCAAAACGTTCCAAAAAGTAATAGCAATCCGATCGGGAACTATCTGCACGTTTTGGTAAATTTTTGTCTATGTAGTGTAAAAACTGTGGGAGGAGTTAGGGTGGCAAATTTGGCTATAATAAGAATAAGAACTAGAAAAGCTACAATTTCTGGGGAAATTGTGTGAAGTGTTCTTGCCTCCACCAGTAGTCTACAACTGGAGTGGGCAGAGTAACTGTTATCATTTATATAGCACATTTAATTGCATCTTTGTTGCACAGTTACATTAAACCATACATTTATAAAAACTCTAGCAGGTGTACAAAAGGCTTTGTCTATGACATCACTTGCTGCTGCAGCCTTGCACAGGTCAGAGTATTTTGGCGGTTGCCATCTTCAAACGCTCGTATTTTAAAAACTATAAATCCTACAGTGAAGAGCTTTATATTGTGAGAATCACAAGACCCAGACCTACATTTTGATATATAGTATGTCTCTGAGATATTAACAATGAAGGCACAGTCGCAGTTTAGAAATTGCCCTTCAAATGTGAGCTTTGCAGAGTGGAGTTTCAATGAATGTCAATGGAAGGCGTGAGTTGCAAACAAATGGTCATATTGTGAAAACTATCAGGACTATGGCTTAGCCGTGGACATTTCTAGTGGCAGCAGGGATAGCTGAACGTTTTGATATAAGATTTGTGTAGGTGGGCCTGAAAATGAGGGAGTGGTGGCAGTTTAGAAATCATGTCCTGATTTTTCAGCTTTTGACAGCTCCCACTCTAGCTTTGCCATTCATTCCTATGGGACAAATTTCGCCAGAAGAACGACGATATTCCGTGAACCATTCGGCGAAACGTTCCACAAAGTAATAGCAATCCGATCGGGAACAATCTGCACGTTTTGGTATATTTTTGTCTATGTAGTGTAAAAACTGTGGGAGGAGTTAGGGTGGCAAATTTGGCTATAATAATAATAATAATAATAATATATATGTGAGATAACATTAAGTGGTCTTGCTATGCAAGAACACTTAATAATAATAATATATATGTGAGATAACATTAAGTGGTCTTGCTATGCAAGAACACTTAATAATAATAATATATATGTGAGATAACATTAAGTGGTCTTGCTTTGCAAGAACACTTAATAATATATATGTGAGATAACATTAAGTGGTCTTGCTATGCAAGAACACTTAATAATAATAATAATATATATGTGAGATAACATTAAGTGGTCTTGCTATGCAAGAACACTTAATAAGGGCTCTGATTCAGAGGTCACAGCATTGACCGGTGAATCAGTACCAGGGAGCCCTAAAATTACTCTCCCTAAATAGGGAATAACCCACGAAAATTATATAGGAGAAGCAAGAAATAGGACTAAAAAAGTCCTCGGCAGGAGAGTAATAAGGGGGAGGGAGTCCCTACCTTTAATAATCCTAAGGGGAAACAAAATTAAAAAAGGACAGGAAAGGGTAAGGGAAAAGGTGAAAAGAGGAATGTGTAGTAGTAGACTATCCAAAGGCAGACACAGAGACCAAATGCCAGCTTAAAAAAGAGACTGCCTGACAAGTACTCTAACTGCAGGTTCAAACAACATACACTCTAAACCTCATAGATGAAACACCCAGGTAGATAGAGGTAGCTCGAAACTGGGCTACTGAGAAGAGGTTAAAAATGCCTCTGTAGGGAGAAATGAACGCCCAGAATCTATGCCCAGACAGAAACCACTGTAAATAGTCAACTGTCCCTAATTACCTCGGCACTGTGAAAAGCCACTAGTGCCTACCCAAACCCTAGTCCCTACCTGTCCTAGTAGCTAAAAAAGATTAATTAAACAAATCCATCAGTGCTACCAAAAGTGAATTAAATAAATAAATAAGATAAGCTCGACGCACGTTTCGGCGTTTCAGCACGCCGTCGACAGGAGCAATAAACTTTTGAAGTTCCGTGTATCGATTTAAATACCTTTTGTAGCAATCAACTAAAGTGTTGAATATTCTGCGTGCTCGCTGGCTATTCATTGGTCTGACGCCTCACAATACCGCCCCTTGTCAACAGCGTCAAATGACGTGTGATCATGACGTGAGCAGAGAGGCGTGGTGCCAGGATTGGGCAGTACCCACGTGGGGACCAAAGTGGGAGTGATTAATCCGCAGAGTGACAGCGGTGTCATGTGAGCAGAGACCTCCCACTGCTGTAGACCTAAAAAAATAGCGCAATCATAAAATGATTGAGGTATTTGACTGCACGATCATCCTAGTGAACTGAGTACAAATTAAAATGCCATAGTGATACACTAAATAACATCGTTATGGGACTTGAGTTGACAATTACTACAGTGCACAGATCGTTCATCAGTAAGGCTTAACCATCCAGACAGTAAAATATTTGATTATATTGTTACTATATAGCATACAGTTCATATGTAGAGACTAGGAAAATTGGTAATACTGTAATCAAATCCCATTAGGTCAATGTGATCCCTTGTTTTTAAAGGAATAATCGTACAGGGAGATGAAAAAATATATAAAAGTGATATATAAAGCGTAAATTATTACATCTAATATAGAGAGAAATTAGAAATGAAAGAGGCAGATTAGAGAAAAGCAGCAAATGATAAGCCCTCATTTAGACCTGCAGGAGAGAGGGTCTTGAGTCTGTAAATCCAATAGGATTCACGCTGTCTCAGTTTCTTATCCCAGTCCCCTTTCCTTTGGGTTTGTGGGATGTATTCTATCCCCATGAACTTTAATTTGTTGGTGGAATTCAAGTGATGAATTTTCAGATGACGTGAGATTGGGGTTTCCAGGGGTCTTCTGACCGAGTTGACGTGTTCCCTAATCCTTAGTTTAAAAGGTCTGAAGGTTTTTCCCACGTACTTAATGCCACATGAGCAGGTAAGTAGATAGATGACCCCCTCTGTTCTGCAATAAAAAAATGAGCGGACCGAGAACTTTTCTCTATTATTGCTATCTGTGAATTCTTTAGAATTTTTATCAATGAATTCACATGCGCTGCAATGTCCTCACCTATATGTCCCCTTGGGTAGGTAATTATTAACCCCTCTTTTGTCACGTATGTTTTTACCTCTCTGTGCAGTTACAGAGGGGAATGTGGTAACTACCT
The DNA here is from genome assembly GCF_036172605.1 of Pelobates fuscus. Classification (NCBI taxonomy): domain Eukaryota; kingdom Metazoa; phylum Chordata; class Amphibia; order Anura; family Pelobatidae; genus Pelobates; species Pelobates fuscus. Next base: position 182,110,546 of record NC_086317.1, on the reverse strand, counting down.
GTTTGACTTGTGGGTCAGACGTCAAGATCGGCCAAAAGCGCTTTATCATGAAGTCCCAACCTGCATCATATGTGGCAATGTAACGGATCAATCTTTTATCCTGTCCTTGTGCATTATAATCAGTGAGGAGTGACTCACGTTCAGTGCTGATTGCTCTAGCATAGGCTTTACGTAGGACCCTATTAGGATAATCCTTATCCTTAAAAGCTCGCCTGAGATCCCATGCTTTAATTTTAAAGTCATCTGTAGAAGAGCAATTGCGCCTCAATCTTAGATACTGCCCTATTGGTACGCCCGTCTTAAGGGGCTTGGGGTGATGGCTATGCCACTTTAAAAGGCTATTAGTGCCTTGTTCTTTTTAAGTATTTCCCCTGTATTTTTGTGCATTTGGCCCGCTCCCCGCTTGTGGGTGTTTCCACAAAGGGATTTCATTCGCCTCCCGAATGGGGACCACCCTGATACCTCATTTAGAATGTTAGATTATAACATTCACACTTCGCTACATAGGTGTCAAACCACGAACTGCAAAGGAAAACAATTAATGATGGCTTTCCTAGGTGGCAGCCATTCATACAGACGAGCGCCACCAGGGAGAGCATTCGTGGATTGTTTCCCGACTCGTTTGTCTCCCCAACGAGGACCTCCCCGATGCCCCATGAGAGCGTTCACACAAATTACTCAGGACGTTCGCACTCACAACCTAATTGTGAAACCGCAAGGGAAGCAATTAATGAGTGCTCCCCTGGGTGACCGCCATATCGTATAGACGACGCTGTCCAGGGGGAGCATTCCTATGCCGAAAGAAGACGCTTCCCTTGCCAGGTTTTACACAGGGACCTCGGGAGCGGAGACTGGCCGAGGAAGGCGCCGCTGTGAGGTTCACCGAGGTTGGTGTGGACACTCATGGGGCACTGGCTAGGTTGGCGGCTTGTTGGTGCCTTCAGGGACAGAGACTAGCTCTTTTCCTGCGGGCTCCCAGGCACAGAGGCTCCTGGGAAGAGGACCACCTGGTGGCTAGTGTGGGAAACAGTGGTGGGCTTTGGGGACAAAGGGAATAAAATTGTGTTATACCTCCAGGACTGTGTTTCATCCAGTTACTGGGGGAAAATGGGTCTCTTGGTATTCTAAGTGGTTTCTGACTGGCTGAAGGAAGGGGACTAGCGGAGGTAACCGGTCGGGTTACCCGTGGTCCGCTACAAGCACAACACAATTAGAATAAGTAAACAATTCACAGAATTTTGATAGATTCATTTGGGATTTAAAGAACTGACTCATAGAGTGATTCTTGGGATGTGCATTATTAATTCAAATTAGAATGATATTGGTATATTTTGATACAATTAACCTAAGGGAGAGCCCTATAAGACTGTCTAGTAATCTTGAATTATATTTTAAATAACAGGATAATTAGTTTGAATAATGAAGAGATGATTTAATACTTTAGGGGGTTCAGTTTTATATACCCAATCTCTAAGTTAACAGAAGAAAAAAAAAATGGAAAGGGAAAGAAAAAAGGAAAGGTTGCTACAGCTATATTTATAAGAATTTTAAATCTCATATCTCTGAATAAACCTGCAGCAAAAAATATTAATATTCGTTATTATAACGATAAGGGAAGTAACATTTCTTCAAACCTAAAATTCTTTCTGAAAAAACGGGTTAAGCAATTGGAAAAAAGATTATATAAATTGAAGATAGATCAAGAAGAAAACAAACTGCACTTAAAAGAAAACTTATAAGACCTTAACCCCTTAAGGACTGAGCCAAATGTACACATTGTGATCAAAACAAAACGTAAACAAAAACTGAAATTTGCGCTATATGTCTGTTCAGGCGTAATTCGCCTCTTTCATATAATGTGCACCCATACTTATTATTTTATTACCCATTTTATTCAGGGGAAACAGGGATTTCATTTAACATCAAATAGTTAGGTATAAAACATAATTTAATATGAGTAAAATACCAACCTCTGATAGAGAATTAAAAATAAGTATGTATGCTGACGATACCATTTTGACCGTCACAGACCCAACCAAATCAATTGACAACTTGATAAAGGAAATAGAAATATTTAGTACTATCTCAAACTACAAAATAAACTCAGATAAAACAATTGTGTTATTTAAGAACTGTAGCAAAGAGTGGAAAAATGAATTTTTGAAGACATATTGCTTTACGGATGCGAATGGGAGTTTTGAATATCTAGGAGTAATATTATCGGTTAATTTGGACAAAATGGTGGAGATTAACTTTACTAGGCTTCTGAAGTCCACTGGGATATCGTTAAAAAAATGGAATCCCTTGTTTCTTAGTTGGTTGGGAAGGATAAACGTAATAAATGCGTATATAGTACCTAGATGGACATACTTTTTTAGAATGGTTCCTCTAAAAATACCATTGCCATGGTTGGAGATAACACAGAGGCTTATAAAAAACTTTATCTGGAAGGGGAAAAAACCTCGGATTAGTTTAGACCAATTAACAAATACTATAGAGCATGGAGGGGTGAACTTTCCGAATATAGTAAGCCACTATGAAGCCTCTATCATATTCCATACTCAGTTACTAACTAAAAAAGATTCTGAAAAATCTGGCTGGTTTGGTTTAGAGACTCAAGCCCTAAATGGAAAAGAACTGATTAGGTACATCTGGCAACCCAAGAAAATTGGGAAAGAAGTCAGTAGTGTAATTCTAAAATATCTATTGAATGACTGGAATAAGATTAGAAAAAAACTAAAAGTCTTGGGAAATATTTATGGGTTCATGAGGATAGAAATACTAGAAGCCCTAATGCCAGATTTAAAAATAGATTCCTGGAAGTATATGAAAATTGAAAACCTGGATGATATAATAATAAGAGATAAAATCAAAGATTTTTTAACTCTGTCTAATGAATTTGGTCTCCCTCAGGCTGAGGCTTTTCGATATTTAAGAATAAAATCCTTTATAGATAAATCGCTTGCTAAGAGTAATATAATTAGTAGTATCCTCATAAAACAGATTTTTGGAAACAATAGCTCTCGGAAAAATATGGCAAATTGCTATGCCCTGATAAGATCGATCCCCAAAAATATAAGGTCCAAACAAATAAAAAGTTGGGAAAAAGAATGTAATTTAAAAATAGACCCAATAAAGTGGGGAAATATGTTGACACAGTTAAAAAGGAATGTTCACAATGTCACATTGTTTGAGACACATGATAAAGTTTGCTATCGTTGGTATTTAGTGCCAAAGAGATTAAACAGAATTGATCACAATGAATCTAAAATATGTTGGAGATGTGGAAGCAACTTGGGAAGTTTTATTCATATTTGGTGGAGTTGTAGACTAATTAAGAAATTATGGGATGAGGTCTTTAGAAAACTGTATGTCTGGGACAAAATTCTGAGAGAACAATCTCCAATAATGGCCCTTCTACACCTTCAATGGCCTGATCTATTAATATACCAACAATTTTTGGTATGCCATTCTTTTATGGCAGCAAAGATTTTGATAGCAAGAGGATGGAAGAACTCTGTGACAATTGAGGTTAAACATTGGGAGAAACAATTAATACTTCAGATTAAAAATGAGAGAGGGATTTTTAAGAGGAAGGATACTGTACAGAAATATGAAATGGGGAAAAAATTTCTAAAACTCTTAGAAAACAATGAGCAATATTAATAACCTTTTGTGATGTATACACAGAAATGTTAAATGACAAAATTGACTATGTATGTATAACTGATACCCTATTGCATGTTGCGGCCTACTCCCACTATGTATGTATGTATGTATGATTTATGAATGAACTTCGATAGAAGTTACATGGTATAGTTTGAATGGTTTGATGTCTATTACTACTGTAGTAATTGTTTATATTTTTGTATTTTGTATGATCTATGTGTTTTGATATTGATTCAAAATTTAAAATCAAATAAAGATATATTTAAGTAAAAAAAAAATAATATGAGTAAAATAGAAAAAAAATGGGAAAAAATAAGAATGTTTTAAAAAAAATTAGTTCTACGTGACATTCTAACTGGGAGTGTCACAATACTGTTTGCTTTTACTGCAATTAAATACACATATTTGCATTCAGCAATGTCTCACTTGTAAAACAGTACCCCCTATTTACAGGTTTTATGGTGTTTTGGGAAGTTACAGGGTCAAATACAGCATGTTACATTTTTCAGTTTTTTCACATTGAAATTCGCCAGATTGGTTACGTTGGCTTTGAGACAGTTTGGTAGCCCAGGAATGAGAATTACACCCATGATGGCATACCATTTGCAAAAGTAGACAACCCAAGGAATTGCAAATGGGTTATGTCCAGTCTTTTTTATTAGCCACCCGGTCACCGCTTATATTAAAGATAATAATATAGCACCCATTGTCTTTAATGACGATTAAGGTACTTTCAGTAAATTCCCAGGGCATTTCTTTATGACTCTCTTATAAGGGATATTGTAGATGTATGCTTTACTCAAGAGACCCATTGGAAAAAGGGGGATATTCAAAGGTGGCGATTCACAGAATTACCCATTGATATTTACCTCCAGTTTCCAAAATAACAAGAAGAGAGGAGTATCGATTTAGATATCCGCACGTTTGAAATTTGCTTTGATATTGGAACAAAAAGACTCTGAAGATACCTTGTAATCTTCTGTAAAATTAATTATACTTTATATATATATTAGTAAATATCTATGCACCAAATGTATAGTCCCAACGATTTTTAAGGAAGATTTTTACAAAGATTTCTAGAATTCAGAAAGGAAAATTATTAATAGCAGGAGATATGAATGTGGTGCCAGATGAAAAAAATGGATAAAACAACCAAATAGGTTACAGATAGGTACTCAACAATGAAAGGGGGAAATGTAGAGCTTTCCGGGATTTTACGTATGGATATTACCTGTTTGACATTTGGAGGGTTCACCACCCTAAAGATAGAGATTTCTAATTTTTCTCCAAAGTTCATAAAGTCTATCTAGATCTTTTTATTACAGATTCTCCTAATATACGACAGTCTTTTACCCGCACTCAAATGTTACAGTTGCAAGAAAAAGTATGTGAACCCTTTGGAATGATATGGATTTCTGCACAAATTGGTCATAAAATGTGATCTGATCATCATCTAAATGACAACAATAGACAATCACAGTCTGCTTAAACTAATAACACACAAAGAATGAAATGTTGCCATGTTTTTATTGAACACACCATGTAAACATTCACAGTGCAGGTGGAAAAAGTATGTGAACCCTTGGATTTAATAACTGGTTGAACCTCCTTTGGCAGCAATAACTTCCACCAAACGTTTTCTTGTAGTTGCAGATCAGACGTGCATAACGGTCAGGAGTCATTTTTGACCATTCCTCTTTACAGAACTGTTTCAGTTCAGCAATATTCTTGGGATGTCTGGTGTGAATCGCTTTCTTGAGGTCATGCCACAGCATCTCAATCGGGTTGAGGTCAGGACTCTGACTGGGCCACTTCAGAAGGCGTAATTTCTTCTGTTTAAGCCATTCTGTTGTTGATTTACTTCTTTGCATTAGGTCATTGTCCTGTTGCAACACCCATCTTCTGTTGAGCTTCAGCTGGTAGTCAGATGGCCTTAAGTTCTCCTGCAAAATGTCTTGATAAACTTGGGAATTCCTTTTTCCTTCGATGATAGCAATCCGTCCAGGCCCTGACGCAGCAAAGCAGCCCCAAACCATGATGCCCCCACCACCATACTTCACAGTTGGGATGAGGTTTTAATGCTGGTGTGCTGTGCCTCTTTTTCGCCACACATAGAGTTGTGTGTTTCTTCCAAACAACTCCACTTTGGTTTTATCTGTCCACAGAATATTTTGCCAGTACTGCTGTGTGTTACGGTTGCCTCCAGTCTGGCTGGAAGTTGGACCGTAGAAAGGATGCTCCTAGCACTCACCAAAGGACCATCAGCACCGTAGACACCATAACTACTGTGTAGACACTATAAGTACTGCAGACTCCACGAACCGCCGCTGCTGGGCTAGGATCTCGACGTCTGCTATCCACCCTGGACCTACGACCAGGCTCCAGGTTCCAGTAGGTGAACCTCTTCCTTCTGTAGAGCAAAGCAGGATCAGGAACAAGAGCTCTTACAAGAGCTCAGTAGCTAAGGGAGTATGAAGAGCATAGCAATCCCTGTAGTGATTATAGCTGTCCCCTACAAACATGAGTCAAGGCTGCAAGTTAGAGGGTCAAGTCATTCTGTTTATTGGCACCCAAAGGGCTTTCTTTTATTCCTTTATGCAGGTTTCCCTTAGATAGGACCACCCACAGGGTTTTACAAAACAACCAATAACACACGTACATTACAGAAAACACTCCCAGCAATTACATACAAAATCCTCCCCTCTGCCTGTGATATAATTATGGTACACAATGGGTTAACATAATTATCACAGACAGGAAAAATACAGTTTTTATACATACACTGTAACTTTAAAACCATACATCCAATCTTCATAAAAATGACATATTCAAACTCAGCACACTTTAAACATAAACACTCTCAAATCATACAAATCCCTTCCATAGATCAAAAGTTAGACAGAAGTCCTTTATGACCGACCGCAAGCACATTTTCCTGCCCAAAACAGTTCCCATTCAATTTTATGCAGAAAAAGTCCCATTAGAACGTGAGTTCGAATCTTCGAACTGGACTTTGTCTCTGCAGCTGAAAGTTCAGTGTATGTATCTGCCGACATACTGGAACACTTACCTAATTGATTTTGTTTTTTTGCATCCGACTTTATTTATTTAATTTAACAATTTATTTCTACAAGGATTTTGTTGTTACTCTTGGACAAGTGGGTGGTGTTTTATCTATATACAGGTTTAGGGGGAGATTTGGGGTAAAGGGGGCCCTCGAAGGCACAGTAGGGATAGAGACACTCTCTCCCCCCCCCCCCCCTCCGTCATCCCCCTCTCCTGGTATAGCTCTGCCTCCATATAGGAGTTATTAGACCTCATTAACACAGGCATTTCTTTGCCAATATCCACCAACAGTTACTTTTTGTATACATTTTTCCTTGATCACTATACTGGCGACTTTCAATTACATAGATGCAATATACAGGCAGCAATAGTCAAACTGACCACCCAGCGTGTATTTAACAACTACTTTCTGTCTATTTTTCACCAAACTGACCAACGGACACATGGCTGGGAGTCCTTCTATGCTTCTCAGGAGTATTAAGTCTATTGTGTGGACCAGCTTCATTGCTATTTTAATTTATATATGTTGTGTGTATAGTACTATTTTATTTTGTTGTTGGTCTCGTCCCTTTGGAGACTTTTTTACTTATGGACCTTTATTAAAAGTTATGTTTTAGATTTAGATATAGATTTATTTTTCTTTTCCATTTCTTGTATTATAAGGTACTGCAGCCTCCGCTTCTTCTCTTTTTTTTTTTTCTCTTTCCAATTTAATCACAGGGGTTATCCCCCATTTAGGAGGTCTGTACAGGCAGATTGTTCATTTCTTCTTTTTCTTTCTTCTTCTGTTTTATAGCAATAGGGTGTCAATTTTAAAATAAGTTAAAATTTAAGAAAACTTTAACATCAATAAGGAAAATAGTAGAAGGTAATAAGGTGCATTTATCACCAGAATCAATAAATAAAGCTTTTGGAGATTATTATAAATCGCTGTACAATGAAGAAGGTGATACCTAACTCGATCCACCACGATCAATCAGGTTTTGTATTTAATAGATGTGGAAGTGATAATATTCGCAAAATTCTGAATTTGATTCAAGAAGTAAATAGCAATATAGACCCTTGATGCAGAAAAGGCCTTCGACAGGGTTAGTTGTCCCTACCTGTTGGAAGTCTTAAAGGTCTTTGGGTTTCAATGTACTATATTCGAACGAATGATGAGCATGTATATATCTTCATCTACAAAAGTTTGTGGAGGGGGATAAGATTCTGATATATTCATGATAAATAATGGGACAAGACAAGGCTGTCCACTTGCCCCCATGCTCTACATCCTTACTATCGAACCTCTAGTCACAATGATAAGACAAACAAAAGAGATAATTAAAAAAAATAATCATCAATACAAAATTTCAATCTATGCAGATGACCTAATACTCACTCGTGCCAACCCAGATGTATCAATTCCGGCCACACTTAAGTGTATAAAGATTTTAGTATCATTTCAAACTATAGAACTAACTTGACTAAATCTTATGCCATATATTACAATGTAACAGATTTAGAGTTAAATATTCGAAAAGAGAAATATAAATTCATTTGGACTGCCGAGTCTTTGGATTACCTGGGAATCAGATTGGGATTTAATTGGAATAAAATTATTCAGAATAACTACCCCTCTATTCTTTAAGAAATAAAAAACTCATTATCCAATGGAAACCATTATATATTTCATGGTTGGGTCGAATTAGGGTAATGAAAGATTATATTATACCTAAATTCGAATATATAATGCGCTCTATTCCACTGACTGAGGATACCCAAAAAGATCCTGAGCGAGTTTCATTAAAAAATGTTCTTGAAATTCGCATAGGGGTGAAAAAAATATCAAGAACTTCTTCAAGAATTCACTGTCAAATTCAAAAGGAAGGTGGAGTTTCATTTCCAGATGTATTCATGAAACATTATGCAATAATAATCATGCATCTCCTAGCTTCACATTTTAAAAATCCAGATCAAACAGCATGGATAGAAATTGAAGAACAAGCTTTAGAACAATAAGAACCTTCATGGATAATCTGGCTAGATTATCCTAGATTATCCTTTAAAAAGTTGAATGTTCAAAACAAAATTCTTTTAGACCTATTTAGGTCTATGAACTATCTACAAACACGGTATAAAATCGAAAATAATATCTCTGTCTCAGCACCTATAGATGTACTGCTGGGGTATCTTTTAGATATAAACCTACGCAAATTGAAAGAGGCAGAATTTAAACTTTTGGGAGATTTTTTTTAGATAATATTCAAAAATCCTTTCAAGAAATACAGGAAAGGAATACCCTTTTAAAAACCGAGTTCTTAACCTACCTCAAAATAAAAAAAATCCTGAGAAACAAAATAATAGCTCTAGACCTTTTTGATAAAATAGTCTTGGTAGAGGAGAACAACAACTTAATCTAAAAAAAATAAACAAGATACTCTATGAACATAAACCTAAAATGAAATTAAATAGTATTATGAAACGGGAACAGGAAATTAAAATAGAATGAAGAATGGGCAAAAGCATTCAAGCGAACCAAAAAAAAATTCATAAAATTATCATCTATGAAAATTACATTAAGATTCTACACCAATTGTATATGGTTCCTGCAAAAATATTTAAATTAAAAAAAACAAAACAGTCAAAATATTTGTTGGCGATGTAATTTAAACCCTTGTACACATAAACACATATAGTGGGAATGTATAAAGCTCCTGCCTTTAAAAATTAAACTAGAACGAGTTATAGGTAAAATTAATATTTTCAAATAACCTCTCATACCTTTCTTTTCCATCTAGACCTATATGCGCTGGGACACTTCTATAATCGCTTGTTGGACTGAGATCCAAACGCAAGTGAATTATCAAAGCCTGATGGAAATAGCGGTATATACTAATCTTGGTAATCTTGAGCTGTATCATAACATATGGAATCCCTGGGTGAATGGTGATTTCAAAGTGGTGACCTAGACAGTTCTCCCTCTTTAAAGAGACACTATAGTCACCTGAACAACTTTAGCTCAACGAAGCAGTTTTGGTGTATAGAATATGCCCCTGCAGCCTCACTGCTCAATCCTCTGCCATTTAGGAGTTAAATCCTTTTGTTTATGAATCCTAGTAACACCTCCCTGCATGTGACTTGCACAGCCTTCCATAAACACTTCCTGTAAAGAGAGCCCTATTTAGGCTTTTTTTTATAGCAAGTTCTGTTTAATTAAGATTGTCTTATCCCCTGCTATGTTAATAGCTTGCTAGACCCTGCAAGAGCCTCCTGTATGTGATTAAAGTTCAATTTAGAGAGATACAATTATTTAAGGTAAATTACATCTGTTTGAAAGTGAAACCAGTTTTTTTTTCATGCCAGCTCTGTCAATCATAGCCAGGGGAGGTGTGGCCAGGGCTGCATAAACAGAAACAAAGTGATTTAACTCCTAAATTACAGTGAATTGAGCAGTGAAATTGCAGGGGAATGATCTATACACTAAAACTGCTTTATTTAACTAAAGTAATTTAGGTGACTATAGTGTTCCTTTAAATAAAAAATAATAAATATATATATATATATATATATATATATAATATTCGCTCCATCAACCGTGTCCTATAGTGTAATTGGTTTATCTGGTTGGTTGTATTTATGAGAAAGATTGATCCTATGTCTACGTCTTTTGTGTAATTAAATATAGTAAGCACACAAACATGGAATAAATGTTGGGGTATTTTACAAGATATTAAGTTTATATGAGTTAAAATAAAATTCCCCAGGAATGGTATACAGTTATTGAATATTGCATAATACTTCAAGATATAATGGAATTAGAAAAAACAAATGATGATTTGGTATTTGACATCAACGCTTCTAAAGACTAAGAAAAAACAAATGAAATACCAATTTCTGATGTATTTAAAAAAATAATAATAATTGGACTGCTAATCAAGCTAATATAACGAATGAACTAACATTAACAATTTCATATTAAATACTTGTATAGTAAATTTACATGAATTCACATGGTATTTCAATAAGACTTGTAACATAACTGATGGAAAGACATTTGCATGGCGTATATAGTGCCATTGACATATAGTGAATAAATGAAGTATTCTATTTCGCTATTTTCAAATATTCAACTTTCTCTAAATGTACATATATTATGCAAATACTTTACAGCTTCACATGGCGAAAACACTATCATTCACATGGTGCTATGCTGGAGGATACTGTATCATTCAGAAGCGAATTGGTTCTTTCGTCTTAACCCAAGTGCTTTGTGTTTTCACAAGTACACTTCCATAGATCTTGTAATAGCAAATATGTGTGTGTATGTTTATATATAAATATATATATATATGTTTTTATTTTCTTTTATTGAAATGCTATATTAAGATAGAACAAATAATATAAATATGTAATATTTACATAGAACTTATAATTATACTTAATTAAATTAAATTTATTCCCTTCTTTTTAAGTAAACTTAATAACTTTTAGGTTATTAAATTAAATAAAATTTTGCTTTTAGCTCATAAAGTAATGAGAAAATAACTTATTCCCAACATCCCAAAGTCCTTACTCTCCAACCTTCTTGTGAGCCTGTATAATTTTGAAGAGGGGAAAATTTTTACTTCCCCTCTTAAGGCTCTTTTTTGTATATATTTTATTTTTATCCCATTATGGGATCTTTTTCGTTGCTGCTATTCATTTCTCAACTCAGTCATCCAGTATATACATATCATTGTACATAATACTTCTCTTTACATTGTCGTTATTTGGTCAGGTGGGTCACATATATTTTTATCATAATCGCTTTTTTGTTTCTTTTGTGTGGTGTAAATGGGATCCCTTGCATATGTCTTCCTTTATCTTTTTTATTTTTTCTACAAGACCCAGCAGAGGTACCCCCTGCTTCACTTCCAGCTGCAGAAGTAGGGGACTAGTCCTGGGAAGACCCACAGATGGCAGGTGGAGATGGGACCGAGGACTTTCTACCGGCCCTACCAGATCCCCAGCTACAGCAGGAGTTACCGGGAGTAGGGATAGTCGGTCCTACTCCCCAGTGGCAGCTTACCTTGCAGGGAGAGGAGACAACCGGTCTGTCTCCCCAGCTGCAGTGCATCTCACAGGGAGAGGAAACAACCGGTCTCTTTCCCCAGCGGCAGTGCATCTTACAGTGAGAGGAAACAACCGGTCTCCCTCCCTAGTGACAGTGTACCTTGCAGGGAGAGGAGACAACCGGTCTCTCTCTCCATCAGCAGCCGGAGATACCGGGAGAGGGGACGACTGGTCCTTCTCCCCAACTACAGGGTTACAGCACGCCTGACCCCAATGGTGCAGATGGGACCGCAGTCTCTGCACCAGAACTACAGGGATGCTGAACGGCCGGTCCAGATCCCCAACCAACACTGCAGCAATGCCAGGAGGAGGAGGGAGACGGTCCCTCCTCTCCACAGCAGATCCTCAACCAGGGAGTAGTAGGGGGGTAGTATCTGCTGACCTCATCCCAGCAGAAGAGCTGGCATCTGGACAGAGCGCATCTGGCCTCTGCTCTACCAGGACATGTGTGTTGGGACCGGAAGACTCACGGCCCTCCCCAACTGTAGCCTTGGTGTTGGGGCAGAACATGCTGGTCTCTGTCCACCGAGTGACCCAAACTCCATGCCTGGGAGTACAAGGGAGACCAGGAGTACCAGATGCCCACTTGATAGCTGGAGTCATACAGGACAAAGCTGGGCACCAAAGATGTACAAGTTAAGTGTTTGGATGTGGGTGGGCTGCCATACTAACTCAGGTACCGACCGGCAGGAAGTCATGTACCTGGTTAGTCTTCCCTTGGGGGGTTAAATATGTGGTGAAAGTAACCTCGCCACTGGTTTTTGGAGGGGCCTGTTTGCCAGCCTCCTACCCTGTGACAAAACTTGGTTTAAATCACTGTTCGTACCTTTTTGGATTTTTATGGCCACAGTTCGAACTTTCGAAGTGGCACTTCAAACTCCCGAATAGTCTAAGTGGCCACCATTCGACATTCGACCACATGGTGGCGGCCATCTTGTTCTCATGGACCAAAACCACGAATAGACTTCAGGGGGACTTAGCTGCGAATGCCCTGGAACTATTTTTGGCATGAAAACCTTGCGGTTCCCGGTCGGTCCTCCAGCGGCACTTAGCCGCGATTCTATGGAACTGTCTAGGGCAGGAAACCCTGCCTGCGCCTGGACAAAACTATGACTTCCATAAAATTTCTGATCTGATCTGGGTGATTTTTGGATATGTTGGTCACCCAGGCTATCAGGGGGTGTAAGATATATTGGGATATGTTGTGTCTTGGGGTTTTGTAAAATATGTGTTTTTTCTGCCTGGAGATAATTGGGTTAATACAGTATCTGATCCAATTATCTCACAGCCAGAGGGGAGGGATTGTATGCTTGTTGTGGGAGTGTCGTTTATTTAATCACTGTTCTGATTGGTTTGTAAAAATTGTCATCTTGTCCCCCACAAGGTCCACATGGGTGTTCCCTTGCATGGGGACTTGCATAAAAGGGCAGCTGTGGCTCCTATTAAAATTAAATGCCTTACCCCTTCATGAAGTCTTGGCTCATGTTTGGGGGATTGGAGAACTACAATCTGGGGATTGCTATCATTACTATACTCCCCTGAGTATAATCACTAGCTCGATTGACGGAGGTACCCAGTCAGGGTGCCAGGCAGTCCGTCACAAGGGGGTTCCCTCTGTACCCTAGAAATACAAAGCTAACAATAGGTAGCAGAAACTTCACAAAAAAATCTTTATAGTCACACAAAAACATATAAGATAAGGCAGCAAACAAAAAGCAAAGGATTTATGTAATAAAAACCCCACTTGTATTTTATGCAGAGATATATATGCCTATATAGTGAAACGCGTTGTGGATATTTTATTACTTGTTTCTACTCTATATGTTAACTAATAAAGTATTGTTGGACATTTTATCTGTGTAGCCATATATATTTTCATATTTTTAACCTGGCATCCTTACTACCGAGTTGCGGAGGCGGGTCAAAGAATCCTAGGTGGGGATTGCAACACCCACGCCATACACTTTGCATGATTTACTTGCTGCAAAAAATGTAAGTAATTTTCTATTGTTATTACATTTATCTACATACCTACCTACAGAGAGCACTATTGTAGTTCTTTTTTTAATTCTGGATGATCCACGGGTTTCAACATCCTGTTGAGAACGGAGGAGTTGTATATCTCTTTTTTTTCTGTTTTTTGTGTGACTATAAAGATTTTGTGGACACTACCTGCTACCGATTGTTAACTGAAAATAACACACCCTATCAAAATCAGCAGCAAATTTGCTGATTATTGTAAAAAAATATATACAATTTGGCACTAAATTATGATGTTATTTAACCCACATCAGAAAAGAAATCAGTTAGTTTTTGGATAAAGTCCCTATGAAACAAATTCCATCTGACAAATTTGATATTCGTATTTCCCTTATTTCTCATACAGAAGTCTTAAATGCCATTAATTCGTTATCAATTGGCAAAGCTCTGGGACCTGATGGTTTTACTATGTCTTATTACAGATCTTTCTCTGGTATAGTAACACCTCATTTAACTAAATTATCTAATCCATATTGATCCACAGGTGTCATGCCCGAGGAAGCTTTAAATGAACAAATTATATCATTGCCTAAACCTAGTAACGCACCTAACGCTTGTCCAAATTTTCACCCGATTTTAATTTAAAAAAAATAATGATACTAATTGACCCACCAGTTCACTAGTTTAACCCCTTAAGGACCAAACTTCTGGAATAAAAGGGAATCATGACGTGTCACACACGTCATGTGTCCTTAAGGGGTTAAAAGGGCCCCATGGCTCAAACACCCTTTTAGAAGGTACTACCATGGGGGGCCAACAACGACTCTACACAATAACTTTATTATGGGTTTAAATCCAGATGTAACCCCCACCCTTCTGAACTGGTTTTATTTATTTTTTGTTCCTTTACATCGGAACCTTACTAGAGCTCTGGTATCTACCAATGTAGTCAACATACCTTTATGTACCCAACTCCATACGTAACTTTGGTATATCTTGATGTTTATATTACCTGTACCTATGTTTTCTGATGTACAATCAAGAGATACGCCTTTTGTCATATAAAACCGATTATATTTTTTTACTGCTATGTACCCACTTCCCTTTCTTTATTTTGTAATCCCTATTTCTGATAAATCAAAAATAAAAAACTATAAATAAAGAATTTCTAAAAAAAAATAATAAGAAAAAATGATACTACAATCAAAATATTGGCTAATCGTAAATTAAACCAAAAGGCCCTGGATAGTAGAAGTTGTTTCATTAATCTAATTCACCAAATTACATTAAATTGTATGTCTTTCTTGCTCCCATCTTTGGATGCGGAGAAGGCGTTCATTTGGGGCTTTTTGAGAGAGGGTATGTTGAGATTTAATATTACAGAATGTTTCATCAAGGCTGTGTTTGCATTATATAGCTCCCCAACAGCAAAAGTTTTAGCTACAGGCTTCATTTCTAAAAATGTTAAATTATCAAATGAAACAAGACAGGGTTGTCCACTGTTATCTCTTTTATTTGTATTGGCAATAGAACCCTTGGCTGAAATTCTAAGAAATTGTAAAGAGATCAAGGGCATTGGAAGCGCTACGGAATCTGTTGGTGCTATATAAATGGCAATAATAATAATTGGGGTCAGGGACAAAGAATATAAAACTGACTTATTTGCAGATGACACTATACTGTCTTTGAAAAATCCAATGTCCTCAATTACATCGCTAATGTTTATCTTGCAATAATTTAGCGAAATTTCTTACTATAAATTAAACACTAACAAAACTCAAGCTATTTCTTTTTTATACCTTGGTATGAATTGGACATTTTAAAAAAGAATTTGGCTTTGACTGAAGAGATTCTTACATTACAAAGTTGGGCATCAATCTTTGTAAGAATCTGTCTAGAATGCATCTATATAATTTAGGTAAAGTCTGGCCCGCATTTAGGAATGACTTGGAAACATGGTGTAGTCTTCCAAAAATGTTATATACTTTATTAGGGCCACCATTCCTCTGACATTTGTTTTTGTTTTGTTTTTTTAGAAAAGTTCACTTTGCTCTTTTGTTTATTTGGAATAGTATTTGGAATAGTAAAGCAGCTACATTAACTCAATATGTTTCTATCAACTAAAACTACAAAAAAAATCATGGAATATTTTATTTAAAAAAATAAACCCTCGGGGGGCGGGGCCTGACCGCCAAACGGAGTGGACGCAGGCAGCAAGAGCTCCTGCGATTACCGGCGATCTAAGCTATCCGCACAAAAAGCTCTGAAACTGGTCACCCAAGGACTGGCAAACAGTGAAGCAAATCGCGACCTCGGCAACGATGCCACACTTGTGGATGCCTCGCTCGAAATTGCTCGGCGGCACCATGAGGCCTACACTCACGCCAGACGCGGGAGGGACGGCCGCTCTCCCGACGCCTACCTACTCGACTTACCTCACTACGGGCCCACGTTCCCCCCCCTATGGACCGGCGGGGGTTATCCCGGTCCGCACCGAGCCAGCATTTGAACCGCTATACCCACCTGAACTACCAGACCACCTCGATGGCAAGATGGCGTTGGATGGCAGTGCTAGCGGACAGCTACCCTCTCGGCCTCTATCCGAGCGCCTGGACGCCATATTCCGGCGCTTCTGTGAAAAGCTGGAGCAGAGGGCCTCTCAAATGCCCCGCACAGAAGCAACAGAGACCAGGGGTCACAGAAAGCGTCAAAGCCCCGCCACAGGCGAAGCGAAACGCCAAGCGCTTGTTAACTGCACCAAAAGCCTGTCCAGGCCAAAGGTCGTGAGGGAACCCCCTCCGCGGCATCGGCCACCACGCCGGAGGGCCGTACGCCGCAGGCGGCGGACGAACAACAGGCCCCTCCGAGACGCCCACAACGGGAGAGACCCAGCCTCAAGGAGAAACGGGTCAGTGGCCCAAGGATGCTGACCACGAACAAGGCCTGGAGCCAGGGTGGAGCCAGACGTCGCGGACAACCCCGACCCACTCGCCAAGACTACCAGGGACATACACCCAAGATGCCCAGCAGAGGAATAGGCTGATAGGGAAGCTTGTCTGAACCCTCCACCACACACACCTGGCGGACCGACCGGCAAAGGCAGACCACCCCTTACTATCTAACCGAGGACCCTGAAGGCCTGGCTGCTCACTCCTATGGGACTGCAGATTTAACTGGACTGTATCATGCTTTAATGGACTCAGTATGGTAACTACTGTGTATCTCACCAAATTAACCCGGCTGACATAGTATGCATGGGGTCTCCTAGGGTGTCTATTCCCACTCTATTATGACCATACGGTCATAATCTTAAGTGCTTTACGTATAATACACAAAATGGACGTAGTTCTGCTGGCTAGCAAGCACCATTTTATTGCTCTCCTATAATGTTCTCCTGTAATGTCATGCCTGATGATCTTTGTTTTAGCAACGCACAACACTAGCATGTAACTATATCCTGACCTACTTTTAATATTGTTTTGCTTTAAACGCTTGATGTAGCTTAGCTTGTCACTTTACTAGTTTACCACATGTCAGTACACCACTCTAGGTACACACCTGCAAGTGAAATTATTTTCTTTTTCTTTGAAAAACCAAGTTAGATATGAACCATTTCATAATGTGGAGACTCTCAGTCCAGTGACTGACATGCCCTGTAACTTAATATAGCTGTAGATAAGCCCCTGCTACTTGTTTCAGCTTACAGTTCATAAGCAAAACTTGTAAAGGATCAGTCTGAAATCTGCTGTCTAGAAACGTAGTTCTTGCATTAATACACTCTTCATGTATAGCATGATAATGAAGCATGATATAATAATCAAAAGGTGTTGTTTAATTGCGTGCCATTTTGTTCTACTATCCAAGACCTGGCATAGATAGCAGCTAGAATTGCCTAAGCCTATACGAAAGCTTACACTGACTGGCTCGGTGACTGGCTGCCCCCTGGTGGCCAATATTAAGCAGTGTGGAGAAATCTGCACCTGACACTCTGTCATATAAGCCTGAAACTTAAAAACTGTATCATACTCATTCGAATAAGCATGTATAGCTCAGTCATACAGTTTTATTAACATGTACTTAACTTGATATACCTAAAATCTCGAATCTGCTGTTTACTTTCCCGTGACTTAGTATATCACCACTGTTTAACCTTTTTACTAAAAAATGTATGCATACTTATCGTGCCACAATACTGTTACCATATGTTCATGTAACTTGAGCCTGTCATTGCTGTTGTGGCGACACAGGCACTGTTGTTCATACTTGCATACCAAAAATAAAGAATTAAAAAATAAAATAAAAAAAATAAACCCTCATACAATTTGGCCTAAAGCAGTGATGGCTAACCTTGACACCATAAATTGTTTTTGGATTATATTTCCCATGATGCTCTGCTAGCTTTTAGAGTCTAAAAGCTAGCAGAGCATCATGGGAAATGTAGTCTAGAAACAATTTATAGTGTCAAAGTTAGTCATCACTGGTACTTCCCACTCTATTTCACCTATCACAAATGTTTTCATATCCAACAAACGTATTCCATTCATAAAACTAAAAGATACATTTCATTTCAATTACTCTGATGGCCCCACATATACATTTTGTTCAGAAAGGGCACAACATGTTTTTAATAATATCACTGTACACCAGAATTTTAAACCTAAAAAAATATACCTCTCAGATCCAAGCAAAAAAAAAAAAAAGAACTATTTCAATGTATTATTCATATTAAATGGTAAACGCCACAGGAAATTTGGGTTTGATGATTGCTTGGGAAAAAAAATTTCAAAAAGAATTCAGCACTACCGAATGGTGTACCTATATAACAGCACTTAAGGACATTACACAGTGTGTGATTCAATAAGTCCCATTACAAGATCATTCATTGTTCGCACCTCACCCCCTCTAGACTATATACATTTAAATTATTATATTCGAACAAGTGTGGATAAGAGGGCTCATTGTGTCACATACTGTGGATGTATCCCAAAATACATTCATATTGAAACTAAATTTATACATTAATAATTACAATTACTGATTTTATTGCCCATCCGACCCCCTAAAAATTCCAAAATATTTACACCTATACCAAAAAATAATTATAGGTCACATTTTAATTGCAGCAATTGCCAACATTTTAATGTTATTATTTATATAGCGCCAAAAAATTCCACAGCGCTTTACAGTGGGTGGACGAACAAACATGAAGTTGTAACTGGACAAGTTGGACACACAGGAACAGAGGGGTTGAGGGCCCTGCTCAATGAGCTTACATGCTAGAGGGAGTGGGGTAAAGTGACACAAAAGGTAAGGACAGTATTAGACTAATGACAGTTGCAAGAGAGGAATCAGTCGGGAGCTATTAACAGTTTAATTGATTATATCTTACAGGAAGCCAATGTAGGGACTGACAGAAGGGTGAGGTATGGGTTGTGCGGGCAGACAGGAAGATGAGCCTCGCCGCCTCATTCATTATGGATTGTAACGGCGCAAGTTGGGAAAAGCGGCAAAAAAGGACACTGAGAAGTCAAGGCAAGAAAGGACAGTGGAATGGACCAGCACCTTAGTCACATCTAGAGTTAAGTAGGGTCGGATGCGTGCAATGTTTTTGAGATGGAAACAACAGGATTTGGCAGTAGACTGAACATGAGGCGTGAAGGAGAGGTCGGAGTCGAAGAGAACACCTAGGCATTGAGCCTGCGTGGTGGAGCTGATGGTAGCACCGTTGACTTGGAGGGAGACATACACAGGAGTAGCAACAATTGAGGGACGAAAGACCAGAATTTCAGTTTTGATCAAGTTGAGTTTAAGGAAGTGGGCAGCCATCTAGTTAGAAATAGCAGAGAGGCAGTCAGAGACACTAGTCAAGAGGGACAGGGAGAGATCAGGAGAGGACAGATAGATTTGCGTGTCATTCACATAGAAATGATATTGGAAGCCCAAAAGCTAAAATAGGTTTACCAAGGGAGGCAGTATAGATAGAGAAGAGTAGGGGACCAAGGACTGAACCTTGGGGTACACCAACAAAGAGATGTTGGGGAGAAGAAGCAGAGCCAGAGAAAGCAACACTGAAAGAGCGCTGGGAGAGGGAGGAGGAGCACCAGGAGAGAGCAATATCTTGTTGACCGATATCGCGGAGGATGAGAAGAAGCTGTTGATGATCAACAGTGTCAAAACCTGCAGAAAGGTCAAGGAGAATTAGGATAGAGTAGATACTATGAGATTTTGCAGCGAGTAGATCATTGGCTACTTTGGTCAGTGCCGTTTCCACAGAGTGCTTAGCACGGAAACCAGACTGAAGCGGGTCTAGCAGAGAGTTGGACTAGAGGAAGTCTGTCAATCTTGCATACACAACTCTTTCAAGGATCTTGGACGCAAAAGGCAGTAGCGAGATAGGATGGTAGCTGGATGTAAAGTTAGGGTCAAGTTTGGACTTCTTTAGAAATGGGGTTACAGTTGCATGTTTGAAGGGTGATATGCCAGAGGAGAGAGAGAGATTTAGAATTTTAGTGAGAGGTAGAGAAAGAGAAGAAGACAGAGTACAGGTGAGATGCGAGGGAATTGGATCTAGGGAGCAGGTGGTGGGGCAGGAGGACTGGAACAGTGTCACACCCACCTGGGTAATTTGCAGAGATGATGGAACCCAGTTGCAGCAGAACAGCACTCCCTTACTATCACGACCTTCGGGAGCACCTGGAAGTGGAGACAGGGTCCCACAGGGTCTGTGGTGGCGTGGAGGCCTTTGATGGGAAGAAGCCAAAAGAAGAATCCAAGGAAACAGGAGCAGGGGACGTAGAAAGAAAACCGCAGTCAGGCAGCAGACAGAAGTAGCTGATCAATCTGAGAGAAAAAAAACGCAGTCAGACAGCAGACAGAAGTAG
Source organism: Pelobates fuscus (assembly GCF_036172605.1). Classification (NCBI taxonomy): domain Eukaryota; kingdom Metazoa; phylum Chordata; class Amphibia; order Anura; family Pelobatidae; genus Pelobates; species Pelobates fuscus. The sequence continues at coordinate 182,089,856 of NC_086317.1, read as the reverse complement.
TCAATCAATCTGAGAAAGAAAACCACCGTCAAGCAGCAGACAGAAGTAGCCGATCAATCTGGAGTCAGGTCAGCAAGCAGGCAGGAATAATCAACCTGAGAATCAAGGATCAGAAACCAGGAACATAGGCTGACAATCAGGGCAATAGGCAGGTATATAGAGACAAGCAAAATAACCAAGCACTGACTGGAAGGTGTGCTTGGTTTAAATAGGTGGCTGGGATCACAGTAGGTGGAGCACACAGGATCTATATAAAGAGGTGAGGGACTCGGCGCCATCTTGCTTTACACCATAGTTCCTCCTTCATGGATCTGCTCTCCTTCTCCTCTTTGTGCAGAATGCCGGGTGAGGGATCTCCAGGAGCGGCGAGTACCACGACTCTGCCGTAAGGGCATCGCTGGCGCCCAGGGGCAGGTAAGCAGACAGCAGTGCCATGACAGAGCCCCGTCCCTAGGCGCGACCTCAGGGCGCAAAATAGAGTTGGCCGACCAGGGTGTCTTCTGTCGAAAGCTCTAATCTTGGCAGGTGCGTGGACACTCCTGGCCGGCTCCCAAGATCGTTCCTTTGGACCATACCTTTTCCAGTGGATGAGATACTCCAAGACACCCCTACGACGTGTGGAGTCGAGGATCTCCTGGACCTCAAATTCCTCAGAGCCATCAACAACCACTGGAGTGGGTGGAGTAATGTTACGGGAAGAGAATCGGTCGGGTTCCCATGGTTTTAGAAGGGATACATGGAAAACTGGATGTAACCGGTAGGTGGAAGGGAGATCTAAATGGACAGCTACAGGATATATGATTTCACTGATAGTGAAAGGGCCTATATAGCGTGGTCCAAGTTTCCGTGAAGGACAGGACAAACGCATATATTGTGAGGATAACCAGACTTTTTCCCCTGGCACATATGTGGGTGCTGGGGACCTTTGTCTGCATATCCTTTGTACTGTTATTGTACTGCTACTTTCAGGGTTTGTTGCAACATATGTCTCTGTTGTCTGAGTTTGTTCAGATGTGAGGCTACATCGGGCATGGTGTTGGGACAAGGGAGTTCAAAAAAGGCATATGGATGAAATCCATAGTTGGCATAAAACTGTGTCATCTTGATGGAGTGATGTATATAGTTGGTATATGGTTGGCAGCGAAGATATTGTTCTAAAGTTTGTATTCTTAGGTGACAACAGAAATGGGACCAGAAACGGGAGGTGAATTGAGAACCTCTGTCAGTGATGACGGTTTGAGGAAATCCATGTAGACAAAATAAATTTTTCAGGAATAAGGAAGCCGTCTTGGAAGAAGATGGAATTCTGATGGAGGGAATGAAGTGCGCCATTTTCATAATTCTATCCACTACCACCATGATGGTATTGTGTTTGTGTGATAGAGGTAGATCCACAATAAAATCCATAGCTATGGGAGCGTGGCCTGACCAGGGAACGACCTGGACGCATCGAGCTAGAGCTCCGTTCCCAAAGCGCTTAAAATAGCCCACTATAGCAATTTTTCAAATACCTGCTCCACATTTCCATGGACAAACATAGCGCAAAGAAACCCCCCAAGAAGGGGCCAGACTCGGGGACCACGGTCTTGGACATGCTGACTGTCCCGAGGGCCGGCGTAGCCGACACACAAAATGGCGCCAGAGCAGGCCCGACGCCACCTTCACCATCACCACGCGGGCTGCTGACCGCGGACCCAAGAGAAGGAGAGACGGCACAAATCCTAGCAAAGCTGGCAGAAGTACAGACTTACCTGGCTGGAGAGATCGAAAGGTCCACGTCGGTCCTTCAAGCCGAGATCACAGCACTGGGCACGCGAACCGCCAGACTTGAAGAACGCCTGGAAGTCACTACAGGGGCGCATAATACGGTGGTGTCCCATGTGCAAAGACTGGAAGCCCGTGTAACTGACATGGAGCTCGCCATGGAGGACATGGCGAACTGTTCCAGGAGGAACAACATCCGCCTAAGAGGCCTGCCCGAGAGGGAGGGCGAAGGCCCCCTGGAGCCCACACTGCTCGCCCTCTTCACACCGCTGCTGCCTGACCTGCCTGCTGATCAATGGTGCATCGAATGGGCGCACAGAGCCCTCCGCGCTAGAAGGCAGGAACCCAACGCCTCCAGGGACATCATAATCCGGTTCCTCCACTTCAGAACCAAAGAGGCACTGATGAGGAAAAGCAGGGAAATGGAGCTCCAATCAGAGGGGTCTGTCCTGCAGCTGTTCCAGGACCTGGCCCCCAGCACGCTACAGAGGCGCAGAGAATGGCGGCCCATCACTGAGGCTCTGAGAGGAGCTGGCGTGCGCTATGCCTGGGGCCATCCGTTCAGGCTCCTGGCATTCCGCGGAGGGAGACCCCATGTGCTGTTACCCGGAGGAGACCCGGCGAAATTCCTGAATGGGCTGCAGATCCCAGCCCCGACGCGGCGGCTGACACCAGCGGAGACCAACGAGGACCTCGTCCCCCTCCCGGCAGAATGGCAGGGGGCAGGAGTTCGGAGGCGCTGATGGCTGGAGCGGGTAGAGTACAGTGGCTGAGAGCCGGGGAGACATAGCTAGGAGGCACAGACTCTTCAGCCTACTGAGGTGTGGTGACATTCTGTCATCAAACTAGCATGGTGACCAGGGGTCATGTGATCAAGTTCATGTAGATCTTTCTTACAGGGGGATAAGCTTTACTTTGATATGGTAATTGATATGGTAATTTACAAGTCAGGAAAGAGATAGCAACTCCCCCTCTATCCTCATTTCTCTCTGTTCCTTCTTGGCTGTGCTACTGAGCAGACGCCATGTGCTATCTTGGTGAACCATGTTATACTCTGTAACGGAGCTCCAGTACTCCGACCGAGTACCTCCGCCAAGTCTGCTTCCTTGTAGCTATCAGGGACCCTGAAACACTTCAGACGACACAGGATGAAGGTTAAACAGCAACTCCTTTATCAATCAGCACACATGCAGCAAAACAACTCCTCCCCAGAGGAAAACAAAACGACAGTTAAAAACAGACAGTGTTTGAACATATGACAGTTATTAAGGGTTTTAAACTGGTGTTCTAGGAGGGAGGGGAATAAAACAGTCAAACTAAGTCCATAAAACAGGTTTTCTCTTCACACTCTGCATCCAAAGTGCATAGCAAAACTGCAGATCCTTTGTCAGAGCATTTAAAGGGCCAGAACCAGTCTAATAAAATCCACTATGCTCAAATATCATACAGTTCAAATACAGGCAATAATCAATGCAAAAGTCTCTTGTGGCTGCTTCTGCCACAATGCTCCCCCAGAACCAAGCCGGCATACACAGTCTGATCCCAACGGATCTGCTTGGGGATGTCCGGAGGAGTGCTCACAAAAAAGCTGTTTCTATGCTTTTTCTGCATCAGAAGTAATTCTCCTGCAAGGGCCCTACTTTTACAATCCCAAACATGAAAAATCTGGAGTTAGATAGCAACCATGCTAACTCTGTTTAAAGACAATCTCTAATACTTTCCATAAATACATTTTATACACTTACACAGGAAGAATATTACATTCTAATATTCAAAAAGGCATATTATTTTATACGCAAGTCAACATGTTTCTTTTTATGTCTCTTTTGCGCCTGTTAGATTGCTGGTGATGCTTGGCTGGTTTACTGGACGCGACGGCAGTAGTATCCCAAGACCTTACACTTCTCACAAAGATGCTGTGGATGCTCTTTACTCTGATCAGACACATCAAGGCCATCTGGTTTTTCTAAAGGTCTCTGTTTGTGAGGGTATACGTTGATGTGACACTTTATGCATTCTTGACCCATATTAGCCCAAGAATTTCCACTCATCCATTTTCTTTTGCACGTTGGGCACTTGTATTCCCCGAAGCATCGCTTCTTTCCTTGGTATGGGGTTAGTCCTTCACCTTTTGGACGAGCCTGAGCCTCAGAGTCGGTGGGTGGTGCCGTGGTGCGAGCCTGTTGACGGGTGACGACTGGGTAAGCCTCCTGTGGGGTTGGTCGTGTAACAAAAGCGGAGGTTAGCTCCCCCAAGTCATTCCCCAGAATATTATCCGCAGGCAAGTACTGCATCATCCCCACTTCCACTTGCCCCAACCCCGCTCCCCAATCCAAATGTACTTTAGCAGTGGGAATTTTGTAAATCGCTCCCCCTGCCACCCGGACTGCCACATATTCTCCAGTGAGCTGGTGCTTGGGGACTAGGTGATTGCGAACCAGGGTTATGGTGGCCCCAGAATCGCGCAGACCCTGAAGGCATTTTCCCTCTACGTGTACCCCTTGGCGGTGTCCCTGTCGGTTGTCAGTAGCATGGATGAACATTACATCGTGCAAAACGCCCAGGGGTTCATCAACCGACTCAAGCGGCACTCCTGGCAAAGTTGGCTCTGTATGATAATAATGGGCAGCTGCCCGCGGGGCCATATTCTGCCGGAGCTCATTCCAGCTCTGGCGGCTCCGGTTTTGGGTGCACTCCCGGGCCATGTGCCCCCATTGCTTACAGGCATGGCACTGGATGTTGGCCCTGCCATTAACGGGAGTGGGGAGGTTGTCCCACAAGTGCTGGTCTGGATGGTGCTGTCGCTGGGGCAGGAGCAATAACTGGAAACGGTTGCGGGTTGGGTTTTGCATACCCTTGGTTATTATTTTTATGATGCCTCCTAGCATCATAATGTTGGTCGGCCAATCGTGCCGCTTCGGTTAGGGTGTGAGGATTTCGGTCATTCACCCATTCTTGAGCCTCTGGTGCCAGGCCATTACAAAACTGCTCCAGTAGCAACATCTGGCGTAACTCCTCCATGGTGGTAGCTCTGCTGGCTTGTATCCAGCCTTGTGAGGCTTGGTCAAGCTTGTGTGCCCACTCCGCATGTGAGTCTTTGTCCCCTTTTTTCAATTCTCGGAACTTGCGCCGGTATGCCTCTGGGGTAATGGCATACCTTTCTAATAGCGCCTGCTTTACCTTGTCATAATTCTTGCTGTCCTCTCTGGGTACAGCCCGGAAGGCGTCTGCTGCACGCCCAGACAGTTTGCCTGCCAACAAGGGGACCCACATCGCTTGCTCTACATCATGCAAGTCACACAATCTTTCAAAATCTTGCAAGAATCCATCTGTTTCGTCTTTATCCTCGCAAAAAGTTGGTGGATATTTGGAGAGCACATCATCCGAGCACGAGGGATTTCACCTTCTATTCAGCCCCCCACGGTACATACTCCAGGCTTGACATGTTCTAGATCAATGAGCGAGCCCTGGCACGAGTCACAGGCTCGGAGATAGGATCTATCTCGTGGTCGGACCACGCAGACGTCCATGTCACCATGGGGAATCTCTGTAACGCTTCCCCCTGGACGTGGAAACTCAACCAATCCCTACTGAGAGACCCAGAGGTGGTGGACCAGATCCGCGCAGACATTCGGGAGTATTTTGACACCAACGTCACGCCAGACATGCGCCCTGATGTCATATGGGCAGCGCATAAAACGGTAATAAGAGGGTCGCTTATTAAGATAGCTACAGCCCGCAAGAAACAAAAGGCCCAAACTCTACAGAGACTCCTGACTGAACTACGGTCGCTCGAACAACAACACAAGGGGCGTTCAGACGACGACACATTTAGACAGTTGGAGGCGACTCGCCACGCCATACGCTCCCTGTTAGTTGACGATACTGCTAGGGCCATGACTTGGACCAAACGAACATTCTACGAGCGAGCAAATAAAATGGACACCCTACTGGCGCGAGTCCTTAGACCTAGGGCCAAACGAGCAGGGCCGGATTAACATAGGGGCTGATGGAGCTGCAGCTCCAGGCCCAGGCCCATGGAATAGGCCCATTGGTTTAAAAAAAAAAAAAAAAAATTTTTACATTTTTTTTTTTTTTTTTTTACACACTACTCTTAGGGTTGCCAGGTATTTCTCATGTATTTCTTAGGGTTGGCAGGTATTTCTCAGAAGTATTTCTCAGGTATTTGAGGCTGCCTAGCCGGTGCCGGTATTGCAGTAATACCGGCAATACAAATGTCTGTCTCAGTATAAACATAGATTATTCTGCAATACCAGCGCCGGCCAGTAGGGGTCGTTGTTTGTGTGGAGAGAGGCAGTGATAAGAAGTTACGGCATCTCTCTCCCTGCCTCTCTCTACTCACTGATCCGCGGGGAGCAGCTCTGCACAGAGAGTCCAGACAGCAGCTCCGAGACATGGGGACGCTGAGACATTGGGACACTGGGGAACATGGGGACCCTGAGCATGGACGTCCGCAGGAATTTTCCCGGGGGGGAAGGGGGGGTATAATTGTAATGACATCCATGCTTGGCCCCTTTTTGACAGTGTCATGAAGGGGAGGAGCATAGTCATTTTCACATAAAGCAAGGATGAATAGCGTTTTCACAACTATGGTGTCAGGAATATATGTTTGTATTCCTGACACTATAGTGTTCCTTTCATCAAATTACAGGAACATTCTGGTCACCATAACAACTTTATCTAAATGAAAATGCTGTGATGCAAGGAGGCCCCTGGGTGCTCTTTCTTTGAAGGGGAAGGGGAAACCGTTTACCCCCAAAAGGCTTCCTTCAGCTTCCTTCAGCTCCAGATCTCCAGGTCGCTCAGTGATATTCGACTTCTGAAACAGAGTGTCAGGAAGTGCAGATTGACGTTGGGCATGGGTGCCGCGGATTGGCTAGAGTGGTCAGCTGACACTCTAAGCCAATCGCTAGTTCCCGATTCATAAAAATGTTTTACGTTTTTATGAATGGGGAGCTACTGATTGGCTTAGAGTGCTAGCTGACCCATCTAGCCAATCAGCGGTACCCCTACCCAGCGGCCCTCTGTGTTTCCTGACACTCAGTAAATAAAAGTAAACACATTAACACTGATATTGTTTGTTTTTACTTGGGGAGATGAGAAGGTACCAACGCCTTATGATGTGGTGTCCAGAATGAAGTGCTACAATCTCATTTTCTTCTCCTTCATTTGACACAGTCTTCTTTGTCTTCTGAGGCTCCTTTACCTTTCTGCTACTTTCTGCTTATTTTGCGCCCTTCTGCTCCTTTCTCTTTCTGATCCCTTTCTGCTCCTTGATGGCTCTTCCTGCTCCTTGATGGCCCTTCCTGCTTCTTTCTGCCCCTTCCAGCTTCTTGCAGCCCCTTGCTGATCCGTTCTGTTCCTTCTGATTCTTCCTGCCCCTTCCTGCTCCTTGCTGCCCCTTCCTGCTCCTTGCTGCCCCTTCCTGCTCCTTGCAGACCCTTCCTGCTTTTTTGCAGACCCTTCCTACTCATTTCTGCCCCTTCTTTCTCCTTTCTGCCCCTTCCTACTCCTAGCAGACCCTTACTACTCCTTGCTGACCCCTCCTGCCCCTTGCTGACCCCTCCTGCTCCTTGCTGACCCCTCCTGCTCCTTGCTGCCCCTTCCTGCTCCTTGCAGACCCTTCCTGCTCCTTGCAGACCCTTCCTGCTCCCTCTTCCTACTCCTTGCTGCCTCTTCCTACTCCTTGCTGCCCCTTCCTACTCCTTGCTGCCCCTTCCTGCTCCTTGCTGCCTCTTCCTGCTCCTTGCTGCCTCTTCCTACTCCTTGCTGCCTCTTCCTACTCCTTGCTGCATCTTCCTACTCCTTGATGACCCCTCTTGCTCCTTGCAGACCCTTCCTACTCCTTGCAGACCGTCCCTACCCCTTCCTGCTGCCCCTTCCTATTCCTTGCTGACCCCTCCTGCCTCTTGCAGACCCTTTCTACTCCTTGCTGACCCCTCCTGCTCCTTGCTGCTCCTTCTACTTTACCCTCCTGCTCCTTGAAAACCTTTCGACCCCTTCCTGCTTCTTGCTGCCCCTTTCTATTCCTTGCTGACCCCTCCTGCCCCTTGCAGAACCTTTCTGCTCCTTCTACTTTACCTTCCTCTATGCGGTCTCCCCCACCCCCCATGCCTCACTTACCTGCTCTGTAGGCTACCTCTGTGCTGCTCCCCTGCGGTTTCAGTCATGAGAGAGAGGCAGGGATAAGCTGTAGTTTCCTGCCTTTCTCCATTCACAGCGCCACCTACTGGCCAGCGCTGGTATTGCACTGTATTCTCACACTAAAACGAAAAATAGCAGCACAAGCTGAAAAATCCGGGGGGGGCAAGTATCCCCCTTTACCCCTCCCCCCCCCATTCGGACGCCCATGACTCTGAGACACTAGGGACACAGTGGCCCCTAGTCTGTGTCCCCATGTCTCCCAGCCACTGTCCCTAGTGTCTCAGTGTCCCCATGTCTCTAAGTGTCCCCTAGTGTCCTAGTGACATCAGGACACTGGGAGACATGAGGACACAGACTCTAAGGGACACTGGGAGACATGGGGATACAAACACTAGGGGACACTGGGCGACATGGGGACACTGAGAGGCATGGAGACACAGGGAGACATGGGGACACTGGGCGACTTTGAGACATAGGAGACATGGCAGTGTCCCCATGTCTCCCAGCCAGTGTCCCTAGTATCTCAGTATCGCCATGTGTCCCTGGTGTCTCTCAGTGTCTGTAGTGTGCCAGTGTTCCCTAGACTCCCAAAGTTCCCTAGTCTCCCAATGTCTCTGTGTCCCCATGTCTCCTAGTGTCTCAGTGTCCCCTAGTATAAAAGAAAAAATCTCAGGCACTCACTGTGATAGATTAAGGCAGGTTTATTGGACACCGCAACGTTTCGACCTGTACCCAGGTCTTTATCAAGTCTCCAATGTCCCCTATGTATCAGTGTCCCCTGTGTATCAGTGTCTCAGTGCCCCATGTCTCTCAGTGCCCATAGTGTCTCTGTGCCCGTAGTATAAAATAAAAAAATCTCAGGCACTCACTGTGATAGCTTTAAGCAGGTTTATTGGACACCGCAACATTGTGACATGGGGACACTGGGAGACATGAGGACACAAACACTAAGGGACTGGGAGACATAGGGACACAGACATTCCCCCTTTTTGTGTATGTTCGCCCTTTCGGCCGTTCTGGGTATGTGATTTGTGTCAGTAGCCCACCTTTTTACCGCATCCATAGACTTCCTGCTTTACTGGACACTGCTGTTAGGGGGTATGGGTTTACTTGAAAGATGAAAGCATGAGATTAGCAAAGGGTATGTGTTTTCTCATAGTTGCATCCTATGAGTTTCCCTACAGCATCATCTCCATCAGATACATGACGCTTAGGAGGTAGGACTTTTTTTTAGTGTTTTTGGTCAATAATATTTTGTAATTAGGCCCATCATAATTATCAGCACCAGGCCCACTGGGCTCTTAATCCGGCCCTGCAAACGAGGCCACATAACAGCCATCCGTCACCCCGATAGGACGGTCAAAACGTTACCCAACGACATAGCGGAGGTATTCACGGAATATTACAGGTCCCTTTACAACCACACCCCAAACGCAGAAAATAGGACAACACCCAACGACGAAGCTACACTTCGTTTTGTACGGGACCTGGGTCTTCCCAAATTGCTCCAAGACACAGTAGACATTCTGGCTGCCGAAATCACCCCAGACGAAATAGACCGAGCAATAACGTTACTGAAAGGGAACAAAGCCCCAGGGCCCGACAGATTTGACGGAAGTTATTACAAGACGTTTAGGGAAGAACTAACCCCCCACCTAGCCTCTGTATTCCAAAGCTTCCAGACAGGAAACGCCCCGAACCCGGACATGTCCCCCGGGAGCTATCGGCCAATTTCCCTCATAAACCATGACATGAAACTCCTAGCAAAAGTCCAAGCTGAACGCCTTAACCCATTCCTAGCATCCCTGATTGACGCAGACCAGGTTGGTTTTGTACCGCACAGACAGCTATTCGAAAACACTCGTAGGAACATAGATTTGATATGGAGACAGGTGGTCACAAAAAACCCACGCTGTTTGTGTCGCTCGACGCAGAAAAAGCGTTCGACCGTGTGACTTGGCCATTCTTGTTCACCCTACTGACTCATTTAGGATTCCCCGACCAGTTCATGACAGTCCTACGTGCAATGTACACCAATGTCAGAGCACAGGTGAAGATCTCAGGAGCCCCGCTCCGACCCTTCACACTAACGGTACGAGACAGGGGTGCCCCCTCTCGCCGCTACTGTTTGTGCTCTCACTGGAGCCCCTCCTACAGGCCCAAAGGCGCCATCCAAACATTCGGGGCGTCACGGTGGGGGGTCGCGAGTTCCTGGTGTCGGCCTATGCGGATAGTTACATAGTTACATAGTTAGATAGCTGAAAAGAGACTTGCGTCCATCAAGTTCAGCCTTCCTCACACCTGTTTTTTGCTGTTGATCCAAAAGAGAAAAAAAAAAACAAAAACAAAAAAAAAAACCCCCCAGTTTGAAGCACAATTTTGCAACAAGCTAGGACAAAAAATTCTTTATTGACCCCAGAATGGCAGTCAGATTTATCCTTGAATCAAGCAGTTATTACCCTACATTGAAAGATTATATCCTTGAATATTCTGTCTTTGCAAGTATGCATCTAGTAGCTGTTTGAACATCTGTATGGACTCTGATAAAACCACTTCTTCAGGCAGAGAATTCCACATCCTGATTGTTCTTACAGTAAAAAAACCTTTCCTTTGCCTTAGACGAAATCTTCTTTCTTCCAGTCTAAACGCATGGCCTCGTGTCCTATGTAAAGTCCGGTTTGTGAATAGATTTCCACACAATGGTTTGTATTGGCCCCGAATATATTTGTATAATGTTATCATATCCCCTCTCAGGCGACGTTTTTCTAAACTAAATAGGTTTAAATTTGTTAACCTTTCTTCATAGCTGATATGCTCCATTCCTTTTATTAATTTTGTAGCCCGCCTCTGCACTTTTTCTAGTGCCATGATATCCTTCTTTAGAACAGGTGCCCAAAATTGCACAGCATATTCAATATGATGATGTGCTCTTGGCTTTCACCGACCCCGTGAAGCCGATGGAGGCCCTACAAGAGGTGTTGAACACCTTCGGGGCCATTTCGGGGTATAGGGCCAACATGGCGAAGTCGGGAGCCCTCCCAATAGAGGTTCCGGCGGATACTGTCTCCTTGATACAGGATACCCACCACTTACAAATTGAGCGTCAGGCACTTAAATATCTGGGAGTTCGCCTGACGGCTAAACCGGATAAATTATACGTCCAAAACTACACTCCATTAATAAAGCAGCTGGTAAGGGAAATGGAGACATGGGTGGAAAGGCCCATCTCATGGATGGGTCGGATCCATGCCGTCAAGATGAACATCCTACCCAGAATTTTATTTCTGTTCCAAGCACTCCCCATTCGCGTCACAAAAGCCTCCTTACAACCCTTGCAGAGGGCGATTGGCGCCTTTATATGGCAGAACAAAAGACACAGGATATCTAGGTATATCCTGCACAGGCCACGTCCGCAAGGAGGGTTGGATCTCCCGCACGTCTATCTCTATTACATAGCTACACAACTGACACAGGCGGCGATGTGGCATTCTCCCCCGGGGGATCGCAAATGGGCAGATGTAGAATCGCTCATGACAGGGGCCGACCTCCCACAGCTTTTGATGTGGGTACCCAAAGAACACAGACCTGAGATCAGAGCAATGTGCCCCACTATACTCAACTCCCTACAGATATGGGACACCTTTAAGCTTAAATACCAGTTAGCATCGGACCCATCCCCAATCATGCCATACTTACGCAATTCAGCCTTTCCCCCGGGTATGATAGCAAGGATGAAGGTCTAATGAAGCCTTTGGATAGGTTTTTGGATATATAATTTTTTCAGATGTTTGAGCTCAGCTTCTGAGAGAGGAAATATGCATCCATAGGTGATGGGAGCGTCTGGGAGTAGTTCAATTGGACAGTCATATGGCCGTCTCAGGAGTAATTGTTCTGCATTCTTTTTGCTGAAGACGTCTTGGAATTCTTTATATTTATTTGGCAGAGTGACTGGAGGATCAGAGGTCATAGTGAGCAGATGCATGTGCGACTTATCCAAGCAAGTTGTGGTGCAAAAAGTGGAAGAAAAGGTACATGTGCCTTTGAACCAATCTATCACCAGATTGTGAGTGCGGAGCCATGGAAGACCAAGAATAAGTGGACCCCTGGTGAGGGTAGTATATCGAGGTTAATAGTCTCTTTGTGTTGCCAAGCAGGAGGCAAATATGACCTGTTTCATATAGTACAGGACCTGTCTTGACTGGAGTACCATCCACTGCGTATAGTGATAAGGGATGAGATTTTCGTCGCATGGGCAGTTGATGGGCTTGTACCAACGCTTGATCAATAAAACAGCCACTGGCTCCTGAGTCGATGATGGCTGTAACTTGACGGTCTCTATTTCCCCACTGGAGAGAGAGAGGAACAGAGAGGTAAGAGGAGGCTGGTGGGACAGTAAAAGTCCAAGAAGAAGGAGCTATGACAATCTTACCAGTTGTGTTGCCAGGTCGGACTTACCTTTAATGAAGGAGGGGGGACACAGAGTAATCCCTGGTGGTCCGGTGGTGGCAAGTACTGCTTCCGGTTCGGGAGGCAGGGGAGGGATCTTTGAAGCAGCTCCCCTGTCCTCCCGCGCAATGCTGTGTGGAGCGTTTCCATGGTAACGCGCGGCAACGCTCCACACAGCTTGCTCGCGGGAGGACAGGGGAGCTGCTTCAAAGATCCCTCCCCTGCCTCCCCCTGCCTCCTGAACCGGAAGCAGAGTAGGCACCTGCCGTTTTGGGCAGGCAGGTTCCTACTCTGCAGTGATGGCAAACCTATGGCCGCGTGCCCACAGAAAGGGCCCGGCGTGCCACCTGTGGCACACGTGCCATAGGTTCGCCATCACTGCTCTAGGTCAAGACATTGGAGTTTTCTGCGAGATTGATGTTCAGACAGTGGTGTCAATTGGGTCTTGGGTATGCCGATGTCAAAAGTCAGCAGATGGTGGTCAGATAGAGGAAAAGGAATATTAGAGAGAATATTAGAGAGATTAGAGGTGGTACAGAGATTGGTGAAGGCGAGATCAAGAGTGTTTCCCGGTGTATTGGTTGCTAAATTGGACAATTGCGTGAGGCCAAAGGAGGAGGTTACAGAGAGTAGATGAGAGGCATTAGTGCAGTTGGGCTTGTTGATTGGGATATTGAAATCCCCAGGTATAAGGGAAGGAGTGCTAGACGAGTGGAAGCCAGAAAAAAAGTGCTCAATGAATAGCCTAGGATGACCGGGGGAGGGTGGGGGGAGGGGGGGGGTAGATGATAGCAATTCTTAAAGGAGTGGATTTAAATAGGTGGACAGTGTGAACTTAAAATGAAAAAAAGGGTAGGGCAGGCCCAGTTATGATTGGTTGAGTCTGGGAGTGTGAGAGAATTGTAGCCCACCTAAACATAGGCAGGCGCAGGAGTAGCGCTTTCAGAGGGGGACATCCAGGTCTCTGTAAGTGCAAGTAGTGTGATTAAATTTGCAAGAAGTGTGAGTGAGTCAGTAACATAACCTAATATTGGAATACTAGTGACTAGCCAAATATTAAGGATGTTCTGTATTCTACTCTCAGAAATCAACTGGGGTCATACATCCAATGGATAGTCAGATAGGTGATAATTCTATTATCCGATTCTATCAACCGATATGACCCTGGCTGTGAACCAATTAAAAAAATTCTATCCAAATATGGGCCTATACTTCAGTCAGATGACCTTACCAAGGAGGTCACTACAACATTACCCACCATGACAGATAGAAGGGCTTCTAACCTCTGCGATATATTGGTCCACAGCTATCTTTCTCAGCAATTTGGAACCTGGCTAAAAACTACTCATGGAGTGTATCTGTCACGGCCATTGTAAGGCTTGCAACTTTATTGTTCCTACCAAAGAAGTTAAATCATTTGTTTCTAAGACTTTCAAACTCTGTTCCTCCACCAATGTGGTCTACCTGGCTAGTTGCTCCTGCGATGCCCAATATATCGGCGAAACTATACAGCAGTTCTGCAAGAGAATATTACAACACTACAGACCTTAGCCATACCAAGTACACTACAGAGACCCCTTTACACACACACAGACCCCATCTTAAAGAGAATAGCCAAGAAGAATGGACGGAAGTAGTTAGAAAGAGAAGGACATCTTCCCCCTATAACCACAGAAAATATGCCAAACCTCAGCGAGAAAGATTTAATTCTAGCTCACGAAGAGAAAGATTCAATTCCAGTAGAGTTTTGATTCTAAAAAGGCACAACCAGAATAGATGGGAACCCAACTCTTTTGCCTCTAATAACAGGTTTGAACCACTTAGAACAGCCAGAAATGATGGTGTTTTTTTAGGGACACCGAATCGAGACACAATGGAACCAAGAATTACTCGGTCCCCTTTAAAGAGAAGGAGAGATTCCCCAAACGAGGGAAGAGAGGAGGGAGGAAGAATAAGGAGGTTAAGAGAGATGTAATTACGCCTACAGAACCTATCAAAATATTCAACCTCTCCAACAAAAAATTGGAAGAGGACGAATTTAACATTTTAAGAAAGGGTTTTAAATTTGCTCCCTCCTGTGGTCTAAACAAATTTGAGACTTTCTTGGACATAAACAGATACATAAGAAAATTATGTCTAAAGAAATATTTTTTGAATGCCAATAAAATTTCAACACCAAATGAAGACAGTTTTATTCACACATCTTTAAAACCTCAATCAGAATTTTTTCCACATTTTTTAAAAACAAACAGCATGCGAACATTTGAAAAAGCTTGTCTTACTGATTTAAAAAAAATCAAACCCCCTAATAAATTCCAATATAATCTCTCTTTGAAAGAAAAAAAAGCTTTAGACAATCTCAAAAAGTATAAAGAAATTGTTATAAAACCTGCGGATAAGGGGGGAGGGGTGGTTGTGATGGACACAACTCAGTATCTTGGAGAAATCCAAAGACAATTAAATGACACGAACACCTATTGTAAATTAAAAAGAAACCAAATATAAAAAAAACAAATATAAAAAAAGAATTAAGCAAATTCCTGGATGAAGCTTACCAAAAAGGGATCTTAAATAAGAATGAATATAAATACATGAATTTTAAATTTTCTAAAATTCCAGTGATGTATATATTACCCAAATAGCACAAAGATCCCCTAAACCCTCCAGGTATACCCATTGTGGCAGGGGTAGACTCGCTGCTATCTCCCCTGTCACAGTACATAGACCTGCAATTACAACCTTTAGTCATTACTGGCAAATCATATTTAAAAGATACCATGCATCTCCTCCAGCTCCTTAATGATTTTATATGGAATGAGGACTACTTTTTAGTCACTTGCGACGTAAGTAGTCTATATACCATCATCCAGCATGAAAAGGGCTGTGAGGCTGTAAAATTCTTTTTGGAGCAGTTGCAGCTTTTCCAACAGGACCAAATAGATTTTATTATGAAGGGGATCGAATTAATTTTATGCAACAATCTTTTCTGGTTTGAGGGTGATTTTTATTTACAGAAGTATGGCACTGCCATGGGGACCAAGTTTGCACCCAGTTATGCCAATCTTTTTATGTCCTATTGGGAGAATTATTTTATTTTCTCTGGACATGACTGGGGTGCAAACTTGGTCCTCTACAAAAGGTACATTGATGACATATTTTTTATCTGGAAAGGAGGCCGTGCCATTCTCGATAATTTTATCAGTTTTTTAAATTCAAACACTTGGGGAATTGTCTTAACTCAGGAAATCAGTCAGGTAAAGGTTAACTTCCTAGACCTGCAGATTTATGTAGATAAGGAATGTTTAAAAACTAGCACATATTTCAAGACTGTGGATATTAACAGTTACATCAATATGGACAGTTGCCATTTTTCCCCGTGGCTAACCAATATACCCAAAGGACAATTTACCAGAATAAGACGGAACTGCACAGACGATAATATTTTTAAAGAACAATCCGCCATTTTAACAAAACAGTTCCTAGAGAAAGGATATAAAAATTCAGAGGTAGACAAACAATATAAAGAAATCCTGGATAAACCCAGGAAAGACCTCTTAATGTATAAAGATAAAGCTAACAAATCACCGGAAAAACAGATATATGTAATTACAATTCACAGAGTAGTATTTTTAAAAAGATTTTAAATCAACATTGGCACATTTTAGAACAAAATGAAGATTTAGAACAATTTATTGGAAAGAAGCCTAAAATTATATACAGGGGAGCTCGAAATTTTAAACAGATCTTAACCAAAAGCTGCATAACTAAAGAAATGACAGATAGTGACCTCTCAGGCTCTAAATTAAAAGGCTTTTTTAACTGTGGAACGTGCCAAGCGTGCAGAGAAACTATAGTTAAGAATAAAAAGACAGACAGCTTCACATCTTATACTACCAAAAAAACTTACAAAATTGATTCCTTTATTACATGCAATATAAATAATGTTATTTATCTCCTTTCATGCAGCTGCGGACTGCAGTATGTTGGTAGAACAACCAGACCACTAAAAACTAGAATAGGGGAGCATATTAGAAATATTAAAAATAAGATTTTAAATCATTCTGTTTCTGCACACTTTGCACAAAAACATAATGGGGATCCCAAGCATTTACATTTTATTGGCATACAGAAAGTTAAAAAACCATGGAGGGGGGTGATTTTATAAAACTTTTTAATAAAACAGAGATGAGGTGGATATTTGAGCTAGATACTTTATCCCCTCTTGGAATGAACATTGACTTTGAGATTTTTAATTATATTTGATTGAGTCTTCTCTTTTTAAATGATGGTGGAGGATATACACACTTTTTTAATATATGTATTAATATTTCATGTTTATACTCCATTTGTAATTGGAAAATGTAATCCTGTATATATCTCTCTCTCTATGTCTCTTTTGCCCATACACATTATATGTGTATACCACTTCAAAAATGGCCGCCGGAGCACTTCCGGTATTATGATTGCAGAGCATCATTTAAACAAGGAAATATAAAGAGGGAACCTCTTTTTATCAAGTGGGACAATTCCTGGGACACTAGAAGGATGGAAGGATATTAAGGATGGAACAGCCGAAACCGGAAGTTCGTATGACCGGAAGTGACGCGACGGAATGAATGTGGGCGGGGCTTAACGGATTTTTACCGCGAAAATGGGCTTTAAAAGAAGGGGCAAGGGGGATATGTTTTTTATGCACCTGATGAAGGCATTTAGCCGAAACGCGTTGTGTTGAACCTATACTTCTTCAATGTAAGATTTTATTATTCAGTTTATAATAAATGTTGAATACTTTTTTCCTCACAATTGTTCTCTGATTTCCCACACTTTATCATATTGGGGAGGAACATACCCACTGAAGGATTTGACCTGTATATCCTACTCATGCCTATATACCTGAGCCAGTTTGAATACAGGTTCATTTAAATGTGAGTAGGAATTTCTACCATTTAAACATATACATATGATACCTGGATACTTATCAGTACAATATTGCCCTATGTAAGCTTTACTCTTTTCAGAGACATCAAGACAAAGATCTGCTTTATGGGTACATGTATTGCATATTTTCCATTGTGTAAAATACCCTGATATATTTTCTTGGGTTTTCAGTGCGCTATCCACTTTACATATATATCTATATATTTTTTGCTTCATGCTTTTCTGTAAAACTGTGTGGTTGATTTCACTGTGGTTTTAGCAGCACATCATAGCGCCACATTACCACCACCCTCTCTTTTTGTACACACACAGACAACACTGTCTCCTCTACACATATGCAATACGACAAGCAACCCCCAAACAAACACAACACCACAGGGAGCATCCCTAAACATGCACAACACACAATAATACAACTGTTCCACTTTTGTTCTCTGGTATTTCACAATTGAGGACAGCAGAGAACAGTCACTAGAGAATGCAGCATATGCACACATGGTGCAGAAATCTCCACAGGAAATTTACTCCACTCCAGAGCACTGGATGTTATGGACAGGCATCACACGGACATACTCATCATGACATCACATAGCCCCTATGGTTATGCCCCTCCTAGTGGAGTACTATGCCTTTAACTGCCTGGGCTGATTTTTTGTCCCAGTCTAGCCCTGATCATTAATCACTTTGCCTGGGGTAGTCTCTGTGAAATGTTGAGAGTGCAATCCACAATTCCAGTTCAAGTAGGGAGTTGGGTAGGGAAGAGATAGGACAATAACTATAGTGAATTGGAAGGTAAATTATTTTTCTTAAACTTTTAAAATTATTATTTTTATATATTTTTAAAATTATTACCTATGTAATATATATCGAAAATGTGCTGCACTGCAAGTGTAAGAATTTAACATTACTTGACATGCAAGAAGCTTTTACATAGAATTATATAATTAAATAATAATGACATTAAAATCAATATTTGTACATACTCATAACAGATTTAAAGGGACACTATAGTCACCTGAACAACTTTAGCTTAATGAAGCAGTTTGGGTGTAAAGAACATGCCCCTGCAGCCTCACTGCTCAATCCTCTGCCATTTAGGAGTTAAATCCCTTTCTTTATGAACCCTAGTCACACCTCCCTGCATGTGACTTGCACAGCCTTCCATAAACACTTCCTGTAAAGAGAGCCCTATTTAGGCTTTCTTTATTGCAAGTTCTGTTTAATTAAGATTTTCTTATCCCCGCTATGTTAATAGCTTGCTAGACCCTGCAAGAGCCTCCTGTATGTGACTAAAGTACAATTTAGAGATTGAGATACAATTATTTAAGGTAAATTACATCTGTTTGAAAGTGAAACCAGTTTTTTTTTAATGCAGGCTCTGTCAATCATAGCCAGGGGAGGCGTGGCTAGGGCTGCAAACAAACAAAAGTGATGAAAACAAAGTGATTTAACTCCTAAATGACAGTGAATTGAGCAGTGAAATTGCAGGGGAATGCTCTATACACTAAAACTGCTTTATTTAGCTAAAGTAATTTAGGTGACTATAGTGTTCCTTTAATTTACTACTTACCTGAAAACATTACCCTTAACCAGGCTTAGGAGAGCTGATGCGCCACCAAAGGAATGACCCATTACAGCAACTCTGCAGAAGTCAATCCTGCCCTAGGAGACAGAGAATAGAAAAGTAGATAGGAAAAAGCACAGAGACAAAAGAGAAACAGGAATAGAAGCATATTCATAAATCTATAGGTAGTTACATCAGATAAACACTTTACTGGTGCAATCTACTCAATCTGGATTTAAGCCTGACCTGTAAAAAAAAAAAAAAAATTGTATTAAGGAAATGTCACCAATCTACTCTACTTAAAAAGAGAATCAATAATTTAAAAATGAATGCCTATTTTTTATGGATTATAAAGATAATCTATTAAAAAATAAATTCATCTCTAAACTGCAGTTTAGGGAAGCTGATGGTGGCTTCATGCAGACCTCTGCTTTACCAAAAGAGGCTCTACCAATCAGGAGTCCCTCATTCTAGTCTATGCGGTTTGTGGCCAAACTTGTGCATAATGGGTGTGTGTGCTGAATGCAAAACTTGGAAAAGATTGATAATGAAGCAAAAACAGAGAATATGAGAACACTGAGAGAGGGCAATAATATAGCTCGCACTTTGGTTAGTTTCCACTCAGGTTTCAACATTTTCTTTTCTTGTGTCATTACATAGATACCACCCATAAGGGCAATTCAGATCCTGTACATAAGAGATAAAGCAAACCCAGACAATAATTTTGGCCTTAGTTGGCCTTCATCAATCAGGTGTAGCTGATACCACCCAGTAAGCATATCTGGATTACCCTTTCAAAATGACCTGTTAAGAAAGAAATTACACATTTTAAATTGTCCCCATTTATATTGAATATATCACGTCACATAAATACATGATGTCTTCTATATAAAATATCGATATATACTCACCTCATCTTTGTGCCATTTTCAGACTTTCATGGGTGTTACTCCCCATGTAACACACACTACTGGTCCGTCCACAGCTGCTCCTCTGGTCTTCTTTAATTTGTCCTGCTTGGGAATGTTTTCCCAATTACGGCAAACCTACTGTTTGACACAGACACACTGGCTTCACTGCCAGCATCTGAGCAAAATTCTTATATTCTCTAGCCACTAATAGCAGCAGCAGCAGCCATGAACTGTGGTTGCTACTCTCGAGACAGCTGAAGGACTATCTGTGGGAGGACTTTACTGCTCTCCCTTGTCAATCAAATTGATGGCGTTGAGTCTATGCTAAAGATTTTACTGAGAAGTGGGAGAAAGAACTATTTCAAATCTATACTCAAATACAATGTATGCTTTTGCTAGTAAATCTGCTAACACACTGTACAGATGAACATGTATTATCATTTAAAAAGTAGCTTTTCAATTAACTACTTGAAAAAGCCCATTGTGGGCGAAACGCGTTGTGAACTTATTTTATCATTATATTTGTCTTAATAAAGGTATATTTTATTACCAATATTAGTACCATATACCTTTCTTTTCCTTTTTTTTAACCTGGCATTAAGTTTTTATCTTTCCAGTGAGGAGCTCACAAAGTATCCCTCGTGGGGATTATATCACCCACGCTGATTACATTGAGTGGGATATCTGCTCAGGTAAATGTGAGCATTATTAATTTATTTATTCTCCTGGATACATATATTTTATACAGAGAGCACTATCCGTCGCACTTTTGTTTGTATTTTTACATATCCTGCTTACAAGATACACATTGGCCTATACCTTCTACCATATCCCTGAAGTGGGGGATTAATACCACTGCAAGCGCTTTACACTAGAGCTGGTTTTAAGCTCTATCCCATGTGAGTAGGCCAATTTGGATTTCCTTTTACCTAAGCCTTTAATATATTTTATGCATATTGCACTATTGGAATTCTTCTTTTATGTCCCTGGACTTCAACTGTTTGGAAGACATACTCACCTGGAGATAAAGACAATTTTTTTTATAGACTTACCTTTATACTTTATACTTCATTTCAGACTTTATGGTTTGTTCCTTTTTATGCATATATGATTTTATATAATTTTATTAAGCACGTATTATCTGTTTTAATTCGGTTGTATTACTGAGTATTCACTCACCCCTAACCCTCTGGCGCACCCTATTGTCTTGTTTTGTTAAAAAGTAGCTTTTGTTTACTTAAGGAGACCTTAAACGACTGCAACAACGCAAAAACAGAAACAAATGTCTGGGGCTGCTGTTGAGAGAACTAGCTAGCATTTCAGATCTGGACAGCCCTCGTGGGTGTGATAGGTCTAGGTTCTCTGTAAATAAGCAAAAACCTTTTTGAGATCTGAGCAGTGACTGATCAAAAGGCAAGGTGCTAAGTTTTTGCCACAGATTTTCTGTTTTTGCTTTAAAACTAATAATGAAAGCCTAGACCGTAAAATTTCAGAAGCTCCAAGAGTAATCACAGTAGATAAAATGAGTAAGATAACAATTGCGGTTTTTCTTTTTTAGCTTGCCTTTGCGATTTTCCTTTTGTTCTTACTGTATTTGTAACAGAGAAACCTTTTACATTTGACCAGAGATTTTCTCCTTACAAATCATGTATCCATTTTGTGCTTGCAGCCGAAGGTGTTATATTTGGGGTGTATTTCACTAAAGGCACAGTGTGCTGACAGATGTAAACATTGCCCTTTCTCAAAAACAGCAATGCTTACAATAGTCAGCCTGCAGGGATGGTATTTAGGCATGGAGGACATTACATTAAGCTGTCATGGTTTTGGAGCATAGATTATTTCTTTAAGTGTATATTTTTATGTGTTACTGCTGGACTCTAGGGATGCAGCAAAATAGATGTGTGGTCTTCACAGTATTAGGACACACCAGGTCTGTAGATTTCACTTGGGGGAAAAAATAGGTGAAAGTACTGCTTCAATACTAACGACACTTAAACATGTCCAGATTTAGTTAAATGATAATGTTTGTTACCTTAAGAGCTTGCAGATGGAATTCAGACTTCATAATGCTGGCTTCTAATTTTCCTGCATCAATGTCCTCAAGAACCCGTACAGCTCTGGCACATTCAGTTGCTCTTTGATGGACCTAAAGAAAAAAATGGTTGAGCACAATCAGGTCCTGGGAAAAAAAGTGTCAGAACTCACCCAAGATCCCCCTCAAGACTTTGTCTCTATCCTGAATGTGAATAATGAAAACCTTAAGTTTACATCTGAATTTGGGGGTCACTCCCTTAACTTTCTTGATCTGACCATCTCTATCACTGAGGAAGGCTCACTTCAAACCACTCTTTTCATAAAAGCGACGGCTTCTAATGCCCTACTACAATGGGACAGTTTTCATCCACACCCACTTAAACAAGGAATACCCGTGGGCCAATATCTAAGAGTACGCAGAAACTGTAGCAATTTGGCCGATTTTAAGATAAAAGCCAACACACTGAGAAAACAATTCTGAGAGAAAGGATACCCTAATAAATGTTTTAAAAGTCAGACAGGAGTGACCTCCTCTCAGATCACCCATTGGGCGATATCGACAAAAAGACTTTCAGAATGATAGCCACATATGACGCAGGCTGGTATGAAATCAAGAACTCTATTCACAGATTTTGGTCAACACTGCTTAACGATGTTCATTTAAAACAAGTTCTTGGCCCCCGTGTAGACATTACTGCCAGATAAGGATGAAATATGAAAGACATGTTAGTCCCAAGCCATTTTTCATCAAAACCACAATCATCAGGCACATAGCTGGGGAATCATCCATGTGGTACCTGTGGATGTGGTAGATGTGTCGCGTGTAAATTTAGAATGTCATTCTAAGTGTATTTTGTTACCAATATATATATATATATATATATATATATTAATAACAAAATACAGTTAGAATGAAATGACATATGAATATATCATTTATATTAAATTTTGTTTCAATATTTTATTTATTAATTTTATTATTTTATTTATTTATTATTGTAATTATACGTATATATATATATATATATATATATATATATATTTATATAGAAATACAACAGTTCTCAGCACTCACGCTCAACGTATAAAGTAGTGCCTTAAGAGGCTTGCCGGGTGCCAGACTTCCAGGGAATTAAATTGTAGATAAATAAAGTAAAGCAAGCTGCACTCACGGACTTATGAATTCAAATGGTGTTTATTCCATCGAAGGTAGAAAAAAAGAAGATCGACGTTTCGGTCCACACAGGGACCTTCCTCAAGATCAAGTGATACAAACATTTCATAGAAAACATCTCAAATATATAGGACATTACATTAATTAGAACAACTTACCCCAGGTGATGTGCTTACTCGCCGGCGTTCACCGCTGAACACCGCGCATGCGCGCACTGCCTTGTGACCCTACGTTAACCCCCGGTCCATGCGTAATAACGCAACGTGTACATCGCTGTCATAGCAACGTGTGTAGACGTTGCCATGGAACCGCCGTGGAAGCTCAAATGAACCATAACAGTGCCTAATGGTGAAAAAATTAGAAGTGAGATGAGAAATGGATTGATTTACATTTAACTAACTCTTAAAAAATGAAAAAATGAAGGAAATGTCAACAATTAGTTAAAGGCAGATGTTAAATCCCAGAAACCATTAAGGTTAGTAAATAGCAAGTTAGAGCCTATTAAGGTTTATAATTTATGGCGTGGGGAGTGTGTCTTATGGTGCTATCATAGCATATAAAAGTGTTGGATTATCTTAATCCTATCACACTATAGTTTGGAGATTTACTCCTTTAACTTCAAGTTCTGCCGTATTGAAAAAAGATTCACCTAAAGAACGAAAAGTCCCCTTTAGCTATATTACATTATTCTATGGTCATAGGGCGCCTAGTTAAACTACAATGGACCCCAAATTCCCTTATTCCTGCTTCGGGTAATATTTCGTGTGGTACTAAATTAGTATATATTGGTTTACACATTCGCCCCCTAAAGCTATCTTGAAATTATTGCCATGGGCAACCTGTATTTCTATAGTTCCCAAAGCATAAGGGCATAAATAAAGTTTAACACTAATTGACATTTTCAAATATTCATACAAAAAAACTTATTTACATAATATACATTCCTGTTGCAAGCAATAGATCAAATAAATGAATGATACGATATCATTTCATTAAGGCCTCTTGGTGAGACAGTGTCCAGTCTGAAGATCCAAAACGTTTCCCTATTGAGGAGTAACTTCCCTCTGTCCCCACCCCTCCGGGGTTCAGGGATATGATCAATGGCCGTGAACTTTAATGAGGAGAGGGGGTGCTTAAGCTCCAAAAATGTCTTGCGACTGGTTTATCGCTTTTTCCATCCCTATAGGCAGTCCGAATATTGGAACGGTGTCCCCGTATACGGTCACAAAGCTGTGTTTCGGTTTTGCCTATGTAAGATAGGCCACACGGGCATAGAATTTTATAAATCACGAACATCGTTTTGCATGTAATTGTGAACTTAATGAAGAACTCTTCATTGGTGTGTGGATGGTGGAAAGAGCGTGTGGGAACCATATGGCTGCAGGTAACGCAGCCCAGGCACCTTACGCTGCCTCGTTTTTGAATCTTCTCCATCTTCATATAGCTTTGTGTGGGGTCCGATTTTACCAACATGTCTCGCAGGTTTCTATTACGTTTGTAACATATTAGTGGTTGTTGTTTAAAGATTCCAGGGAGTGTATTATCATGTGCCAGCATATTCCAGTTCTTCTTGATGATGTTTGATAGACTCGGTGCCTTGCTGTTATAAGTCATTGGACATAATATTCGACTTTGAGATATCGCCTCCTTTCTTGGAGTATGATCTCTGGCTTGTTGTAGCGCTGTTTCCAGGTCCATTTTGTTATACCCCCTAGCTAGGAATTTGTTCTTCATTTCCGCTAATTGTTCTTCCCTTTTCGCACAGGTAGAATTATTACGTATCGTTCTTAGAAATTGTGCTTTGGGTAATGATGCCTTTAAATGTTCGGGGTGAGCGCTCCGTGCATGGAGGAGCGTGTTGCGATCCGTTTGCTTGGTATACAGTGAAAATTGAAGTTCATTTCCATCTGACCATATTTGTAGATCAAGGAAATGTACCCTCTCAGTGCTAATTTCCGATGTAAATCGAATGGGTGTATCCAATTTGTTTAAATTGTCCACCATCTGTTGCGCTTCCTGAGCTGTACCTGTCCAAATTATTAATAGGTCGTCAATAAATCTGAAAAAGTTCATGATTTTATCACCGTAGACTGGAAGTATGTAGGTCGTTTCAAAAATATACATATATACATTTGCGTACATGGGGGCCATTGCCGCCCCCATGGACGTGCCGGCAATCTGCATAAACCACTCATCTTCGAACCGAAAATAATTATTAGATAGTGCCAGTTCCAACATGTAAAGAATATATTCTATATTTGGTCCCTTGTAGGATTTGGAGTGTGTTAGGACTTGGCGCATAGCCTCTATCCCCTGTGTATGGGGGATTACTGTATAAAGGCTCTTGACGTCCATGGTCATTAATATCACCTTTTTGCCTTGTAATCGAATTGTTGTTAATGTCTTGATCAGTGTAGGAGTGTCTTTGATACACGTTTCCAAATCGGCAACTGGTTTTTTAAAAAGATTGTCCAACCACTTAGCTACCGGTTCCAAGACACCCCCCACCGCTGAAACAATCGGTCTTCCAGGGGGGTGTATTGGATCCTTGTGTAGTTTAGGGATCGTATAGATAACCGGTATTCTGGGATGCTGCTTATATAGACATTCTGCTGTCCTTGCAAGGAATCCCAGAATACCGGTTATCTATACGATCCCTAAACTACACAAGGATCCAATACACCCCCCTGGAAGACCGATTGTTTCAGCGGTGGGGGGTGTCTTGGAACCGGTAGCTAAGTGGTTGGACAATCTTTTTAAAAAAACAGTTGCCGATTTGGAAACGTGTATCAAAGACACTCCTACACTGATCAAGACATTAACAACAATTCGATTACAAGGCAAAAAGGTGATATTAATGACCATGGACGTCAAGAGCCTTTATACAGTAATCCCCCATACACAGGGGATAGAGGCTATGCGCCAAGTCCTAACACACTCCAAATCCTACAAGGGACCAAATATAGAATATATTCTTTACATGTTGGAACTGGCACTATCTAATAATTATTTTCGGTTCGAAGATGAGTGGTTTATGCAGATTGCCGGCACGTCCATGGGGGCGGCAATGGCCCCCATGTACGCAAATGTATATATGTATATTTTTGAAACGACCTACATACTTCCAGTCTACGGTGATAAAATCATGAACTTTTTCAGATTTATTGACGACCTATTAATAATTTGGACAGGTACAGCTCAGGAAGCGCAACAGATGGTGGACAATTTAAACAAATTGGATACACCCATTCGATTTACATCGGAAATTAGCACTGAGAGGGTACATTTCCTTGATCTACAAATATGGTCAGATGGAAATGAACTTCAATTTTCACTGTATACCAAGCAAACGGATCGCAACACGCTCCTCCATGCACGGAGCGCTCACCCCGAACATTTAAAGGCATCATTACCCAAAGCACAATTTCTAAGAACGATACGTAATAATTCTACCTGTGCGAAAAGGGAAGAACAATTAGCGGAAATGAAGAACAAATTCCTAGCTAGGGGGTATAACAAAATGGACCTGGAAACAGCGCTACAACAAGCCAGAGATCATACTCCAAGAAAGGAGGCGATATCTCAAAGTCGAATATTATGTCCAATGACTTATAACAGCAAGGCACCGAGTCTATCAAACATCATCAAGAAGAACTGGAATATGCTGGCACATGATAATACACTCCCTGGAATCTTTAAACAACAACCACTAATATGTTACAAACGTAATAGAAACCTGCGAGACATGTTGGTAAAATCGGACCCCACACAAAGCTATATGAAGATGGAGAAGATTCAAAAACGAGGCAGCGTAAGGTGCCTGGGCTGCGTTACCTGCAGCCATATGGTTCCCACACGCTCTTTCCACCATCCACACACCAATGAAGAGTTCTTCATTAAGTTCACAATTACATGCAAAACGATGTTCGTGATTTATAAAATTCTATGCCCGTGTGGCCTATCTTACATAGGCAAAACCGAAACACAGCTTTGTGACCGTATACGGGGACACCGTTCCAATATTCGGACTGCCTATAGGGATGGAAAAAGCGATAAACCAGTCGCAAGACATTTTTTGGAGCTTAAGCACCCCCTCTCCTCATTAAAGTTCACGGCCATTGATCATATCCCTGAACCCCGGAGGGGTGGGGACAGAGGGAAGTTACTCCTCAATAGGGAAACGTTTTGGATCTTCAGACTGGACACTGTCTCACCAAGAGGCCTTAATGAAATGATATCGTATCATTCATTTATTTGATCTATTGCTTGCAACAGGAATGTATATTATGTAAATGAGTTTTTTTGTATGAATATTTGAAAATGTCAATTAGTGTTAAACTTTATTTATGCCCTTATGCTTTGGGAACTATAGAAATACAGGTTGCCCATGGCAATAATTTCAAGATAGCTTTAGGGGGCGAATGTGTAAACCAATATATACTAATTTAGTACCACACGAAATATTACCCGAAGCAGGAATAAGGGAATTTGGGGTCCATTGTAGTTTAACTAGGCGCCCTATGACCATAGAATAATGTAATATAGCTAAAGGGGACTTTTCGTTCTTTAGGTGAATCTTTTTTCAATACGGCAGAACTTGAAGTTAAAGGAGTAAATCTCCAAACTATAGTGTGATAGGATTAAGATAATCCAACACTTTTATATGCTATGATAGCACCATAAGACACACTCCCCACGCCATAAATTATAAACCTTAATAGGCTCTAACTTGCTATTTACTAACCTTAATGGTTTCTGGGATTTAACATCTGCCTTTAACTAATTGTTGACATTTCCTTCATTTTTTCATTTTTTAAGAGTTAGTTAAATGTAAATCAATCCATTTCTCATCTCACTTCTAATTTTTTCACCATTAGGCACTGTTATGGTTCATTTGAGCTTCCACGGCGGTTCCATGGCAACGTCTACACACGTTGCTATGACAGCGATGTACACGTTGCGTTATTACGCATGGACCGGGGGTTAACGTAGGGTCACAAGGCAGTGCGCGCATGCGCGGTGTTCAGCGGTGAACGCCGGCGAGTAAGCACATCACCTGGGGTAAGTTGTTCTAATTAATGTAATGTCCTATATATTTGAGATGTTTTCTATGAAATGTTTGTATCACTTGATCTTGAGGAAGGTCCCTGTGTGGACCGAAACGTCGATCTTCTTTTTTTCTACCTTCGATGGAATAAACACCATTTGAATTCATAAGTCCGTGAGTGCAGCTTGCTTTACTTTATTTATCTATATATATTTATATATATAATATATGTTTATATATCTATTATATAGATATATAATATACGTGTATATATATATATATATATATGTAACGTCATTCTAAGTGTATTTTAATACTAATATATGTACTTATATTAATATTAAAATACACTTTGTATGACGTTACATATATATAATATGTATATATATATATATTATATATAATATATATACATATATCATATATGTATATATATATAAATACATTTCTATTTTATTTTAAACATGTTTAATTTTTTTTTTTTTATACTTCCCACCAGCAGGGGGACTGTGACATTTCAGACAGTCCCCCTGCTGGCAGATCCACAGCCAGCTATAGGGGGCCATGTGATCGCTCTTTGAGAGCACTCACATGGCCCCTGGGACCTGATTTGGCATGGGAGGGCTGCCTGGGCTGTGAGGCAGTCCTCCCGAAGCGGAGCGTCGGGAAGGTAAGTATCCTGGGCGCTGCAGCCGTTACGGCGCTGCAGCCGTTTTTTTTTATTCTTTATTTTATTTGTGCATGGTTACGTCACATCAGGCTTACGATGCCACAACAGCGAGGTTAAGCAGTTATTCAAAACATAGATTTACATTTGTTAGGCATTAGAGGAGGTTGCAGATTTTTATATATGTGTGTTGGTATTACTTGTCGAGTAGTTGTACAGTACCACGGTAGCAAGGAGACGTGGAACATGGTTAGGTGGAACAGTAAAACATGGATTAACATAGGATAGATATCAAAGCTAAAAACGTTGTTTAGCAGGCTGGCAGTGCCAGTACTGCTTGAATGAGCATGCATTGTAGTTAACTTGCACAAGTTCTAATGTAGCATATAATATGTTAGACAAGGAGCACATTTTAACGTAACGCTAGATAACTTGTACATTTTGTTTTTAAACAGGAAAACAACCGGCTAGAAGAACCCTGCACATATAGTGTAACAGAAAAAATAGAACAAAAAAGCGCAATATAAAATTAAATCGTCTGTATGACACCAAATATTAAAAGTCCAAAGATAAAAAAAAAAAAAATTTTTAGCTGCCAGACATAAAAGTTTTTTCCGCAAACCTTATATGATAGAATGTCCAAAAGTAGATAAATGTCAGCGCTGTGCAATAGCCCCAAATCAGTGTTTGTGGGGAAGCTGGGTATTGAGGTAAATGTGTATGATTTCCACCTCCACAGCGGTGGTTTAGGAAATTAGGAGTATTCTGTGTAAACTTTGTATCCAACATCAGTGGTCACAGTAACGTATCTTCAAAGATACAAACCAAGCAGAGAAAGTGCAACACAGTTAGAGAAAGTGCAACACAGTTTATTAATATCATATAAAAATAAAACTCCAAATCCTTTGAAAAACTCATACACAGTAAAAAAGATGGTGTTTAAATCCTACTTTCCATCTAACGATCCAAACATAGTCCAGGACATGTAGCAGATAGGCAGTGTGCTGAAAGTATTACCACTCCGTTGGTGCAGTAGAAATCCAGAAAATGTCCAAGGATCTAACTGAAATGCTGCAAGTTCAAATGGAGGGATGACAAAGCACTTAGCTGCCAAAGGTGTCTGCCTGGAAAGATAACATATAATGCTTCTAACTCATCCATGAGTTCCACCCGTGGGCTTTTTCAAGATAATGAGTCCGCCTTATCTTGTGATTTATATACCCTGTCACATGTAGCACTTTATATATGTGGACTGAGGTATAGATACTTCACACTTTATGTTTATTGCACTTTTGATTGTACATTTATAACATGATATATTGTATCTGAATAATATGTTTGCATAAAATGGTGTGCTGTGGGTTTCTTCTATTTGTATGTATAAACTAGATACGGTACCAACATTTTTGACCCATTCTAGCACCCTGCTTTAAATAGTGCATGCACAGGGGATTATTCTTATCTGAATTATCATAGCCCCATATCCCTCTCTTGTGGCAATTCTTATTATCATTTACATAGAGAAAAGTTATGCTGCAGTGCTTTACAATCATACATGGGGATATTGCGCAAAAAGTAATTGACACACAAAATATTATTGACAAGAGACAAGAAGTGAAGATGCCTCACAAGATGGTTCACAGGAGCTTACAATCTTTGAACAAGCTTACAATCTATGAACAAGCTTGCAATCATCCCACTTTGTGCCCATCTCCACATAATCCCACTTTGTGCCTTGGCCTCCATATTTTCCTAACTTGTCCCATTTGTGTCTTCCATCCCTACTACCTTGTTTTCTTGAAGTGCAAATGAGCACCATGGGAGTGGAAGTCTTATGAGTGAGCATGCTCTATCAAGACTCTTCATTTTGGGAGCTTTGAGGAAGGTGTGGGGATATAATAATTTGTCAAATTCCTGCTTCCTCTATTGGCACACATGGAACCTAGGACTAAAGTGAACAGTCTTGAGACAGCATGCTTGCTTTTAGGACTCCAAGGCTGCTCTGCCACACTACATCACAGTATAAGACTGTACTATAATGTGGCGAGGCCCCACCTTTACTAGGCTGGAATTGCCTACAAGTTGGCAGCATTTTGCACCCTAATTAAGCGCACTCTATACCGCAGCAACAATTTACTCTGGAAGGGTGAAAAATGCTGCCCCCTTCTCAGTCCTGCCATCGACCAAGAGGGCTACTTATGGATGTTTTCGACGCTGATGATAATTATCAGTGTTGGTTAAGTAAAATGTGAGGTAGCAGAGAATATTTTATTTCTAAAAAGAATGAAATACCTGGTAGTTTCGTAGGTAGAATTCTTTCATTCCTGGTTCTACTTTTCGAAATGGAACCCAAACGTCATTTACATTTTCATTGCCAGGTTTTGAGTATAAATGGTAAGTGGCACATGCTGACCCATCCCTGTGATATGAGAATATTGATAAATAGCTCACTAATACTGAATACAGCAATCAAAAGGATGCAATCGATATAATTTTTTAATTCTAACAAAACTAAAAATATGTTAAGACTATAAAAAATAATTCACATGCAGCAAAATGTGACGCATAGGATTAAATTTATCCACCATAACATATCTGTGTTTAGAGTTACAAAATCTTTTAACCCTTCTTTCAGGAAATATTTATATATAGAAAAAAAAAAAGGAAAATAAAACACACATAGTATAAGTGTTAAGTGGTGTTCCTCGTGGTTCTGTTCTGGAACTGCTGCTATTCAACATGTATATATATATATAAATAATCTTGAAATTGTCATTTAAAGACACGTTTCAGCATTTGCAGATAACACAAAACTCTGTAAAATAATACAGTGTAAGAATGATATTACTTTGCTGCAGTGGGAGTTAGATAGATTGGGGGACTGGGCACTCAGATGACAGATTACATTGAATGTAGATAAATGCAAACTAATGCACTTAGGGGTAGAGAATGCACAGGCAACTTACACCATAAATGGTAATGAATTAGGCATAACAACACACAAATAGGATGTGGGAATTGTTACAGACAACAAACTAGACAACAAACACCTTGAATATGTTGTGCAATTTTCAGCATCTGTTCTAAAGAAGGATATTATGGCAATATGAAACTGCAGAGGCAGCTACAAAATTAATAAAAGGAATGGAACATTTTTGTTATAAAGAAAGGTTAACACATTTAAACCTGTTTAGTTTAGAACATGGCAACTTAGAGGGGATATTATAGCATTATATATTTGGGACAAATACAAATCATTGTCTGGAAATCTATTCACAAACAGGACTATACATAGGATATGAGGTCATGCATTTAGACTGGAAGAAAAGAGATTTAGTCTAAGTCAAAGGAAAGTATTTTTTATACAGTAAGAACAATAAGGATGTGGCATTTTCTTCCTTAAGGGGTGATTTTATCAGAGTCTGCACTGATGTTTAAACAGTAACTGGATGAGTATTTGCAAAAACAGTATTCAGGAATATAATTTTTAATAGGTAGGGTAACAGCTTCTTGATCCAAGGAGAGATCTGACTGCCATTCCTGGAGTCAAGAAGAAATTTGTCATAGTTTGTTGCAAAATCGAATAGCACTTTAAACTGGGTGTTGTGCCTTCTTCTTGATCAACAGCAAAAACAGATGTGAGAAAAGCTGAAATTGATGGATGCATGTCTTTTTCCAGCATGTAACTATGTATTACATAGAAACATAGAAAGTGACAGCAGATAAGAACCATTCCGCCCATCTATTCAGCCCAATTTTCTAAATACTTCCACTAGTCCCTGGCCTTATTTTATATACGGATATAATATTGCCAATCCCCAGAGATGGAATTACTTAAGCATATAACTACTTAAAATGAACTCAGGCTTGCACTATTGCCATTCTTTTTGATTGTATACATCCTTGAACATACATTAAAAATAAAATTAAAAAAAAAGAATGACAATCACTTTTTTTTTGTTCATGCAATTCCAATACATACTCTGAACCATCATAAAAAAGGTTAGTGCTTAGTGGAAATAAAGTTGCTCTATGTGTTCTGTTGCTGGGTATGTGTACTGAGATGTAATGGACAGGAATGGAATGGAGACGAGAACAGTTATGTGGAGCGATTTACTGCTATGAGTGGCAAGGAATCACAGACCTACCAATGCATCTCAATGAGAAGTCATTGCAAAGCAGGTGCTATTGGCAATTGCTGCCTCTTGAGTTTAGCTCCACTGAGCTAACCAAGCCAGAAAGTAAAATGACCCTTTGTCTGCTTGAAAATGTGATTTGAAATTACAGTATTTTTTATTGTAACACAATCTGGTGTACTTCCTTGCACATATTGAGCTGTGACAGTGACTCACCTGTGTTCTACAGCAGCTACCAGGTAGCCATATGATGCCAGCTCCCTACACAATGTTGAGTACACAGTCCTGAAAGACAAAGGATACAACAAAGTCATGTTAAGGAAGACTGCACTAGGAGAAACTCTAGACCTTGCAAAGCTAAAATTATCATGCCTATAATCTTGCTCCCTTCCCACAGTACTTATCAATCACAATCTCCCAGCCGCATAATCTCCTCATCACTCTTGATCAATAACCCTAATTACATTACCCTTATTTTTAATCACACTGACCCTATTTGAATAATCCCTTCATCAACTCAAACCCCACAGCCTCCTGATCCTTATTCCAAAAGTCCCTAATCAAGACTAGCCCCAATTCCAATACCCCATCCCATCCCATTACAGGCCCATCATCACCGTCTTTATTCTGCGCTCATCATTTTCAACCCCTATCAAATTACCATATTTTCATAATCACAACATGATCAGAATCAGTTATCACATCACCTACACAAAACTCTCATCACCTAAAATTACATTATATCTTCCCATAATAGTTACATAGTTACATAGTTAGATAGCTGAAAAGAGACTTGCGTCCATCAAGTTCAGCCTTCCTCACACCTGTTTTTTGCTGTTGATCCAAAAGAGAAGAAAAAAAAAAAAAAAAAAAAAAAAAAAAACCCCAGTTTGAAGCACAATTTTGCAACAAGCTAGGACAAAAAATTCCTTATTGACCCCAGAATGGCAGTGAGATTTATCCTTGAATCAAGCAGTTATTACCCTACATTGAAAGATTATATCCTTGAATATTCTGTCTTTGCAAGTATGCATCTAGTAGCTGTTTGAACATCTGTATGGACTCTGATAAAACCACTTCTTCAGGCAGAGAATTCCACATCCTGATTGTTCTTACAGTAAAAAAACCTTTCCTTTGCCTTAGACAATAATGCCCTCAATCACATCAAACCCTATAATTTAATGTACTAATCAATTATCAGCCCCAGTGTCAACTCCAGGCTAGGCAGTGCCCAAATCCCCCAGCCCCAATCACAAGAAAGTTCCAGCAGGTAAGTACCCTCTGTCACAACAAAAGTACTCTCTGTCACAACAAAGTGACCCCAACAGGCAGAATGTAACCCAAACTTTATAACCGGACCTTGGAATGGCCGGGTTTAACGTGGATAGTGATAGAATAGTCGAAGATTAGTCAAAGTCTAGGAAAACCAGAGATCAGGATAACGATAAGGAATAGCCGAGTCAGGAAACCTATATAAGGGGGCGTGTGTGGAGCGACCAACGTCCGACATGCCGTGCCGACGCCAGAAGTCGCCGCCAACCAGAGCACCTCCTTGCGGCCCCACGGAACTAAGGTAAGTTCCCCCTCTTCCAAAACCGCTCACCGGGAGGGAAGGACCTGGTTTATGAGGTCAACGAACATGAAAAGAAAGGAGTAAATGAGGAGCGTGAACATCCGAAGCTTCGACCCATGATCTCTCCTTAGGACCATACCCTTTCCAATCTATCAAATACTGTAGTTTACCACTAGAACACCTGGAATCCAGTATGGTTTTAACTTCATATTCTTCCTGTCCTTCTACCTGTAAAGAGGAAGGCTTGGATACCATTTTCATAAACCGGTTATGTACCAAAGGTTTCAATAGAGAGACATGGAAGGTGTTCTGAATCCTCAAAGAAGAAGGTAAGAGCAGTTTGTAGGACACAGGGTTGATCCTTCAGAGAATACTGAATGGTCAGATTTAACGAGGCACACACTTCATAGAAGGTACCTTCAATTTTAATTCAAACAAAAGAGCTGTGTGTAAACTTTTTCCAAAAGTGAAAAAACGACACACAGAGGTCAGAAATGGCGGTACCAGCTCCACCTAGGGGCATAACCCGATATTTGTTAAGAAAAAGACAATAAACACATTAATAGAGTCTCTACTGAATGTGATACTCCAACCTGGTTTTGATACACAAGTTAGAGAGGGTAGGTATAATACAAATAGTGATTCCTCTGAAAATAAGCTCAGACTATAGCCCAAATCGTCACTTGCAATAACTCCAAAAAGTGCCAGCAGCAGAGAAAAATAAATAAAAATTATTCTTTATTAGTATAAATTAAAATGAAAGGCACTATACATGGAAGACGATAAGCTTGATGGCTAGGGGTATATCAATCAATCATCTGGGAGTCTCAAAAATTGACTACAGCTCTTTCAACAACTATATATGTCCAAATGGGTGGGTACTATAAGGAGAGCCAGATAGGGAGAAAATTCCAAAATTAAAAATCGGTTAACTGATTCGGCTCATCCAACAGTAAACTAATAAAACAACCCAATAGAGAGTCTGTAAGTCATACACACTGGCTAACCATTAAAGATAGCAGGGACAGCAATACTTGTAAAATGAGAGACTATATCTAGAGTCTAACGCTGGGTATGTACACTTATAAGTCTTGGCAGAGCCCTTAATAGCCACTGATGAAATCCTCAATAATATAGCAGTAAAGCTCAAAATCAAAAAGATAATAAAAAGGAGGATACTGGACTCTTAAAGCCTATAGTTCCCAGAAGCAAACACCTTAAGAGTCTTCTATGGTTTCTTAACTGTTAGACCCTATGCCTCCTACATAAACACCTTCAAGGGTGTTCTATGCTGCCCCTAAGTATGTAACCAGAGAATCCTCATTAACTCCATTACAGCCTTCAAGTCTGTATAGAAAAGAGTCCGAGCTGCAAAAAAATATGCTTCCATAGTGATTAGAAAAGCTAAAAAGAGAGAACCCTCTGAACTACGGACTCGTGCAGATGCAGGACCGCGCGCGGCGGGAACAGAGGACCTCAGCCGTATCCCCCCTGAAGACACGCCCACCGGGCGGGGTGGACCAGGCCTGGCAGGAAAACGAGAATGGAAGGAGCGCAGAAGGCGAGGAGCGTGAACAGCGTCAGCGGAAATCCAACTGCGTTCCTCAGGCCCATACCCCTTCCAATGCACCAGGTACTGGAGGCGACCCTGGAGAAAACAAGAGTCAAACACAGCAGCCACCTCGAATTCCTCATGACCCTCCACAGAAACAGGAGGAGGAACATGTCGGGTATAACGGTTACACAGGAGTGGCTTCAACAAGGAGGTGTTAAAGACGTTAGGAATACGCAGGTTCATAGGAAGATCCAAGGCATATGAATCAGATTTAATTTTTTGCAAGACACAAAAAGGACCGATAAAACGGGGAGCCAGCTTCATAGAAGGCACACGAAGGTGGATATTGCGAGTGGAAAGCCA
The DNA here is from genome assembly GCF_036172605.1 of Pelobates fuscus. Lineage (NCBI taxonomy): Eukaryota > Metazoa > Chordata > Amphibia > Anura > Pelobatidae > Pelobates > Pelobates fuscus. Next base: position 182,053,519 of record NC_086317.1, on the reverse strand, counting down.
CACTCTTTCACCCACAACATAGGATGGAGCCGCCCAGCGATGTTTGTCAGCTTGGACCTTTTAGCGAGCAGCAGAGTCCACCAAAGAACGCTGAACCTGCTCCCAGGTAGAACGTAAACCAGCCAAATGTTCATCCAGAACAGGCATGCCCTGTAAGGAGAATGCAGCCAGAAGAACAACAGGATGCTGGCCATAAACAACGTAGAAAGGGCTATTACCAGAAGATTCATGAGCAGCGTTATTACGAGCAAACTCAGCCCAAGGAAGCAGGTCAGCCCAATCGTTCTGATGGTGGGATACGAAACAACGAAGATACTGCTCTAAGGATTGGTTGGCTCGTTCAGCAGCTCCATTAGACGGAGGAAAACGAAAGAGAAATGCCCATTTCCGAACAAAAGGCTTTCCAGAACCTGGAAATAAACTGGCTACCCCTATCGGACACAATAGACTCTGGAATACCGTGTAACCGAAACACCTCCCTGGCGAAGATAGAAGCAAGTTCCTTGGATGAGGGTAATTTGACAAGAGACACAAAATGAGCCATCTTCGAAAATCTAATCAACAATAAAATCCATGGATAGATTGGACCAAGGCCTCTCGGGTATGGGTAACGGGTGCAACAACCCACAAGGAACTCTATGAGAAGACTTCATACTGGCACAAGTAACACATGCCCGTACGTGATCGGTGATGTCCTTGCGTAAGGAAGCCCACTAGAAATATCTAGAAACTGCTGTTAAGGTTTTAGTGATACCAGGATGTCTAGCAGTTTTGGTGTCATGATAGAGTGACATAATGTCCCGTCTTTCAGGAACATCAACAAACAGTTTATCAGCAGGTCTCTCTTTAGGTGCCATGTTTTGTTTAGCCCGTATGACTTGCAAGAGGGATGAAGAAATAGAGAGAACAGTAGTAGCTATTATTCTTTCCGGGGGAATGACAGGGGTATCATCAAACTCTTGTTTGTCGGTAGTTTCGAATTGTCTGGCCAGAGCGTTAGCTTTAGTGTTACGATCACTTGGTCTGTAGGTGATGATATAATTGAAACGAGATAAAAACAGTAACCACCTGGCCTGCCTAGAAGACAATCTTTTGGCATCACTAAGGTAGGAAAGGTTTTTATGATCCGTAAGTATAAGGATGGGATCCTTAGTACCCTCCAAAAGATGTCTCCACTCCTTAAGTGCTAAAACAATTGCAAGGAGTTCTCGATTGCCTATGTCATAATTCTTTTCGGCCTTGGACATCTGCTTAGAAAATAAACCACAAGGATGTAATGGCTTTTCAGGTGATTCCCTTTGAGACAAGACAGCACCTACCCCAATATTTGAAGCATCAACTTCAAGAACAAAAGGCAAAGAAGGGACAGGATGCTGTAAAATAGGAGCAGAGTTTTTAGTCATTCGGGTTATATTTGGTACAATGGAAGAAAAACCTTTAATAAAGCATCTATAATAGTTCGAAAAACCAAGAAAACCCTGAATGGCTTTCAAACCCTGAGGTAGAGGCCATTCTATGACAGCAGAAAGCTTCTTGGGATCCATACGAAAACCCTTAGCAGAAATTAGATACCCCAAGAACTGGACTTCGGATTGATCAAACAAACATTTTTCTAGTTTACAATAGAGACCATTAACAAGAAGGGTTTTAAAAACTAATTTAACATGCATGTGATGAGTATGCAAATCGGTTGAATATATTAATATGTCGTCCAAATGTGTGAATGTACTCTCGTAGGACATCATTAATAAATTCTTGAAACACTGCTGGGGCATTACAAAGACCAAAGGGCATCACAGTGTACTCGTAATGACCACTCCTAGTATTGAATGCAGTTTTCCATTCATGGTCCTTTTTTATACGTATGAGATTGTATGCACCTCTAAGGTCCAGCTTAGTAAACACAGTAGCTTGTTTAAGCCTGTCAAATAATTCCGTGATTAAAAGGTATAGGATAAGCATTTTTTATGGTGATTTTATTTATGATCGATACAAGGTCTTAAATCGCCCTCCTTCTTCGACACAAAGAAGAAACCAGCCCCTGCCGGAGAAGAGGATCTCCTTATAAACTCCTTTTGCAAAGATTCTCTGATATATTCTTCCATGACAAGGTTTTCTTGAGGAGACAATGGATACACCCTCCCTTTGGGAGGTATAGTGCCAGGTAACAAATCAATAGCACAATCGTAGGGTCTGTGAGGCGGTAACTTTTCAGCTTCCCTTTTATCGAAGACAGACTTAAGAGACATGTACTGAGGAGGTATAACAGTAGACAAAGGAGGAGTAGTAGGAACATTAATAGAATTTAAAGGGGTGATTTTAACGATACAAGACTCTTGACAGGCATCACTCCAATATACTATTTGTCCTGACTCCCAGTCAAAAATGGAATTGTGAGAACGCAACCATGGGTACCCTAACACGATGTGAGAGGAAGGAGAGGTGATGATCTGAAACAAATGGTTTCTGAGTGTAACAACCCTGTAGACATATGCAACGGTTCAGTTTCATGTGTGATAACTGGGGAGCATAATGGTCTACCATCTATGGCCTCAACGGCCAAAGGTGTCTTCTTCTCTCCAATGGGTATGTTGTGGGTTTTAACAAAGCCAGAATCTATGAAGTTCTCGGCCGCACCGGAATCAACCAGAGCTAGTATGTTCCCTGCTATGCTATTCTTTTCAAGATGCAGAGAAACAGGGAGAAGTAATCTGTTAAGAGGCAAATGTGGGGACTCAGATGTCACACCCTATACGGTCTTAGGTGCGATAGTTTTCCGGACACACAGGACATTCTTGTCGCATATGGCCCTTCCTACCACAGTACAGGCAAAGTCCCTCCTTTCTCCTATACAATTTTTCAGCATCAGAGAGCTTAGTAACCCCTAATTGCATGGGTTCCTCCTCTGATACCTTGGAACTCTTAGGATTAGCAACTCTAGGAGTATTAAAGGGACACTCCAGCTCATTGGAGTGGTCTGGGTGCCAACTCCCACTACCCTTAACCCTGCAAGTGTAATTATTGCAGTTTCTTTTAAACTGCAATAATTACCCTGCAGGGTTAAGTCCTCCCCTAGTGGCTGTCTATTAGACAGCCACTAGAGGGAACTTCCTGCTCTTTAGCACAGGTTTTCTGTGCTAGAGCGTCGCTGGACGTCCTCATGCTGTGTGAGGACCTCCAGCGTCGCTCTATTCCCCATAGGGAAGCATTGAAATTCATTTTCAATGCTTTCCTATGGGGTGCGCTAATGCATTAGGTCTCCTCGGCCGGCGGGCAGGATCAGTCTCGCCCACCGGCCGACGTAAGCAGAAGGAGGAGCAGTGGGGGAGGAGGAAGCAGCGACGTGGGGCATGTCGCTGCCTCTGGTAAGTCACTGAAGGGGTTTTCACCCCTTCAGCAACTGGGGATTGGGGGGTGGGAGGGGTCGTTTTCCTGGCACTGGAGTTTCCCTTTAAGTGTAACAAGGCGTCTATTCCTAGTCTTGGTATAGAGTCTGTCACGAATCCTATTGTCTATATCAATGAGATAGTCGATGAGATCTTCTAATGGTATAGGAAGATCCCTGGCCGCTACCTCATCCAATATAGTTTCAGATAGACTTTCCATGAATGCCGTAGTCAGCCCATTGTTGGTCCAATCTACCTGTGAAGCATGGGTACGGAATTGAATAGCATATTCGGCAACAGACTTAGATCCCTGTTTAATTCTCATTAATGCCCTGGCGGCATTCTTTGACCTTTTAGTTGTGTCAAAGGTTCTACGAAAAGCCGTAAGGAAACTATTGTAATCATGCACCATAGATCCATTAGCCTCCCAAACAGGATTTGCCCACTCAAGTGCTTTATCTGTAAGTTGGTGCATGAGGAAACCAACCTTAGACCTATCAGTGGGAAATGAACGTGGATACATTTCAAAGTGGAATTCCACTTGATTAAGGAATCCCCTGCATGTCTGAGCATCCCTTCCATACCTAGGAGGAGGAGTTAGATGTGCAGAAGCATTAGTGCATTGTACCGTCGGCATGGTAGATGTGTCTGGTACAAGGGGTGCAGAAGGTGTCTGGATGGCCTGAGCTATCTGATCCATACAATGATCCTGCTCTACAAATCTAGCCTCATGAGAAGCCATTTGTTGACCTAAATCTGCGGGGTCCATGGCCCTATCGTAATGTCACGGCAGTGTACCCCTACACGCAAGATTTAGTCCAACAAGAGACAAGATAAAGCAGATACGTCTTACCAGACCTTAGAATGGCCGGACTCGACGTAGAACAGAGAAGAGACAGAGTCGGGAACGAACCGTGGTCAAGGGAACAGAGAGACAGCGAAAACAAGAACTAGCCAAGGTCTGGTACACAGGAATCAGGAAGCCGGCAAACAAGACAAAGCAGGGATAAAGAGAAAAACTGAGTCAAATACAAAGCCACGGTCAAGCACGAAAAAAACACAACTGAACGATACAAGCGCTAAAGGGAACTGAATCAGAAACCACGATAGGGCAGGGAGTTAAGGGAAAGGTAAGTATAAATATCCTAGTATTTAATTTGATTGGCCCCTGTCATATCCACGCTCCCAAAACGTGAGTGTATGGGGAATGTGGAATGACAGTGGCCAATGGGAGACCGTTTCACATTTCGTCTCCCACTGTCCCTTTAAGAGTGCGCCCGAGACGTGCGGCGTGCTCTTAGAGCTAGGCGGGACACATGAACGGGTCTCGCTGTCAGTGGCCGCCTTCCTCTGAACTCCGGATGCAGGTGCAGGACCGCACGCGGCGGGAACAGAGGACCTCGGCCGGCCCCCGGAGAAGGTTAGTACCGCTACATCCCCACAGTACAGACAAAGCTCTTCTCTCCTTCAGTACTGTTTCTCAGCATCTAAGTGAGCCCTAATTGTATAGGTTCTGGAAGGGCCACAGTGGGCGTATTCCACCAGAGAACAATAATCCTGTGTCATGCTCAAGATGGTCTTTACGGCATTAGCTTTTCTTCCAGGGGGATCGAATGTTCTCCTGAAAGTGGCCACAAATTCCACATAGTTGTACTCTAACGGGTTATCATTCTCCCATAACGGGTTGGCCCAAACCAAAGCCCTATCCACCAGGAGGGTAAACATAAAGTCTAACTTAGCCCTATTGGTAGGATAGGCTCGGGACTGGTGCTCAAAGTGTATGCTAATTTGGTTTAGGAAACCACGGCATGCACTGTGATCTCCTCTGTAACGCGAGCGGGTGGTCATATGGGTAGATGTACCTACAGTGGCTACCTCCATGTTTGAGGTGTTAGCGACTGGGCCGTATTTGCTCCTCTGGCTGCAAATGTTCTGTACAATTAAGCAAGGTCTGCAACACAAGGGCAAATTGGTCCATACAGTGGTCTATCTCCTCAAAACGGTTCTTGTGGAATAACACCTGCAGGGTCCATGGCCCTATTGTAATGTCACGACAAAGTGACCCCAACAGGCAGAATGTAAACTAAAGTAGAAAACGTATTACTGGACCTTAGAAGGCTGGGTTTAACATGGATAGCGATAGAATAGTCGAGGAATAACCAAAGTCAAGGAAAACCGGAGATCATAACGATAAGGAATAGCCGAGTCAGGAAACCAGAAAACAGGATAAATGAGAAAACAAGCAGAGTCAGGATACCAGAAAGTAGAATAGTCAATAATATACAGGCCAAGTCAAATACTAAATAACACAGACAGGAATCAGTTTAGCACTAGAGGGAACATCTAGTGAACCACAATAAGGCACTGAACTAAAGCAAAATACTCTCTTTCATAGGGGAGCATCTTTTGCTTTAAATCCACGCCCCCAAAACATCGGGAGCGTGGAATACTTTGAATTTTCGCGGCACAGCCACTTTGACATCGCCGCATCATAAAAGGGTGCGTGTGTGGAGCGACCGGTGTCATGCCATGCCGATGCCAGGAGGAGTCGGCAACTGGAGCACCTCACGGAACTAAGGCCTGCTGAACTAAGGTAAGGTATCATGATACATAACAAACCCAAAATGTAATGCTCGGGTAACCTGGCAAGCATAAAAATGCCTACAATCCTCACAATTTCCAATAAGGCCCTCATGCTTCCCCCTACCCTAAATAAAGAACTCCTGCCACCCCTCGACATACTTGGTGACCTAGTGTTTCATCAGATGTAAATGAGCTGGCCTAGTGTTGGGATATTCTTCTGACCCTCTCTATGGTATGTTAGGTGGTGCCAGAGAGGGAGGAGCAGGGTTATTTCATATCATATTTTATCATTGCTTACTTAGTAAATTCCTTCTTGCACACAGGATCGGCAGGAAGCATTGAAAGGCCTATGGTTGGGGCGTGGCCAGCGACCGCATGGAGTAGTCGCACAGGGAGAGAGCTCCGCAACCACCGAGCACAAAGCTTACCAAACGAGCCTCGAGCGCAACAATTATAACGTACCTACCGGGTGCTGAAACCTCCCTGACCACCATGGCACCGTCCAAACAAACTAAAATGACGGACCCGATCCGGAATTCCAAAAAAGACCACCCGCGGCAAAAACAAGATGGCGCCGATCCGGAATCGCATCCTCTGAGCTCCGAAAATACTACAGAGGAGGAAGGTGACCAAATGCCCTGTGGAGAAGACCCAGTCACGAATCACAGCCTGCAAACTATGCTGCAAGCTCTAAAAGAATCTAAAAGAAATCCGGGAGGAAGTGCAAGACTTGGGAGAAAGAACGAACCGCTTAGAAAATAAAGTGGAAGAACTATGTTCAGCCCATAATGATGTGGTAGATCGCTTACAAACAATGGAAAATGAGCAAAACAGCATGAAAATTAAAATGGCAGACATGGAGGACAGGGCACGGAGAAACAATCTCCGCTTTAGGGGTATTCCTGACACAATAACAACGGAAGCTCTGCCCCAATACCTATGTTCTATGTGCTCCACTCTAGCACCGCAGCTGGAGGCCGCAGCCTGGACCCTGGATAGAGTCCATAGGCTTCCTAGGCCAGCCAGGTTCACGGCAGACACACCTAAGGACGTGATAGCGCGCTTCCATTACTACACATCAAAGGAAGCTATTTTATCAGCCACAAGAAAAATGGAACATCTACCGGAGCCCTACCAAAACATAAATATCTACGCAGATCTGTCAGCGGCTACCATGTCTAAAAGGAGAGAATTTATTAATATCACCAAGACCCTGAGAAACCACCAGATTCCATACAGATGGGGTTACCCAACCAAACTACTGGTATGGCACAGAGGCAAGACGGAGGCGATTCTGGAACCCGATGGCGGCATGAAGAAACTCCAAGAATGGGGCCTACACCATAACATGGGTCAGCCTTCCCCTCAGAAAACACAGCCGAAGAAAATGAGAGCTGAGTGGGTCATGGTGGGCTCTCCATCACGCCCGAATATGCACACAGAGGACTGATTCCATGGGCCCTTTCTGACTCCCCGGACTCGCAACACCTTTGTTCTTTATATGCACAAAAGTTTACTTATCTGGTAATAATTTTATAGGTAAAAGACATGATGAGATGTAAATAGTTTATAGATCTGGGAATGTATACTTGAGATGTATTAGTCTATGAATAAGTTACTAGCCGTTTACGGCCTAATGTTAGTAAGTACACACCGCATAATTGGTCATCTAATAGCTACCCGAGCAACGGCATAGTCGCTAGAAGATATTAGACAGAAGGCAGATATGCGTCACTTCCACGGGCCACCTAAGTGTACATGTTCTGATATTACATGACTAACCTCTGCTATAGGGAATATATACATGTCAATGTTTTTTATGTGTACAGGATATCAAAAGCATACGGCCTAGTGACCGGACACGCATGACGCATACTTAGCTAACTGATACAAGCCCTGGCAGTACCGCGGCACTCAGTAGCTTACAGACATAAGCCCAACACGTGGTGCATCCCAGCGCCACTTAACAGATGCATAAGTTCAAGGGAAGCACTTTTGCAGCACAAAAACAAAGGAAATTAATGACAAAAAAAAAAATTATATAAAAAAAATTTTTTTGACAAAAAACAAAAAACAAAAATATGTTTGATATTTGATGTTACTGTCTAACAATGTTAACACTTCAGGTGGTGATCTGATCTGAGGATACCACGTTTACAATATACTCCTTAAATGTGAAGGGACTTAACAGCCCATTGAAACGACATCTAGCTGTCAAAACCATGCATAAATCTAAAGCAGCTATTGTATGCTTTCAGGAGACCCATCTCTGCAACCGTAAACCGCTCCAACTCCAATCCAAACAATACCCCCAAACGTTTCATGCGTACTCCCCACATAAATCAAGAGGGGTCGCGATATTTTTCCATAAAGATTGGCTGTTCCAAGAGAGTAAAAGATTCACAGACCCGTTGGGTAGACTTCTAATACTAGTAGGCAACCTAAATGGCATGCAAATTACCATCGCATCGCTGTACGCACCGAATGAGGCCCAAATCCCTTTCATCCGCAAAGCCCTGAAACAAATAGAATCCATAAAACAAGGTCACACTATAATATGTGGGGACTTCAACTGCACCCTGGACCCGACCTTAGATATTAAGAGAGAACTTAACAAACCACCCACTCCGCACGCCATCTCGAATTGCACTGAATTCACCAAACTCCTATTATTATTATTATTATTATTATTATTGCCATTTATATAGCGCCAACAGATTCCGTAGCGCTTTACAATATTTTGAGAGGGGGGATGTAACAATAAATAAGACAATTACAAGAAAACTTACAGGAACAATAGGTTGAAGAGAACCCTGCTCAAATGAGCTTACAGTCTATAGGAGGTGGGGTATTAGAAAAACATTAGGATAGGAAATATCAGGTAGGAGTGAAGCAGAGCTGGAGAAGAGAGCAAAGCACTATCCCATAGGAGAGAGCAAGAGACAGGTATGTAAGGGAGAGATTACTCTGGGAGGCCATACGCTTTCCTGAAGAGATGGGTTTTCTCCAACAACCTCTATGACACTTGGAGATCGACATATCCAACGGAAAAGGACTACACTTTCCTATCTCAGGTACATGGAACGTACACTAGAATAGATCTCTGTCTCGTGGATAAAGCCACCCTGTCTAACATTGAGGAAATCAAAATAGGGCAACGTACATGGTCGGACCATGCCCCTCTGTCCATTACGTTTAGAACTCTATCAGGCTAGAGGGAGAGGAAAATGGAGACTCAATGAGAGCTTATTAGACGATACAAAAATACTTGAAACAATTCACAAAGAAGTATCAGAATACTTCTTACACAATGTGACAGACTCCATGCCAATACAAACCGTGTGGACGGCTCATAAAGCGGCAATACGAGGTGTATTTATTAGAGAAGGTTCTAAACTAAAAAAATACACGAATGACAAATATAAATCGTTACAAATAAAACTACAATCTTTAGAAACACTGAATAAAGCCAACCCGACTAAATTCATTAGCACACAAATTAGTGAGATCCAGAAGAAAATGCACACACTTGATCTTGGGACAACCGAACGATGGATCAGATCCCTAAGGTTAAAACACTACACCTTCGGCAACAAGGCAGGGAGAGCACTAGCTCAAAGACTCAAAGCTAAACAACTACAATCCAAAATCCCGTATATAGAATCTGCCACGAAAGGTAAACTATACAACCCCTTAGACATTGTCAACGAGCTCTCATGCTATTATGATAAGCTATATAACCTGAAAAACGACACCAACCTACCACAACCAAACACCAAAGACATCGAATCCTTTCTTAAAGACATATCTCTACCACGTCTCACACCACAAGCGAGCGAACAGCTAGACACCCCCTTCACTGAAGTAGAAATCAGAAAGGCCATCCAGTCCCTGCCCAAACACAAAGCCCCTGGCCCAGATGGATTATCCAATTATTATTATTATAAAACAGAACCACTGCTCACACCCCACCTCACCAACCTCTTTAATGCGATAAAACAATCGGGGGATCTCCTAATGGAAATGTTAGAAGCTCACGTAATTACACTACCAAAGCCGGGTAAACCACCCACGCACTGTGAAAATCTTCAGCCCATTTCCCTGCTCAATGCAGATATTAAACTCTATGCGAAACTATGGGCAACACGATTAAAAGCACACCTACCAGAGTTAGTCTCAGAAGAGCAGGCAGGCTTTGTTCCGGGCAGGCAAGCAGGTGATAACACCAGACATTTCATAAACGTAATCAATTGGGCGAAAACTAGCCGTCAATCGGGCACGGTTCTAGCGCTTGACGCCGAGAAGGCGTTTGACCGCTTAAATTGGGGCTACATGGAGATAACACTTCGCAGAATGGGTCTCACACCCCAAACATTAACAGGCTTAATGGCTCTATACAAATACCCATCAGCAAGGGTATTCAACTCGGGCTTCCTCTCAGACACATTTTCAATTAGCAATGGCACACGCCAGGGGTGCCCGCTATCCCCACTCCTATTTATACTGTGCCTGGAACCGCTTATACTACATATTAAATCCCACCAAGGTATAGAGGGTATCTCTACTCCAGCAGGTGTCCAAAAACTGGCACTCTTCGCTGTTGACGTGCTCCTATTTCTTACTAATCCCACACTCTCTATTCCAAACCTGATGAACCTCCTAACAGTATATGGGCACAATTCCTACTATAGAAATAACCTAAAAAAAACACAAGCACTGCCGATAGGCGTCCCCACCCATACGCTCCATACGCTTAAAAACTGTCACCCTTTCGATTGGAGGAAAACCTCTCTAAAATATCTAGGCATTAACCTGACCAAGTCCACCTCACACCTCGCCTTGGAAAATCATGCACCACTAATTTACAAACTACAGACTCAACTAGATGCATGGCAAAACCTAGAAATTTCTTGGCTGGGAAGGATCAATGCTGTTAAGATGATGGCGCTTCCTCTCATCCTATACCTATTCCGCACCATACCCATAACATTAGGGGACAAACTTCTAAACAAATTCCAAAACCTCTTCAATACATATATATGGAAGAAAAAACACCCAAGAATAGCCAAACGTCTCACATGGTTGTCACCTAATAAAGGTGGTCTGGGTGTCCCGAACGTCAGAGCATACTATAAAGCAGCGGTTATGACGCAAGGGCTGGACGTACTCTACTGCCCCACGCCGCCGATATGGGTATCTTTAGAAAATGCATGTATACGGCCATACACATTAGACTCCCTGCTACGCTCATTCTCAACATGGGACCCCACAAAACACAAACCTATGGACAGCACTAAATTCTTAATACGTAGTTGGAGAAAATGGGCAAATCCCCTCACGGGAGTGGACAACACTCTATATTTTGCTCCAATACGGACTATTTCAGAACTCTCCATAAATATCAATATGGTATATAACCCATGGTTACAAAAAGGCATTAACTCAGTGTCACAGCTTTTTACAGATGAGGGACTTAAAACCTTCCCCGATCTTCAGGAGGAATTCGCACTACCATCTAGGGATCTATACCTGTACCTAAGACTAAAACACATTTTTCAAACGTTGCACATAACTCAGTGCGACACCTCCCAACTCACTCATTTTGGTCTCTGCTGCACGGGCCAACGGCCATTAATGAAACACTTATCCCTATGTTACAGGGCATTAAATGATGGAGACCCACTGACTACACACAACTATATCATACAATGGGAGACCGACCTCCACGTCACCATCCCCATCCCGCTTTGGCTACAGGCCATGCAGACAACAAGAAAAGCATCCCACAGCTTGTCTCTATGGGAGGCATACACTAAAATGCTTATGAGATGGTACCTAGTACCGACCAGGTTAGCAGCTATGTACCCATCAACCTCGCACTTTTGCTGGAGATGTGAACTAGATATTGGCAATATACAACACATATTCTGGGGTTGCCCACTACTGGAAAATTTTTGGAAAACTGTAAGCAAAGCTGTGGATAGCATAGCGTCTCACAAAATCCCGTTCACTCCAGACTGCTACCTTCTCCACCTTTCCCCTGAACTTCTCTCTGACAAGTCCAACCATGTTCTTTTAAACATAATGACGGCAGCAAAAACTAGCATAGCCGCACATTGGAAGAGCAAACATGTACCCTCTCCCACAGAGGTCTGGAACAGACTTGAGACTATAGCAGACTTCGAACAGATGGCATACAAATTAGATGGACATCCCAACGCATATGCCAAAGACTGGCTTAGTTGGACAACCCACAGCACATCGTTAAGAATGCTTACATAGAGATAACGCCTTATGGATTGCACTTGACTATCCCCTCCCCGCATACCCCCCACGTAGGGACAGGTTAAGTAATTTAACCGAACATATAATGCGAGTAGTAGGTGTACAATTGTTGGTGCTAGACTGGTCAGGGCGCATGTGGATAGAATAAAAGATGAGTAAGCTGTGCTGTACCACGCATGTTCTCCTATCAGATACATGGTATACGACATTTCACTGTGCCCACTGCCTGATGTCAATAATTGTCAATAATTGTGGATACTTGTTAATAATTATAAATGATGTCAATACGCTGTAAACAATACTTTGATGTATACTAAGGATGTAACAGTACTTTCCCCCCTCCCTTCTTCCTTTCTGTACCCCTTACATTATTTTCATGTAAAACCAATAAAAAGGAAACATGGAAAAAAAAAAAGAAAGGCCTATGGTTAAAAATGCATCCAGCCCACCTGCTAACATTTCTGTCTATTTTGTACACTACGACTATTAGTGGCTAGTGGCCCAGACATTGATTGTAACATTTTGAAGTTGAGGTGAGGCCCTACAGTGAGTAAGGCCTTAAGCAATTATCTATTTAACACCATGGCTACCTCTGACTGCATTCAGGGCTGGAGCTACAGAAAGTTGTCACAGGCAGCTGCCTTAGGTTGCACCAGGCCGGTTGCCCAATTTCAAAAGACAGGTCGGATACATAACTCCCCCCTCCTTCCTGTCAATATCTGTAAAGTGACCTTCTTTTCCATGTCTGACAAGGAACTTCTTGCTGGTGGGGAGGGGGAAGAGCAATGGGCAGACACATGGGGGAGTAAAAGACACAAAAGGATTAAGCGATATAAAGAGGTTAAGAGACACAGAACAACCTCACACTACTTGACATCTGCCAGGCCCGGAAGAACCTGCCATATTGCCTTGGATGCTGATGGACTTAAGGTGATAAATACCACAGGAAATTCGGGTAACATTTTATGTAAGATGGATATAATATCGACTAATGTTTCTACCTTACATCTACCCTGGGGCTGCCATTCAACAAAGGAAACACAGGAGCTTAAAGCACCACTAGAGTCCCAGGAAAAACGAATTTTCTGGGCACTATATAGTCCTTAGGTCCCCTCCACCCTCAGAGCCCCCCTACCACTGGGCTGAAGCCACTTACCTTAATCCAGCGCCGGGCTCTGTCAGCGCTGGTGACCTCTTCTCCCCCTCCGACGTCAGCTCCCAAGTGGATCCAAATGTGCATGCTTTCCTATTTAGCGTCGCGGAAGCGCCTCTAGCGACTGTCAGGAAGACAGCCACAAGAGGCTGGATTAACCCTGCAATGTAAACCTAGCAGTTTCTCTGAAACTGCTAGGTTTACAGCTGCAGGGTTAAAACCTGGGGGACCTGGCACCCAGACCACTTCATTGAGCTAACGTGGTCTGGGTGACTATAGTGGTCCTTTAATATTGATACCATCTTGTACATAAGTTAGGTTCTGAGGTCACAACTAGGCCAAGATCTATGGACTAATTACGTTAGATGCTTGGTTGGCTCCACTGCTGGCGGGAGTAGTCTGGCATATCTCCTTTAGAAATGAAAATACACAGAACCAATTGCTGTGGAATGCAACTGGTTACCACCAAGTGTCTGATATTTGCAAGACATCATGCATTCCCCCTGCTCTAAGCTCCTACGGTACCTTACAACAGTAGCCCCAAAACATAACTCTCTCCAACAACGTATACATCCCCAGATGGAGCTAGTTTCCAAGAGCACAATGTACCCAGCCCAAATATTCATTGAGTGTAATTTAGCCTTGCCATGGCCATTTACTGATCCCGCACAGAGTACCTGGCTGCCACCGGCTAACGACCAGTCACCGAAAAGGACTCCGCCTTAGTACGGAAAAGAGGGCTTGCTCTGGTATTTGTATTTAGTTGCACTGGAGGTGTCATAATTATTGTGAAAAAATATATATTTTCCACACTTTTTAACATTTTATTCATACGCAATTTTGCGTTAGATAAACATATAGGATACTAAATGACAGCACTTTTTGTCCTTTAAAAAAAAAAAAAAAAAGCATATAAGATGTATGAAGGCACTTAAAGAAAAAAACCTTTAAATTATGGTTGAACAAACGTATAGCACAAATTCTAGGTTTTGTTTTGGCTCAGAACTAATATAACTAAGCACTTAACCCCTTAAACACGGCAATCAGCTCATCAAAAAATCTGAGTGAAGCCACAGGTATCCACTGTGTGAGTAGATATTTAAAAGTCAGGGGTGACTAAAATTGCCACATTTAACTCTGCTCTCAACAAATCTGCAGGGCTTTCCATGCCATCCTACAGTAATTTAAGCAAACTCTGTGTAGCAATGCATGGGACATTCGAACGTGATTAAGGATTAAGTTAAAGTTGTTTTGGTGCTTAGAGTATCCCTTTAACCCCTTAAGGACCAAACTTCTGGAATAAAAGGGAATCATGACATGTCACACATGTCATGTGCCCTTAAGGGCTTAAAGGGACACTATAGTCACCAGAACAACTACAGCGTATTGAATTTGTTCTGGTGAGTAGAATCATTACCTTCAGGCTTTTTGCTGTAAACACTGTCTTTTCAGAGAAAATGCAGTGTTTACATTACAGCCTATTGATAACTTCACTGGCCACTCCTCAGATAGCTGTTTGAGATCCTTCCTGGGTCATGGCTGCCTAAAATGCATCCAAACATTCAGTATCTCCTCCCTCTGCATGCAGACACTGAACTTTCCTCAGATTTATTGATTCAATTCACCTCTATGAGGAGATGCTGATTGGGCAAGGGCTGTGTTTGAATCATGCTGGCTCTGCCCCTGATCTGACTCCTTGTCAGTCTCAGCCAATCCTATGGGGAAGCATTGTGAGTGGATCAGACTACCACTTCTCATGATGTCAGCAGACTGCTTGTTTTACTGTGTCTAACAGCATGCAGAGTTACAGCTTCTGGCTTGTAAGATTTTTACTATATTTATGAAGGCATGAGGGGTACAGGGGGGCTAGATGGTGGTTTTAACACTATAGGGTCAGGAATACATGTTTGTGTTCCTGACCCTATAGTGATCCTTTAAGTTTTCACATTTTACATCAGCCATCAATTATACACAAAACCTATAGAGTTTCTAATTATGACATACACAAATGAAGGCTATGAAACCTTGTTGGATCTTTAAAAGCATGCTCAAACTTATAGCACTGCAAATATGGTGCACATTCTGGAAAGGCAGGAAGAGAAGAATGTTTCAGTGATTACCTGAAGGCTCTAAGACCATGAGAAAAGATGATTACTGGCTTTCTGTCATTTCCAGCCACAAAGGGGGCATTCCACGCAACTGGAATTCGAGAGTAGCCTATCGGCAGCAAAAGAATGGGAAAATGGTAATAGTTAATATTATATGTATTACTAATGATACTGATTGATTGATTGTTTCTTTTAAAATCAGCACATTTCCCAGGCTATTGGTTCAAGAAGCAATCTCATTGCCATTATGGAGTCAAGAAAGAATGTGTGCCCTTTTTGTGGCATAATTGGAAATGGCTACAATTGTTTTTTTTTGCCTTTTTTTGGATCAACAGCATAAAAGATTGGGTTTCAAAGGTTAAACTTAACCTCTTAGCGCCACAGGGTGTACTATGCTGCCCGCAATGCTGAGCTGAAGCGGTGGTCTGAGTTGCTCCGATTTCGGGGGCAGCCTGACAACCCAGGCAGTCCCTCTGCAGCCAACAAGGTTCCGCCACGCCATGTGATTCTGATGTAATCACGATCTTATGGACGGATAGCCGTCTAGGTAGCTACCTACAGGGGGACTGCTTGGATTACCAGGCAGTCCATGTAATGCTGAAATAAAGCGGGAATTTTTTTTTATTATAAATATGGGAAATAAATGTTTATTGAAGTATAAGGATGAAATTAGATATATATGTTGCAAGCCCATTTGGCCTGAATTTGTGGAAGGAGTTATGATCCTATATCCCTACCCCCCCTACTTACCTTTGTCGTGCAAGCTGTTCGTCTTCTCCATAGCAACCAGCACTTCCGGTCCGTTGTACCCGCCAAAGTCAGTCTCCAGCAAGCAGTCCGGCGCCAGCAGCTCCTGCCTCCGTCTTCTGTGCCCGGCCACGGCTTCTACCTGACTTCCCTACTCGTTACTCGGCTTCCGGTCACGAGACTGGCACATCCACGTAAGCTTAACGTGGGAAATGGCATTCGGCTACTTACCTATTCGTGAAATTACGCTGTTCGTGTACTTCCGCGTTCGTGCGGAACGCGGAATACACACGTTTTTGTTTTCACTTTCGTTTTATCAATTTACCATACGCACATACTTACCCTACGTTCATCTGTTCTTTCGTATGTTCGTACAGCCGAACACGTTCAAACGGTTTTTCATGCAACCTTTCGTTAATTTCCACTTTACAGATGCAGCTGATTGTTCAATTGGCTTTCATTTAAATCTTTTTTGTATGTTCCATTTACCGAATGCAGGAGTTCTTTCTATTTATAGTACTCTTTTTCATTCATTTAACCGAATGCAAGGGGCTACAGTGTTTAATTTACTAATCTACTGTAAATATATCTAGTTATGCCATTTACTTAAACCAAGCACTCACATTATTTTATCCTATATGTTGTTACGTGTTATTATATGGCTCTTACAGTCACCACTGGTTAATATATGTGTTTCACAAATTCCTGTCCATGGTCACATAATTGTGGGACACCTATTTTTCACAGGGTAATCTCATTAAAGGCACAGTTTGGCCACTTTCTTTTTATAAGTTACGTATAAAATAAACCTCCCGGCAATATTATCTAACCCTGCGGGGACTTAGGCTATTTCTACTTTCACTAATGTATTAATCTTCTTCGCATCTAAGGTCACTAAGCTCATAGGTTAAGCCCTTACGGTCCTTTGTCATTACAAAAGACCTTATATACTGGTTCCTTACACTCATACTGCATATGTTTTTAGGTTCTACTACTTTCCTCCAAACAGTCTTCAAGAAGTGATATCCCAGTACCCTGTATTACTGTATCAGGTAAGAAGGTTTACCAGTTCTCTTTTCCCTCGAGGCCTCATTCAGCCTCCACAGCCTCATTCAGCCTCCCCACCTCCCAAAGTGGGTTCTAAACTTCAAACGGACCAGGTCTGAGATCCCTCACTACGAATAGAACATCAATTACACAACCTACACCACCTCACTACTACTTATTTAACCGTACATTTCTTGTATATTGTTTCTACATTTCTTCACTCAGACATGTGTCATTACTGCAGTTTCACCAAGTTACACGGCATCAACCACCGACAAGACTACCTGGTTCCCTGCATTCAGTTTCAGGTATTGTAAATCTTACTCACTAAGATTACCTTTCTCCTCAAGGCCTCACTTCGCCTTCGTATCATGTAAACGTCACAATTGTGGGAACCCCGGGGGGCTTGTCTCTTCTTACGGACCCACGTTCAGGTCCCTCATCATACACGGGTTCGTACGTTGCATTTCATTATTACACTTTACCCATACGTTTGACATTTTTACATTTGGCATACCAGAGGCACGCCTCAGGCCCTCTAGCATCTACATTACCCTTAGGATATCTTCACCGGACCCATTCCCTGCGGAAGCAAGTATATATCGAAATCCTCTGGCACATTGACCAAAGGAATAAGACAATACTCAAGGTTAAGTATATACATATGTCAATTACACCATTCTAAGAGACTAGCCTCATCAGGCTAGTGAACTGGCATTGATGGTTAGGCGCTGGCCTTAGCTATCCTAAGTCATACAATGGTCCCGCGAGGTCTACACCCCCACCTCATACACGGAGGTTCAGCCCCACGACCAAATCATAGTTAGCTACCTCGCTCGCCCTTCTTTAGGGCTACAGTTAGGGCTTCCCAAGTCACGGCCACACGTTTTGAATCTCTTACAGTCACCGAGAGGTCAACATCCTGTCACCTCGTTCAAGTGGCCACATAATTCCTTCGGCCCTAATCATAGGTAGAGCCTCTCTCCGCCACTTGGCACTAGCAGGGCCTCACCTGTCACTCGGTTTTAGGTACATTTTTTTGCATGGGCACTAGCTAACATGCCAGTTCTCCGAAGGTCTCATCCCCACCTCTACAACACTTTACTTATCCAAATCATTATTTCTTTTCAGAATATCACAAGAATCCATCCCTATAATCGGTCTACTGTTGGCCGAAATACCCAGCACGCCAGTCAGGCCTGGGTCTCCGAAGGAGTCCCTCAACCCTTCTTTGTTCGTTCCCTTGTTTGTTACATACATCCTTACCCCTCATACAGCCCTATTTCTCCATCCAGCAGCTCAGGACTAACATTAAGCACTCTGCCTTCCCCTACAATACCTCTATTCATGGCCCTCACTAAGCCTTCACTCCATACGTTTACACTGTGGGGATAGTTATGGGATGATAATAGTAAACAGTTGAGAATTGCCCACTATTTCAATTCTCTAGATCCCAAAGATCGTTATCATGTAAGTGAAATGTATTCCATACAAATAAAATCACAATTTGTTATAAAAATAGATACAATTTATTGTGACAATTTAAATAATAATAATATGTAACATGCCTGATAATAATCAATGAATATGCAATACAATGGCAATACACATTCCAATGGTTAACACAGCAATTGTCAAGATTTTGAGGGGCTTCACAGAGAAAGAAAGTCTTTCACACAGCACAGCGAAAGGTCATAAAACTTTGGCTAGCAGTTAACTAATAACCCTTTCAATGCTGGTTAGATCCTCCTAGGCATATAATACCTATTCTCATGTAATTTTAATTAAAATAACATCTAAACCAGCTCATTAATCATTTCCTGGAACTATCCAATAAGAGTTATCTACCAGATTCTATAAGCCGAATTTTAATTTGCCTAAAAAGATATCTTATCTTATTTTAGAGCAAATCAATACACCTGGATAAAAACAACGGTATGCTAACATGTGATAATATCACATTAATATATATAATTACTCTTGATTCCACCTGCAGAATGGAATGTTTATAACTATATATTCTTTAGTTAACTAAGATTTCTAAATATCGAAATCTGACCGTGATTTATCCAGTCATATATCATGCTATTAGATTTTTAATTAATTTGGATTAATTAAATGAAACCAGCATAATTACCAGTTAAGTAGGTATTCTCATCAGATGAGTAGGTAGTCTCAGGAACTTGAGTGGATGTGTGTATGATTGATTGCATGGAAGTGTTGCTTGAGTGTTAGTTTCAGGAGTATTTGTCTGTCATAGGCCTCTCTGCATGTCCGAATCTGGAAGCCCAAACTCCAACTACTCTTCTCTGACTCCTTGCTTGACTCCTTTGCTTACTTTTTTTTTTACTTAGCCTGTGATCCTGATTTTTAAAGGGCCAGACTTTCTGTTCGTCATTACTTGATAAGCCAATAGGAAATTGAAGGTGGGGTCACCCTGCATATAGCAATTTAGGTATTTGGTCCATAGAGGGCAGTATCGCCTCACTAAACTTTCCTATCCAGGAAACAGTTAACTTTTCCTGATGACGATTTAGACGTAATTTGACTTATCTATATGGCTGCCATAATTTAAGTTTACTTGTCAGTTCAAAGCATTTCTTTGGGTTTTCTTCAGACAGTGTGTAGTTCAGGCTAGTGTTTAGTTACAAAAAGACATAAAAAGATAACAAAATGGAGTCTGCTCTGTTCTGAGTGACTCTGACAAAATACACTTTTAATTTCTATCATAGCACAAAATGTCTGCCGATATAAATATCCTGACAACACATAGCCCTATACAGGCACTATGGCAATCCCGGCCCCTCATTTGGGCTGTTACATACGTCAATTTCCGCACCACATTTGGGCAATTACATATGTCAAAATATACAAAATATAAATATAAAATATAAAAAATTAAATATGTCAAAATATACGAGGGTTATACCAGGGTTATAGAAACACAACCTTTCATACTACATTCCAATATTCCGCTTGGCCTCGTTAGGCCCACGCTAGTCTTTTCCCTCTCTCGGCACACACCCAAGAACCTGGTTCCTATCACAATGCATTTAACATATCCAGGCTTCTTTGGTCTGTCAGTCATTTAACTGTTTAGTACCTCTCACCGCCCCTTCATCCCTTCATCCCACGCACTAGACTGGGAGGCGGGCAGAAGGACAAGAGGGGCTGACCATTTTATTTCCGGGCAAGACTTTATATTGGGGTATGCTATTTTCACTACATGCGGGGAATCACACATCTGCTCCATCTGTTCCAGAAACCACACCTAGTCCACATATACAGCCCGACTGTCACCTAAGATACGCCTAACTAAGGTCAATATTGGCATCCTGGAATACTATCTGCATTTACACCCTGTTAGGCATCTGGTAGATTCTGATGCCGGGTTTCTCACAGGGGTTTCACACGGGCCTTATGGGCAACCCCACAGGTACACTCGTATGCCCTAACCTATTATCTACATCTATTGACCCACTTACGGTGGACCACCTTCTGTCCACAGCAATCATACCCTGGTTTCACGATCGGCCCTTTCCAGTCTTCACGTTTCTCATCTTAGTGCACCGCTCCCATCGGGGTAGCCATTCACAATACCCAAAAATAAGTTTGATCATAAACCTCTTCCGCAACACGCTCTGCAGAAACCCTCTACTGGCCGCTCCTAAATCATATTCAGGTGTCCAGCAGTCATCCACTCTCTGGATGAATTTTTTGTTGATTTAACGGGTACACAAACACCTAACAGTATTCACACCACCACAGCCCCTTTCCCCCCTTTTTTTCACGACACTCGGGGTCCCCCTGTTACCAGGGAAACAGTTGGTCCCTCTACCAGGCTCACTTTCTGGGGCATCGTATTGGACACCACTACTTTCCAAGCCAGCCTACCAGACGAACTGTCCCGCATTAGGAACGGATTTGTCCTGCTCCTGCGGAGTGTTGCGCAAAATAGGAGGGGGCTCCAGTCCTGGTTTAGGTCCCTCAACTTTGTAATGCGTATCATTCCGCAGGGTTGGTCTCTTGTCCCTGGACTACTTAAATTTGCTCCACGAGGTGCCGACTCCTGCCCAACCTTTCGGGCGATCCAGCCAGAGTAGTTTTACAAATTGGAGACGTTTTTCAGCCACATGGATTGGGATCTCTTTGTTCATTCCCCCACTTTCAAAACACTCACTTTCAATTCACACGGACGCAGCAGCACACACAGGGTTCGCAGCCATTTTTCAGCAACCACAGGTTAGGAATGCCTGGCCCACTGCGACGGATGCCTACTTTGTTGGAGATCTACCCCTTCGTGGTGGCCACCCTCACATGGGGTCATCTTCGGACCGTCAAGGCAGTTAAATGCTGCTCTGACAAGTCAGCAGCCTGCGATTTCATTAGCAGGGACGGTCATACTCGCCGCCACCATGGCTGATTTGCAGGCTGATTTGACGGGCAGCAACCCCTCAGTTCTTTCTAGTCTACATTTACATTCCTGGTGTCCACTACACAACCGCTGACGCTTTTGCACACTCTCAATTTAAGGTCTTCTTTCAGGCACTCCCTTCGATACACTACATACCATCCATGAGCTAATCTTGGACTAAGCACACAATTACACAACGTACAGGTGCACATGCTTCACGCAGTTTACGACTACTCTATCACTCGCGCCAGGGCCTTGTATATTGTACGTAACAATTAAAGTTTGCTTGAATCATAGTTTTGCAGTTAAACTATGGTAATTTTTGCCTCTTTTTCCAAACCTCCAATCAAGCATCTTACTTAAACCTCCTATGCTGTCACTACGCTTTACGTCTCCAAGGTCAAACACACACGATCAGTCCTAATCCACTACTCCACGTCTAAACCTTCCATTGAGGTGGAGCTACATCATGGCTTCCTTCGCTGGTCTCTCTGTCACAAAGCGCTGCATCAGCAGCTTCAAGCTCTTACACCCCAGTCTACATCACTAAGTGATGGAGCCATGGGTAATCCTCAGCGCAGTTACACATTTACCTCAATCAGAGTAAAAGCTCCTTACTAGCTTTCAGACCCACGCTGTATAAACTTGCATAAAGTGTGTTTTCTTTGAATCCTCTTTTGCCCTCTTTTACAGGCCTACAGGAGCACAAGTTGGAAGGCCATTTGGCCTGAATTTGTGGGAGGAGTTATGATCCTATATAAACCCTACCCCTCTACTTACTTTTGTCATGCAAGCTGTTTGTCCCCACCCACCTACACCCATCTATATTAACAATTCACCTTCTTTAGAAGAGGCTTACTTCTGGGATGACAGCCATGCAGACCAATTTGATGCAGTGGGCGGCTTATGGTCTGAGCACGGACAGGCTGACCCCTAACCCCGTCAACCTCTGCAGTAATGCTGGCAGCACTCTTATGTCTATTTCCCAAAGATAAACTCTGGATATGACACTGAGCATGTGCACTCAATTTCTGCACCATGAAGAGGCCTGTTCTGAGTGGAACCTGTCCTGTGAAACTGCTGTATGGTCTTGCCCACCGTGATGCAGCTCAGTTTCAGGGTCTTGGCAATCTACTTATAGCCTAGGCCATCTTTATGTAGAGCAACAATTCTTTTTTTCAGATCCTCAGAGAGTTTTTTTGCCATGAGGTGCCATGTTGAACTTCCAGTGACCATTATTAGAGAGTGTGAGAGCGATAACGTCAAATTTAACACACCTGCTCCCAATTCACACCTGAGACCTTGTAACACTAACGAGTCACATGACATCGGGAAGGGAAAATGGCTAATTGGGCCCAATTTGGATATTTCCACTTAGGGGTGTACTCACTTTTGTGGCCAATGGTTTAGACATTAATGGCTGTGTGTTGAGTTATTTTGAGAGGACAGCAAATTTACACTGTTATACAGGCTGTACTTTTACTACTTTACATTGTAGCAGAGTGTCATTTCTTCAGTGTTGTCACATGAAAATATATAATAAAATATTTACAAAAATGTGAGGGGTGTACTCACTTTTGTGAGATTATATATATATATATATATATATATACATATACATATACATACACACACACACACACACACACACACACACACACATACATACATACATACAAATCCACGTGTCCCGCATTCACAGTTCCCAGTCTTGTTGTTGCCTTGGTGCAATCCCCGGCTTAAATATGTATGATATCTTGATGGAGAGCACTCAAAGGACTCAAAATGTATTTCAAATAGTGCTTTTTATTTAAGCATCAAATCTTTGGATACAGAGTGTCAACGTTTCAGTCCCACTGGACTTTTATCAAGACAATTAAACTGTGTATATATCTTATTTAAATATGCATTGCTACAAAATCATTGAAGGGTAAAAAATGAAAACGAGATTAAGTGATGTCATCCATGACGTGTCTCATTTCAAAAAATATCAGTGTGATTAATCGAATACCCCACAGGAGTGGGTAATTAGGAAGTGAACAAAAAATAAAAAGATTTAAAGTACAAGTACATAATATACATATATACAAAGTATCGGGATCGTTATGGTGATTTAATCAAGGCATACTAAGAAAATGACTCTTAGATAAATGATTGTGAATAGCTATGTATAAAGCGGTCTGAATAATAAATGTCTATTAAGAAACATCACCACAACAGCCAGATCTACTAAGCACATAACATTGGGGATATGTTGCATTTAAGTTAGTACACTACTGAGATTTATAAATGTGAACTGCAAGCATAAATATATGATGTCATTTTTCAAAATATGGAGATACATAGCCTGTTTGTAACTTTTGTAGCATATTCAGCAGTCATTGTTGTTAATCTCTGCATACTAAGTATCAATGTAGAGATATACAGCTACATTGAAACTTAAATCTTATTGCTGTATGAAAGATATCATACATATTTAAGACGGGGATTGCACCAAGGCAACAACAAGACCGGGAACTGTTAGTGCGGGACACGTGGATTTGTATATATTGAAACCTTGAGGCTAGGTTTCTGCTCCCTGCACAGGACCCAGTGAGGGTGAACAGAATATTGTGATCCAACATGGAGGATTTTCTCACAAAAGCTGGAGCTTATGTGGAACATGCAGAAACCTTCCAGTTCTCAGAGGAACAGGCAGCCGCTTTATTGTGGCCACAAACGGACGCAGACTTACCGGCCTCATCTGAACCGCAAGACATCATTAGAGATTTACAAAAACTGAAACAAAAAGAAATTGATCTTGAACTTCATGCTATTTATTTATCTGACGACTTCAGAATGAAGAAGATACCGAGGGGTTTCAGGATTAAGAATATGCCAACCATTGGCAGGAATAACCCAGAGGTATGCTGTAAGTGGATTGGGATTTTAAATAAATGTTCTCTTAATTTGATGCTAGTAGTTATAGAAGAGGTGGGAAGTGAACTTAAAATCACCAAGTATAAAATTTCAGAACATGAATTAAAGCATGCTATAACTATA
Source organism: Pelobates fuscus (assembly GCF_036172605.1). Lineage (NCBI taxonomy): Eukaryota > Metazoa > Chordata > Amphibia > Anura > Pelobatidae > Pelobates > Pelobates fuscus. The sequence continues at coordinate 182,028,754 of NC_086317.1, read as the reverse complement.
ACCACTCCAAATTGTGACACTTTAATACAAAAACTATCTGATGACCTAAAGAAATATAAAATGTATCTGGTGAGGTTTAACCCCTTAAGGACACATGACATGTGTGACATGTCATGATTCCCTTTTATTCCAGAAGTTTGGTCCTTAAGGGGTTAAACGCCAAAAACTGGACAAAGTACATAATAATTACTCAGAAAACAGAGTGTACAAATGGCTGTCAGGGGAGAGAAATCGATCATATCAAAGATCTTACCGACAACGTATTAGAAAACCTCTGGGATCCACTGTAGACCTAACATCGGGAGAATCTGCATCGGATACAGATAATACCAACTCTCAAGGTGAAATGACTCCAGCCAAACCCATTACTAGAAGCAATACCAATTTAGAACTAGGACTGGGACTTACCAGAGAACCTGTGGGGGCTTGAACAAAATAAAATACAGGGGTAGAACGTCCTTCTACCGGCATATCACCAGGAGAGGCCAGAAGGGGAAGAAATACAGGACCCAGAGGTCGACCACCCAGAAGGTACTAGACAGTCCTATTATTAATTTGTCACATAGAACTCTGACCAATATTGAAACTAAATTACTTGCCAAGGGTTTATCATTTGTGCCAACATCTGGGACAGATGGTTTTGAGTGGGAAATAGATCAGTTTAAATTCAACCGCAAACTTAAATTAGTTGAACACTTTAAATCCCAACCATTACAAGATAAGAACATGGAAACATACAAATTACGGAGTATGTTTGATCCCCCTTCCAATAATGCTTCATTGAAGGTATTTGCACAAAATGTTAAGAATGATACCAGAAAGCTATTTAACAAAGAACCAACCAGTAACTCCAACATCTCTAGAAGTGAACGTGACGCTTTAAATGCCTAGCAAAAGATACATCAATAGTAATTTGCCCGGGTGATAAGGGTGGAGCCATCGTAATTATGCAGTACGAGGATTATAAATCCAAAATATTGAAACAATTATCGGATCCTACTGTATATGAATATACAACGTATGACCCATCTCACAAATTCAGTAATATTATCAGGAGCACATTGTTAAGAGGCTTGGAAGCAGGATACCTATCACAGGATAAATGTGACTATCTCTTTGAAACACATCCAAGAGGTCCGATATTGTACACTCTCCCCAAAGTACACAAAGATCCGCTACACCTACCTGGTCGACCCATTGTTTCGGCTATAGGAGGTTTATTAGAACCAAATCGGCAAATGTCTGGATACTAAGTTTAAAGCACCAATTATTTAGCTACCGACATGTGTAAAGGATACAGCAGTGGTGATTAAAGAAATACAACAGATTATTCTGCCGCAAGAAGAGATCTTATTAACCACTATAGACGTCAGCAGTCTTTATACAATAATACCACATGTCGAAGATATACAGGCGATGAGAGATGTACTATTGAATCATGACTCCACAAGTTATCCCCCCAATAGAATACATCATGGAACTCTTACATCTTTGTCTAACTTTGAATTATTTCCGGTTTGAATCAGGATACTATATTCAACTAACTGGCACCTCCATGGGAGCACCTATGGCTCCCATGTACACTAACGCATATATGTACTTATTTGAGAAGAAAAATATCTTAACCCAATATGGTGAACGTATTATTAAATATCTTCGTTTTATAGATGATATCCTGATCTTATGGAAAGGAGATGAACCATCATTTGTGGAGATGATGACGTCACTTAACATGTTGAATTCTCCGGTCAAATTCACGTTCCAATTCAGCAAAACACAAATTGACTTTCTGGATCTTTGAATTTTCATCAAGGCTAACAAATTGGGGTACACATTATACTCTAAGAACATTGACAGAAACACTATATTACATGCATCTAGTTTTCACCCCCCAAAATTAAAAGATTCCCTACCCATCTCTCAATTCTTGAGAGTGATGCGAAATAATTCTGACCCTATACTGGCGACCAACCAATTGGAACAGATGTATCAGAAATTTCTGGAAAGGGGATACACAAAATTCACGTTGAATCGTACATTGGAACAGGCATATGCCGCGCATGCGCATTAGGTCTCCCCGGCGGGTTGGCAGAATAAGTCTCGTCCACCGGCCAACGTAATGCAGAGGAGGAGCGGCGGCGGAGGAAGAAGCAACAACGTGGGACATGTCGCTGCTTTTGGTAAGTGACTGAAGGGGTTTTCACCCCTTTAGCAACCAGGGATTGGGAGGTGGGAGGGAGAGTGGACCTGCAGTGCCAGGAAAACTGATTGTTTTCCTGGCACTGGAGTTTCCCTTTAATTTATTTTCAGATCGACTATATTGTATTGGCTTAGATGTTGAAATACCCTTAGGTAGGGAAAGGGCCAGGCAGGGGTGCTTTGAGGATTTTTTGTACAGGGCGCCTAACGGCCTAAGGCCGTCTCTGCCTGTCAGTGTGTGTGTGTGTGTGTCTGCCAGTGAGCATTTTTAAATCAGCGAGAGTGTGTGTCTGTCATTGAGAGTATGTCAATGTGTCTGAGTACGTTTCTGTCAGTGTGTCAAATCAGTTAGTGTGTGACAGTCAGTGAGTGTGTGTCTAGATGGAGAGGTGGCATTGATGCAAAGGGGAGAAGTTAGTAAACATGACCACTCCCACCTGGGGGCGCCCAAAAAAATTGTCTGTGACCCTAGGATCGACCCTGGGTGGAAGATCACATAAACCTTGTAGAGCACGCTTGTTTTTTTCACTGCTAGAATAAAATGCAACTTTTATGAAGTGTGAATGATGGCTTGGTTTGATGGCTGGTATATTAGTGTGATGTACAATTCAATGTGTTTCACAGAAAAAGTGGTATGTAAACATTTTTTTTTAAAACCTTAATGGGTACAGTAACATCATATATTCCACAGACTGTGGCTTGGAAATATACTTTTTGTAAAATTTTGCATCACTATTTATATGGACAATTTCAGTTATGAAACAGGTCCCAATGGTAGCCAGAATCACAAGTCTTCTGGTGCCCACACAGTCATACATTTTCTTATTTTTATTTTACAGAATCCACAAACAAGACTGAAGTAAAAATACATACCTAATAACGCTGAGGATCCATAATGTGCCACTTTACTTTTAAAACCCAAAGAAATGAGCAGGCCAACGAGGTACTCTTTTCGAGGAGCCCATAGAGGGTGCTGCAGCCCAGGCGAAGGGCTGCATGGATAGAAGAGCCGGAAGAAGCTGCCCTGTGTACAAATTAAGACAGCATTGAATAATCTGAACTGCAAGACTCTTTGAAATCCCGTCGCCTGCACCTCCCTCCACATAGCCTGCCCGACCTCATTAGAAACAACGGAAAGCCTTGTCGTCCTTCATTCCACACTATTTTACCTCCTTGTCGAGTTTCACCATAACATCGGTCGCCCCCACAGAATGCGGCCCGCTGACAGGAGGTAGTGTTAGGGACAAAGGGGCGCCCATTATAACGGTGTATCTGTTCCACGCTGAACTAGGTCTGTTGAACTGCTGTTGGGAGTGCCCGAAAAACGGATTATGGCAAAGTCTAAAGAGGGAGGAGATAGTGTGGAGAGAGCGTTTGTAGTATTTGTCAGCATGCCAAGAGCATAGGAAATCTAAATTAAATGCATCTGATTTGAAACGACGAAAAAAACAAAACAAAAAAACAAGTTTACTTTTGACAAATCTGTCTCCAAACACAATATATTTATTTTGTAAACAATTTGTTATAGCAAATGAAATCCTAATGGCAAAAACGATGTGGTCCCAATGTGGCTACATTAGCCTCAATTTTGCCATATAGTTTTCTAGAATTTAGTTTGGTGAATAACCACAACCTCTTTCTCAGTGATCATTGGGTAATGGGGCACTTCAGGTACCTACAGGTCAGTTGCATTAGTTAGTAATGATTTAACTTTTTTTATTTTTTTTTATTAACCTTTGGTAAAAAAATAGTTGTGCTCAATAAACGTATATGTACCTCCCACCCAACCTCCAGTATTTCACTTTTTGTTCCAAATATATTGCTGTACATATAAAATATACTATGTGGGTATGTATGTATGTGTGTGTATATGTATATGTGTATGTGTGTATATATATAATTTAGATTTATGTGAGTTGTAGTTTGCCTTTCTAGAGGGAAATCCAAATAAGTAAAAATAAATGTTAAAAATAGTGTCCAGGTAAAATGTACAAATCAAAGAAGAACCGGCACTCATCCTAAAGTTGTTTGATCACTCATCACAGTAAATACAATCAAAGCATTTACGGAGGTGAGCTGTGCATCAGAGCTAATTTTATGGCAAGAGGAGGCTTTATATTTGCTTTAAAGCGGCACTGTTATGAGAACCCAAACCAAGACGGTTCCCGTGAGGGATATAGAGTATAGAAGGAGGGCCCACCATATCCACACCCTGTTCTCCAGATATGTGCGCAGAGGAGTAGGGGCAGTCCTGTCATCTCATTCCAAGATTGTAATGACCAGAGAACCCAAGTCGACAGAGGATTCTGGTCTTTCCATGTGATCCATGCGCACGGTGTATCTGCAGACCGGGTTGTGGGCCTTCCCTAGTCTTGTTAACCGAGCAAGGCAGTGCCCGTTTGCTCTATGAAGGTCTCAGGATCTCATGTCACCTTGACATGGGAAAAACTGCCTGCGCAGTTTGTTCGCAATGGTCTGAATATCTTAAACAGAGTGCGATTGCCTGATTGATATAGCGCAGATTATACCAAAACCTGCACTCTTAACAACTGGGTCTCATCCGTTAGCTGTACCGTCTCCAGGAGTGTGTGTAAATAAGCGGGGAATCTCCCCCAGTAATACCTCTGTGAGTATTTCTCAAGTGGGATACAGTGGTCCGGATCCAGTAGATCCATTATAGTAGGTGAAATAGAGAGATCCAGTCCAAACATGTAGGCAGACCTCTATAACGAAATCGGTAGCACGGTCGTTAGATCTAATTGAATGCAGGAGGGAAGCCCCTCTATGCAGTCATCGTTGTCCTGTACAGGTACAAGCCTGTGTGATGAACAAATGGACGGCACCATAGTGCGTTAAGTGTATGAGAGAGACGCACTCTCTAATAATGTGACCGAACTCCGTGTCAGCGTCCGGCTGATAGCATGAGCGGGCCGCACCCGTTAATAACCAAACATTTGAGTCTACATTCGTGTCCGGTTCCCTCTATGAGAATGTGTCACTCAAGACATGTCCTCTGTATCCAGCTCAGTAACGGGCTGAGGTTGAGGGACAGCCGCGCCCTCTAATAATGAATCAGAGTCTAGTTCAGTCTATGAGAGGGGTTCGCTCTCTACTCGTGAAAATAAAAATAGTCTCAGGCCGAGGCGATAGAGGGCCGCACCCTCTTGTAATCCAAAACTAGAGTCCATTAGAGACTCAGGGTGACCAACTGCGAGGTAAACCATTTACTAATATCAGCATAAGATTGAGATCCTGATGTGGGTCTCTCTCTGACCACGAGACCTCTCTCTGAATCTCTCACTTGAGAGATTGAGTCAACTGGTAATAAACCAGACCGATGGTAGATGGAATAGTGTACAATCTCGGGCCGTATCCTTGCTTAATAACAGAAAGCGATGATGAGAAAAAGCAACCTTCGGAAACCATGATGGAAACTACCAATGTACCGCCCAGATCCCACGCACGCGTGCGGGAACCAGGATGCCCGTCGGTAGCCTGAGGAAAGCTGGAGACATTCTCCGCGATCCTCGAGAGCCCAGGAGGTTGGAGGAGGTCAAGTCAGGCCTCTCGACGACCCGAGCGATAGGACAATAGGAAGGCACGAAAACAAAGAAACAACAAAAAAATGTAGATAAAGGGAAATACGTACCTCGGAGAGAAGGTAAATAGCAGATCGGAAAAGCAAGTCAAGTAAACCCAACTGAAAGGGTGAGGAGCTAAAAGATTAGGTGCTGAAGGCAAGGAAACCGTGCTCCCCTATCGGCGTCTGAGCACTGGTCCCTGCTTGTGCGAGATTCCCCTTGGAGATGTGCCGCCGCCATGCTGGTGTAAACCGTGATTGCATGCCCGGGAATCTTCATAAAAGCTTTGCCCCTCAGGGCATGAGCTGTAGGGCCTTCATCCTTCCAATCATATTTAAGTGCCTGTATCCTGGTATACTCTTGGATAGTATGGCAGCAGTGTTTGCCTGGACACCCACCTATCTCCATGTCAACAGTGGGTACTGAGCTTTCCTCAGGGATATTCCCTCAGGTCTGCGGCCAAAAGAGGGTTCGGGCACAGATAGATCAGGCCAACGATGGGCACAGGTAGAGCAGGTGAGACAGAAGGGCACAGACATAGTAGGCCAATCAAATGGGCGCAGAACTAGCAGGCCAATCAAGGGGGCACAGACAGAGCAGGCCAATCAAGGGGGCACAGACAGAGCAGGCCAATCCTGGGTTGCGTACTATAGGAGTAACGGGGACCCCTGAGTTTGGGCAAAGGCCCCTAAATATCTGTAAATCCTCAAGTTATCCTGTGACCTAGGACCCCTAGACATCAACCCTTTTAGACAGCGTAATACTGTGTGAATAAACCTTAACCGGGACTGGCAGTCCCTAAATGCCCATCAGGCAAAATAGTGATATTCCAGCTGTATTGGGTATAAGCAGAAGTTGTTCCAGTGCTTATATAGTGTCCATAAAATTAAGATATACTGAGCGATACATTCCTTACAATGTGAATTGGTATGCACATGTACATACAGATATGTTTGAGATTCTTATCTTGTTATAGACCATCATCATCACACCACCTGAAGGGTAATGTACCAATGGTCTCTTTCAGGAGTAGGGCTAAACAATTGCCAACTCAATGAATCTCCCCATAGAACCTGATAAAATAGAATAGTATCAGCATAGACTGGTCTCCCATACCAGTTTGAGCCAGAACCAGGTCTGCTTAGCTTTTAACATATGTCATGGACAGTGAATTCATACCAGAGTAGTCTCATCTGAGACTACATATTTGGACCAGAATATATATACTGTGAAGCACATCAATCCTAGAGCTAACTAGCCAACTGGCTCTGTATACACCCTTTACAGAGCCTGTATAACTGAGTTTCATATATACCTGTAACTCACAGTAATCTGTGATATACACTGTCAGCAAAACTCACAGAAATATGTGATATACACTGGCAGCAAAACTCACAGTAATCTGTGATATACACTGGCAGCAAAACTAAATCTGTGATATACACTGTCAGTAAAACTCACAGAAATCTGTGATATACACTGTCAGCAAAACTAAATCTGTGATATACACTGTCAGTAAAACTCACAGAAATCTGTGATATACACTAGCAGCAAAACTCACAGCAATCTGTGATATACACTGTAAGCAAAACTAAATCTGTGATATACACTGTCAGTAAAACTCACAGAAATCTGTGATATACACTGGCAGCAAAACTAAATCTGTGATATACACTGTCAGTAAAACTCACAGCAATCTGTGATATACCCTGGCAGCATAACTCACAGCAATCTGTGATGTACAATGGCAGTAAAACTCACAGCAATCTGTGATATACCCTGGCAGCAAAACTCACAGTATTCTGTGATATACACGGTCAGTAAAACTCACCGCAATCTGTGATATACACTGGCAGCAAAACTCACAGCAACCTGTGATATACACTGGCAGCAAAACTCACAGCAAACTGTAATATACACTGTCAGTAAAACTCACAGCAATCTGTGATATACAATGGCAGTACAACTCACAGCAATCTGTGATATACCCTGGCAGCAAAACTCACAGTAATCTGTGATATACACGGTCAGTAAAACTCACCGCAATCTGTGATATACACTGGCAGCAAAACTCACAGCAACCTGTGATATACACTGGCAGCAAAACTCACAGCAAACTGTAATATACACTGTCAGTAAAACTCACAGCAATCTGTGATATACACTGGCAGCAAAACTCACAGCAATCTGTGATATACACTGTAAGCAAAACTAAATCTGTGATATACACTGTCAGTAAAACTCACAGAAATCTGTGATATACACTGGCAGCAAAACTCACAGCAAATCTGTGATATACACTGGCAGCAAAACTCACAGCAAATCGGTGATATACACTGGCAGCAAAACTAAATCTGTGATATACACTGTCAGTAAAACTCACAGCAATCTGTGATATACCCTGGCAGCATAACTCACAGCAATCTGTGATATACAATGGCAGTAAAACTCACAGCAATCTGTGATATACCCTGGCAGCAAAACTCACAGTAATCTGTGATATACACGGTCAGTAAAACTCACCGCAATCTGTGATATACACTGGCAGCAAAACTCACAGCAACCTGTGATATACACTGGCAGCAAAACTCACAGCAACCTGTGATATACACTGGCAGCAAAACTCACAGCAAACTGTAATATACACTGTCAGTAAAACTCACAGCAATCTGTGATATACACTGGCAGTAAAACTCACAGCAATCTGTGATATAAACTCCGGGGGGGGGGGGGGGGGTAGGGTTAAATCAAAGGGAAAGCATACTGAATAGGTATCTCCAGGAACCCACATGAAACCACTACAATGTAAAAGAAAATATCCCCAAAGAAAACCAGGGGAAGCAAAGAAGAGCCAAAAGGCACAGAAATCTTAAAAAAACTAAGCATAATTTATATAAATCATAATAAAACCCAAAGCCACCAACTAGAAGCCGAAGGCAGTGGTACTCTGACCTGTACTACAGCAAAGAAAGAGGAAATGGTGCATGGGGAGGGGAGTTTTATAGTACCTAACTTTTTTCTGATTGGTTGTTTTTCTGTGCTGCTGTGGAGTTCTAGTAAAGAGAGACTTAAGCAAATATGAAGCCTCCTGTCATGTTATAAAATTTAAGATTATATTAGCTTTAGTGTACTAATAATCTTAATTATAGTAATGACAGGAGGCGAATATTTGCATATCTTTCTTTACTGAAAACTCCAGCAGCATAGAAACAGTAACAACCAATCAGAGAAAAGATATGGTGCCCATAAAAGGGCCTGTCTATGACATCACTTCCTCTTTCTTTGAGGCGAAAATAAATAACAGTCAAAACATAACCAAATCAAATTAACAATTCAACAACATATTAGGAAAATAAACTTTGGTAGGTCCATGGTGTGACGGTGTGGAAGACGAGTCTTCGTCCCGCAGAAGAGATGTTCACGCTGAAAGAAAAATAAAAAGGTGAAAGGTTTCTGGCGTGGCAATATGTCCGCATATCATAAACATTAAGGACCTGAACACTAATGGATATTAAGATGCGTAATCTATAGATAAACATAAGACTTAAAAACATAACGTGTGAGAGCATAAAAAACCACAACCTAGTTTAAGGAAAAATCTGATAAGTTATACAATCCATACATGATAACAAGCAACGTACCTAATAAGAAAACATATACAAACAAGAGCCTGCATGCTTACCTGAGACATAATCCTGTATAACCCGAGATAACCTGGGGGGGATTCTATAGGGCGGGAAATATTTGCCTCCTGTCATTACTAAAATTAAGATTATTAGTACACTAAAGCTAATATAATTTTCAATTTTACCACATGACAGGAGGCTTCATATTTGCATTTTTAAAGCTTAGGCCTAACTAGTGTGAAGGAAGCATGCGAAGATTGGCGAAAATAAAAAGTCTGAAACTTACTTTCCCGAGACCAGTCTGCACAACGCATAATGTCGGCTAGGGAGGCGCCTGCCAAGAACGCTTGGGATGCTGCCGCCCCTCTGACCGAATGCTCTCCAAAGCTAGACTCGATTCCTGCCAACTGCAGTAACCAGCGAACCCATCTGGCCAGGGTCGTCGCAGACACTGGGCCGTGAGGTCTTACGTAAGAAATCAGCAGCTGACCGGTTGGGGAAGTGCCGAAGGGTGGCTGTGATTTCCGTATATCTCATAAGTGTCCTGACGACGCACAGTTTGGAGTCTGATTCAAAATATGGATAAGACACAGAGAACGAATCTGATTTAGTCCGTCTTGAAATGGAAAAAGTGACTCCCTCTGGAGTGAGAGAGAAACCGTCCACGTCAAAAGCCCTAATGTCTGACACCCGTCGGAACGAGATGAGGCATAACAAAAGGGCCAACTTGGCCGAAAGTTGTTTCAGCGACAGGACAGTGTTGTCCGGCCAGCCCCGAAGGAAGTCCAGCACCTCGTTCACTCGCCAGAGATTGGAGTATTTGGGTGCTGGGGGTCTCGTAAGTTTAGCACCCCGCAATAGACGACATACCAGAGGGTCTTGACCCACTGGTCTGCATTGTATTGGGACGTGTGCCGCCGAAATAGCGGATCTGACTACTTTAAGGGATCGATACGATCGCCCCGTCGAGAACAGATGAGAGAGGTAATTGAGAATCAGAGGGACAGAGGCAGTAAAGGGATCGGAATCCCTTTCCATACACCAATCACTCCAGGCTGGCCAAGCGGATATGTAACTTCTCCTGGTGCCAGGAGCCCATGAGTCCCATAGGAGGTCTTTAGCAGATTGTGATAGGCCGTGGACCGACCAGGAGCCCCTGAAATCGTCCAGGCGACCAGTTCCAGTTGTCCTTCCAGGATGAGGGGGTGGGGTTCCCCTCGAGGTCCCGACAGGAGAAGTGGGAAGGTCGGGAGTTGGATGGGATGGTCGTGGGACATCTCCAGGAGGTCCGGAAACCACGGTTGGCTCTGCCACAGGGGAGTTATGAGCAAGAGCGAAATTCTGTGGGTGCGGATGTATCGTAATGTCCGTGGGATCATTGAGAATGGTGGGAAAGCGTAAGCCCCTTGAGGGGGCTAGTCCTGAAGAAAGGCGTCCGCCGCTTCGCCCATTGGATCCGGAAGCCAACTGTAGTATCTTGGTAGTTGGTGGTTGGTCCTGGAGGCGAATAGATCTATTGTTAGCGGACCCAACCTCAGTCGAAGCATCTGGAATATCTCCCTGTTGAGTTTCCAGTCGCTGGTGTCTCTCCAGTGGCGGGAGAACCAGTCTGCCGTCAGGTTGGAGATTCCAGTCCGCCTGTAGCGTGATGTTCCTCCGTAGGCAGAAACTGTAGATGTTCTTCGTGGCTTTCGTCAAGTCTTTCGATCTCGCTCCGCCCAGGCGGTTGATGTATTGTACTGCTGAGATGTTGTCCATGCGGAGCAGAATACAGCAATTCGACCTGTCCTTGGCCAGGCTGCGGATGGCGAAGGATCCCGCGATCAATTCCAGGCAGTTGATGTGGAGGTTGGTCTCCTCCTCTTGCCATGGGCCTCCCGTGGAGGCGTCCGAGCAATGAGCACCCCATCCCCACAGGCTGGCGTCCGATTCCACGATGAAATCTGGGGAAGGTCCGAAGATCGCCTTGCCGTTCCAGGCCTGTATATGTAGTAACCACCATCGCAGTTCCGCCCGCACCTCCGAAGAGAGCGGGATCCAGTGGTCGTAAGAGTGTCCGGCGCGCAGGTATCCTGCCTTCAGTCGTTGCATGGCCCTGTAGTGCAAGGGGCCTGGGAATATCGCCTGAATGGATGAGGAAAGGAGCCCTACGATTCGAGCGAGCATCCTGAGTGGTATGGTGTCCATCCTCAGAACCCGTCTGATTTCTTTCCTTATCAAGGCTATCTTTTTCGAGGGGAGGCATAGTACGCATTCCTTCGAATCGATGTCGAAACCCAGGAATTGAACCGACTGGGAGGGAGAAAGAGACGATTTCTGTCTGTTCACCACGAACCCCAGGGATTCTAGTAAGTGAACAACAAATTTCGTCTGTGATCGTAGTCTGGACACGGATTCGCAAAATAACAGCAAATCGTCCAGGTAAATGAGACATCGTATGCCCCTTGTTCGTATGTGAGCCATTACTGGTCTCAGTAGCTTCGTGAAGCACCACGGAGTCGAGCTGAGGCCGAATGGCAGACATGTGAACTGGCATAATCGTCCTTTCCATCGAAAGCGGAGGAATTTTCGGCAATGTATGTCTACTGGGCCAGTGAGGTACGCGTCTTTGAGGTCCAGACGCATAAACCAGTCGTCCTTGACAAGCAGGTCTTGAAGGAGATGGATCCCTTCCATCTTGAAGTGTCTTTAGACGACGAAGGAGTTTAATTGCAGGAGATTGATAACCGGTCTGTATTCGCCCGGGTTTTTTTTGACCAGGAAGATGTTGCTTATAAAGCCTCCCCCGTCCGGCGCGTATTGTATCGCGCCCTTCTCGAAGAGTGCGTGGATCTCCTCGTCCACCAGGTGGCTTTGGTCTGTTGACATGTGGATCGGGGGAGGGGGGGCGGTTTGCACGGGTTGCGCGTAGAAATCTATGACGAAACCGCGCAACGTCTGGAGAACCCAGGCGTCTTTGGTAATCAGTTCCCAGTTCTGTAAGAAAAAGGACAGGTTGCCTGCTATAAACATTTAGGTATGTAGGTGGACTCACCATTGGGGAAGCGGCCGCGTCCTCGGCCTCTGAAACCTCTGGACCTCCCTGTTCCTCGGAACGATGAGGGTCTTTGTGTCCTAGCAGGGAAGAAGTTTGGAGCAAGTGGGAACGATCTGGAACCTGAGGTCCAAAATCGGCTGGTGGCACGGTTCCGTTGCCGACCAGCCCTTCCAAAAACACCTCTGGTAGATGGGGTGTGGAACACCTGCTTGAGAGAGGTTTGGGCCTTTAAGGTAGTGAAGAGGTTCACATGACGTTTGAGTTCCATGATGAAGGCATCACCAAACAACAAGCCTTGGGCTTTCAGTCCAAATTTTTTAGCCCCGAGATCTAGAAGCTTGCTGTCGATATGTATCAGAGCCGACCTGTGTCTCTCGACGCAAAGAACGGCGTTGGCGTTGCCTAGTAGGCACACCGCGCGTTGAGCCCATTCTCATATGACGTGTGGGTCTAGTTGGGAGTCTTGGCTGAGGGCTAGGTCAGCAAAGTATAGCATCTTGGCGATGGGGCCGAGCAAATCCAGCACTTTGTCCTTTGCCGCTTTCATGCCCTTCTCCACCCCTTTGCGCGGGTCCCTGCCCGTGCGTGACATGAAGACCACCATTGTGTCATCAAATTCGGGCGTCAGTGCCACTTTGTCGGGAATTAGTGGCCTGGGGCATTCGGCCCTGAGGCGTGCCCGTACCTCTTTCTCCAGCGGTTTGCGCAGTCAGTAGTGAATAAACTTTGTCAAGTGATCCGGCAGCGTCCATTCTGAGGACCGTGGGTGCCGGATGGTGCGTGGGTCGAATAGTAGTGTCCCCTGGTCATCCAGGAATACACCGTCTTCGGACTGACCGGTGTGGCGGTCCCCACCGGATTCCATGTCCCGGTTGTCTACGAAGGTCTCTTTGACGTACTTCGAAGAGGTGGGTGGTAGGTGTTGCCACTCTTCGTCATTCGAATGTAAGCCGTCTCCGTGCCACTCGTCCACTACGTCTAAGGCATGTGGGACGTAGGTGTCCTCCTCGTCCGAGGATTGAGGTGGGAAGGGTGTGGGCTGGCGGTCTGCGTTTTTAACACGTTTGATGGGTAGCTTGCCCTTAGTCTTGGCGGAGGGTGGACTTGAAGTCTTTCTTTGTCTCTTGGCTTTAGACACCTTTGAGCCCGAAGCTTCCATGCGCTCTGGTGGGCTTGTGGCTTCATGGCTGGGGGGTAGCGCCCTCAAGAGGGCCTTCTCCACAGAAGCCGCCACGGCGGCATTGATCATGGCTTGGAAGTCTTGGCTGGTTTGGGTATCCTCCATGATCTGAGGCATAATTCGACCTGTTGGGCGAAAACAAGTTTCAGTGGAAAGGTCGTGGGGGAGAGTCATATACATACAGTGATCGACTCTTTGCACGACTGGGATGTGTCCAGTCGGTGAACTGTATATATATATAGAAGGCTTAGTATGCACGTAATTAATGAATTCAGGGCTATACGTGAATTTTGACATTGAGGTGTAGGCCCTTGTGCATAATCTCGGGACACCCACATCAACTGAAATGGGCTGTAGCGCCCTAGCATGCGTGTCTGGGGGGGTCACCCCCGGTGGTGTGCCATGAAAAAATACCCAGAGGACACCCACATCAGCTTGCACCCTTGGGTACAGTAATATAATATGACCCTGTGTAGGGTAACTAATATGATCTTCCCTTTGAAGGGTATAGTAGTGCCAAATCCCCTGAGGGGTGATGTAATATTTCATATGTCCCTGCAGGGACCTTTTAAATAGTATGTTCAGTATAAGAGCAGAAAAAGAATCAATGATATTTCACAGCCTTCATAAAATCATAAATTGTGCATGCTTGTTCACCCTTCTCACTGATTCCGTTTTGTAAATGTCCTTTGACAGATTGTGGAAGGGTTATTTTATTCAGTGTTATCCTAATGCCAGTGATTGAGCGAGTTAGGGGAGAAAAAATGCCCTGAGGGCAGTCCCCCAAGTTCGTTGCTGCGGTCGCGAGCGGGCTGGAAAAAAACGCGGCAAAAGATGAAATTAACCCCGGCTACCCCCCACCCGTCCCCACCCAGCCCCCTGTATGTAGAGAGTGCAGGTCCGCATGGCGAGCGCGGCACGGACAGCCGTAACGCCCGCGGACCGCCGGACCGAAAAAATATAAATACAATAAATCAATAAAGATAATAAATCCGATGAAACAGGGGAACTGTATAAGGGAAAGGAAAGGGACAGGTATAGGTAGTCAGGGTGAGAATAAAGTACAATAGATAGGCAATAATTGATAAGACATGTATATAGATAGAGAGGTAATAATTACTCTGACCTGTTGATGGCTGGAGCAGCAAAGAAAGAGGAAGTGATGTCATAGACAGGCCCTTTTATGGGCACCATATCTTTTCTCTGATTGGTTGTTACTGTTTCTATGCTGCTGGAGTTTTCAGTAAAGAAAGATATGCAAATATGAAGCCTCCTGTCATGTGGTAAAATTCTGCCTCTACTCGCTATATCGTGAGTAGGGGCATGTCTATTAAACAGTGATCAGCCTCACTGTTAAAAAAAAAAATAATAGTATCCCCCTCCCGAGCCCCACCTGTGCCGTGCGAGTGGGGCCTATTAAACTGAAGGGGGAACAGTTCCGCTTTAACCTTCTTTACTGAACCTCCCAGCAGCAAAGAAATAGTTAAACATATAGAGAAAAATCAACCAATCAGGACACATCTTAGAACATATTAGTCTGTGAGACTCCTCACAACTTCTCTTTCTTTGCTGCTTGCCTCCTTGATGAGTATATTCCAATTATTGCTCTCTCTCTTTTTCTATATGTTTAAGGCCTTAGGCCTGTATTTGTGGGAGGAGTTAGTGTTCCTATAAAACGCTACTCCCCTCTCTTTGCCGTGACGTACGCTGTTCACCTCCCTTTGTCTAGCCGGACATCCGGTTCCTGACAGCACGCTTCCGGTCCCGTCATTCCTTGCTGCCTTTCCGCCAAGCAGCACCGTCGTGAAAGATCAAAACTACCGAACGCCAGGTAATCGGCGGGATTTGCCGCGTTAGGGCTATTCCCACCGTTCGACTTTTATCATTCACCACTTACATGTTTTTCAAACATGCGAACGTATGACATTTCGGCAAATTAATTTGTTTTATTTGTTTCAATTCGGCTATTCCCAGGCAAATATTTCATTGAATTTATGCGTTTTAATATGTTACTATCCTATTTCTCAATATTATGACACATTTCTCAAACACTGATTAGATCACTTTTCTGTATCCAAAACCCTGACATTCACTTCTGACGGGAATAATTTCAAACATAATAACAAACAAGTAAAGTCCAATTTCACAGCTCTTCTCATGGAATGCTCTTCTATGCAACATTTCTTTTGTCTTTTTTTTGGACAATTCATGACGGTGGGATTTACTAAGAGGTAAAACGGCTGCAGGATCCCACTCCTGATTATCAGCCCTGAAAAGTAACACAAAGCTTTACACACCGGCATTTCTCTCCTAAGTAAATCCTTTTATAGAACTCCTGTATTGTAGTTGTAGGACAGTCTGTTACCTTTTCAATGAAGAGGCTTGTTTAAAATCCCATTTTATTGCCAAGAACGAGATATGAATTGATTACCAAGGCTGGCAATCTATGCAATAAATATTTCACTGTCCAGGTATGATGATCTAATATGTTTGCACATGAACTTCAAATAACAAGGTGTATTGGCCATATATTTCCCTGTGACTCTAGAGAATGATCAATGTCACTTGATTCTGCTTCAGTGGGTAGGTGCCAGTGATCTTAATAACTACTTTTTATCCTCTATGTATTTCATAAACTAACAGATATGTAATAATGTATTCCCAATCTTTTTCTGGGACTCCTGCAGCGTTCTATAGAAGTCAGGATTCAGTGATCAATGGCACAGCCAATGAATGCAGATATACACAGCTTCTCCTGTGTGAATCTGCTTTAATAACATTTAATAAAGATAATCAGCTCAGTTAATGGACCAACACATTTCCCTACAATGCCTTATTGTGCAAGATAAATGGATTAGCAGCAAAAATAATCATTCACTTAACTTGTGATTGTGGCTGTGGCTTTTTCAATACATTACAAATGGTACATTTACATTCATCAGCTATTCTTTGCCTAGTCACCGTGCATCCAGTGTACAGCGCTGTGTACTACGCTGATGCTTTATTAGAATTAAAATAAAAATGCTCTTATAACGTAAACAAAAAAAAAATTTTCCTCCAGAAATTTTTTTGTTAGCTGATAATACACGATCAGGTTTCTTACTGGTTGTGTAAGGGCAGGACGTGAACATGTATTAAGCATCAATCAAGTTCCTTTTCTCCTGTTATGTGCTACCTCAATTACAGGTTTCGCAAGAACATTTCACTACAACCCGGTTATAGCTCAACTAATCTTCGTGTTTATCAGGTACTAAACAATATTAAGTCATGTCGATATTTTCTGCCTATACAAGGCCACGCAACACCGGAAGGGGTTATTAACATACGGGGGGCTTGATTTCTTGCCTTGCCTTGTCAGGCCATGGCTTCACTCGACTACTCGTTATACGTTATCATCAACTCTCTATCTCACAATAGACGTTCTAAACTCCTTCAACATCTTTTCATTCTTTCACCAATTTTTATCATCAAGACCACGTTTAAGCACCATAGTTTCAAGGGTCTCCATGGTGATATTCTTTCTGATTTGTAAAAAAAATAAAAAATGTATTCATTAATTTTCTTCTTTTCACCTCCCCTCTTTATTATACTCTTAACCCCTCCCCTTCTTCTCCCTCCTCCGGCTCTTTCCCTCCTTCTTGTGTCATAGGTCTCTCGCTTGGGTTTCGCTAGGTACGTTGTATTACACCATTCATCAAGCCCCCGTACAGGGTCAGAGAACTGGCTGTATAGGGCTAGGCCCTGGCCTTAGTTGAACAATAGATGGTCCCGCGAGGCCAACTCCCCAATCTCAACACGGAGATTTCTCCCCTCGGCCCAAACCATAGTTAGAGCCTCGCATTCACCCACCTACTGGGATTATAGTGAGGGCCTCACCTGTCACAGCCACACGTATTGAATCTTTTACCGTCACCGAGAGGCCAACACCCTGCCACCACGCTAGTGGCTCGAGCCCCACGCCCAAATCATAGTTAAGAGCCTCTTACCTGCCGCTTGGCAACTAGCAGGGCCTCACCTGTCACGGGTAGAGAGCTTTTTGCTTCGGCGCTAGTTAGACAGCCAGTTTTATTTATGCTCAACGATATCTTATTAACCAGGTTATTGTTGTTGTGTTGTTTTTTTTCTTCAGCATGTCTCAAGAAGCCAACACACGCGAAGAGTCATCTCCCCCTAGCACACCCGCTAGGCCTAACACCCATGTTAGAGTTGGTACCCCGAGGGAATTCCGAGAACCATCCACGCCAGGCTCTTTAAGATCCTGGACAATCCTCAAGATATCGGCTGAATTGCGCCGTAGGGGTATCCCTTTCCCAGCAACGGCAAGGAAAGCTGAACTTTTTAATCTCCTCACAGCAAACCCAGAGGATCCTGGGCTGGGTACCAGCTCACAGGGGCATAGCTCGGACATACAAGGGACACTAAACACTATCCTGTCGTCTCTACAGTCTATCAGTGATAGACTGACCAAGTTGGAAAACGCTAACTCAGCTGTCACGGGCCCTCCTCCCATAGGATCAGTACAAGCACCCACTTCTGACAATTTAGGCCCCCAGCCTCACCATTCTCCTCCTTTTCTACTACACAAGTTGTAACCCCAGCACACATGGTCCCTACAGCCCTCTGTAAGGACATTTTAGATGGGAAAGATGGAAATCTTGTTTCTTTGCTAATTGCCTCCCAAGACGTTGTGGAAAACAGAGTGTACAATTACGGAGATTTGGCTGTCGTTATGAAGGCTAGAGACCCAAGACTCAATAAAAAAAACTTACCATACCAGAGTTTGTCCTAGCCTTCGGGATCTACAGGGATGTTGTATGTTTATCCACAGCGCCGGGAGGAATTAGACTTATATCTGTCACGATTCGGGGAACCCAACACGCTAACACACACACAGACACACACACAGAAAGTGTGCAGTACCGGTCCTTAGAGTGGCCGGGCTAAGCACACACAGAATAGTCAGGAGACAAGCCGAGTAAGGGGAACCAGAAAACAGAATAACGAGAAACAAGCCGAGGTCAAAGGGTAGGAGAAAGTCACAAAGTCAGTATAACAAGCCAGAGAGTACGTAACCAGAAATCACACGTTCAGAATCAATACTAAAAAGCAAAGACCACAACAGGGCAGGGAGGAACAGGAAAGGTAAGTATTTAAAACAGAAGGTTAATTCTGATTGGCTAATTTCCAATCAGAATTAACAATCACATGTGGGAGATATCTAAACCTCCCACTGTGATTGAGGCACTGTGCCTTTAATGCCGGGTCAGGTGACTGACCCCGGCGTGTAACAAATTGGCCGGTCTCCCAGCGTGCAGCGGCATGCATGCTGCCGCCGGGGGACCCGGAAGAAGACGTGGCCGGGAGGATGCCGCCCGCCGAACACATGGCAGGAAGGGGACCGCGGACGGCTGGAGGGTGAGTGCCGCGAGTGGAATGCAGCCTCCCCTCGCAGCCGCCCGCGGGATCCTGACAATATCTACATAAGGTAGTAGACTTAGGCCACAAGTACGGGAGTTTCATGTTTTATGATTTCCACAATTCCGTGTCAGCAAAAGCAGCCGCAACCTTGGCCCAGTTTAACGTCCGCACTGACTGGAGTCTCTTGGACACGGAACTTTTTTGCAGGCATTTTGCGGGCTTAGTACCTCCGTTTTGTGCAGTCTGCTTTTCCACCTCTCATACCACCAACCTGTGCCCATCAGAGGCCGAACCCACCTATTCTGGTATCTCAGGAGGAGCTAGCAAGACTGACCAGCGCAGTCAAAAAGATAAGCTCGGCCGTCCCATCGTCTATTTAGGCAAAGCCCAAATATGAATAATTTTAATGCAGGGGCATGT
This sequence comes from Pelobates fuscus, assembly GCF_036172605.1. NCBI lineage: Eukaryota > Metazoa > Chordata > Amphibia > Anura > Pelobatidae > Pelobates > Pelobates fuscus. The sequence goes on along the minus strand of NC_086317.1, from coordinate 182,009,293 downwards.
AGCTTTTGCACATGTATAGTATAGGGCTATTCCAGCTAGTGAAGCAAAAATATAACATAGTGCAACACTGTGTGTAATAATATTAGATATACATTTTTGCTTCCCTAGCTGGAATAGCCCTATACTATACTTGTGCTCGGAATTTAAATACGTAATGGATAGTAACTGTGAGCAAAGTTGGCTGTGGTGTGCCGAAACCAACGTACGAGTGGGCCGGTAAATAAAAGAGGGCCCACCAAGGAGAATGTAATTATAACAGGGTGTAGGTGGGTGGGGACAATCAGCTGAACGGCAGAGGTGAGTAGGGTCTGGGAGTTTAAGTAGGGGACTTACTCCTCCCACAAATTCAGGCCTCCACAAGTTCAGGCCTTTTAACTTGTGCTTGGAATTTAAATACGTAATGGATAGTAACTGTGAGCAAAGTTGGTTGTGGTGTGCCGAAACCAACGTACGAGTGGGCCTGTAAATAAAAGAGGGCAAAAGATAATTTCGAGAAATACACACTTTATTGCATTTTTTTTACAAGACCAAGTTCCTGAAAGCTTGGCGAAGCTCTTTCTCCGGCTGTGGAATATATGCAGTATATATGGAGGATTTCCACCGCCCCAGTCTCTTGATGATATGGACCGGTGTGTTAGTGCTAGAGGCTGCAGAGGCAGCTCCTATACGGAAGGAGTGCCCGGAGAATGCAGTCGGGTTGTCTCCGAGCTTAGATAATAGAGTTCTGATATGAACCATCAATTTTGCTGTGGTTAACGGGTGCCCTTGTAGTGTTAAGAGCGGAGAGTCCGGTAGGTGACAGTGCAGAGTTGACTGTAGGTGGTCTAGTACTTTTACCGGACACCAGGCATTATCAGTAGGGAAGAGAGGAATTATAGTAGGGTGTAGTGTCCGGTTGGTTTTAGTTGTAGGGATCGAAAGTAGGTAGTGATCCTCTATTTTAGTGAGATGTGATATTTTAAGGCTTAGCTTAATATCTCCTTGACAAATGATGGTGAACTCTCTAGGTCTGAGAAAACCGTAGAAAGCGAGATATATGGGAGATTTGATCACCGTATTTGTGCCGATGTCGAAAGGGGCTGTGTCAAGGAGATTGCTAAGCGACCTGAAGATAGGCCCATCTATAGGTAATCTAATGGAAGTGAGTGGAGGTGAAACCTTTAATATGCCTTTCAAAACCTTTTTGATGGGGTATGAAGACAGGAAAGGAGTGTTGTTAGGAAAATAGGTGAGGCTGTGGTGCTGGACCCCGTGAGATAAAGTTTAATGGTGTTGTGAGATAGTTTGAGGTGTAGGTGGCAAAAAGAGGCAAAAGCCACCATGGTTTGAATGGAGAAGTCACCTTGTAAACCGAATTCTGCAGTGAATTTATTAAATATATTAAGTGCCCTATTGTAAGTGATAGCCGTGTTTGGTGATAATGCTTGGTGAGTGAGTGCTCTAGCGTGGTTCAAGAGTGTGCTTAATCCAGGATTAGTTCGTGGAACCATGGTGTCCTGGATGGTTGTAGGTGAGCCGTTGGGAGTGCCTGAGAGAATGCCTGAAATTGAGAACGAGAAAGAGCGTCAGCGGCCGTGTTGTGAATACCCGGGATGTGAAATCAAACTAAGTGAAACTGACCGGATGCTGCCAACCAGGTCAGCTTGCGAATCAGCCGCATGATGGTCAGGGAAGATGATCGCCCTTTGTTAACGATTTCGCAAGCTGCCGAGTTATCTGAGTAGCATTTGACTGCCTTGCCAGACCAGAGATGACCCCAGGTGTGTGCGGCCGCCACAATGGGATACATTTCAAATAGTGCTGAGGTCTCTCTGAATCCTGGCAAGGCATCCGTATCAGTGGGCCAATGGCCCCTGAACCAGTGGTTCCCGAAAATGGCTGCAAAACCGGTATTGGCTGCTGCGTCTGTGTGGATGATGGGTGAAGAGGTGGAGAGAGGGGGGATAAACATGGAGATTCCATTCCAGTCCTTCAAAAACTTCCCCCACATAGCTAAGTCAGCCTTGGCGTGGTGGTCCAAAGAAACTGTGCCAGAGTCCGGAACTCCGTGCATCAGGCAAAGAAGTCTGGATATGAAAGATCTTCCCTGCGGAATGATGCGCATGGCGAAGTTCAGGGATCCGAGAAGGGACTGAAGTTCCTTCCTAGTGCAAACATCATTCCGCAGGAACAAGTCAACTCCCCTCTCAAACGTGCCAGTTTTTCGTGAGGGAGGCTAGCTCTGAGGTTAACCGAGTCCAGTTCTATCCCCAGAAAGGTCAATTTAGTTGTGGGGCCTATAGTTTTGGCTGGGGACAAAGGGACTCCAAGTGTAGCAAATAGTGCAGTAGTGCTTTTGATTGCTGTGGGTGATGGTGACCCTGGCTCTATAAGTAAAAAGTCGTCGAGGTAGTGGATAACGGAGTGACACCTGGTGATGTTCAGAAGCAGCCAGCATAATGACTCTGCGAAAATGTCGAACAGTTTGGGGCTGCTACGAGAACCGAAAGTGAGTCGTGTAGAGAAGTAGTATTTCCCACGCCATTTAATACCGTGTAAGTGCCAGAGTGAGGGGTGCATGAGTAGTAATTTAAAAGCGTTTGTAATGTCTGTTTTGTTAAGCCAGGGTCGGTTACCAGATGATATGATGGACTGTATGGCGTCGTCGATGGTTACGTATTGAAGTGAAAATTTGTCTGCTGGAATGAGTGCGTTTATTCGAGGAACAAAAGAGGAGTGCGGTGCCGATAAATCAATAATTAGACGTTTTTTATTAGAATATTTGTGAATAGCAATACCAATGGGGTTGGTGCGCCAGGAGAATGGTGAAGAGGTGAAGGGGCCTATCATGAACCCGTTGGTGATCTCTGAGGTAATGAGGGTGTCTGTGGAAACTGGGTCTAAACGTGCTGACTGGAGATTAGGGCATTCTAGTGTACCTGGTGGAATGGCTACTATACCCGTGAGAAAACCTTTAGTGAACCCTGTGGTGAGATAATCCACCAGATGCCTGCTAGGGTGAGACCTGAGATGAAAAACCAGGTTGTCGATGTTTATGTCGGTTAGTCATTTGTTTGGTGACAACCTGGCTGGGCACATGGTCTTTGTATGTGCCCTGAAACATATGGAGCAGATGTGCAATAATCTACAGGCGCTGAAACTGCAGGAGCCTGCGTTGAAGTTATTGCACACCTGCGCCTTCCCTAGAAAGGAGATGGGCCTACCTAGCTTATCCCGAAGACCACCCGATGACTTGCTGTAGGGGGTGAAAGTGGAGTGAGGTGTGAAAGTGGAGTGAGAGGTGGGGGTGGAGGTGGTGGGATCTGCTTCGACTGGACATAAGTCCACCATGTGGGATGTCGAGTTGCATATGGCACAAGCCGGGGGCCTGAGTCCAGCGAAGTGGCGACAGAACAGTTCTGTGTCCATCTGACCCCAGTTCATTTTAATATTGAACTGCTTCAGATGGGTCGCCGCCTTCGCTGACACTGACTTGTGGTAGTCATAGAAAGAGGAGCCCCCGTACTTGATGCCTAGATCCACCACCTTGTGCAGATAAAGGTCTAATTCTTCTCTCCTGTGGGGGTACACCGTGCAAATAACGTCTCGATATATCCCGAAGGCTATAACAAACTGGGGTATTGACAATTTTTTATTAAGCCTGGGATCCCTTGTCTTGAGCACCACAGAAATGTCACCATAGTTGAAAGCCTTGTTCTCAAGAACATCCTGAGAGGCTATGAGCAGAGACACCAGACACACATCCTTCCCGTCTAGGATATCTTTCTTGATAGAGTCAGGGACGGAGTGTGCTGGTGACTCAAATGGTGTAATGGCTGTGCCTGGTGCTGGGGGGGGGTATGGGAGGGCATGTTGGTATGTCGGGTACAGCCGTGATAGGGACTGGGACTACCGTGATAGGGGCTGGGTCTACCGTGGTAGTACCTGGGGAGGAGATGGCGCTCTCCACCTTAGACAGCCTGTTATTGAGGGTCTGTAGATTGGCCAAGATCTCTGCCAGGGTATCCTGGTTGGCCGTGCTGTAGCTTGGTGGTTGTCCTTGAGAGCTAGTGCCTGGCCTAGGCTCGGGGGCTTGGTGGGTCAGTAGCCTGTAAAGTTCAGCTTTCCTGGCCGTGGCCGGAAAGGGGATTCCCCTGAGCCTAAGTTCGGCCGTAATTTTGGGAATAGTCCATGCTCTCAAGGACGTGGGGGTTGAAAGAGTGAGTGATCCGCATGGAGACTCTGGTCTGACTGGCGTACATGGTGTTTCTTCTGTCAGTTCTTCGGTTGTAATTGGTTCTTGGGACATTCTAAAAGGAATGATTATGTGAAATATATATTAGAAGAGGTGTAAGGTAAGTAGGCGGGGCATGTGGGGTGGTGTGTATGGAAGAACTGGACTGTAATGCTAGATGCCGAAGCGAAAAACGTAACTGTTGAATGTTTGGATAGGTGAGGCCCTGCTAATGCCGAGTGGCTGTGAGAGGCTCTACCTATGATTTGGCTTATGACGTAGTTGCCACAGACGTGGTGGCGGGATGTTGGCCTCTCGGTGACACTAGAGAGAAATCAAAACGTGTGGCCGTGACAGGTGAGGCCCTGACTAGCGCCCTGTAGTAGAGCATGCAAGGTTTATAACTATGATTTAGGCGTGGGGCCGTACCTCCGTGTTGAGGTGGGGAGGGGATTGAAGGCCTCGCTGGGACGGATTTCCTGATAGGGTGAGCTAAGGCATTAGCCTAGACCCTGTAGCCAGTTCGATAGTAAATGTTTTTAAAGGATAAGTGGGAGGACCGGAGTGTTGTGTAAATACTAACCTTGACTTCTTGCGAATGGTATCTGGAACCTTTGGTAGTAATAAGTGTGGTAAGTCTTGTATTATGTTGTCCTTGTTCCGGAATCCTGAGGATTTAAGACAGATGTAGATGTATTTATGCGTATCGTGGTGACGTATGGTTTGAATTGGGAGTTGGTTTGTAGGGGGCGCAACGTGAGATCCTGCATTGAGGGATCTGAGTGACCGGGATGAGTAAGATATTTGTGAGAAGGCTGGAGGAGGCCTTGGGGTCGTGCATGGACGTATTTGGTTATAGACGTAAGTACCTGAAGGTATGGCTGAGTACCGCGTCAGGTTTTGGTGTTTTCCGGAGCCTGATGGCTGTATGAACGTATGCCTAAGTAGAAATAATAGTAAAGAATTAACGTACCGTGGGCGTAAGCCTGTGAACAAGTAGTAATGAACTTGAGACCGTGTTTTAGGTTTTTATATGAGGTGTAGAACCAAACGAGTCGTGAACTATACCTTGGTTTGTTGTACATAAATTACGTTATGCGCAACAGGTTAACTGTGTTGAACCGAGGGAAAGCCTGAATAATACTGGAGCTAAGGGTTAACCGAAGAAAATTCCATAGTTAGTGACAGATGTGAAGGTAAGTAATAAAACCAGTATGTAAACTTTAGGCCTATGACTTTATGGTACAAAGTGAAAAATACTGTACCTGTTCCTGTAATAAAAAGACTTTGAATAACAACTTTAGCGCAGAAAAAGCGAGAAACCACTGTAATCTGTAAATCCAAAATATGTGACAGCGTGATTATATGAGAAATGAATAGTACAGATATTGGTATGCCGGGTATTAGTTTATATAAAGTATTATTTGTATATGTGACGTATGGCAGTCTGTATCATGATGAATAAAGATGAGGTATTATTAGTTAAATATGTGTATAGGAACCGTATGTTTCATAATAATAGTGGATATTTAAAAGTAGTAAAATTAAATGGTTAACATAGATAGAAGATCACAAGGCTGGTATACAAACAGGTAAAATATATAACCCCAAACTGATGGTAGGTACCTGTAATAATATGACCGAACAGAGAATATATGTATAAGATATAACAATTGCATGTATTAGAACTTAGTATTACCTATAGCCTATTGAATAAGATCTAACCGAATATGGGTTAGAGCATGGAGTCCGTGGTTTAACCGTACAAAATTGTTTGGTCTTAGGTGACCGACCGGGAAAAAGGGGATGCCAGTAATAATAACAGTGTATATGATGTTTCATATTTGAAATCGGCAGTTTCCGTACGGATAAGTAAATTAGGTGAAACTAGTGCCGTGCGATCGTCCGTTTGCCGTGAACGCAGAAATTGTTTAAGCGAGCGTGTAGTAGTACGTAAATGATAGAGGGAGCCTACCCCTACGTTTTTAGGCCCGGAACGGCGGGAAATAGCGGGACGCTATTTCCTTCGCCTTACTTACGCGAACGTGCCGGTCTCGAGACCGGAAGTCGGGTACCTCGACCGGAAACCGCGTGGAAGGCCTCAAACGGACGGAGTACTGCACAGGACGTCTGACTGCTGGAACAGGAAAAAATTCTGGCGGGAAGCTGGACCGGAAGTGCTGGTTGCTATGGGAACAGCTGAACGGCAGAGGTGAGTAGGGGCTGGGAGTTTAAGTAGGGGACTTACTCCTCCCACAAATTCAGGCCTCCACAAGTTCAGGCCTTTTAACATGTGTTGAATTGAAGATAGGAGGAGATCTTCGGGCATATCCTATGCTATTAAGGGAAGTTGTTAATATTTATATTTTCCACTATAATCACTTTTTTGGGAGAAACAGTGTTATTGCATGTGGACACCAGAAACAATTTTTGTAAATTTGTGAGTTTTTGAGAGAAAGTATTTTATCAAATTGCATGTAGCTTTAACGCCTGCAGATTACTGCACATCTGTTCCATATGCTTTACGGCACATGCCAAAACCATGTGCCCATCTAAATTGAATCCCAAGAAATGACTAACCGAGGTAAATACAAGTAATCTAGAATTCTACTTGAAGTCACACCTGTCTCCTCACTTGGTGGAATACTTATTACTTGGGTTCTCGGAAGGTTTTCACACCGGGTTGGTGTCACTCCCCGCAGGCACATTAGAATGTCCCAACCTTCTTTCAGTTAGGAACAATCCGCAAACAGTATACAAACTAATCAGTAAAGAAATCCAAAAAAAGCTTCATGATAGGCCCGTTCCCCCCCCCCCCCCCCCCTTCACCTCCTGGCGCACAAATCCGATTGGGATAGCCACCAGTAAATATTCCAATAAAAAACGTCTAATCATTGACCTGTCTGCTCCTCATTCATCTGCAAACCCAAGCCTAAACTCCCTCATTCCATCTACCGAATTCTTTCTTTACTATGCCACCGTGGATAATGCCATACAAGCAATCTTGAGGGAAGGTAAAGCCGCATGGCTCAGTAAGACCGATATCTCTAATGCCTTTAAGTTGTTACCCATTCATCCGTCATTATGGCATGTTCACGGGGTCAAGTGGAGAGAGAAATATTATTTTGCCACTAGGCTTACTTTCGGGGCTAAGAGTAGCCCAAAAATATTCGACATGTTTGCCGAGACTCTCTGTTGGCTCCTCCTCAATATCACTAACTGCCCCGCAGTGATACATTATTTAGACGACTTCTTGTTAGTAGAATATAGCAACTGCACTCCGATCAGTCTAAAGAGCACTATAGCACTATTTACAACATTAGGCGTCCCTCTATGGACAAAACAACTAAACCCACCACCAGCCTCAACTTCCTAGGCATCACTCTGGATTCTAAAATCTATATAAAAAAGGTACACACAAATAATAAAATAAAAAGCAGCTACATACACCAATAAGCGACTAAATGAGCTATGAACTCATAATAAATAAATAGGTATGTGCGCTTTAAAACATGAAACCTAGACAATATAGAAAAATACTTAATCTTTTAATAATGACCACATATATATAAAGAATAAAATCAATTAATGAATAACAAGCTGTTTCCAATCCTCAACGTTAGATCTAACTAGACAGGAATACTTTGAAATAAATCAAAAAGATACATAGCAACAATATTTAGCAATATGTAGCAATGATATTCTCCACCAAATACCTCCACAAAACAATTGCCACTCGATATATTAAAGACAAGTGTATCAAAGGCATTATATAATTAAGTAGTGGAGACAGTTGGACAAAAAAACCTAAACAACATAAAAATCAAAAATACACAGAAACACTCAAATAAATAAAACTAATAATAATAATAAACACAAATAAATATGAAAAGTACCTGACCTCGGTGTAAGCCCCCACCAGAGGTAAAGATATAAAATAAAAATAAAGTACGAATGTCCAGAAAACCTCCCAGAGACGCTAGATGAAAATAATGGAGGGCAGCAAACAAACAACGAGCAGCCAGAATCACCTTATATAAGGCTAATAGTTATGTCTTATATAATAGCGGACACTATACGCCTTGGTTAAATAATATACCAAAAGGACAACTACAAAGGATTCGGAGAAACTGCACTGATAACGATATTTTTAAAGAACAAGCTAAGATAGTTTTAGATAAATTTGTACAAAAGAAATATCCCGAAACATTACTTGGAAAAGCATTTGAAGAGACCAATACATTAAATCAACAAGAATTAATTTCCAAATGTAATGAAAGATCTGATAATTTTAATTTAATACCCTTGGTCCTAGATTTTAATAGTGATAATAAGAAAGTCAAATCTATTATAAACAGACACTGGCACCTTCTTAAAAAAGATAAACAGCTATTAAAAGTGATCCCTGACAAACCTTTTACTACTTTTAGAGGAGCACCAAGTTTTAAACGTATGCTAACTTTTAACCACCCTAAAGCTGAAGCAGCTACTACTTTTTAAAAAAAAAATAATAAAAATGGTTTTTATTCATGTGGAAAATGTGTGGGATGCAAATGCAGTAAAAATAGAACTATCAAAGGCATTAGCAAATTTAAAACAAAGCACAAAGAAGATTTCTAAATAAATGATTTTATAACTTGTTTTAGTAAAAATCTTATTTATCTTTTAATTTGTCCGTGCGGATTGCGATACGTTGGCCGGACTATTCGTCCTCTACACAAAAGAGTGTACAAACATAATAATATTAAAAAGGGTTTTGAACAGCATAGCGTTTCAGCTCATTTTAAAAGATATCATAAACAAGATCCAAGTGGGGGGGCGTGGCCGACCACGGAGCTGTATGGACGCACACTAGAATAGCTCCTGAGGACCCGGGCTCTAATCCTTGTCAATCGGAGACTTTTAACGGACATGGGCAATCATAAGAAGCAGGGTCCGACTCATGGACACCCTGGGAAAACTCCTACTACCAAAACGGGAGCTTTGACCCGATACTTTAAGGAAAACTCGAAACCGCGAGGAGGAGGCCGCGACCTCGACTAACGTAATGGCGGAAACTGAACCGCAACCCATAAGTCCCTCAGCCTCAGAAACCTCGCACACCTCGTCGGATATAACACTCGATGCTGACATAAAAACCATTTTAAAGAACCTACCTTCAAAAAACGATCTTTACAGCATGAAACACGACCTTCAAAGCTCGTTGGGTAAACTGGAAGCCACGTTCCACAAAAAAATGGAGGCGATCGGCTCGGAAGTCTGCCAGTTAAACCTCAGAGTAGCTGACCTGGAGGAGGAAAGGGACACAACACAGGCCCAACTTACAAATATATCAACAACTTTAAATTCATTTGCCTTCAATATGGCGGCTACACAAAGGCACATCGACGATTTGGATAATCGCGGGAGAAGAAATAACTTGCGAATTAGAGGTCTGCCAGAATCCCAAGGTGAGAGCTTAGATTCCATACTAAATGAGCTTTTTAATCTCATTCTTGGGGAACAACAAGATAACAGTATCTTGCTAGATAGAGCCCATCGCTCATTACGTCCCAGAGGTCTAGCATCTGATGCCCCAAGAGACACAATTTGCCGAGTACATTACTTCTCCATTAAAGAGAATATACTCAAATCACTAAGGGAAACTTCTCAGCCTCTACTATTTCACGGTCATCCAATACAGATCTACCCAGACCTTTCCCGTTACACTTTACAGGCACACAGATCTTTGAAACCTATCACTGAACACCTGAGGAACAGAAACATCAGATACCGCTGGGGATTTCCATTCGCCTTAATTGTTAACAATAAAGGCTCGCTATTATCGATCTCTTCTATCCTAGATGTTCCCCCATTCCTCCAGGCACTAGACTTACCACACACCACGGTGTTAGATTGGAATGGGGTGCAATCTCAACAAGAAACATCCAGCCTTCCTCAGAGACAGCGTTGGATTACACCTGCAAAAAAGCGAAGAAATGATCAAAGATTCATCTCACCACAACAAAAATCAAGAATTTCAACGGACATAGCAGACCAACGGATCCTACAATCTCCAGAATGAAAGAACTTTTCAGCGCTCTACATACCTCCAGTCTCTTTACCCCATGTCTCAATTATTACAGTGGCTAACTAGAGGACAAATTTTCAACTCCTTCTACAACTGAACCAGAGGCGGACGACAACCACCCTGCACCAATCCCTAAAATATCATCTGTAACTCTCTCAGAATCTATTACCCTTATTACTACTAACATTCCCCAGGTTTCTATACAGATGACATTACCGGACTGCTGGGACGATAGTTGCTTAAATGAGACACTTAAGAATCAAGCCGGAACTGTCAGCGGGATTCTCAGTCTACATCTGATCCCAATTCATCACACTGCTGCACGTAAACCTTAACATCCCATTCCTTCCACAGGTTGTATCAACTATTTCAAATTTTGTAATGTAAGATAAGCCCTTAAGAATGGTGGTTTGACAAGTTCAGGTTATTCCCGCAAGATGTATAGGTATTATCAGTGTCTTCTGAGGGTTTAACATGAAAAATCTGTTAACGGTATATCTATATCACCTACTCATATATTTATCCCCTTAATCCTACCGCTCCTTCGCTCCCCATCCCTCCCCCCCTCCCCTCCGCCTTCAATGTCTTACAATACTAATACTACTAGTCTTTACTTACTATACCCATCTGCCCTATTACTATTAATGCCTCTAGTATTTGCCCTTTCTTCAAGTTCTTCAAATGTCTCATGATAACTTTTAACTATAACTACTGGATTGCCCACCCGGGACCCTTGCTTATGCCACAAGGTTCTCCCCATATCAATAAGGTATCTATCGTTGTGTCCAGATAGATCACCTATACTCTCACTAATCGAGAGTTACCCCTCAAGTAGGGGTTTAGGCTCCTTTAGAAATAGCAGTGCTCCCGCTCAGGCATAACTAATATTTTTGTGCCAGGCGAGAGGGAGTTCAAAGCCCTGGTGACACCGAACCTCCTAGAAGAGACTCGGGTCACCAGCGCTCCTACAGGAATAAAACAGACCTATTACCGTTATTATACAATCAATCTTTCTTTCAAAGGTTATAAACTAAGGCAGCCATTCTTACTTACAATTCTATTGTATATATTTTTACATTTGTTATAATTTTCGTATTCTGTTTATGTTTAATTGCATAGCCTACTGCATTTCACTTTGTTATAATTGCAGGAAGACACACATTCGAAAAGGAAATTTTTGGTGATAAATACTAATAACTAGAGTTAAGGGAAGCTTATGATACAATTTTCTCATCATATATTCCTGTTCAAGACCACAGATAATTTCTTCCTTCCCTATCTCCATATCACTATCCGTGATATACACCTAATATCGCATTATAGTCTATTCACACAACAATGACTTCACTAACACTACTAACACAAAATGCCAAAGGGTTGAATACTCCCGAAAAAAGATCTCTTGCTCTGTCTGATTTTAGTAGACAGAAAGCTGACATAGTTTTCGTTCAAGAGACGCATTTACGTAAAGGTACAAACATTAAATTACGCAATAAAGACTTCCCACAAGGCTACTATGGCCACTACTCAGAATCCAAATCAAGAGGGGTGGCGATTCTGATTGGCAGAAATACTCCATTTACTCTTCAAGAACACCTCACTGATGACTCTGGTAGATTTTAATGCCTGAAAGGGAAATTGGGTACCAATACAGTAACACTGGTCAACTTATATGTACCTAACAAAAAACAAAACCAATTTCTGAAAAAAATCATACATAAGCTTTCAGATTTTCAAGAGGGTATTCTAATACTTGGTGGAGATATAAACATCTCCCTAGACGGAAACCTAGACTCCACTGCCAAATTAAATCCACAAATGACACAAACTAGAAAACTGATAAATTCTACACTCTATGAAGCGCAATTATATGACTGCTGGAGAATGCTAAACCCTACACGAAGAGATTTCTCATTCTATTCGCCGCCTACAGGCACATAATTTCGGATCGACTCGATCTTTCTCCAACACAGATATCTGCCTTTGGTAACGGCAGCAGCTTATGGCCCGATAACCTGGTCGGACCATGCCCCTATGACATTGAAATTAAACATACCATTAATGCCACACTCATCCACACAGTGGAAACTGAATGATTTACTCTTAAATGACACAAATAATATAAAGCATATAGAAAAGGCAATCATCACCTACTTGGAGGAAAATGCACAACCAGACATTACACCACCACTCCTTTGGGAAGCCCATAAAGCAGTCCTGAGAGGAGAATTCATTAGGGAACAAAGAATTTCGCAACTAACACGTGAATTAAAAACATTAGAATCCACACACCATGACCACGATCCTTCCCTTGACATATACAAACTAATCCTATCCAAAAGATCAGAACTTACGACAACACTACTACTACACGCAAGAAATAAAGTAACCATGACTAAACACCGCTACTACACAAAAGGCGGTAAGGCAGGGAGACTACTAGCACAATCATTGAAACCAGAAAAACAAACTACCTTCATTCCAGAAGTTAAATTGGAATCGGGGAAAATTACTAAAAATATGCCAGATATCATTAACGAATTCCACAAATTTTTTACTAACCTGTACAACATCTCAAAGGTGCATCCATCTAAAGAAGAAATCCTCGCATTCTTAAAACCAAGAATTAAAAGAACAATTCCACCTAATGAGGTAGCATTTCTAGATGAACCCATTTCAAAAGAGGAATTTTATAATGTAGTTAAGTCACTACCCCCAGGAAAAAGTCCCGGTCCAGATGGATACACAGGGAAATACTATAAAGCCTTCTCATCGCTACTAGCGCAACCATTCATTGAGGCATACAACACTCAAAAACTATCACACATTATTCCCAAAGCCTCCCTTGAAGCAACCATTACACTTATTCCGAAACCGGGCAAAGACCCAACTGGGTGTGGAAATTATAGACCAATATCCCTAATTAACATAGATCTTAAAATACTAACGAAGATAATGGCGAATAGACTCAAAGTTTTCCTCCTGAATTTGATTCACCCAGATCAGGCGGGTTTTGTTCCTGACAGGGAAGCAAAAAACAACACAATGAAGGTTCTCAACCTCATTCATTGGGCCCAGACACATAAAATCCACAGCACACTTCTTGCAATAGACGCCGAAAAGGCATTTGATAGAGTTAGCTGGTCTCTAATCAAGCATACTTTGCAAGCCCTGGGTTTTGGACCACGCTGGCTGGAATGGTTAGCTGCAATCTATTCAAAACCCACAGCACGCATACGTATAAATGGCCAACTATCACAACAGGTCCAAATCCCTAATGGGACGAGGCAAGGATGCCCCCTCTCGCCTCTCCTGTTTATCCTAATTTTGGAACCCTTTCTCCAGGGGATTAGAGACAACCCACAAGTCAAAGGCATCAGAGTAAATGATCATGAATATAAAGTCATGGCATTTGCCGATGACCTCCTCTTCACAACAGCAAACCCATTATCAACCATCCCAAACATCATATCGGAAATGGAATTATACGGCAAAATCTCTAATTTTCAGGCAAATCTAACCAAATGTGACTTGATGCCCCTCTATTCCACAAAATACCTAAACACTCAGCTCAAACACAGATTCCACTTTACGTGGCAACCTATCTCAGTCAAATATCTAGGAGTCCACATCCCACACAATCTTAAACTTATATACAACCTCAATTTCAGCAAACTACTAGACAACATCACTAAGGACCTCCAAGACTGGCATAGACCGTGTTTTGGGTGGTTTTGTAGGATCAACATCATCAAAATGAATATTCTCCCACGCTTACTTTATATTCTCCAAGCCCTCCCAATCCATCTAAATGAGAGCTTCTTCTCAAAAGTCAGAAAGATGCTCACCGGCGTTATATGGTCATACTCTCAACCAAGAATAGCATACGAGACTCTTATAAAAAGCAGTAACAAGGGAGGGTTGAACTTACCAGACATAAAATCTTACCATAAAGCGGTTCATTTAAGCAGGATATATGAATGGACAAGGCCCACACCAGCACACCACTGGGTACAAATAGAGAACGAACACTCAACCATACCTTTGAAAGAATGCCCTTGGCTCCCCAAAGCAATTACACACATCCCACTTCTCAGTGGATCACACCCTACTATTAAACCTACAATCCAGCTTTGGTACAAACTATTACGCACCACGAGGATATCCCCATACCCTTCGCCACTTTATCCACTTACTAACAACCCGAGTTTTCAGGGAGGTCAATCAGGGAAGACATATCTTATATATCACAGTGGATCCATGTTGAAATTACGAGACATGGTCACAAACAATGCAATGAAACCTCTACAACAGATCTTCCCTTCCATGTCTCCAACCAGTAACCAATTACTCCATTACTCCCAACTAAAACACTTTATTAACACTCATAACCTATTACCGGACGGTATTCGCCCCTTGACAGAATTTGAAAACATTTGCCTTAATCACAAACTCACAAAAAAGATATTGTCCACCTTATATCAAACATCTAGGGATCTACAACAGACAGGACTGCCAAATTGCACACAAAAATGGTCACAGGAATTAAATATTGATATTTCCGTGGAACAATGGCATGCTATCTTTAAATCCACTCACAATACATCTACCTCCCTGATGGCCCAGGAAAGTAACTACAAACGTATCTCGAGATGGCACTACACTCCAAAGAAACTACAACAAATACATAGCCTAGAAACAGTTACTTGCTGGAGATGCAACAATAACTCAGCAAACCATGCCCACATCTGGTGGCTATGCCCTGTCATAATCAAGTACTGGGGCAGAGTTCACACCCTCACTCAATCCATACTGGGCATAACATTTAATATAGCCCCATTACAGTTCCTCTTCCAAGAACCTCCCTATAACCATATCTTAAAACCCCTTAAGGACCAAACTTCTGGAATAAAATGGAATTATGACATGTCACACATGTCATGTGTCCTTAAGGGGTTAAACAAATCACAGCGCACACTATTTAAACTTTTGACTATGTCTGCTGCGCAATTGATCCCCAAATATTGGAAACAGCCCCAAGCCCCCACTGTCAGGGAATGGATCTCAAGAGTAGAGAGTACAAGACAAATGGAACTGATAACATACGCTATATCAAAAGACTTCAGAACATTTAACACTATTTGGGAACCATGGACAAGATTCATGGACAAAAATGTGAAATACACTATCCGCCCCAACCATGCCATCCCTCTCCCCCTCCACATTGATCTCTACTCGTTAACATAACACTTAACCTTTATCCATGACATCTGGTAAATCTCAGCTATCTCCATTATGTAAAACTATGAAAATATTAATCTTCTTCACTAAAGTTTGTATATCTTCTATGCTTGTATAATTTTGTATATTTATGTATCTCACAATACATTTGTATATTATCGCTGCTTAAAGTAATAACAAGAATTGTGTACCAACGGCTATTTCCTCCATATTTGTTGTGAATCCTGTGACATGCAATTTCCCTTGATGTATCTGTTATTTTTTACTGACAAAAAGAATAAAAACTTTATAAATTAAAAAAAAAAACAAGATCCAAGTGGCTTAACATTTTTAGGGATTCAGATACCGTAGTTAAAAAATCTTGGAGAGGTGGCAACTATATTCTAGACATTGGGAAGGAAGAAATTAAATGGGTACACAAATTAGGTACCCTAGAGCCCAATGGACTTAATATAGAATTTGATCTATATAATTTCTTATGATAAGTCCCCCCTTCCTCCTCTTTATCATTACTTTAGTGCTCCTCCTGCTTTTATAAATATATTTTTATTTTTTATTATTTTTTTTTGCATGAGCACTGGTATTTTTTATACTTTTTAATTATATTGATCGGTCCATATATTTATGTGTTTGTTATGAATTTTCATATGAAGTAATTTCTATATCTTTTTTTTCCCACGTAGTAAGATATTTTTACTTGTATATGTACATTAGACTTAACCATCTTCCTTTATTGAATGATATTATCAGTTTATATTCCTATTTTTATTATATATACAATATTCTATATAGTGGACATTTATATTAAGAGACATTTAGGCAATATGCCCTTGAGTCCATAGATTTTTTTCCCAATTGGGACTAAATATGTGCATTTGAAGAGGATACCACGCCTACATAGACGGGTATCAGGCCCGGACTGGCCATCGGGCACAACGGGCAAATGCCCGGTGGGCCGCGGTGGCCATGGGCCGAGGCCGGCAGGGAGATTACAGGATCTCTCCACTGCCGGTCTTTGCAGGGCCGGCACTATCCGAGCGCCGGCCCTGCAGTAGTCCACTGCGGGCCGGTGGGGAGATCTCCCTCACCGGCCCACATACAGTATCCTGCGGCCGCCGGCGGGGAGAGAGGGAGGGAGCCAGGATAGGACCCGGCGGAGCTCCAACTTACAGCTCTGCCGGCTTCCTCTGGCGAGATTCGGAGCATTGCCATGGCAACGCTCCGGGTCTCGCGAGAGTGAACTCTAGCCTCACAGGCTAGAGTTCACGCACCACTGGACCACCAGGGATGGATGCCAGCAGCAGGATTCCCCCCTCCCAGGCATAAGGTAAGCAGGGAGGGGGGAAATAATCACACAGATCACACTTACTCAGACACCCTGCACCCCTAACACTCACAGCAAACACACACACACACACACACACACACACACACACACACTGCACCCCTAACACTCACAGCACACACACACACTGCACCCCTAACATTCACAGCACACACACACACTGCACCCCTAACACTCACAGCACACACACACACACACACTGCACCCCTAACGTTCACAGCACACACACACACTGAACCCCTAACACTCACAGCACACACACACACTGCACCCCTAACACTCACAGCACACACACACACTGCACCCCTAACATTCACAGCACACACACACACACACACTGCACCCCTAACACTCACAGCACACACACACACTGCACCCCTAACATTCACAGCACACACACACACTGCACCCCTAACACTCACAGCACAAACACACACACTGCACCCCTAACATTCACAGCACACACACACACACTGCACCCCTAACACTCACAGCACACACACACACTGCACCCCTAACACTCACAGCACACACACACTGCACCCCTAACATTCACAGCACACACACACACTGCACCCCTAACATTCACAGCACACACACACACACACTGCACCCCTAACACTCACAACACACACACACACACTGCACCCCTAACATTCACAGCACACACACACACACTGCACCCCTAACATTCACAGCACACACACACACTGCACCCCTAACACTTACAGCGCACACACACACACACACTGCACCCCTAACATTCACAGCACACACACACACACACTGCGCCCCTAACACTTACAGCGCACACACACACACACACTGCGCCCCTAACATTCACAGCACACACACACACACTGCGCCCCTAACACTCACAGCACACACACACACTGCACCCCTAACATTCACAGCACACACACACTGCACCCCTAACACTCACAGCACACACACACACACACTGCACACCTAACACTCACAGCACACACACACACTGCACCCCTAACACTCACAGCACACACACACACTGCACCCCTAACACTCACAGCACACACACACACTGCACCCCTAACATTCACAGCACACACACACACTGCACCCCTAACATTCACAGCACACACACACACACTGCACCCCTAACATTCACAGCACACACACACACTGCACCCCTAACACTCACAGCACACACACACACACTGCACCCCTAACATTCACAGCACACACACACACACTGCACCCCTAACATTCACAGCACACACACACACACACTGCACCCCTAACACTCACAGCACACACACACACTGCACCCCTAACATTCACAGCACACACACACACTGCACCCCTAACATTCACAGCACACACACACACACACACTGCACCCCTAACACTCACATCACACACACACTGCACCCCTAACATTCACAGCACACACACACACACTGCACCCCTAACATTCACAGCACACACACACACTGCACCCCTAACACTTACAGCGCACACACACACACACACTGCACCCCTAACATTCACAGCACACACACACACACTGCGCCCCTAACACTCACAGCACACACACACACTGCACCCCTAACATTCACAGCACACACACACTGCACCCCTAACACTCACAGCACACACACACACTGCACACCTAACACTCACAGCACACACACACACACACACACTGCACCCCTAACACTCACAATACACACACACACTGCACCCCTAACACTCACAGCACACACACACTGCACCCCTAACACTCACAGCACACACACACACTGCACCCCTGACACTCACAGCACACCTAACACTCACAGCACACACACACACACACACACTGCACCCCTAACACTCACAGCACACACACACACTGCACCCCTGACACTCACAGCACCCTCACTCACACACACTGCACCCCTGACACTCACAGCTTCCTCACATGCACACACTGCACCCTCACACACTACTTCCTCACACGCACATAGCACCCTGATGCAAACACAGCACCCGCTCACACACAGCACACACACACTGCACCCATCACACACACAGCACCCTTACCCACAAAGCACCCTCACGCAAACACAGCACCCATCACTCACACTACACCCCTCACACACACTGCACTCCTCTCGCGCACACACTACACCCCTTACACACACCCTCACACACACTGCACAATATGCTTTCCTAGCATTTTTGTCTCCTGGTATCCCAACTATGGAGACACCAGAGACAAATTTCAAGCAAACACAGTGCAAGCATGTTATTAAATTTGCTTGCGCTGTGCATAACAAATACAGGATCTTTTTCTCATGCCAGAGCTCTTCAGCAGAGCTCTGCGCATGGTCTACCCTGGAAGAGCATTGAACCAACATGCTCACTTTGTGATGGGGCGTGCTTGTCATTGGTGATGACAAAACACACCCTATCTGGCCCCGTCCCCTTTTTAGTGGGCCACTGTAATTAAAAAATGCCCGGGTCGAATTTTCTTCCCAGTCCGGCCCTGACGGGTATATATTTTGAGAGACGGCAACCAGCCGAACATGATCTGAGGAAGCCGCCAAGGCGAAACGCGTCATCACGTTTTTGGACGCACAACGTCAGTACGTGTTACTAGCACCTCCTATATTCCTGGAAACATCCAACCACTGGAAGACCGCAAGTGCATGCCGCAAGTCAGAAGTGTGTTTGAACCATCTTAGCTTTCCAGGGAGAGGGGTGACAATTTTCTGTTTTACTCTGTACCAATAAAAGGTTTATTTTTATTCCGGTGCCGTCCTGCTTGTTTCAAGCACATCATTCAACTGTTCTACAGAATCCTGCAGAAAGGATTTTAAAGCGTCAAAAGTTAGAGCAGACTTTATACTGCTCTACCATTGTGAGTTGCTAATTCTCCTACTATTTTGATTATACTCATCATACAGATTTACACTATATTGTGTTTTCTTGTTTCTCTATTTCTTTACTTATATGTGGAGTGATTTAAAGAGATACTCCTTCAATCTTCAGCTGTTTCTATATTTTGAGGAGTAAGTGTTTCTCTGGTTAAATTTCACAAAGTGCACAAATTCACACAGTATATAAAATTTGATATAATCTATTTGCACTTTAAGTAATGAATATATTGTATTTGCACTTTATTCACTATTGTTTTATCAATATCTGTTCACAGACTATTTTAATTGTTTAACTAGCACTTAAAGGCACAGCGCACTTTTTTCTGCATATATTATTAGAGTGGTTTTAGAGGTTTTTTCACTTTTATTAGTGCTTGCTAGCTTTTCTTGTGATATTTCAAATTATTTTCACTGATTTTATTGCGCAATTTTTTACTTGATTTTTTTGTACTTTTGAAAAAAAAAAGCGCCAAACACAGGGAGGACCGGAGGTATGAAAACAGCCAGCAAAGATGTATACACAGATCGACGCGTTTCGTCCCGAACCGTGGAACTTTATCAAGATCAATGCGTATACATACACCCCACCAAGGTTTATATACCTGACCTGGGTAAAACCAAACAAGTAAATACCGAAATGGATTTCAATAGACAATTCACCAGTGTCAAGATTCTAATTAAAAATCATAATAAACATAATAATAATAATAATATTCACAGTATTAACAATTTCATATAAGTGTTCATAAGATGTCCAAATATCTTAGCATGACAAAATCTATGGAGTAATATAAACTAGAAAGACTCCATAGGATATTAAATTAAGTAAACCAAAATGACTTAGACAGCAAGTCTCCTGATCAGGTAGAGACTAAAAAATTATTATAGTTTTGGTTATTTACAAACCTCTCCCATCAAAATATTCCTCAGGTATAAGGCATACTATAAAGCATATATTCTAACGCAAAAATACCACATTGGACTAAAACAGCATAGCCCATAATTGTTTTATTTTATTGAAAATAATAAAAGAAACAGCACAAACAGTTAGTAATTCAGAATGTAAGCGCCTCTTTGATGATGAACCAAAGACATTCAACCTGAACAGCAAGATCAATCAAATATATCTAGCATAGATACCAAACATACATATAGAAAAACACCCCATGGATGTAAAGCTCATAAACATATATACATAAATATACATATATATGGAGGGCGGGGTCTGACCGCCATGCTGTCCGGTCGCAGGCTTGAGAGGCTCCGGCAAATCTTGTTCTTCTTGGGCGCCCTATTGAAGCTTACTACCTGCACTGGAGCCCAGGAGAAGCCCCAAGTGTCCAGGGGGCTGCCGGTGGCGACACAAGGCTTTGGGGCCTGCGTGGGTGAAGAGCGGGACAGACGGCCGCTGTCCTGTTTGAAAGCCCGGCTGCCGTGTGGCGACCTAGAGACGTGCCTCCTGGGTCCAGTC
This sequence comes from Pelobates fuscus, assembly GCF_036172605.1. Classification (NCBI taxonomy): domain Eukaryota; kingdom Metazoa; phylum Chordata; class Amphibia; order Anura; family Pelobatidae; genus Pelobates; species Pelobates fuscus. The sequence continues at coordinate 181,988,050 of NC_086317.1, read as the reverse complement.
CCCCTCTGGGCCGGGGGGGTTATCCCGGTCCACACTGGGGTGAATCACCGCCTACCATCGACCCCCAAACCAGGCTAACACCGCACGGTAGAAGTCGTGCCTGAGCAACAAAATGGCGGCAAACGACCAACGCAGATAAAGTCACCTAACTGCAGACACCTCCGTCTGAAGCCTGCATCAATCTACTGTCTTGGACAGAACCCCGTGGATGCACCTACCCACTGACTCACAGACCGGAGCGGGCACCCACAGCTGCCTTCCTGGGCATGGAGCCCTCAGAGGTAATACATCACAACACAGCCCTACACCTGGACACTCCACCTCCCCCGGGACTCCCGTTGCTGACAAAACAGAGCCAAAGAGGACCGGCGGCGGGGTGACACCCAGACTACATACCATGAAGCAACATATTAGCGATGGGTGACAGGAGCCGATGACAACTGGACGACAAAGCGACTCAGCTTAGACCTGAGACCCGGGAAGCAGAGACACAGATCCCCAGAGATGCCGAGTGCAATCCACGCATCGGACAGCCACAGAAATGCACCAAGACGGATTTGGCTCCTGGCACTCTTGTACCTGAGACCCCGTGCCGCTGAATTGGCTGAAGATAAGCTGGAAAAATGGGGCTGACAGCCTGCAACCCCTAAATGACTAGTTTACTATCAGGCAGCTGGATACCTCCTAAACAGGTTTCTAAGCAACGACCTTATTTCTCATGTTTAACGTTTATTTTTAGTATACAGCTCTGCTACCCTAAACGTGAGTGCAGTACCAGTGAACCTCATGTTATACACTGACACTCAAGGCAGGTATTTCATTATATCTAGTATTACTCCAGTGCTTAGATTGAGCAGGTCTGACTAGATTAACTTGAAGTGAGTTCTATAACCTATAATAAAAATGTCAGTATGCAGCACAAGCCAGGAGTCCCTATCTTGCTGATAGTTCGCATGTCCAATAAGCCTGTCTCCTAGTGAGGTGCCTCATTACCATAAGCTTGTTTTATAACTGTTTTAAAATTGTAACCCTTTATTTAGGAGAGATACCTCCCCAGGGTTAAGGTTGTATGAGGATAAATTAAATATGCCTTTAATCATAGGCACCTCATTTTGGACGGGCTGTCTACCACATCCTCTGCTTCCTCTATTGGTATACCTCTTTTCTTGTGTAGAGCGCGCCTGAATAGCAGGAATGTTTTTGATGCCCCAGCCGGAGCAATCTCCAAAAAATCCTCATGCTCCATATTTCCCCTACCATTCCTTTTATGGGACGTCTTAGGTCTAACACCCAGATCTTGAGCGGCAGTATAGCTTGCCACAGGTGCCCCTTGTTCTCTTAGTCAGAGGAATAAAATGAGGGTTATCAAATTATATGCTTTTCTTGCCGTGGTGAATTATAGGATCTTTTGTCATTTGCTCTCCTTTTATACACGGAGTGCGAAGAATTATTTTTCTGGGAGCTATTATTTACTGCTTCTGCATACGTTTTGTACTTTAACCCTGAACGTTCATTAGACATAACTTTAGGATCAGGCCCTACATTGCTAACAGTGTTAGGGACACTATGCTCCCCCTATTACCATAAGGTTGTCTATACCTTTTCTCACTCTGGATTCTGACACAATGCAGTCAAGTCTCCCTGAGGACAAGCTCGGGCGCATACGCGAAGAGATAGACAGGTTCCTTCAACAGGGGACTTACACTCGTAAAGACCTACAATCTTTGATAGGTTCTTTGAACTTCGCAATGTGCATAATTCCCCAGGGTAGATCGTTTATTTCCAGGTTATTGTGTTTATTACCAGGTCTGCCAGATAATCATATTGGTCCCTTAGATCCCCCGGCAATGGCAGACTTAGCCATGTGTAAGGAGTTCTTAGAACATTGGAATGGGTTCTCTATATTCATCCCTCCAATATCTGACCAATCTCCAGTCTATTGGACAGATGCAGCCGCCAATACCGGGTTTGCAGCAATATACAAAAACTCTTGGTTAAGAGATTGCTGGCTGGAGGAGACTCTCGGTTTACCCTCCTTTCGCAAAACATCGGCCTTATTCGAAATTTACCCGATAGTGGCGGCTGCCTTTACATGGGGTAAAACCTGGTCAGGTATGGTGTTACACGGACAACATGGCAGCATGCAACATAATCAATAAGGGCCGTTCATCTTCAATGGTCATTATGAAGTTAGTTCGCAGACTGACATGGTTATCAGCCACCTTTCAATTCTTCTATATTGCGATCACATCCCAGGCTACTCTAACTCCGCTGCTGACGCTTTGTCCCGTTGTAAATTACAGGAATTCTTTAGCCTCTATCCAACTGCCGACAAATACCCAACCCAAACCCCGGATTTCGACAAGTTAATCCTGGATTAGCCCAGGTTTTGGCACACAGTTACGAATTGGCTCAGGTAGCCTTATCCGCGAATACCAAGAGAACATACGACAGAGCCATGACCGTCTTCCAAAGGTTCTCAGTAGAATTCAACTTACACGACTATTCAGTTCAAACCATTATCGCATTTGCTGCTTTTTGCCACCTTCAACTCAAACTTTCATACAATACGATTAAACTTTACCTGTCTGGCATACAGCACCACGTCTTGACCGCCATTCCAAATCGTACTCCTTTCCTCAGTACTTACCCGATAAATAATATATTAAAAGGCGTAAATAAACTTGATCATCAAACTACAAACAAACGCCTACCCATAGATGGGGAGAAATTCCGGGCATTATCTGACATACAGGACACACTACCATTTGAACCTTGCACAAACCTAGTTATAAAAACCTCTATGTATATAGCATTTTATGGGTTCCTAAGGCCTAGAGAATTCATGATTGCAACACAATCAGACAATCAATTATGTCTCATCAAAGAGGATTTAAAAAAGGTAAATGACCATTACATCCTATCACTCCGACATTCAAAGATCAGACAAACAGGCCATCCGGTTGAAATACCCTTTTACCCGACTGGAAATAACTGGTGCCCAGTTAAAATCCTAGACACTTACTTAGCACAGATCAAAGATAATCCCAGCCACTCTCCGCTTTTTACACTGCAAGGCAATCCACTAGCTACTACCAAGTTCATGTTTTACATTCGTACTCTGTGCATTAAATTAGGCTGGGACCCCGCATCCCCTTCTGGACATTTATTCAGGATAGGGGCCGCATCAGCCACGTCCAGTACTAATACGCCAGTTCACATAATTAAAAAATTAGGGCATTGGGAATCTGCTATATACCACAGATACATACCACACCCAGAGAAAGAGTTAAGACAAGCATTTAAGAACCTTGTATCATAATTATGTTAAGAATAAAGATCTGCAATCTTTTTTGCCCTCTTTTTTACAGGCCTTCACTCTACGTCGGTTCCGGCACACCTCTTTAACCAATCATATGGTATTTCACAGTCACTAATTAACAGACCACAAGTTTAAGGCCGTAGGCCTGTATTTGTGGGAGGAGTTAGCGTTCCTATAAAACGCTACTCTCCTCTCCTTACCTTTGCCGTGACGTACGCTGTTCACCCCAACCACCGCACCCTCTCATATTCACACAATACCTTGGGGGGGGCCTCTTTTTTTACAGGCCTACACCCTACGTCGGTTCCGGGACACCTCACCGACTTTAACCAATCATATGGTATTTCACAGTCACTAATTCACCGACCACAAATATATATATATATATATATATATATATATATATTTATTATTAACCTGCATTATCTTTGTTTTCCTTAAATATTTTTACTCCTTTCATTTAATTCTACTCTTTCTGTTGTTTTCTTGAAGAAAATTTTTGTTTATTTTATCTCTGCCCTTTATGACACTGACCTTTCTCAGGTCAGCCTACTGTCCAGTCCCTGCCCTGTGTTTTTTCGTTAATCTCTCTATTTATCAGGACTTTGTACCATACTGAAAAGTTTTTTTTGGCGAGTTTTTTTATCACGTCGCGCCACTGCTGTAGCTGCGGCCCGTTCTAGTCACGCCCGCGATCTATCTGAACCGCCCTTGTTGTCGTTAATTTGATAGACGCGCAAACCCGCCGCCCTCCTTCTTGCCGGCGCCCAAATTTTATTCGGCAGTTTGGTTTTTCTGGTTTCGCACGCTTTTCATGACAGCTCTTCACTCTCCATGCCCGATCAGAATTGCATATCTGTCAAAACGTAAGTAAGCATTGATTTAAGCTCCCCTGCTGGTACATGTTATTTTGTTGTTACAAATCCTTTAGTGAACACCTTTAGTGAACACCTTTAGTGAAGACCTATTTTAGTCTATTTGTTTTTATTTCAGCTTGCCCTTCATTATATACACAGCTCTGTGCCTATTCGAGATTGACCCCCTTGTGCCTCTTTATTGAGAGTGCCCCCCCCCCCGTGCTTTACTTCTGAGGGTGAACTAAATTGTCCACCAGGGTGAACCCCTTGTTTTTATTGATTAGACAGGTTACATAGTTACATAGTTACATAGTTAGATAGCTGAAAAGAGACTTGCGTCCATCAAGTTCAGCCTTCCTCACACCTGTTTTTTGCTGTTGATCCAAAAGGCAAAAAAAAAAAAAAAAACACAAAAAAAAAATAAAAAAAAATAACCCAGTTTGAAGCACAATTTTGCAACAAGCTAGGACAAAAAATTCCTTCTTGACCCCAGAATGGCAGTCAGATTTATCATTGAATCAAGCAGTTATTACCCTACATTGAAAGATTATATCCTTGAATATTCTGTCTTTGCAAGTATGCATCTAGTAGCTGTTTGAACATCTGTATGGACTCTGATAAAACCACTTCTTCAGGCAGAGAATTCCACATTCTGATTGTTCTTACAGTAAAAAAACCTTTCCTTTGCCTTAGACGAAATCTTCTTTCTTCCAGTCTAAACGCATGGCCTCGTGTCCTATGTAAAGTCCAGTTTGTGAATAGATTTCCACACAATGGTTTGTATTGGCCCCGAATATATTTGTATAATGTTATCATATCCCCTCTCAGGCGACGTTTTTCTAAACTAAATAGGTTTAAATTTGTTAACCTTTCTTCATAGCTGATATGTTCCATTCCTTTTATTAATTTTGTAGCCCGCCTCTGCACTTTTTCTAGTGCCATGATATCCTTCTTTAGAACAGGTGACCAAAATTGCACAGCATATTCAATATGTGGTCTTACCAGTGATTTATAGAGAGGCAAAATGATATTCTCGTCCCGAGAATGAATGCCCTTTTTCATGCATGACAATACCTTACTGGCCTTGGCCACTGCTGATTGACATTGCACATTGTTGCATAGTTTGTTGTCTATAACAATTCCCAAGTCCTTTTCGTGTGTTGTTATCCCTAATTCACTTCCATTAAGGGTATACGTTGCTTGTGTATTCTTTACGCCGAAGTGCATAACTTTGCATTTTTCAACATTAAATTTCATCTGCCATTTGAGTGCCCAGTCCTCCAGTCTATCTAAATCCTTCTGCAGCAAAGTAATATCTTGCTCACATTGTATTATTTTACAAAGTTTTGTGTCATCTGCAAACACTGAAACATGACTTTCAATGCTGTCTTCAAGATCATTTATAAAAATGTTAAATAGAAGGGGTCCCAGAACAGACCCCTGAGGGACACCACTTGCCACCTCTGTCCAGCTTGAAAATTTACCATTAACGACAACTCTTTGTATTCTGTTTTTAAGCTAATGTTCTACCCAAGAACAAGCATTTTCATCTAGACCGATTTCCTTGAGTTTGAACACTAATCTTTTGTGTGGAACTGTATCAAATGCCTTGGCAAAATCCAAATAGATCACATCCACTGCAACACCCTGATCTATACTTCTACTTACTTCTTCGTAGAACGCAATCAAGTTAGTTTGACATGACCTGTGCTTCATAAAACCGTGCTGATTTTTGCTGATAACCATATTCTTCTCAAGGAATTCTTGAATATTATCCCTTAATAACCTTTCAAATATTTTACCAGCCACAGAAGTTAAGCTCACAGGTCTATAATTTCCAGGCAAGGATTTTGAACCCTTTTTGAATATAGGAACCACATCTGCCTTCCTCCAATCCTCTGGAACACTTCCTGAAAGAAAAGAATCTTGAAAGATTAAAAACAGAGGTTCACTTATTTCTACACTTAGTTCCTTAAGTACACGTGGATGGATACCGTCAGGCCCTGGAGATTTGTTTATATTAACTTTCTTTAGTTGCTGCAGCACATTGTCTTGAGTTAACCAATTACAATTATTCTGCAAGTTTTTAGTAGCAATCATTTGCACATCTATTGCCATGGGTTATTTAGAATTCCTGCCTTTTCTTGGTCTTCATTAACTAACACCCCCGTTTCAGTTTTAAGTGTACCTATACTTTCATTTTTGGGTTTTTTGGAATTTATGCACTTAAAAAATGCTTTGGGGTTTGTTTTGCTCTCTTTAGCTATCATTTTTTCATTTTGAAGTTTAGCAAGTTTAATTGCCTTTTTGCACGCATTATTTGCTTTCTTATATCTTTTATAAGATCCATCTGATTTGTCTGATTTAAATGCTTTAAATGCCCTTTTCTTATTTTTAATCTCTTGTTTTACTTCTCTACTAAGCCACATTGTTCTTAATTTGTTTCTTTTATACTTATTTCCCAATGGAACATACTGAGAAATGTACCTTTCTAATATTTGTTGGAAGATGATCCATTTATCCTCAGTGTTCTTTTCACTAAAGAGTTTATGCCAGTCAATATATTGTAAAGCTTCCCTTATCTTATTGAAATTGGCCTTTTTAAAATTATATGTTTTAGTATACCCCATGTGCTTTTGTTTTTTTGAGTTTATTTCAAAGGACACTATATTGTGATCACTATTTCCCAAGTGCTCACCTACTTGAATGTTGGTCAAAAGATCAACGTTGTTTGTTAAAACCAGGTCCAGACAAGCGTCCATTCTAGTTGGTGCTTGTACAAGTTGTGACATGAAGTTGTCATTTAACAAGTTTAAAAACCTAATTCCCTTTGCTGAGCTACTAGTCCCTATGTCCCAATTTATGTCTGGGTAATTAAAATCTCCAATAATTAAAGTGTTACCAAGATTTGCAGCTTTCTCAATTTGCTCAAACAGCTGTTGTTCCTCGTCAATATTAACATTAGGTGGTTTATAACATATCCCAACCAATAGTTGGTTTCCCTTCTTTTCCCCCAAGCAGATATTTACCCATAAAGCTTCCACATTTTCCTCATCGCATTCAATTTGCTTAAGATTTGGCTTTAAATCATGGTTGACATACAAACATACCCCACCACCCTTCTTGTTTTTCCTATCCTTCCTAAATAATGTGTACCCATTTAAGTTAACTGCCCAGTCATGTGTCTCATCCCACCATGTTTCAGTTATGCCTATTATATCATATTGTTTAGTGTATGCTAATGCCTCTAGTTCCCCCATTTTGTTATTTAGGCTCCTTGCATTAGTAAGCATACATTTAATATCATGCGTCTCTTGTTTATTTTGTGAATTACCAACATTACATAGCTTCTCTGTTCTGAGCTTGCCCCTCCCCCCGTCTCCACCCTCCTTATACTGTTCTAAAGCCCATCTCCTTTCTGTCCTATCTCCATTTTGTAGATTGCTATGACCCTCCCCCCCTACTACTAGTTTAAAATCTCCTCCAACCTTCTAGCCATCCTATCCCCCAGCACTGCAGACCCCCTTCCGTTTAGGTGCAATCCATCACTACTAAATAGGTTGTACCCAATCGCAAAGTCGGCCCAGTGCTCTAAAAACCCAAAACCCTCCTTCCTGCACCAAGACTTCAGCCACGCATTAACCTCTCTAATCTCCCGCTGCCTTTCCACTGTAGCACGTGGCACAGGTAATATCTCAGAGAATACCACCTTGGAGGTCCTTTTCTTGAGTTTGCTACCTAATTCCCTGAAATCATTCTTTAGGACCTTCCATCTTCCTCTTACTTTGTCATTGGTACCAACATGGACCATGACCGCTGGGTCATCCCCAGCCCCTCCCAATAATCCATCCACATTATTATATTGACAGTTTAACTGCCATAACTATGTGGATGAACCCCACTGATGCCTTGTTTTTTCAACACAATTTAGCCTTAGATAGCTACTCTGAGTCCCCTTTAAAGGTGACTGAATATTTTATCTTGGTTAACCCCTAATAAGAAAAGCCTCTGCCTTTGCTTTTGTTTGACAAGATAAGAAAAGCCTCTGCCTTTGCTTTTGTCTGACAAGTCTGTTAAAATTATAATGAAAAAAAAAAAATTATATATACCCATTGGTATACTGATTCTGTGGTGAACCCACTATTTTACTGGTCATCATGTTGGACAAACCAGAACCTGCAGTGTCAGCAGAACTAAAGGCCTGGCTTCAAGCTGCAATTGCAGACTGTATCCCAAAGCCTTGCCAGCATTCCGTGACCAGCCAACCCCTACTGCCACCATCACTCAGTTGTCTGACTCTGATGATTCCAGGGTCTCTGACCATGACGAACCCCCACGTCAGCTCCCTTGGAAGGGTGGCAGTGCTTCTGCTGGCAAAGGCAAAGCCCCAGCAAAGAAAGCTAAATTGTCTCATGCCAAACCCACTTTAAATACAGAATTTGACCCCGTAAAGGGTTCAACCTCTAGCTATCACCTACAAGTGATGGACGAATACAATGTGTATCCAGATGAGGATCTCCCACAAGACCCTTTTTCTTCTTGTTACTGAGACTGTCCTCCTACCCCAAAACCAGTCCTTTCAGGACATTGATCCCATGACTAATGCTAATTTGGATAATACTAAGGACACTATACTACTGGATACCAATGGTTGTCCTCTTTTTGACCCATGCTGTATTGGACACCCCCTGATCACATTGCCAAATACTGCAGATTATGGCTTCGTAAACCACTAGAAAAGGAGGTTAGAGACAATTTAAGGTAGCCTTATCCGCGAATACCAAGACAACATATGTCCATGGCCTACAATCATATTATGATAAGGTGGCTGTCACCTTTGAACTTGACCCACTCCTGGTCACTTTTCTAACTAAGACAGGTACGATCCCCGCAAAAGCATCAAAATAGGTTTAAAAGCCACACAAGACAAGCTGATGGATATAGCGGGCCCGCTTATCCAGATTTTTATAACTGCTGACGAAAAGATAGCAGGTGGCAACTTCAACGCACACATGGTGCGTGAATGGGCACAAAGAGCGTTAGGCCTGTTAGGGAACACCACTACTTCAATTGAACTTCGTAAAGCTATGCTATATAAAATGTATGCCAATCTGGCAGAACTAGGCACCAAAGAACTTGTTCCAGAGGCTAACAGACTTTTATTTGGGGACAGGTTCATACGTGACCTGAATAAACATGTATCTGTGTTTACCTCCCTCAATAAGGCACAATTGAGCCTTTGCAGGGTGTTTAGAACCCAGAGTTTTTCCGGGAGAGCTGGTCGCTACAGGGGCCGAACCACTGGCAGAGCTGCCTTTAACCATCAGACACATGGAATTCGGGCAATACCCATTTCTACCACAAACCGTTCTTTCCCTCTAGAGGATTCATAAGAGGACGTGGATCTGCTTCGCTCCGTGGCACACTGCTACAGGTAATCGACTTTCCTTATTCTCAAGTTTTGCAGGCCGATTAACCCTTTTTTTCCAACAGTGGTCTCTGTGGAGTGTTGATCATTATTTAATGTGTAGTTTGCAATATATATATGTATTATATGGTATGGTGCATATATATATCTAATATGAATGTACATTTAGCTGTATAAAATGGGTGTATGAAGTATTGCAGGCCTTTTTGCTTAGATTTGAAAAAGTTACATTTTCAATGACATTTCCACAAGGTTAACAGCTAAAAGGTTGAAGTTAAATTAGAACAAACACATGTGTTGTCAGTCAAATGTATACAAAACACTTCACTTAATTTTGAAGCTAACTATAGGCAGAGCCATCTAGGGTATATTCCAAACTTAGATATTCAATACATTACATCATGCAACAAGTTAGAAAACCTTTTTGGGAGTATTACACAGGTGGGGGCTGCTTTATGGAGGACAAAATGGCTATTTAACTGAAGGAGAAAGAGTGGGACATTGTCATTCAGTCATTCATTCATTCATCTACTCTTACTCTGCATGCTGTCACCACACATCTGAAAGGTATACAGGGACATATGCTGTAGCCACTAATACATTTGGTAAGATTAATTATTTACTGACTATTTTTGCATTCTGTAACATTCATTCAATACACTTTTATCTTATATTTATTTGAGTCATTGTTTCATTTATTACAATATTATTACAGTGCCTTTTGGGTCTTCAGACACTGGATTATTTTAGTGATAGTCAAGTTATCATCTAGAATGGTTAAGAAAAACAGTATTTATAAGTAATTTCAGAACGGAAGGGTCAGCTCCGTATACAGCTATAGATTGCATAAAGACACACTAAGCTTAGAATGACCCAGAGTGACCTTTTGTCAGTAAAGGTCCACATCATACCTGAAGCGAGCCATAACTATCAATATTGAAGGATCACCGAAAACCGACAGTCTCTATTAACTCGGGATCCATGGATCCTTCAAACCGTATCAGGTTTCCATATAGATTTTGCAAACGATCCTCTGCAGAGGTCTCCCCCCCTCCCCCCCTCCTCTGCACATGTCTCAAGAGGTCGTTTAGCGTGACCCTGGAGGCTGCGCTAATCGACCTTGTCGCCAAGGGAGCTATAGAACATTCTCTGACCTCTCACAGATTCATAAGCACCATGTTTCTGGTCGGAAACAGTCGTGAGACTTTCGATCAGTTATTAATCTTATTGTATTTTATTGTTTACCAACATTTCAAAATGGAGGATATCCATCTCTTGCGAGACCTACTCTGCGAGGGAGACTGGTTCTCCCGTTTTGACTATAAAGATGCGTATCTCATGGTTCCTATAACACCGGCCCATCGCTGTTTCCTACAGTTTAGATGGCATCAAGATTTATGGCAGTTCACATGCCTCCCCTTCGAACTCTGTTCCGCACCTTGGTGTTTCACCAGGCTGATGAAACTGGTCATGGCCTTGCTACGATCTCAGGAGATTCGCTCCGTCATACAGGGAGTGCAGAATTATTAGGCAAGTTGTATTTTTGAGGATTAATTTTATTATTGAAAAACAACCATGTTCTCAATGAACCCAAAAAAACTCATTAATATCAAAGCTGAATATTTTTGGAAGTAGTTTTTAGTTTGTTTTTAGTTATAGCTATTTTAGGGGGATATCTGTGTGTGCAGGTGACTATTACTGTGCATAATTATTAGGCAACTTAACAAAAAACAAATATATACCCATTTCAATTATTTATTTTTACCAGTGAAACCAATATAACATCTCAACATTCACAAATATACATTTCTGACATTCAAAAACATAACAAAAACAAATCAGTGACCAATATAGCCACCTTTCTTTGCAAGGACACTCAAAAGCCTGCTATCCATGGATTCTGTCAGTGTTTTGATCTGTTCACCATCAACATTGCGTGCAGCAGCAACCACAGCCTCACAGACACTGTTCAGAGAGGTGTACTGTTTTCCCTCCTTGTAAATCTCACATTTGATGATGGACCACAGGTTCTCAATGGGGTTCAGATCAGGTGAACAAGGAGGCCATGTCATTAGATTTTCTTCTTTTATACCCTTTCTTGCCAGCCACGCTGTGGAGTACTTGGACGCGTGTGATGGAGCATTGTCCTGCATGAAAATCATGTTTTTATTGAAGGATGCAGACTTCTTCCTGTACCACTGCTTGAAGAAGGTGTCTTCCAGAAACTGGCAGTAGGACTGGGAGTTGAGCTTGACTCCATCCTCAACCCGAAAAGGCCCCACAAGCTCATCTTTGATGATACCAGCCCAAACCAGTACTCCACCTCCACCTTGCTGGCGTCTGAGTTGGACTGGAGCTCTCTGCCCTTTACCAATCCATCCATCTGGCCCATCAAGACTCACTCTAATTTCATCAGTCCATAAAACCTTAGAAAAATCAGTCTTGAGATATTTCTTGGCCCAGTCTTGACGTTTCAGCTTGTGTGTCTTGTTCAGTGGTGGTCGTCTTTCAGCCTTTCTTACCTTGGCCATGTCTCTGAGTATTGCACACCGTGCTTTTGGGCACTCCAGTGATGTTGCAGCTCTGAAATATGGCCAAACTGGTGGCAAGTGGCATCTTGGCAGCTGCACGCTTGACTTTTCTCAGTTCATGGGCAGTTATTTTGCGCCTTGGTTTCTCCACACGCTTCTTGCGACCCTGTTGACTAATTTGAATGAAACGCTTGATTGTTCGATGATCACGCTTCAGAAGCTTTGCAATTTTAAGAGTGCTGCATCCCTCTGCAAGATATCTCACTATTTTTGACTTTTCTGAGCCTGTCAAGACCTTCTTTTGACCCATTTTGCCAAAGGAAAGGAAGTTGCCTAATAATTATGCACACCTGATATAGGGTGTTGATGTCATTAGACCACACCCCTTCTCATTACAGAGATGCACATCACCTAATATGCTTAATTGGTAGTAGGCTTTCGAGCCTATACAGCTTGGAGTAAGACAACATGCATAAATGATGATGTGGTCAAAATACTCATTTGCCTAATAATTCTGCACTCCCTGTATATCTGGACAATATCCTCCTTATGACTCAGGACCCAGACACTCTACGCCTCCAAACAGACATGACCACGGCTCTATTACAGAACTTGGGGTTTGTGATCAATGTCAAAAAATCCGTCTTCACCCCGTCTCAGATGGTTCAGTAACTTGGATTCCAAATTGATTCAGTTTTGGCTGTCCTACAACTCCCTTCAGTAAAGATCAAGAACATCAAAAAAGCCATCAGAAAAATTCTAGCCTCTTCAACTATCCGCCTTCGCGACTTAACTCGCATAATCGGACTGCTCTCCGCCTCTATACAAGCGAGTTTCCCAGCTCCTTTACACTATTGTGCAATGCAACGTCTGAAGACTCGCTCTTAAGTCACTCTGCATCTTACGAGCAACAGATCTCACTGATGGACGAAGTCCAACTCGAACTGAACTGGTGGCTTTATTGGAGGCATGCGCGGAACGGGAGAGCGATTTTTGGTTCGCAACCAGATTATATCCTATAGTCAGCTGCCAGCCTTCTAGGCTGGGGTGCATCATGTTGGGATCTCTCTACCGGAGGTCGTTGGTCCCCATCAGAACGTGCACTGCACATCAATTTCCTTGAGTTGATTGCCGGTTCGTTTGTGATTCGCAACTTCGCCAAGGACTCTTACAATTGTTCCCTAGTGCTGAGGATGGACAACATCTCAGCTGTTCAATACGTGAATCACATAGGTTGATCCTGTTCCAAAATGCTCTCAGACCCCACAAAAGAATTATACCAATTTTGTCTGGACAGGATCCTCTCCCTTTGAGCGGAGTATCTGCCTGGTTCCGACAACCTAGTCACATATTGGTTCTCTCAACACTGGAGAGACTCCAGCGACTGGCAACTGGACCCACATGGTTTTTACCGTCTCCACCTTCTTCGGGGTCCATTCGACCTCGACCTATTTGCGTCTCATCTGAATTGTCAGACGGATGCTGTGGCGAAAGTAACCTTGCCACTGGTTTTTGGAGGGGCCTATTTGCCAGCCTCCTGCCCTGCGACTATGGCCCTGGGATGTATTGCCCTTTAAAGAACTGACTTGGGGCTTATGGACTGGTATTATACTGTTCCTGGTTTTTGGAGGGGCCCTTAAACTACTATGGAGCAGTGTTACCCCAGATAACTATGCCATGGAGCCAATTCGCATAACGAAAGACTATGTGAAAGACTTTGGCTCCATGGCAATTGAACTGTATGTATGTGATCTGAGCGCCATTCCGTAATAATGTGCACTCAGATCTAAGCTATCTGGGGATATGTTGAATGTACCTGTTTTATGCAATAGCTGCACAGTTATATATTTTTATGTATTTTATTGTATTTTGCTACCATGTGGCTAATGGAGTTTTGCCTCTGTCCTTGGAGATAATTGGATCACTTCCCAATTATCTCCAGGATAGAAGACTCTGTGGAACTGGTTTTGGGCAGAAAAGCCATGCTTCATTTGATCACAAAGGATGTTGATCTAACTTTTTACCCACTGGACCAATTTGTATGATTTTGACGTATGTTGGTAAAATGTACGTTTTATGTGAATGTGATGTATACTTTTAGAGTTATGAATATTGTGTAAAACTGTATTTTCCTGCCTGTGATAATTAAGTTAGACCATTGAGTTCAGTAATTATATCACAGGCAGAGGAGAGGATTTTGTGTGGGAGTGTCTGAGTGTATTGTACGTATTGATTGGTTGTTCTGCAAAACGCTGTGGGCAGTACTATGTGTGTAAAATGTTAATAAAAGAGGCTGTATGTGCCAGTACAGTCAGTTCTTCTTCACCCTCAATCTAGTGTCCTGTCTCTTATTGGGGGAATTGCTATATCACTACAAGGGATTGCTATGCTTTGCATGCTCCCTTGGATAATCACTTCTAAGCTATTTTAAGAGCTTGTTACTGCTTGACTCTCTTGGAGGAGAGGTTCACCCACTGGAACCTGGAGCCTGGTCGTAGGTCCAGGGTGGGTAGGAGACGGCGATACCCCAACCAAGCTGCGGCGGTTCGTGGGATCTGCGGTGGTTGTGGTGTCTGGTGGAGTGCTTGGAGCCCTCTGAAAGCGCTAGGAGCATCTTTCAATGGAGGTACCCAGTCGGGGTGCCAGGTGATCCGTTACAGGTGCTTTTTTCAGCCTTTGTCAGTCTTGGCCAATGACTGGAGCTTATGCTTTCCCTCTGTTCTCCATGATCCCTCGCACTCTCCATCATCTCAGGACTATAGGGATGGGGGGGTGCTGTGTGTGAGAGGTGCATGTGTGGTGCTGTGTTTTTGAGAGGGTGCTCTGTGTGTGGGGGGGAGGCTGTGTTTGTGAGGGGTGCTTTGTGTGTGTGTGTGTGTGTGGGTCTATATATTGTGGGAGGGGGATTTAGGAGTAATTAATAAAAAAAATTTATTACTATTTAAAAAAAAAAAAAAAAAAACAACATGCCTAAATAACCTTTATGTCCCCTCTGCTTAATTTTTCCTCAGGGAGAGGGAACATTGCCCTGGTGGTCCGGTGGAGATGAACAGGACAAATCTGCCTGCTGCTCCTCTGGTTGCAGACAGAGTCTAGTCCGCCCGCGAGATTTTCGGAGCGTTGCCGTGGTAACGCAACGCTCCGCAACCTTCCGCATCCCTGTGGGGATATTTATTGGATGATAATAGTAAACAGTCGAGAGTTGCCCACTATTTCAATTCTCTAGATCCCAAAGATCGTTATCATGTAAGTGAAATGTATTCCATATAAATAAAATCACAATTTGTTATAAAAATAGATACAATTTATTTTTATAATTTAAATAATAATATGTAACATGCGTGATAATAATCAATTAATATTTAGTATAACATAGTATGCAATACAATGGCAATGGCAATACATATTCCAATGTTTAACACAGTAAAATCTACAGCACCAATTGATTTATGAGGGTATTTCACACAGAGACAAAGAAAGTTTCCTTTTACACAGCGCAGCGAAAGGCCATAAAACTTTGGCTAACAGTTAGATCAACTGAGTAACCCTTTCAACGCTGGTTAGATCCTCCTAGGCATATAATACCTATTCTCATGTAATTTGAATTAAAATAACATTTAAACCTGCATTAAACCCGCATTAATAATTTCCTGTAACCATCCAATAAGAGTAATCTACCAGATTCTATAAGCCGAATTTTTATTTGCCTAAAAAAGACATCTTATCTTATTTTAGAGCAAATCAATACATCTGGATAAAAACAATGGTATGCTAACATGTGATAATATCACACTAATATATATATATAATTATCATTAATTCCACCTGCAGAATGGAATGTTTATAACTATATATTCTTTAGTTAACCAAGATTTCTAAATATCGAAATCTGACCGTGATTTAACCAGTCATATATCATGCTATTAGATTTTTAATTAATTTAGATTAATTAAATAAAACCAGCATAATTACCAGTTAAGTAGATGTTTTCATCAGATGCTTTTAGATAGTCCCAGGAACTTAAATGCGTGTATGATTGATTGCATGGAAGTATGCAAGTGTTGCTTGAGTGTTAGCCTCAGAGTGAATGTCTGTCATAGGCCTCTCTGCATGTCCGAATCTGAAAGCCCAACTTTCTCTTTCAACTCCGACTGACTCTTCTCTGACTCACTTGCTTTTCTCACTTAGCCTGCGATCCTGACTTTTAAAGGGCCAGACTTTCTGTACGTCATTAGGTGATAAAGCCAATAGGAATCTGAAGGTGTGTTCAACCTGCAGATTGCAGTTTAGGTATTTGGTCCATAGAGGGCATTATCGTCTCACTAAACTTTCCTATCCAGGAAAGAGTTAACTTTTCCTGATGGCTATTTTTGACGTAATTTGGCTTATCTATATGACTACCTATAACTTAGATTTTCTGTCAGTTCAAAGCGTTTGCCTCAGTCTTTGTGTCGGCAATTTCTGTTGTAATTTCTAAAACTGACAGTTTAAACTTAATTTCAACTTTTACTTTACAATGAGACCTTGTGAAATTTAGAAAGTAAAATTAATTACTGAGTCTTATCTGGTCACTGGTGTCTGGCTTTCTTGTGTGAAGCTAACATTAAAGGGACTCTATAGTCAACATATAAAAGCAAGAAAGACAGGTCCCCCAGCCTTCCTTCTTGCTTCTATATGTACTTTAATTTATTAAAAATAATTTTCGAAGCGTTTTTATATTAAAAACTTACCTCCGTTCCGGTCATGTAACTTAGTAGTTTTTTTGAGAGTGCGTCATGACGTGTGGGCGTGAGTGCGTGCGTTCGCCGTGATGACGGAGTAGGAGGGGAGCCCGCCATGCCTCGCCGAGGTAGCCGCGCCTGAAACTCTCCCGCGCTGTGCAAGAGATCGATCATACAACCTGTTTATTTTCCCCTCAAGGAGTGTCCCCATGCTGGCCTTTGGTGTCGGAACGGAAGCAGAACCGAACAACAGTGCCAACGATAACCGCCGAAAACTGTGTGTCAACAGCCTCAGCTCAAGACTCGGAGTGCTGTCTCTCTAAAACATACTTCGTTTTGTGCCCACTTGGTTGACGTTTTGAAGCCCTGCTGGAAGTGTACTATGTATCCCTATTGTACATACGCTGGGAATAATACGGTGAAGTAGAACTTTATATACTTGAAACCTTTAAATTTTTTCTGCACTCCGTAGCAGCGAGTACAAACGCATACCTTAATTGCCTGATATTGAGTGTAAACTCAAAAGTGCTGACATTTATACCCTGAACTCTCTATACTCTGAGCTTAATCCAGCTCAATAAGTAAAAAAGGCAAAAGGAAAAATACGGGAAAAAACAAAAAAAAGTAAAAATATATAAAAAAATAGAAAAAAAAAGGAGAAAATATATATAATAAAAAAAAACAAAAAAAAAAAAACAAGAGAGACACGATATCGCTATAACCACACAGGTTTTGTATTTGTTTTTTATTTTTTTTCTCTTTCTGGCTATGGCTGAGGCACCAATTACCGTGCAATAAGGGGCAAAGGCTGAAAGAACCCTGATCACAGTATAGACATCAGGCAAATTCGACAATACATTTAAAAAGATTCTTAAAAGAAAGGACGAGAGGAGGGGAGCAGTGCTGGAAAAGGGGGGAAAAAAAAAAGTCCACAGAAGGTTGTAGGTAGCAGGGAGAAAGAGAAAGTAAGAGAAAGTAAAAGACAACCAAAAGAAAAACTAAAAGAAAACGGAAAAGACTTAAGGAAGATCTAAGCAAGTCGGACCAAAGACTGAATAAAGATTGATTGGTGGGCTTGTTCTCTCCATAAGCTGTGAATTGCTATAACATGGCTACGAAAAAAACACATGAAACCAAACTCTCTTCTAGGAAAGACAAAAAAGACCTCTCCCAAGATAAATCTCAGGATAAATCACTCACAACATATTTTTCCCCCCAGCAACATAAGAACTCCAAACATAGATTAAATGAGATGGATGTGACCTTGGAAACTTTGGATCCAGGACCAATAAGTAATCCTGATAAAGAGTTAATAACCATTTCCTTGCTCCAAACTAGTTTTAAGACCAACCTGGATGAGTTCAAAGCAGAATTGGCTTCAACTGCCGCAGAAATCAAACTGGATATTAAAACTGAAATAAAAGTTCTCGCTGCAAAAATGGAAACTTTTGAAGACCATCTCAAACAACTAGACTCCCAAGTAAAAAATTTAACAGAAGATCACGATAAAACTCAGCGGGACATTCTAAATCTTCAAAACAAATTATCTGATCTAGAAGATCGCTCTAGACGGAAAAATCTACGCTTTAGAGATATTCCAGAAAAAGGCAGTCAAGAGGATGTTAAGCAATCCGTGACGGAGTACTTAATTATATTGGGTGTCCCCTTTAAATCTTTAGATTTGATAATAGAAAGATGCCATAGGACATTCAAACCACAAGCTATTCAAAATGATTCTCCTCGAGACATTATAGCATGTTTTTTTTCATTTGATTTCAAAGAAACCATCCTGAAACTTGCAAGAACCAACCCAGTCTCTGAAGGTCCTTTTCAGAAAGTCAAAGTATTTCAGGACTTATCCTTCGAAACTAGAACAAAACGAAAAACATTCAGCTTTGCCACTCGATCTCTGAGAAGCCACAATATAAAATACAAGTGGCTTTTCCCTCTAAAACTCAGCCTTTCCTTTGAAGGCAAGAGAGAAATATTTGAGACCAATGCATCTCTAATAGATTGGCTCAAAAACAATAAATTATTGCTGTAGATTTATAATCGTATAATATAGGGGGGGAAACGCCCTTAAGGGTGGTCAGAAAGTGGAATAAGAGAAATGTGATGAGAGAGAGAGAGGGAGGGGAGGGTATTTGAAAATTATATTAATTAAGGCAATTTTTTTTTTTTTTTTTTTTACAATTTGTCCTTATTCTATATTCGTGGGTAAAACCACCCGGAAGGGGGAAGGAAGAGAAAAGGGGAAGAAAAAGGGAAAGAAAAGGGGGAAATAACATAGGATATCACTTTTTGCGCTCACATATTGCATAATGTATTAAAAATATAAATTAGTCACCATAGGTATCCTATAGGTGTTGTATTATAAGAAGGATACCCATGTCTAAGTAAATTCACTATCACTTTATAGGTCTTATGTAAAACTGCTGCTAATCAATTAACACTTTAAAAGCTAGGGAGTTGTCCCAAGTGAGATAATTCACCACAAATTCACCAATTTCTCCACAAGCTTAAGTCACTAGCAATTAACGTTTACACACAAAATATTCTTATTGTGTGCACTATGTATAAATAATGATAGACTAATTAAGATATTTATAAATTAAATAAAAATTTGGGGATATTTTTTTTTTATTTTATTTTTTTTTCTTTTCTCTCTTTCCCTCTCATTGTCTCTCTCCCCCTGCTATATAATGGGAGAGAAGCAACACAACAAAGGGAGGGCAATTCAGGGGCGGGTTTCTAACTCAGGCATGGTTCAGGGTTCCCCTCTTGTGTAGCTATGCTACTCGATTTTCATTGTACCTATATGGCTTTCAATGACTACAATAGCATTAGGTTTTTACCTAAACGGTTGAATGTAGATGGGGGGCTTATTCAGTGCCCTCCATCAGATGGTATACATGTTGGGTGTTGTATTCCTTTTTTTTATTTAAATGATAGTGTGACAAGTTATTTTTGGTTTTGTTTTTTTCAGGAAGTCAAAAAATATTGTCTATATGTATTTCTATGTTGAACTTTTTATCCCTGAATGTCCAGGGGCTTAATACAAATAAGAAAAGGCACAGACTGTATGATTCGTTGATGAAACTAAACATACAGGTAGCGTTTCTACAAGAAACGCACTGGCTTAAAGACACTAAACAAACTTGGGGTGGAGAAAATTTTGCAACGGTGATTCAGGCCTCACTAACAGAAAAAAAAAAGAGGTGTGGCAATTATATTCAGAAAAGATATTAACTTGGATATTCTCCATATTGAATTGGATTTAGAAGCGAGGTTCATTATTCTATTATGTAAGATTGAAGATAGAGTTTTTACTCTGGTTAATGTTTATTTACCTAATGTCGATCCAATGACCAAATTTTCCCTGATAATGGATAAAGTCGATAAAATCTGCAGGGGACATTTGATCATTGCTGGGGACTTTAACTGTGTTAGTGATCCAGTTATGGATAGAACTTTTTTATCTTCCTTATCAAACAACAAAGGAGCTATCAAACAAGCAAAAAAATTGAATAATATTTGTAAACAATATAATCTATACGATATGTGGAGACTATTACACCCTTCTGAAAAAGATTTTTCCCATCTATCCGGGGTGTATGGTACTTACTCCCGGATAGATTTTTGCTTAACAAATGCCAACACCATTCCGCTCTTTAACCATATTAATCTAAGGGAAAACACTTGGTCAGATCACAGTTTCGTCCTATTTGATCTTGGGGATTCTCCCCCTCTACATCGTAATACTTGGAGACTAAATGATAACATTATAAAAGACCCTAGTAATAGGGAGGACCTTACCAAATTATTGAAATATTTTTGGGCAGAAAACGACCCGGGAGATACCTCTCCGTTAATAAATTGGTGCACTCATAAATCGGTAATGAGGGGCTATCTAATTAAAATAGACCACTTTCTTAAGAAAAAGAACGGCACAATACTGCCTGACTTATATATCGAATTCTACTCATGTTCTAAAAAGAATAAATTAAAATCTTCTCCGGAGTTGAGAACCCAATTAAAAGTTTTACAAACTCAAATTAACTTAAAAGAAGAGGAAAAAATTAAGCAAAATATATATAAACTAAAATTAAATCATTACGTCTCGGGTAATAGAGCGAGTAAAAGTTTAACTAGGAGATTACGCAATCAACAAGCAAAAAACAGGGTAGAAAAGCTGGTGGTTGACCATATTGTATACTCCACTCCATCTGAGATTGGACAAAAGTTTAACCAGTTTTACCAAGACCTTTACAATCTAAGGCTATCCCCAGAAACCAAAGACATCAAGGAATATTTATTAAATTCCCAATTGCCGAGAATTTCTTCCCAGGATTTGACCAATTTAAATAGAAAGATTTCAACCGAAGAAGTACAATTTCAAATTGAGAGATTAGCTACAAATAAAACCCCTGGTCCTGATGGTTTTTCAAACTTATATTACAAATATATGAAATCCTATCTTTTAAAACCTCTTATGGAAATGTTTAATCAACTCGCAGAAAATGAGGCCATACCTAAGGAATTATTACAATCAAATATCGTCCCAATCTTAAAATCTGGAAAAGATAGTAGGGACCCAAGAAACTACAGACCGATCGCATTAATCAATGTAGATATGAAAATATATTCCGCCATTATTGCTGAGAGATTAAAAACGGTCATTACAAAACTGATCCACCCAGATCAAATAGGGTTCATCCCCGGAAGATGGGCATCAAATAATACTCGAAAGCTTATAGATATTATCGGTTCAGCAAAAGACCATAAGGAGCCCCTCCTGGCCCTGTCCCTGGACGCAGAAAAAGCGTTTGACAGGGTCGGGTGGGACTACCTTAGAGAACTCCTTAAGGCATACGGCTTTAAAGGTTGGATATATACTGCAATTATGGTACTGTACTCTTCCCCCTCGGCCAGAACTGTAGGTCCCAATATTACTTCGTCCTGGTTCGATCTTAAAAACGGAACAAGACAGGGGTGTCCCCTGTCACCGATTTTATATATTCTTTCTCTCGAACCTTTTGCGGTTAACATTAGAAACAACCATTTAATTAAGGGGGTCCCCACTAAAACTCAGGAGATAAAGATTGCACTATACGCTGACGATGCCTTGGTTATTCTCATATCTCCGGAGGAATCATTAGCCGCACTCATGAAAGAAATAGATACATTTTCTAATATTTCTAATTTCAAGTTAAATGTATCTAAATCCACAGCTTTAACCATCAATTTATCTTCGACACAGGTTGAAAGACTATCCCAAAAATACCAATTTATTTGGACTGACACAGAAATTAATTATCTGGGTCTTAGTTTTCCAGCAAATGCCTCTCATATAATGGAGAGGAATGTAATGCACTTAATGAAAGATATGAATCAAAATTTAAAAAAAATGGAAAAACCTCGAGACCTTATGGACAGGTAGAATCAATATTATTAATTCCTATATTTTACCGAAATGGCTGTATCTGTTTTCAATGGTCCCTCTCAAAATCCCTAAAGGTTGGCTTTTAATGATCCAATCGGCTATTAATAAATTCATCTGGAATAATAAAAAGCCTAGAATAAGTCAAAAAAATATCTCAAGAAAACTGTCCCAGGGAGGGCTAAACTTCCCAAATATTATAAATCTTTATCATGCGAACATTATACGACATATTTACATTTTACAAGAACCACAATTTTTTACTGAACCCTGGTATAAAATGGAATCCGAAGCTATACACGCTTCTAGCCTTTATTCCTATATCTGGTCAGATACTGGTAAGCTCTCGAGAGTGCTACCGTACTCCCCAATATCGCTGGCCCACACTTTGGAAATATGGACAGAAATTAAGAAAATCTTGGGTTTAACCAATCGAATCCTTAGAACCTGCAAATTAAATATATTAGAAGCTAATGTAGAAGATTTATCATTGAGACACTGGCCTAATAAGGACACTTTAACCATAGCGGATATTATGCAGGGTGATAATATTTTACCCTTTCAACAGTTAGTAGATAATTTGCATATTCCATCTAAAGAAATATTTACTTACTTTCGTATCAAACACTATATTCAGAAACATGTTGTTCAATCTACATTCCCATGCGTTAAAGAGCTGCAAACTCTATTCTCTTTTCAAACTGTACCCAAGATTATCTCGGTTGCCAACTCGCTACTTAAAGGCTTAGATCCCTTCCCCCATAGACTGGTTAAAACATGGGAAAAGGAACTTAATCTAGTGATCTCCCCAAACGACTGGTTTTCCTCCTTAATTTGGGTAAACAAATTTGTACATGGATTGAACCTGACTGAGTGCCACTTTAAGCTTTTATATAGGTGGTATTATACTCCAACAAGGTTGGCTAAAATGTACACTTCTCAAGACTCAACTTGCTGGAGATGTGGCACCTATTCAGGCACATATATTCATATTTGGTGGTATTGCCCAGCACTTAAGCCATTATGGGCCTGGACCTTCAATATATTTTCGGAAATATCAATGAATGAGGCTTCGTTTAATGATACAAACAAAAATCCAGCCTCGGCCCTCCTTCATCTGAATTGGCCTTTCAAATCAAGTAAATATAGATGTTTAGCTACTCACTGCTTTATTGCAGCCAAAGTTACCATTGCAAGACAATGGAAATCTTCCGAGCCTTTTCAGAAGGCCTCTCTAATTAAACAAGTTAAACTTCAATTAACAATGGAAAATGATATTCTTAATACCTGGTCACTGGCCTCAAAAAAAAGAGACTGGTATTTACTTTGGTTAAACACCTGTTCCCTACTATATGGCAATTTATAAATTTTTCATGTGACGGGGGAGGGGACGGGGGTCTGATCACTCAGTAGATATACCTCTATGGACAATAGCTTTCTTAGTTTGTGGTTATCTTCTAGGGATATACTCCCTATCATATTTCCACAGACTCTGGGTATATAATATAATAACGACTTCCTCAGTTAATTTTTTTTTTTTTTTCTTTTTTCCTTTCTTATTGGCATGTTTTCTCTTTGTGTTTGCGTGGGGGATGGCCTGTTGCACCTTAATTAACGCATTCTCTCTACACAGTAGGAACTATTTATATCATTTGGTGTAATACGCAATATGTATGTTTGTAATGTATGTATTTTTCGAACTGTACTGTAATATAAAATCTGAAAAAAAATTTTGAATAAAGAAGTATTAAAAAAAAAAAAACTTACCTCCGTTCCAGCGCCGAGCTCCCCGCAAGGCCACGCGCCCTTTTTCGTCAAAGTGACTAAATCGCGGGGCACAATCAGACGCTTCTCTCAGAGAAGCGTCATCGCGATGTGGTGCGCATGCGCGGCTTCGCGCTGCACAAATCGTGTTCTTCATAGAGCGGCATTGAATGCCGCCCTATGAAGACATTCAGCGCTATACCGCGCATGTGCGCGGTATGCACGTTCGCGAGCTGAGCTGAGTGACAGCTCAGCTCGCTGTGTGCCTGCCCCCCTCCTATGGCAACTCTCCTACTCCAAACTTTGTATGCAAACACTATATATAGAGATTTCTCTATATATAGTGTTTGCATACAAACACACACATATTGTTAATCATACACACACACTTTAAATAAATATTGTTAAACACATACACACTCTATTTCTACTTCTTTCTATTTATCTTTTTCTATCTATTTCTTTTTATCTTTCTATATCTAATTCTTTCTATTTCTATCTCTTTCTATCTATTCCTTTCTATATCTATATATAATCTATATCTATCTATCTCTATATTTTTTCTTTCTTTCTTTCTTTCTTTCTTTCTTTCTATCTATTTCTAACTACCTATCTATCTACTTCTTTCTGTCTATATCTATCTATTTCTCTTTCTATCAATCTATTTCTATCTACCGTATATACTCGAGTATAAGCCGAGTTTTTCAGCACATTTTTTGTGCTGAAAAACCCCAACTCGGCTTATACTCGAGTCAATAGTCTGTATTATGGCAATTTGCATTGCCATAATACAGACTGGGGCTGTCAGAGCTGTACTTACCTTTCCTGCAGCTCCTGTCAGCTCCCTTCTCCTCTGCGCCGTCCGTTCAGCACCTCGGTCAGCTCCCAGTGTAAATCTCGCGAGAGCCGCGGCTCTCGCGAGATTTACACTGGGAGCTGACAGAAGAGCTGCACGGACGGCGCAGAGGAGGAGAAGAGAGCTGACAGGAGCTGCAGGAAAGGTAAGTACAGCTCTGACAGCCCCCTTCTCCCCC